>NC_049188.1:601666-1203333 GCF_009769625.2 Cygnus olor | reverse complement strand
TTGAAATACACTGGGTGCAAAATCTTGCCCAGGGAGATCAGCCTGGCAAGACTTTTCAGAAATCTTATTTCCCTATAAATCCAGACATTGTGGGATACTCACATTGGATCTTACATTCCAACTATGCCTTTCTGCCTTTGTATACTAAGCTCCAAACCTGCTTCAGGGCAGCAGTTCTAGGGTCAATTGGATGCAACACAGTTTATTAGCATAAATATGGAGCCACAGGATATTAGGAAAGAAGCGTGCTAAGAACTTCAAAGCTCTTGGAAATTTAGAAAGCATCTAATTATAACTGTTACCCAACAAGGAGTTTGCACATTATTCATAGTCTTTAGAAAAAGCAACTGGCAACGTCAGAAAAAATATAAAATGAGGATTTGGAGTACATGACCTCCTGTTCATATTGTGCATTTGCCATGTAATGAAAGAAAAACAGGAAAGAGTCTTGCCAAGGTATGGAGAGGGGGGGAAAAAAGGCAAGAAGACAACAAAATTGAAGGGGATTTTGTTGGCAGAGCTTGGAAATTATTACTGCTCCCTTTCACCCGACTTCTCTAACACAATTGCTGTGTGCTGAAGCTAATTTGCCAGAGATGCTGCTGCAAGTGTGGAACCACCAGTTCATCACCCTGCACAGGGCAGGTGGCTCCCATCCTCAGAGACCCAACCCAGAGTGCAGGCAGCAGCAAGGAAGACGAAAGAGGGTTTAGGTCAAAATCTGGTAGGGCTGGATCTAAGCGGAGCTTTAGTAGGTGTTTATTAGGACGGCAACACTGGAAGTCCAATGAAATAAACACAGAACAGCAAATAGCTAGTTCAAACTCAGAGCTTCAGTCACTATCAACAGGCTACACAAATCAAGACCTTGGCATATAGGAGATGTCCAGGCTTAACTGGATGGTACTCAGTAGTTACTTTAGCACACAAATATGCTCATCCATCTAGCTAATGATGCTTCTCCAACCACATTTTCACATATTACTCCCAATACTCATAGCTTCAGTTATAGCCACAAAGCCACGCTCAACCCCAATCCACACCACTACTATTTATACATGAACCAACTTAGCAGGAGAGTTTCAGTGATGAAACATTTGGTCAAGAATGGATTTGTCAGGGAGTGGCAGAGGTGGATCAGCTACGTGATGGGAGAAAAGAACCAGAAGCCAGGTGTTCTGGCTCACCAACCACAGGACCTGAACATGATGAGCAGAGATGAGCATTAGTGACAGGACCAAGGAACAACATCAGATAAGGTGAGAAACTAGGACCAAGGTCCACCCCTGGAGCTCAGTCAGAAGCCTGGAAACAGAGCTGCAGGGTGGGCCTGGGAGCCATCTAGGAGACAGGGTTGAAGAATAGTTACCTACAACAGGTCTGAGAGCCTTCCAGTAGGCAGAAACCAGCCAGCCACAGACATGTCTCCAGCACACCTCATACAGGGCCTGAAGGCCTGGGGCTGAGCTTAAATAGGCTGCGAGACCATGGGTGGAATCCAGGTGAGGCTGTTTATGGTAATTAGTGTCCTCAGAGCTCTAATAGTGATACAGTTTGAGCCCAGCATTCAGAAACATGGTAGAAGTATGCTTCACTTGTTGAAAACCAAAACCCTTTTCCTAGCACCTTGACTAACGCTCCTCTGGAGGTTGTTCTATGCTGTAGTAAGAATAAACCAGTGAATGTTACAGCATGGAGCAATTGGGGTTCCTGCTGAAATCAGCAGCAAAGCAGAAAGGACTGTCCTGGTATTCTGGATCCATGCACAAAGCTTTGCCCTGGCTCAAGAAAGTAAGTGTGAGGACTTACAGAAACACCAGTACATTTGCTTAACCTCAACATGTGTTCGTGTGCCATTGATTCAAGCTACTTTACTGAAGTTATGTTTTTCTGCATCAGGACTTTGCTAGCTACTCTAGCTAAGTTCTGCAAAACAACTTGTTCAATATTTACGTTATTGTGCAGCAGCAATTTAAGATGTTATTTATCAAAAGGTGCTTCATTTCCCCAAATTACTTATGTTAAAAATATATTCTAAAATGCATGGGTTGTATATTGTAGTTGAATGTTCTGTTAAACATCCTTGTGGGTATGTTTTTTTTTTTTTTTTTGTGAACTAGATATTTTCTGTTTTTATATTCTGAAGTTGTACCTCGTACTGTACCACTGTGCAAAATCTTTCATTTGGTTATACATATTATTCAC
Source organism: Cygnus olor (assembly GCF_009769625.2). NCBI lineage: Eukaryota > Metazoa > Chordata > Aves > Anseriformes > Anatidae > Cygnus > Cygnus olor. Next base: position 1,201,128 of record NC_049188.1, on the reverse strand, counting down.
TGTGCTCGTGTGTGTTCTCCCTCTCTATTCCCTGCTCTACTTATTTACTTTGAAATAGAACCCAGTCATCTCTCACACAGCACTGTAATTTTTATCATTTTTTTTCTGCAAGATGTTAGCAAAACATTTTTAAGTCTGACCCTGACAACCATACTCATTTTCTTTCAAACATTTCAATTATTACTTAATTTAGGCCAGCTTGAATAGTCCTGCTGCCTCTAATATGACCACTGCCGCAGCAGTGTAGCAGTGTTTTCAAAATGAAAGGGTTTTTTAATTGTCCATAGAAAAGTTGATGTTAATAATATAACTTCATTCAATATGGTGCATTCTACCACTGAATAGTTTTATTGCTTTCTGGAGATGTGGCTTAGAAACAAAGGAAAATAATAGAGTTGGGTCAAAGTGGTATACACAAATGGTGCAAAGGGCTGAACTCCAAGTTCTGCCTCATGGCTCCATCTTCTGCAGACTGGTGGCTAAGGAGGCGCTATAGGCAATCTCCAACTGGCAGCTGGAATTGCTGCTAGCTGGTTTTGGGAAGGGGAAACCAGCTACTTTTGTTGCTGATTTATCAGTACCATACAAAGTCAGGAGAAGTGTAGAGCACTGTTCAGAGCTGTTGCCTTCAATATTTTTGCAATGGTCAGAAGTCAAAGAATGGGGATCCCCATTTGGGTGGGGATATGGATGCAGCTGTCACTCAGATTTTGCTGGAATGATGCTGACTGGTGGAGCTCTGCAAAGCGAAGACATGCTGCGTAGGCTACCTCTATATCTCACTTGAGGCATGACATCTAAAATAATATTTGACTATCATAAATAACTGACTGGCAGAGCTAAAATCACCAAGTCCAGACACAGTAAAGCAGCTCTCAGTCTGATTCTGAAATGCCCAGGACCTACTTCAAGATGTAAGTGTTGCTCATATGACCTTAAAAATGACAAGTACATCAAAAATGAAGAAGCTGCTTGAGAAGAAATTGCAAGGAGCAGTTAGAAGTGTAAAATAACAGTTTTAAAACTCCATATTGCAAGCCTGGAATAAACATACACTGACAAACAAAGCAGAGTTAAAAAAAAGTTTGTGCAGCTACACAGTGGAGTAGGAGTTAAAAGGCATTTCTTGAAAAGCCCAAGTCATGTTCAAGAGAGGAAATAGATTCCTGAACGTGACAAATTGCATGGAAAAGAACGATATGGCGGGCCAAAAAGGGTTTTGAGCAACAACTTGCTAGAGACATAAAAGGTAACAATAAAACCTCTTCAGAAACATTAGGGGAAGGAGGTTTGCCAGAGAGGTGGTGTGGCTGATAGATGATCACTGCATAAAAAGCATACTCAAGAGAGACAGGTCATAGCAGAAAGGTTAAATGAATTGTTTGCATTGTTTTTCATTATGAAGGAGGTGGGAAATGAAGGCAAGAAACAGAGATAAATAATTTGTTTTCATAATGAAAGAAGCATCCTATGGCAGTCCCAGAGAGGCCTGTCCAATAGATCTACTCATTTATTAAGAAATGATCTGGGGGCTGTGAGTGTGTGACGAGTGAGATGACAAAATTTATTAGTGGTACAAAATTAATCAGGATAATCAAACCAGAACTGGTTGCAGCAGTTTAAAAATAAATAAATAAATAAATCACAAAACCCAATGTCTGACAAATAAAATAAGAGCTGAATTTCAGTGCCAAACAGTGCAAAAAATGCACATGGAGAAAAATAGCCTGTAGTCTCCCTACAATATGGTAAGCCCTGAACTAGTGATTACCATTCAGGAATGAGTTACTGGGAGGAATACGGCTAGTTCCTTGAAAACATCAACTCAAAGTTCACATAACCATGATTAAATATAATGCGAGTGGTTGCTGGGAAAGAAATAGAGAACAAAATTGAAACTATGCTGCTGTCTGAATCCATTGTGTGCTTTCGTGATGTATACATTTCTGCTCAGTGCATCCCAGAAAGGAAATAACGGAGCTAGAAAGGGTCAGAGGAAGGAACTGACGTTGAACAAAGCCAGAGAACAGCTTCTGTACAAAAATAGACTAACACATTAGGACCCTTCAATCTGGCAAAGAAGTGGTTGAAAAGGATGTAGCAGACACTTATCAAATCAGAATTTTATCAGATCCTCAACATCATGGGGAAGGTCAATAAAGAACAAATACATACTGCTTCTCACAGCACCAGACCTAGGAGGTATCCAATGAAATTACCAAGAGCAGATTTTAAAGAAGTGAAAGGAAGTATTTTTGCAAAGAATGTACAATTACGTTGTAGAATTTTTGCTGGAAGACTTCATGGTGGTCAAAAGCAGAAATAGGCTCAAGGAGGAATTAAATAATTCACTGAAAATGCAACAGACATAGCCTCCAGCTCAGGAAGTGTCCATGAGTATCCAACAGAAGGTGGAAAGTTGTAAGAGAAGGTATATGCTGCACCTGCCCTCCTCCAGGATATTAGGTGAAATGGGAATTTGTTCTTGCTATGTATAGCAGCTATGTCAAGGCATGGAGTTCCTGTAACATTGCCCTGAGACTATGTGGCTTTTTTCTGCTGACATAGAAGGGAATGCTTCTTCCTGTAGCTGCTGGACACTGAGAGCTAGAAGACGTTCTCCATCAGACTGCACCAATTTTATGTGGATCACATTTTGGACATAAAGCATTGAACTAATAGTCAAGAAAAAGCCTAGTGAGTCATCAAATGTGACCCTATGCTTTGCACAGAGCAGGTTCTTTTCATAATTCACACTATGAAACTCAGCTAATTTGTTCTTTAATATCCTCTATGATGAATCTGACTTAAGCACATTATCACAAAAAATGTTTGTTTGTTTTTCAGGGACTTCCATAGGCTTGTCTTCAAAAACACTGCACAGCAACGGGTATTCTGCCTTGTCACATACTTTGGTAGCATTGTTCTCACTGGTCCATATTCCAGTACAGGCAGGTGCGCCTGGCAGGCCCCAGAAATAGAGGGCATTGAGGACCTGGAGAATGCCCTCGTCCCACCAGCTGTCCTACAGCTGTTGCACATGGTGACTTCCTGTGCTGGTAGGGGCTGCAGGCGGTGGTAGGGAAGGTAAGAGAGAAGCCTCCACATGGACTCTGGTTTCTCCAGGTCCATAGACCAAGAGCCTCCTGTGTTGTACAAGCACAAATGCAAAGGGTGCTGGCTGTGGTTTACATCACAGCACTTTGTTTTCCACCCTTGCCTCTAGCTTTATACTTTCTTCGTATCTTCTACTTACATGATCCTGCAATTATTTTTACAAACAAATCTTATTTTCTTCAGGTTTCTTTCTCTAGCAACACATGAGACCACATGAATGGGATACGTGCTGGGGACAGTCCATATTACAAAGGTAGAGACATAATGTTATGCTTTACAAAAAGCCCACTGCAAAGCTCTGTTCTCTGAAAAGTAGTTTGATTTTGTTTCAAAATCAACTATTTCTGGAAAAGCCCAGAGCAAGCCTTCCCTTCACCATCCCTTCTGTAGCTGTACCTTCTGACATCAGTGCTCATGGGTCTCAATACTGTTTGCTTCCCTCTCCTAAAAAGCCAAACCACCAATCAGAAGAAATCAAAAGTGACTTCAGAAGTCCAAGCATTCGCTCTGTCAGACAGGAAAAGCCAGAAAATTACCAGTGCTTGGAGAAAACTATGGGCCTATGCCAACATGACAGCAGGCTGACACACATGGGGATCAAGGTCTGCAGACCCACATCTGCCTGCAGGGTCCCAGGCACTTCTGTGCCGTCTTGGTCATGGATAGGCACGGACACATTGCAGCTGTGCCATTCTGCCTGGGACTTTCTCATCAGGACACTCATTATATGATTGCCAAGGCTTGTCTACACCAGTGGTTTTTGCCAAGTTGCAGCTGACCCTGCATCACCTTTATGCAGTTTGGGAGGTCCATCTCAGGCCCAGAACATCATCTGATGGGTTTCTAGGAGCTGGCATGGGGCAGAAGTAGGGTCAGTGTTACCAGGGGATTAGCAGGGCCTCTTCCTTGCTTCCTTGAAGCTTCTGGTTGCTCTCAGCCTGTCTAGACCTGTAATTGTTTTCTCAGGCATTAAATGAGACCTGAGGTAGAGCCCTTCTTGTCCTTTGTGCCAAAAATGATTTAAGTCCATATCACTTCGTGAAACCCCTTGTTGAAGTTACACAGTTCAGCTAGGTCATAAAGAGCAGTGACAGTATTTTCCATAGATCCATCTTCTTCTTGTACTCCCAGAGAAAGCCAGCATCTCTCATAAATGACATTTCAGGAGGGAATAAAATATTTATCAGACTTCCTGATGACAGCACCACATGATTGTGTTTCCTCAATCAGCAGGTCACAGGACAAAATAGCACTTTCAGTCTGTGGTCCAATCTGATGGAGAAAAGAATCAATCATCTACTCTTTCAACTTGCTTGTCAAGGGTGAGGCTTCTCTGTAACATCTCAATCTTCTTCCCACTCTGTATGGTCATCAGAGACTCAGAAAGCAGACGGCCTTTGGACTGGTCTCCGTGGGATGGGAGCAGCAGACTCCTGGCTGTTCCTGACACCAGGGTGCCCCATCATGTCCCGGGGTGCCGTGCCGCAGGAGGAGCATGTCACACAGCTGTGCAACGTTCTGCACATTGCCACCACATGGACCAGTGTGCATTACCAAGGGTTGCTAACAGGGGCTTCTTGGCAATGCCACAATGCACGTCTTATAATCCATTTAGGGGTTTTAACTCACTTGTTGTAACTCATAACAACTTCATCTTCACCATCAGCCCCTTGGCCATGGCAGAATTTCTGCCCTTCCCAGGATCCACCCCAGCAGCCGATCCCTCCCCAGCCAACACACTCAGGATTTCTCTTCCCGGACATGGCTGCAACTCTGGAGTCATTCCCTGGTGTCAGTGGTGGTGGGCATCATAGGAACAGCGAGCATCCCTGGGGCAGTCAGGCTCGTGTCTCCTCCCCAAGAACGTCTGTGTTGCAGCACAGGAGCGTTCTTCTTAAACCCTGGAAGACCTTTACTCTTCTCAAGTTAAAACTCTCCCAGCTTCATAGATTGTTTCGCCAAAGTGTATTTATGATGGAGCAAAAAGAAAAATACATTTAAAATACATTCTTGTTTCATTTACAGTTCTGTGTGTGCCAGACCATTCCTGTCCTTACTCTTGCAATACAGCCCTCCAAGAGAAACTTCTGCAAAACCACCTAGGGACATCCTGCCAGCTTCCAGTAAAGCATGTGAAACTCCTAAGAATCAATTAATCCACTTTGAAACAGTGAGTCAGGCTCCCAAACACTTCAGCAGTTCTCAGTCTGGAGTCAATGCTTTGGTAAGAGCCAGATTCAGAGTAATTCAGTTCCTGAGCAAACCAGGTCCCAGCACAAAAGGATTTGAAGGGTGAAACCTATATCAAACTGGGCATCATCTATACGTGACTCTCTTGAAAACCTGCTTTCAAGGACCTCCAGGGCTTCTGATACAATTGGCTTAACTTTATTTAAAAATCAGCCTCTAGTAGACGATTGATTTTTGGCAGTCTCTGGGTGGTCATGGAAAACATGTTTTACATTGTCTGTGCAGTCTCTTACCTCTTTCCATTAAAATGTAGGTTTTAGCTAATACACTAAAAGTAGCTTATGTTCAAAGGGGAAAACCGTATCAGAATCCTCAAGAAAAAAAAAAAAAAAGGATAAAAATCAAAGAAGAAAATACAGCAGCAGATGGTGGATTAGCCTACCCTCAAAGGCCACCTGAATCCAGCTAAACCACACAGATGATCAGCAAAGATAACCCCACATCTGGATTACCCTGCATCCCTGGCCCTGACTGCTCTCTTCCCTCCAGACTGTGGTGCCACGCTAATGTTTGTATCTCAAACACGTCGCTTAATAACTGTGCAATTTCATTCATGCAATACATTTTTACGATTTAAGACCTCTGTAGAATTTTATGACTATTTTTAATTTATCATACTAATTCAAACTGTAATATCCTGCCAGAGATGTAGAATAGGGTTGACATATGTCCCTTGTTCTGAACAGAAGAATGTATTAGAGTCTAGCAGCTAGAAAGAGCAAATTTAGGTTTTATCTCAGTCAGATCCATTTTGGTCCCTTCCTGCTCTAGATACCCTGCTATTTTTCTTTTGTTTAAAGGTGGCTGGTAAAGAAAAAGCAAAAAATGAGAGCTGTGCCTTTTGTGTTTCTGCTTTTTCCAGTGTACAGACTAGACAGAGTGGGAGAGGTTATTACCTACGATAAAAAAGAAAGAATTACTTTCCTTCTCTTTCTTCAGAAATTCAGGTCTTGTGTGTAGAAGGAAAATCTTGGATAGTTGGAGATTGACAAGCAGGACAAGACAGAGCAAATTGCCCTTTGGGACTTCTGTGAAGCTCTGATCTTTGTGCCTACTTGCAGACTGGTCTCTTGTGTTATCAGGTAGCCTGGGGGAAGCACGGATGAAGATACGAGCTTACAGAAAACTTATTGCCTGGTTAATTTTTGCAGGATGTTGGAGACCAAATACCAAATATGCTGGGGGCTGGCTGCCTGATGGGGTTCAAGTTTCCACCCACAGCAGCCCTCCAGAACATCTACCCAAAGAGGGGGAGACAAGCTTGATGCTACTCATCATTTGTAACCAAAGAAAGGAAAGAAAGGGAAAAAAGAGGCCTATTCATTGCCACAAAGAAGAGCCCAAACTCAATTTTCTCAATTTGGAAAAGAAAATCTTATGCAGGTCACCTTTAATTTGAGTGATGCCAGGTGAGCAATTCTCTGCCTGGGTCTGTCTGCCAATCCCTCTAATTCCTTTTGTCATGATGGTTCAAGAGCATTATTGAAACGCAAAACACAGAGTTTAATTACAGAGGACAATGCACTGGATTATGCTAACTGCTGATCTCAAAAATGGCTTTCTTTCCCCGTGTTTTAATCGCAGCGTTCATGGAATTAGAATGGGAACCCAAACCCAGCCCTCCCCTGCCACAAAGCACCGCTCACTGTGCTCTTGTCCAAATATCAACAAGGAGAAAAATCCCAGCTGAGATGTCAGAGGTGACCCTGGGTGGAAGCCGTATCTCGCTTTTAAATCCCATCCTCCACACAAGTTCAGCTCAGCTCCTCCATGCTCCCCATCTGTCTTTGGTGGGGTCCCACCCTGGCAAGGGTTTGCTGGCACTGGCCACCACCAGCACTGGGCTCCAGGCTGCAAGCTCGGTAGCGCTGGAGATGCAAAGGTCTGGGCCTGGGAAACGTCAGCCCATGCCAGAACGTGTTCCCTGATAGTCAGCAAAACTTTTCAGCCCTTCATTTCATTCTATTATTTCTGCTGATGGCACTATAAATAATTACTCCCCACCCTCCGCATGCTTGCGAGGCTTGAGTCACTTTGCTGAACCAAGATGTACGTTTTGCTCTATTCATCTCTGCCTGCTTGTATTTGTGGGTGGCTTTTTCATCCCACCACCACTGCTTGCCCTCCTGTTGGCACAGGGCTTACTGGGGCACTTCTCCTTGGGGGTGCATGTGATGCCACATGGTGGGGAGCATCTCCCCATCACTGGCTGCTGCCCCTTGCAGGGGGGGCCTCTGACCCAAGGGGTCCCCTCTGCTGTTGCATCTCCTTTGCCCACCCACAGCCATCAACGACAGCTAGTGGATTTTGAAACCCGTTTCTTGTCCAAGTTCACCTGCAGCCCTGCTCAGATCCCCAAACCAGGTTTTGTAGCCACGGAACTAAAGGCACTTTCAGGTTTCCTTGCCAGGTCACTCGCTCTCCTGCTGCAAGCTGGAAACAAGGCAGCTATTATCCTGCATCTCGGTCGCAAGGGCCATGCTCCCTCATCATGTCACCCAAAGTCACAAACCACCACCAGCACACATTGCAACAACAATACGAGAGCCACTGACAAAATGAACACAGACCAGGAAAACCAATAAATGCATAACCCTGGGGCACACAGCATTTATTTACAGTCCTGCACCCCTATGAATTAACCAGTGAGCCCATACTGCAGATTTCTCTCTGCCCCAGAATCTTTGTTTTTGCTTGCCGGCAGCATCTCCTCCTCTCTGAGTTTATTTCTTCGACTGCTCGAGTTGAAACATATTGCTGCCCACAAAACACCTGATACCTCCAGGTGCGCTTGCTCAGCTGCTCACATACTGACATACAGCTCTGTTTCCCTTGCTCACTTGGAAGTTTCCCTGTCCCATCCCTCTTTCATTTACAGCAGTTATTGTTGCAGACAAGAAGCCCAGTTCTCTGTCCCTGCTGGACAGCCCCAAAATCCCCAGGTGCTTTAAGATATTCTGACTTCACAATATCTCCTCAACAAGCCCAGTGCCCTCCAAAATGATAGCTAGCTGGAGTTTTTCCAGTGGATTAATGAAAGTTTTTTTTTTTTTTTTTTTTGCTGTGCTAACATCTCAACATGCCATACATAAACAGCTTGTCCCCTGATTTACGGGGAGCGGTGGCCACAATCTAGCACTTCTCCAGGAGATTAGTGGCTGCTTTTTCAACCCTATTTCAAGCCTCGAGGAGGTCTGCTATTTGTCAAAAGTGTTATTAACCTCAGCTAGGCACCAGGACAAATGTTTTCCTGGCAGAACCTCTGCTCCCCTTGTGGGGGAGAGAGCTCCTTGGGACCCTTGCTCACCTGGGACCCAACTGCAAGGAGAAAAGCCACCTCTCATTAAGCTCAAGGGATCCCACACATGCACAGAGACACTTGCAGAGACGTTGAGGAAGGAGCTGCAATACATAATTTGAAGAAATAACTCTGGTGTGTAGAAGTATAAATGAAGAGATCACTCAGTTAGGAGCAGAGGGGGAGAGAAAAATCAATTGGCAAATGTGCTAGTTAGCAGTTAAATGTTCTCCGTGCACGATGTTCCCACCAAAGGGCAATTTATAAGCCCAGAGAAAGCTGCCATGGGTTATGCCGCTGAGCAGAAACTCCACAATGAATACAACACCATTGCTCCTAAACCCCGGGATCCAGCTTCCTCAGAAATGCTCTGCATTGATAGTGCAGTGCGCATGGAAGGACGTGGCAAAACTCTCTTCACCTGGTGCAAGGGAAGGCAGCGGGGAGAGGAGCCAGTGGCCATGGGGGCAACTGGAGGAAAGTGGCAGGGAGCAACTTCTCCGGTGATTTGTGCGATAGGTAACCCAACTTATCTTCCAGTGAGTGGCAGCTCTTTGATTTAAAGAGGAAGGAATAAAAGCATCTAGGGCATGCACGCAGTTATTTCAAAGGGAGTGAGGGGAGCGGAGGGGAGGAGGCAGAGCCCCGTGTCCCCAGGTGCGCTGCAGGAGGGCACCGCGCGACCCTGCCCACGCCGGGCGGCCGGCCAGCAAGCCGTTGGACTTCTGTCCAGAAAAATGGAAAGAGAGGGAGAATAGGGGGAGCAAGAGAGGGGGAGAAGCCGTGCCAGCAGCCCCAGTCCCCAGCGCGTACCTGCTGCTGCCGGTCCCAGGTGAGCGGCTGCCCCCAGCCATGCCGTGGTGCTGGCGAGCCCCGAGGTCGTCCAGAAGTGAGAGTGCCTACCGCTACTTGAGAAGACAGAATATAGTACAAGCGTTAATTGAAAGAGTCTGAAGGCTCTCTCCTGCTTGCCTGCTCGCTCTTTTTTTTTTTTTTTTTCAGTACCGGATCGGATTTAAAGGGCTAGAACCCCGATTTGGTATTGTTGCTCCCCAGGAGCGATGCTCTCCTGCTCCGGCCTGTCAGCTCCAGCAGCAATTCGGCTCCCATCGGGACCATCCTGGCAAAGCAGCAAGCCCGTAGTAAGCAGCAGCGGGAGTTCCTCGGTGACAGCAGCAACAAATTGTAAATCAATGCTTTGAAGAGCAGGCACGGCCGCTCGCGAGCAGAGATGCTATTGGCAGCGTGGCGAGACGGAGGGAGGAAAGTTTGCTTTCTACAAGCTCCTGGCAGCTCTGGCAAGGCGGGAGAAGGGTCTTGTCCCCTCTGTCCTAGCACTGCCACCTCTCCTGGAGGCCAGTGTTGGTGCCCAAAGGCTCTGCCCTCCCACGCTGGGTGGCCACAGGGAAGGGCTGCGTCACCCCAGCATGGCATGGCCATCGGGAGTGTTCCTGTTTGGACGTGGTGACCGCTTGCTTGTGCCAAGGTGGCCAGAAGAGGATCTGTCACCGGCGGGAGCACAAGTGGTGCTGATCCCACCTTCAACTTCCTAGCCATTGGGTTCCTTCAGGGGTCTTCCAGATCTCCATCAAAGCATCTTCTCCATCAAAGCATCTGTCTCCAACAGTCCACTCTCTTGGAGCATCCTGATCTTCTCAGCATGGCACACAGTGAAAACATGTGGTCATGCCTAGACAGATTGCTTTCCCATTCCTTCCCCAGAAAAGAGGTGCAGAAGATTGAGTGGCAAAGAACCAGGGTTTGCACTGAGCTCAGCTTGGTCCAGACTTTAAGCTCAAATGAGAAAAACCAAAGAGGAACAACCAGGAAAGAAAGAACCTCATCTCCTCCTCTTTTTTCCTGGTTTGGCCCCAAAATGCAACCCATCCTCACCAAGGCCAGCTTCAGAGCATCACGGCTGGTGCTGGCTGTGTCCAATCGATCTCCTCCTCACACTCAGGGCTGACCTGCATGTTCTGGCTTTCTCTTTTCTTATTAATTACACAAGGTTGTGGATGCCAAAATGAAAAGCTGGTTTTAATTCCATGCTGCAACCCAGTTCCAAGCTGCTGAGATAATTAGCAGTTTTTTTTAATGAACAAGGAGACTACCAACATGGAGGAAGGAAAGATGGGGAAGGAGGGGAATCATGGTTGGGGCCTGGTCAGTGAAACTGCAAGCCGGAGAGGGACCTGGGCTTCAAAGCATGCCAGCGCCCTGGGGGCCGAGCCTTCAGCACCCGGTGAGGTGCTCCTGAGCGTGGCGAGGGCGCGTGCTGCATGGTGCCGCAGGGCAGCTCTGCAGAGCGGCGCGCTCAGGCGTCTGCTTGGCCCGGGGCCACGCTGAAGAACGGAGAGGCTCCGTCTCGTCGCAGTAGCCTGTTGACATCCATCTGGCTCTGGGGAGGCGAGAGAAAGCAGTTTTGGAGCCTACTTTTCCACAAGTCTTGGGTAGCTGCAGCTCCAAGTTGCACCAGCCTCGGGCTGTCTGGTTAGCTGGAGCAGCACCACCACATGGCGAGGGTTCCTGCTGGTGGCAGGAGGGTTTCACCCCAAAACACATCTATCCAAATCACTTACGATCTGTGTGAACACCTCCAAAATCAACCTGATGGCAAGCATAGATACAATTTCCCAGGTTAATGCTGAGGTGAACCACCAGCTGCAAATTACTAGGCGATATGTTACTTGGTAGAGGATGCAGGAAAGCACTTCTCTATATAAAGAAGGAGCACCAGGCGGAGGTGAAATGCCAGCAAAAACAGCATGTCCCCAGAGAGTGCAGCCTCCAGCCTGAATTGTTGCTTTCTCGTGTGCATCGCAGAGACATGCAGTTGTTGTTCCTTTAATTATTAATCCTTGCACTGACGTATTATATGTGCACGGGTTTCTGAAGGGGGCTCCAATGTAAAAATGAAAAATACATTTCATTCTCTCTCTTAAAACTTGTCTCTATTCCATGACCAATTTTATTGCTGTTCCGCTCTAATTTTAAATATAACGAGAAACATTAAGGCCTTCAATTAAAAGATCTCTTTCTGGAGATACTGGAAAGTAGCCTGAAGTATGGACCACGTGTGCCGTGTTTAAGTGGGATGCTGCCTGCTATCTGATTTCCAGTTTGGTCACCGCTGCAGGGTACAGTGCTTGTGGCTGGCTTTGCCAAGCTGTGCAGTGAGCACTGCTTTCAGGAGCTCCTCACAAGATGCAGGCTGTAGTGAGGGGCAAATAAACCTCAGCACAATGTGACCCTGGATTCTGAGATTTTTTTGATGTTTGGTTCTGAATTTTACATCTCTTCTATTTTCTTTGTAATGGGCTGAGCCACAGCCATAACACAGGAGGTCTCCCGCTGCAGTGCAGAAGGAGGATCCAGAAACTGCCTGTAGAGCCACTTTTAGTGACAGTGACTTTGAAGAGAGTCCTCATTTACCATGATTTTATCATTGCGTTCTTCGGACACTGTTAGGTGTGAAGTTTGATCCATGCAAGATTTTGTCCAAACCTTTTCTCCAGCAACCTAAATCTTGCACTTGGCCTCATTTGGTTCTGTCTTTTCAGGGCACCAAGTCCCCTGGAAAGCTTGCAACTGGGGAGGTGTTTTGTCCCAGGCAGAAATCAGTGTTTGCAAATATTTGCATTACCGAGGTACCAACAGCGTTAGACCCAGCTGACCAAACCCAAAGTTGCCATTTCTCACAGACGTGCTCAGCCCCCTATTTTTCACCCTCCTGCAGATGGTGTCACAGCACCCACAAGGCATCAGGACATCGTGTCAACAGAGGGCGAAGGTGGCCCATCCACACATCCTGAGCTGAACTCCAGCCCAGCTAACACATGGACAGTGCTCTGCTTTGGTAGCTCAGAAGTGACATTCTGACATGTCTCTGCCTTAGCAGGACAGACAGCCATCATATTACCATTTTAAAAAAGGAGATGCATTGGGTAGAAGTCTTGCTCCATCAAGTTTTCCCATTGACTTGGCAGGCCTTGGTGTCTGCTGGGGTGCTTGGGGCTTCACAGGCAGAGCAGGGAGAAGGACACTGCTGAGCAGGGCTGCAGCTGGCAGCTCATTTTCCTTCTGGTGTGTTGCTGCTTTCTTAATGGAAGTGGCATCTCTTTGATTTTATTAACTACAAGGATGTTAGAGGAGAGCTTCTCATGACGCTGGGGAAAACAGCGGGTTTCTGAGGATAAGATGAAAAGACAGAGCTGGGTATTATAGCAACATATAAAAAACACCACAGCAAAGGCATTCCGGGTGAGAAGAGCTTCCAAGCTGGATCAGACCCACCCTGGCTCCACGTAATTAGCCCAGAGCAAGCAGACTCTGCATCGAGCAAGGAGTGCTTGCCCTGTATGGGGCACCTCCCTGCCTTACTCCAGCCAGGAGAAGCTCAGCCATCCTTCCCCACATACTTGGGTCTGACCACAGTTTTGCAGGGTGTGCTGGGCATGGGGGCAGGGGGATGACATGCAATCCATGCAGCGGGGTTGCAGGAAACCCAAGCCAGATGCAGAGCTGTGCAGGATCTTGTCCAAAAAAAACCATCTCCTTCTCTGACACAAATGGTGGGGCTGCCTGGAAAGCCAGGGATGGCCAAGCACACAGGTGGGCAGGCTCTTCCATTCTCAAGCCAAGCGGTGTCAACTTTTGTCATTACTGCATGATTTTCATGCACCAGCTTGCATCCTGTCTCTCTATGTCACATTTTCTGGAGGGCAAACCATCTGCTCGCTTGCATAGGTCTCAAGGCTGGAAGACCCACTGCTCCTTCTCCCACTCAAAGTTCCCAGCATGGACTAGAGAGTTTCATTGATTTAACATATTGCTACAGGGCAGCAATGCTGTCTGGAGACTCCAAATCTGATTTAATTAATTTATAATCTGAGACAATAGTTCTCTTTCTGCTGACATGGAAGCAGGATTCAGTGTATCTGTTCTGGGCAGACAAGGGACTCTGAAAGTGCAATATTGTTTTAGGCCAATAAAATAGCCATATGCATTTCCAATTAATCAGACTAATTAGAGCCCTTCAGTAAAGAGAGAAAAGCAAAGAGAATAAAACATGTCGGAAACATAGAGGAAGGGTTTTACTCTCCTGAATTCAAAGGAGAAGCTTTGAAAACCTTGTTTGCTTTCTCCAAATATCACAGGGGATTACTTAGGACTTCAAAGGAATTTGGAAACAAACAAACAAACAAACTAGCTATACATGGAGGAACTGACTCTTAATCTACTCTTCTATATCTGCCCGCAGTATCTCCATTCGGTGACATTCCAAATCCCTCTGTTATGTGGCAAAGTCACAAATGTCCAAGCTCAGGCCATGGAGGAAGTTCTCATTCATCTCCCAGCATAAAGGGTTTTTAATTTAATTTCAAATTATGGTTTTCACTCAGATTTGCAAATGAAACTACATTCATACCACATGGATGTGCACATGTCTGTCTGTCCCAATGGCTTCTGCATCCCTAGGAGCAATTTAGGTGAATTAGGCATAGTCATGCTCAGCCAAATTAGATGCAGCCTGGTAGATGTCAGGCAGAAGAGAGCCCTTCGAAAGGTGCAAGTCCTGCAAAAAACTTCTCTTGGGCTTGCATGACTGTGGGACACCAGGCATTACTAGCCCTAGCACAAGGAGATACAATGAAGACACATAAAATAACAGTAACTGTGCTCCAACTAATGGCTGTTCAGAATTAGAAATTAAAAGAGGTTTTGTTTTTTGCTGTTTTGTTTTCACAGCTAGTGGGTCGATACTTTGTGCACGGGCTTAGCAGAACCCAGGCAAGAGCTGCACACAGGCAAATGATGCGAATCCCTACATCTACTGGCAAAGGTTTTAAAAGACAAACGTGAAGGAGACCTAAATCATCCTGCTTTGTGACATAAATCAGCCTCTAACTAACTGTGCACTCAGAAGAAACCTTATTGATGGGATGGTTTAAATATTCAAAACTTATAAAAAAAATAGGAAAGCATTTGCTGACAGTTTTAAGGACTGCTTTTCATTTAATATATTTAGTCTAAGGAAAAGCTAAGGTCACGGAGGCAGCCCACACATTCATTTAATAGTCCATCAATCCACCAGTTCTTCACTAAATTTTTTTTTGCATATATTGGCCAACTCAAACTTAATTTCATACTGGAGCAACGATCTCAAATACCTGCTCTTCCAGCACGTTTCATGACAACTGGATGGATGAAAGAGAAAGACCAAAATCATGTCCATAAGATGAAGAGTCAAATTTAACTCAAAAGAGTTTAAGGGGACAAATCCACAGGAAAGTATATCCTGTTAATTCTTCTGTTCACAGAACTATTTGTCTGTTGTGTTTTTTGTTGTGTTTTTTTTTTTTTTTTTTTTTTTTTTTTTCCCTTTAACTGACTTAGAGACAGTTAGAAAATTTTAAGTTGCCTTGAATCAGGAAACATTCAAATAAAAGCCTGGCCCGTGCAATCTGTTCTGCTCCTTTGCAGGGTCTTTCGGCGAAACACCTGCAGGACTGTTTGGAGTTGCAGGGCTCATCCATCACTGCAATTCCCATCTGCCAGCCTGTGCTGTGGCTACAATGTGGTCACCATCCCTTTATCGCTCCAAGCCAGGCATTGCCTAAAGCAGTAGAAAGCCAAAGAGAGTGTCTACAAAGAGCTCACACTTTGTTCTTATTCCCAGTGCACGTTCCTTACTGTTGTGGCCACTTTGTTGTCCTTTGGTCTTTCACAAGGGCACAGAGCAACCTGATCCAACACAATGGAGCAAGCCAAGATGCTGGCTTTGTTATAGCAAGATGCCAACAGCCACCTCTCCATTTGTGTCACTTTACCATGAGGTGTTTCACCATCCAGCATGGGCAAACCCATCTCTGGGGTGGTTTGCGCCCAGCTCTTGGGACTCCATCATGGGGCCACCAGTCCTGCTTGGTCATCCTGGGGCTGCCAGATAGCCCCAGCCCTGGCATGGACAAAATCAACCTTCTGCACTATGGACATCTGGAAAACAAGTCCTATGAGGAGCGGCTGAGGGAACTCGAGTTGTTTAGTGTGGGGAAGAGGAGGCTCAGGGGAGACCTTATTGCTCTCTACAACTGCCTGAAAGGAAGGTGTGGGGAGCTGGGGGTCGGCCTCTTCTCGCAGATAACTAGCGATAGGACTAGAGGGAACGGCCTCAAGTTGGGCCTGGGGAGGTTCGGGTTGGAAATGAGGAGACATTTCTTCTCAGAAACAGCAGTCAGGCATTGGAATTGTTTGCCCAGGGAAGTGGTGGAGTCACCGTCCCTGGGGGTGTTCAAGGAAAGGTTGGACGTGGTGCTTTGGGACATGGTTTAGTGGGTGACATTGGCAGTAGGGTGATGGTTGGACCAGATGATTTTGAAGGTCTTTTCCAACCTTAATGATTCTATGATTCTATGATCAAACCCAGCCTTGGGTCCCCAGCTGCCATCCCCATTCAAGCCAAATTGCACATCCAATAAGAAAAGCAATAGGAAATAGCTGTTTGTGCATTTTCATGGCAGCCCACTGAGAGCCAAGAAAAAGGGGTTGGGAACTCACTGGGAGAGGAGGTGGCATCAGGTCCCATTCCCTGGAGGTCCAGCAACTGCTCAGAAATGGGGTCTTTTGCCAGTGTCCCATCCCAGCGTCCCACCCTGGCTATATGAAAAATTTCCCTGAGAGGATGAAATAGTTTGGGTCCCCTCTTCCCAGGAAAAGAAAAATATTTTCTGACAACTGGGGAGTCTTTCAAGCACTTTCCGGCCCCCATGCTTCTTCTTGGTTATGATTTGGGATGGATTTTGGCATACTGGGTGCTGCAGGCGCTGTGACCATGCTCCCTGCCCTGCAAAACCCCGCTTGGCATTTCAAGAGCTCCGGCATGCTCGCAGCTGCTAATTGGGTTTTTATGAGCTCCTGCACCACTCTCGTTTGAGCAATTCGGAGGGCTCAGCAAAAGAGTCATTAAGCAACTCTTTGAAGTGTAGCTATTATTACCTAAAATGCTAAGCACGATTTAATGCTACCAAATTGTGTAACTTGCATCCAGCCGCACGCGATTCAAACTGTGCTTATATGTGCAGCTGGCACGTGATAGTGTGCAGGGGAGGGAGGAGGGAAGCTTTCAACCTGTGCTTGAGAATATTTACATCCTGTATGGATCTGAGGCACTTGCTTAAAATCAAGATACCAGCAAACGGTCCCGACAGCAATGCTAAGCTGTATGTTTACATCTGCATGGGGCACTGTTCCCTGCTTTCCTTCAGAGGATGCTGCAGGACACGGAGCGAGGTCCCTGATCACAGGATGCTGCCAGGAGCAGCATGGCTCTTACCTTGGCTTTCTGTCTCCATGGCAATGGCTCTGCGTCATCCTTTTAGCTCAGCAACCTCAACCGATGCAAAATCTGGCCTCATTTTGGGATCCCAGGGTAGAAACAAGTACAGACAGCTCTCCTTGCTGATGTGCAGGCAGGAGGATGCTGGCCACAGGGACAGCTGGAGCAGCGGGTGTGCGATGTGTGAGCCAGGCTGGGAAGAGGTTTCACCAACCTGTGTTTCACCCCAAGTTTTTCCTTTGCTCTGTGCAGATAAAGCCTCAATCCGGCAGGCAAAGCACCTGACCTGCAAGCCAAGAAAAGCCCAGAGGAAGCTGGATGGGCTGTGTCAGGGGAAAGACAAGGGACGGGGCAGGACTGGTCCCTCCTCCTCTGGCAGAGGCAGAGATGGGACAATGCTCCCGCATTTTGTACCTCTGTGCAGGCAGAAGTGGTACCCACGTTCCTCTGTCTCAGGTCATACGTTGCCTTTCCAGGAAGAGAAACAGGAAAGGAGGTCTCCTGAGTGCCTGCTCAAAAGAACAAAGCCAAAATCTAAAATAAGTTAAAACTGCAAAGTTGTGAGCAAGAGGTTTTTTTAGGGGTCTTGGAGGGGAGAGAAGAGAAACTTTACTCAAAGCATC
This sequence comes from Cygnus olor, assembly GCF_009769625.2. Taxonomy (NCBI): domain Eukaryota; kingdom Metazoa; phylum Chordata; class Aves; order Anseriformes; family Anatidae; genus Cygnus; species Cygnus olor. The sequence continues at coordinate 1,183,505 of NC_049188.1, read as the reverse complement.
CATGGGCGACCATCAGGGCTGCCCTGAGCCTGTCCACTGATAGGACCTTGCCTATTTCCTTTCCTAAATCATCACCCCACAATCACCAGAGTAATTTTCTTTTTTAATGTGATTTAGATTAAAATTAAAGAGAAAGAGATTCTCCCTCCTAAGCCCTCATTTGGGGTTAATCCTGTATTTGTACTAGATAGGAATGAATCAAATAATTGAAGGAGTAGGTCACCACAACAACTAATATCTTCATGCAGTGCTTTCCATTAGCATGTTTGGGATTATATCAATTCAGCTGGGTCATGGAGAGCAAAGATTAACTGTTCATGTGGTCTTCCTCATGTGGTCACCTCCTCATCAGGATCATAGAAAACCTCCACTGGCCAACCTTCGCCCACCCATGCCAAGGACAAAGGAGATGCACAAGGAGTGCCAGGACACGTTCCCCTATGGCCACCCAGACATCTTTTTTGGGATGGGGCGGGGACCAAAAGGCCCTGGTTGGTCTCAAATGTGAGCTGATGGGGTGATAGGATGGGAAGAAATTAAAGGACCCGGAGGGAAAGTGCAGGTGACATGATGCCCAGTGCCATGCCCAATGCTCTGACACTGACTTTCTTAGGCCATGGTGCAGTCACCTGGGAAATCCTCAGGGACGGCGGTGTAAGAGGGTTTGCTCTGCAAGAGAAAAGCCTGCAGGCATGCACTGACTCATGCTTTGGGTAGAGGAAGCGGTCAGAAGAGGCTGACCACACAGGGACAGCCCTGGCCAGGCAAGCAGGTGGGTCAGCTGGGCAGAGGGCCTCAGGAAAGAGACCCGGGCCAGGCCGCTGGGCAGAGGAGCCGACCAGGCCCGTGCACAGACTGTGACTTGGCCAGAAGGACCTGAAGGGGTCAAAGGGACAAAAGCCTCAGGTCCTTGAGCACAGAGGTGATGAGGACAGAGGGGACTGCATGGTGGTGATAAGGCAGGAGGCGAGGGGTTGGCCCTGGGCACGTGGGCTGCTCCCCAGCCTGCTCCTGCTGCACTGGATGGGGCAAAATGGGTTGGGCTTGCTGAGCATCAGTGGGGCTGTGGCCCAGGACCCGGGGCTTTGTCTGTTTGGATTTGCAGGCACATGCACGAGCATCCACTGTGCGTGAGCACATCTTTCCATGCAGGAAATCCCAAAGCTAAGAGTCTGCTTAAGAATAATCCCCTGGTCTTTTCCACATGCAGAGAGCGGGGGTCCAGCTACGCTCCCTGTCCCCAGTGGATTATCTGAGGAGACGTCTGCAAGACATCCTCACAAACACCTCCTCCCCCAGAAACATTTTTCCTCCTTGGTTGTTCTGGGAGTGAGTAAAAGCCTCAGGATTTTGCCCACAGATAATATAAAACAGGTGCAGAAGGAGCGTGCTGCCAGCACCACTACTCCTTAGAGCTCCTGATGGTTTCAGAAGCAGCCTGGCTTTGCACAGTGCAGGACCATGGTGTCTAAAAATGTAAACCCAGTACTATGGGGGCTATTCAGGTAACAGAAACACTTGAATTCAAAGGAAAATAGGCAGCACACACCTCTGCTGGGCTACCTGTGACTGCCCTTCCATCAGCACATTCCTGCCCTACAGAAATGCTGACTGCACATCAGCCACTCAGTCTACATGAAATGCATTTCCCAGACTGAATTGACAGTGGAAATTTCTGGGCAGTAGTCCTGCTCCAGTTTCCCATATGTACTCAGTCCTAGTCGTGACCGCATTATTATTTTATAGTTGCACTCTGCATTAACCTGTTACTGATATCACCATATCATAACGCAGCATTGTATATTTGTGGTGCAAGCCCTTCTTGCTTCAGACTACAAAAACTTCTTTGCCAGAAGGGCAGCTCTGCCCCACCTGCACCCGGCTTTCACACAATGCTATCCATGTTGGAGAGCTCAAGTCTCCCCAGTTTCCAGGGGAAAGGGTTGCAGGAGCAACCCTTATCCCATATCACCTAGGAGCTCAGCAGTTAAAAAACAAACAAAAAAACTCTAGAGCACAGAGCATGGGAGCAAATCCCAAAGGCAGGGGTGATGGTGAAAAAGCCCTGTACCAGGTGTCCCCAAAAGCTGCTCAGGAGACAGCTGCAGCTGTCAGCACAGCTGTTTCATTCATGCCAAAGCTCCAAGCCCTGGCAGAACTGCATGAGCCCTCCTGTGCCCCCAGGGCAGGGCCCAGGTCCCTCTGCCGCACAGCACCAGGCAAGCACCACAGCTCCTGCTCCGCTCGGAGCCACTCCAGCGCTCGCTGCATTTTTTTGCTTTTTTTGCTCATTCCATTTAAGATGGGATCTTTTCCAAAAGGGTAGAAGCTATTCAGCATTTAAAAAATATTTATGTCATAATATTTCTCATATGACTGATGGCATTACAGGCGCTGATAGAGCATTAGACCTGACATCATATGTTTCTATTATTTAAAGGGACAAAATCAAGTCAAAATTAACAGTCCTGCTTGCTTGTTCAGTGATAGGAGACAGGATAACAACTCCGGCTTCAGTCAAATTGCTTTCGACTTTTGTCAGTGATTTGATTTTTCAAATATGTATAATTTCCTTTCCCATTATATTAGGACTGGGGAGAGATGCAGTGCCAAAGCCCAGATCAAAATGATGGAGTGGTAATGGAGAAGGCAAGGGCTTATCAGCTGGGGCTGTCGTTCAGCCCACAGCATCACCATGGAGGCTGGTGGGAGCCGTGCCCCATTGCTCCTCAGCCTCTGCCCAGCATCGCCAAAATGCCTCAACACCCCCATCTGGCTGAAACACCTCTCCTGGGAAAGCCTTAGGGAACTGGGGGGGGGGGGGGGGGGGGGGGAAAGGGGGCTCAAGACAAACAAGAAATAGTTGCTTATGAACCACAGCATTTCTTGTCCAGCTTGAGAAATCATCTCTGATTTCTGGAGCCAGCTGCAGGAGACTCCAGGGAAGCTCGGGCTTGGCAATGCACTGCCAATTAGAGTTCAGGATATAAAGTGTAATGAGCCTGAATGAGCGCAGCTATTTGATGGGATGGAAGGATAAAAGAAGAGTGAGTGACCAGGCTGCTCCGCCCACTGAAGCACTTCATGGCATGAGGAAAATAATTAGCACCTAAAATGAAAAGGAAACAGAATCTGAAGAAGCCAGGAGAGTCAATAAAGAAAACTTGCCATGGAGGGCTCAGGTAAACACAAATAAAGATGCAATAGAGACACTAAGTGACATTTTCAGAAGTAGTTTAGGAAGCATAGATCTCATTTTATGCAGAACTTCAATTTCCATGGACTGTTGATGAAGCCTGAGCTTCAGGGAACCTGGTTTACATAATGTTTAGACAACTAAAATAAAGTCCCGAGCTCAGGGGCTACAAGTTATCCCCCGCAAAGGAGCCTCACACTGTGCTCAGCATCTTTAACAGACTCTGGCCAGACTGTTGTGGATCAAGCCCACCTCCGTCCTAAGCTCTGCGGCCATTTCAGAAATGGGATTTAGGACAGCCTGAAAACTTTGCCCAAAATCCTATTTCTACAAGTGAATGTTACTGAGCATTTGGCTCTGAAGTGTCATTTTGACAACTACTCCAAGTGGCTTGGAGCCACTAATGAAAGCCCAGAGCTGCACTTGGAGTTTGTAAATAGAGTCCAGTAACAAGCAGCAGAGATCCAAAAAGGGCTTAAAGGTAGGAGGCTGCAGATGTGAGCTCATATAACATCAAAAAGGAGAATAAAGTGATGGCAGGGAGGAGCTGGGTCCTGCCCCAAAGGATGCGTGGGTACCACATTTATCACAGACGTGGAGGTGTGCTATGGGGCAGCACAAGAACAGAGCCAACCGGTGCAGTAATAACAGCAAATGGAGTCGAGGTTTAGTGAGCACTAAAGGGAGGGATGGCTGGAGACAGCCACTGTGTTACCATGATCCACAAAATGGGCACCTGGGGTGTGATCCAAACACCCATCTGTAATTTCTCCATCAGTAAACCAGACTGATAGAAGTGGCTGTGTCTGATAATGCTGCCTAATCCCCACCAGGAGGTACAAATGAAACCCTCCAGTGCCTTCTTTTTTTATTATTCCTGCTGTCAAGGAATTAATTGAAGGATGCTTTATTCCGTCCTTATTTAGATCCATTCATCTCAAAACAACTTTCCTTGTGGCCATGAGGCCACATTGTCTTCTCCTTTCTGTCTTTGGGAGCCAGATATTCCAGGGGAAAATTTGAAGTTCCCCTTCTCCTGGCATTTCCTCAAGCAGACACCAACCAAAGCATCTTGACACGTGAGGGTTCATCTTCACACTTGTGCTGTGTTTTCTGGTGGGTCTCAAGGGGCTGGGCTCTGTACACACCTGGGAAAAACAATGACCTTCATATGAACAGTTCCGAGCCTGTCATTACAGAGACAACCCCCCTTCGCTCTCCTTTGCTAAACAACATTATCTTGCCTTCAGGTGAGAATGTAACACCTCAAGTACATAATTCTCCTTACATGCAGGCATGATGCGGCTGCAGCCCTACACTGTTACTCTGGGACTGGTATTCCTGACTCAGCCACAGTTGCTGGTGTAAGGCTGGACAAGCCTTAAACTCCTCATGTCTCCATTTGCCACTTGTGAAAGCAGGACAGTTAATGACCGATATTCTCCAGTTCTTTACTATTCTTCTGTTATTATTAAAATTGTAAATTGCCATGGCCAGAGACAGTTCAGACAATGATACAGCCTCTGGGCTTTTCCTTAATGCAAATAAATACTTCCATTACGGCTATGATAATCAAAAGCTCAATAATGCTGACACAACATCAATAACAGTGCCTTAAGTGAATGAATGTTACCATTTGGGATCTTTGAACAGTCTTCCCTTACACCAAAGATTTAGGATTTAATGTATTACTATAAAAACATCAGCAAGGACCCTCTGCAATGTGTAAACAGGCTGATAATACCCAATAACCACTGGGGATATGCTGAATTACCTGGGTTGGCGTGTATTTGGGAATGGCAGATATACCTGGCAATTCCCTTTGAGAAGTAAAAGGAAAAGATGTCAAAACACCCCATTTGATCCATGTAGCTCTGTTATTAAAGATACAAACTGCATCTTTACCTGCTATGCAGGTAGCACCAAGATGATTTATATTATTACTGCTACAATTATTATTAGAGCTGAAAAGATCCTTAGGCACAGCAAGACCATTATAGAATAAAATATGAAAGTAAATTGCAGAGGAAGTAAAATAATTGAAGTAATAACTGAAAACACATAATGCACAAGAAAATACTGTAATCCAACAAAGACTTTCAGTGTTGCAAAACTGGAAGGCTTCCACAGGGAGAAAAAAAAAAATGGTTTGTACCCATTTAGGAAACCCTCTATAACACTGATGAGTTTTTGTGAGCTTCAAAGCCCACAGCAGAAAGCTGGGAAGGTGCCAGGGAAAGCACGAGCAGGGGACTGCAGCTTCATCCCTGATGCAGATTGGTTTCAGCTGGTGGCATCAGTGAGGAAGGTATTGAATACTTCTCACCCTGGGGATGCTCACGGTTTCTCAGGTTCAGGCCTCAATCCCACAAACAGCAGATGTGTTATTTTGCTTCCTACTCATCATCAGATACGGTCACTGGGGATTTTTCTGTGCTTTCATAGGATGCTAACAGCAGGACCAGTGTCACACAGACCCAAAGCTGAGCCTCTTTCCCCCTTTCAGTCCCTTTGGAAAGGCCTTTCACTTCAAAAACTGCCTTCCCCACCCCCATTCTCACTGGCACTGAGAAGGCAGAAGTAGGGATTAAGTTGTTCGCATGCACATGGGTCCTGGTGCAGATATTTGATGTGGGAGAGCGTTCAGTGCAAAAGGGTCCCATGCTTTAATGGGAATAAAAGTGGAACAAGTCAGTGGAAGATGCAGTGAAATTTGGCGATGCTGCTCATCAGTGCCACCAATCCCAGCTTCCAACAAAATGCTGCTAAAATTTGACTTTGTTTAAAGGGAGGCTGGGCAAGTTTGCAGAGAAGAAATACATTGGATTGCACTGTGCACACATGGAAAGTTTTCTGGTGCAGTTGGCTCCTGAGCTGGAAATTCCTGCAACCTGGAGGGGCACCAGGGAGGATTTCCATGGATCCGTGCCCAGTTACACACTTTCACAGCAGACATCCCCTGGGCTCATCTTGGGGGCAGCGCCAGGAGTGAAGTGAACCTGTCTCTCCAACCTCTCCTAAATTCAGGGCATCCACTGGGGCCCCAGTTGTCATGAGGGGAGATGCCTGGGGATTCCTTGTCTCAAAAGGTACTACGAAAACATCTACATGTCTTAATTCCATATTCTGCACTTTGTTGCTCTCCAGGCTTGCTGGTCTCTTGCTTGGGGACCACAGTGATCCTTCACACCTCACATCCAGATTATGCTTATTAACCAGCGTGGCTGGGGCTGATGGAAGCTCTCCCCTTGAGCCGCCTGAAGAAGCAGCTCCTCCTGGGTCATTAAAACCAGTCCCCATGGCCTCAGAAGGTACCACAAGCCAGCTGCAGGCTTTGCAATGCCAACCCGGGCAGCAGGGATGTCCACAATCATGGAGGAAAGGTCACCCTAGTGCCTTACCTTGCGCTCTAGCTTCTCCTTCCACCTGAAGCACACAGCCCGGGGTCTGGACATGCTCAACACAAGGGCAAGGAGAAACACTCACAGCAGAGATGTGAGACCAAAGGTCTGGGTCTCGACACGCCTAGGTCAAAAAGAGTTTGCAGCCATTACGGGTACAACGGGTCTACAGCACGAGGTGCCAAAAAGGAAAGCAAACGAAGTGTTGGCCAAGGGCCAGGTGGAGAAAGGCACAGACTTCACAGCGAAGGTCTCTCCTAAGGATCGCTGCCATTTGCAATCATGTCTTCACTAGTAATAGCGAGGCACTTCGAAACACAGGGAGAAGAGCACCTCATGGTATTTTAAGGATCACACAGCGCAATTTCTTCTCTTGGGGGATTTGTTTTCCTCCTCCTGTTTCCAGGCAGCAGCAATCGCTGTGGTCTGTGTGTCAGGGTTATGCCAGCAGGTTTACAACTGCCACAGGAAATCTGAGGCATGGAGATGTTGGATGGCACTTCCCAAGGGTGCTAATGACTTAGCTGTCACCCTCCCTACCTCACCACCACCAGTGGCACTGGCAGATGATTACAAACGACCCTGCAAAGAACACCTGCGAGTTGGTGGGAGGCTATTTATTGTTGGGGTTTGTTCTTCCCAGCTCCTTCACACCCCTCTAGATTGGGCTGGAAGGGCTCAGCCCTGACTGAAGCTGCATTTCTCACAACAGTATCTGGCTCTTGTCCACCTGCAAGGGCTGGTGGGATGCTGTGGGGCTGGAGGAGGAGTTCACATCAAAAAAGGTTTTCTTCCAAGCTGAGTTCAAACATGACACTAAGTACTTTCAAAGTACCTCTTTTCTTGCTTTTGCTTAATTGTTCTTTTGTATGTGTATAAGAGAACTGTGTCTGGTAGGAGATGAAGTTAATATCAAGCAGTCCCAAAACCATTGTCTGTGTTTGGAAATAGAAGTGCGTAAGTTGGAAAAGGCCTCTAAGATCATCTAGTCCAACCTTTAATGTAGCACTGCCAAGTCCACCATTAAACCTTGTCACTGAGATCTACATCTACTCTTTTTTTGAAGACCTCCGGGGATGGTGACTCAACAACTTTCCGGGCAGCCTGTTCCAATGCTTCACAACCTTTTCAGTGCATAAGTTTTTCCTGATATCCAACCTAAACCTCCCCTGCCACAACTTAAGGCCATTTCCTCCTATCTTGATACATCCCCACATGGTGCTGTGGAGTCCCAGCTGCTCAGGGTAAGGTGTATGCACTTCTTCACCCAGAATAAATTTCCACCCTTCGCTACCAGTAAACCATCTTTTTTAGAAATCTCAAACTATACCAGAGTTTTTCCTCTCTGTTTTTTTCGGTTGGATTTCAGAGAACATGCCAGCGCGAGGTTATCAGCAAAGGTCTTCTAAGCTTATTGAAGTGGTGCTGAGGGACAGGTCAACATGAGGCTATCTGCTCAGCTCCTCTACACTGGCTGGGCTGATGGCAAGGCAGAAGACTCCACAAAGTTAGTTTTTGGACCTTCAGACCTCTGGACACATCTGCAGACATCGACTCAGTTGCTACTGCTGTGTGCACATCAAAAGACAGATTTTGGAGAATTATGGATTCAGCTGCATGAGTTTACCAGAAGGGCAGGTTCTTCCTGAAAAATAAAATATTTCTTAGTAGCTGCAGGCAGCCTCTACACACAGGGCCATAGGCATTTTGCCTCTTGGGCCATATGGCAAAGATGGCAGCAGGCACCGATGGGCAGGGTTCCTGGAGATCTCTGCTCCCACCAAAATAAGCCTCCGCATTGCAAGCAGTGCCCCCAACCTCCGTTGGGAAGCTCACGGCCAGATGATCAACATGCACAGTGTGCACTATACGCTTTTGAAAATCTGACCTTTCTAGGTTTAATGTGTTTTTCACAAAGAACTGAAGCAGAGGACAAAGGGACACCAGCCTTTTTTTTTTTTCTCTCCAAATAAAGGTACAGAAAAATATGAACTTTCCAAAACTGCCGGTATTTACCAAATTGCAGTGTGAAGAATGAAATGCAGGGATTAAGCTTGACTCTTTCTTTCAGAATTACAAATGATAAACAACTCACTCCCTTTTTTCCTCACCATCCCCTTTCTGTGGCTGTTTTTTGTTGAAATTTTCCTGTGACATTAACTGAAGTGCTACTTCACCAGATAACACACAGCTTCTGAAACTCTCTGCAAAGTTGAGCTTTGAGACCGCTGCAAAGCCCACGTCAAAGGGATTGTGGGCATTGTCAGAAGGGACTATGTACTTTTAATCAAGGATTACAGGTCATACTGAAGGGGAGGCTCTGGCCAAGCCACCATTGCAGCCTGTCTGCATTTTGGACCTGGGTCTTGGGAGTGAGCTTAATTTTTTTATTAATTTCTGCAGAACATGTTCTGGTACCCCAAACATATGCCCAGTGAAAGCTCACCCATTTCACAAAGACTACAAGAGCTCCTAGAAAATTCAGTGCACATAGACAGCTTCCACAAAATAAAGGTAGAGATGCTCTATGCCACAGTCCTTTCCTAGAGAAAAAGCCTGCTGAGGAACTACTTAATAATTAGCGCAGTCTCTTAACACCACTTAACTCACATCATTAATATTTACAGCCAAGAGAAGACAGGCGGTGGAGCAGACCCATGCAGAGAGCAGGCAGGAGGGGATGGGCACAGCCTGGGATGTGCAAACCTGGACGTGAGTGCTAGGCCAACACAACCCAGCCTCAACCCGGCCCCTGGCATGCGAACACAAGGGCAAGGAAGGAGAAAACTGCCCTTGGCTGCCTGAAAACCTGCACAGGGCAGTGAAGCGGGGTCTTCCTCTCCACCCGCTGGCATGAGGCTGGTGGGGATCAGGTTTGGGAATGGCGCTCGTGTTCCTGAGCACATCCCCACCTTCTCACCTCCAAAATGCAGACCCAGGTGTGAAGGTCCTGGAGGGAGCAGGACCCACAGATGCTGTGCTGCAAAGCAAGTTTCCCAGGTCAGGGAGATGCTCTGATGGCAAATGCTGGGCACCATCATCCACCCCATACAAGGAATTATGCAGCTGCTACCAAGGGGAATTCAATGTCAGAGGAGTCTGGGGAAGCTTAAATGGGTGGTCAGGAAGGAGGAAGAAAGACACTATCACTGCAGTGTTCCTCTCTCTACCCAGCTCACACATCATCACTGGAAGCAAAGACCTTTCTCCCAAAGCCTGGTTTTAACATTATAGGTTTAACATCAGCAGAATAAATCAATGATGACCAGCGAGTGTTAAGGTCAGCTGCATAAAATTGGTATAAGGGTTTTAAAATTTAGTAGCAAGGCTTCTTTGGGGCCATTCCCTCAGCTGCAGGGCACAGCTGCCCAAGCAAACTGGATGGTGTGAGCTGGCCCTGGTATCCCACCTGCAGCAGGAGCCACAAGAACCCCCCAGCCTCCACCCACAGGGTCCTTGCTGAGAACACTGCAGGAGCTGCATTAACCCTTTGGAGACAGCAGATATCAGCATGGACAGTGGGGGAAGCGCCAGCCATGGCAGAATAGCTACTGCACCATGGTGAGGGGTGTGATGAACGTGCTGTGCTTGCTTCTGCTTGCAATGCACACCAGATTTACAGCCTCATCTCCAGACATCCCTCTAAACCAAGCATCTCTGTGCCCGTGGAAGGGCAGCCGCTGCTTCTCCCTCTCCTCCCCTTGGCCATCTTCTCCCCTGGCTCCAGGACACAGCTTTCATCTCTCCTCCCTCCAGCTTGGCTTTTCATTAAGCCAGATCCCCCCAGCCCCTTGCTCCAGAGCAAAACCAGCCCCATGTCCTGCTGTGTGCTATTGCAGGGGGCCTGTGTGCATCCACCCCAACCCCTGCTCCCTTTTTTTGTCTCACTTTTGGGTGCACACCGCTCTCTTGCAGGCATCTGCTCTGCCTTGCAATCTGGTTCCCCTTACATTCATCCGCCTACATCCTGTCTGTGTATGGCCTTCAAGGAGAAGTGACTTGGAGAGCCCTTCCCCAAGCCCCTTCTTCTGCACTGATTTCAGCATTACACACACATATCATTAACTACTGATATGATTAAGCATTTTCAATTTAGCTGTTCTTGAGAGCTTCAGGGCACATGGTTACCTCTGCTTTGCCTTTCCCTTCCCACTGTCACAGACCAATACCATTTAAATGAGGGTGGGCTTGGCACATTCCAGGGGCAGGGAAGCCCATGTGGGGCTCATCAGAGCCACTGCTCACTTCGGTTTACGCAAAACCACTGCAAACATCAGGGAGGACCCTCACACCATTCCCCACCACCACCAAGATGTTCCCCGAGGCTCACTTTAATTTTGCCATGAGGTTTTCAGCTGTGTACTGTGGATTTGTTTTTCTTACAAACATGGAACATGCCTTGTTGAATGACATCCCTGCCTTTATGGCTCTTCCCCTTTTCTCTCTTTCCCTTTTGTACATCTTTCTTTTCCCCTCCCCTCTGTCCCCAGGCTTTTTATCTTATGCATCATTCATCCCAGCTTACTGCCTTCTTTTAGCACAGACTTCAGGGACGTGCACATCTCATTCAACTCCTTTTTCTCCTCCTGCCTTGATTTGCACTCACACACACGCCTTTCCATCTCTGCTGCTGCCCGCAGCCTTGCGGGGAACATCACAGCAGTGGAAGAGCAGAGGGAAGGAAAGCAGCCTCAACGCACCTTTCACGAAGCCTTATGAAATATCCATGTGGCTTTAACAACCACAGCCTGGCCCCCAGGGGATCATTCAGAGGGGTGAGCCACTGCTTAGTGGGGTCTGCCAGCACTAATGTGTGGGTAATGGAAGGGAACAGGACAACACAAGGGTGTTAAGTGCCAGCATGCCCACCGCAGAGGTGTGTCACAGCAGGTGCTGATGTTTCCACCTTGAGTATTCCTATTGCAATTCTCAGCTGCTTGCCAGTTCTTGGCTGGGGATCAGCCAACACCTGGGCACGGCTTTGGGGTAGCTCAGTCCCTCTCCTCTCTTTCCCTGTGCTCCCACTTAAATCTGAAGTGAAGGTTTGCCAGAAAACCCAAGTCCTTCTTTGGTGGCATCTGCCACGCTTGTTGCGTTACAGCTGACAGCTCAACAAACCAAAACACTCCCTCGAATTCCCCAAAGGAGCTTTCTTCTGAACACAGATGACAGTCTTGGGTAACGTGAACTGAAAGACAAACGCAAGCCCAGAACTAAAATCTCGGGAAGGGCTTTCCAGTACATTTGTGAAACTCCTCAGATTTCTTATCAGCTACAGAAGCCTGTAAAAGTCCCATCTCCCATTTCTGGCAGCAGTTAAAAGGGTAAAAGCTTTGGAGAAAGTACCACCAGCTGCTGGGAGAGCTCACAGTGGGGGATTTGGCCTCTTGCTGGTGAGAGGAGGAGGCAGAGCTGCTGCCCCCTCCTTGCACCAGGCACAGTCCCGTGCCCACCCCGGGTGCTGCTCTCCCCAGTGCTCTCGCCAGGCGAGCACACAGGAATAGTGCTTCTCAGTGCTTTTGTCATCCAGCCATGAGTGCATGTAACATTTTAGAGGCAGAGCACGCCAAGCTATTGCTGGGGAGACGTGTAACAGCTTTTCAGACACTTTTTACCTGTACTGAATAAATTAACGCAGTGGATTCCTCTCTCCACCAGCTCTGCTGCCTTCCAGTAGCTCAGAGGGCTTGTTGGAGTAAATCAGTAGGTCTTGTGCCTTTTAGAGCTGATAGATACATATATAAGGCAGGTATGCACATTTTTCCAAGCTCTTGTGCCTTTTCCCTGCCTGAAGGCATGTTCTGGTGTGGCAGCATCACTTCAGCTAGGTCAACCCAAAATGTTAGGGATTGTTTTTGAGGAAAGCAGCACTTCCTGGTTACTGATGTGTCTTCTACTCACCTCAGCTGCTGCAAACCCCATTTTGGTTTACAGAGCTGTATGGAGCCATTGTTCCAGCTGTTTCCCTGTGTCCATCACAGGGCAGGAGCATTTCTGTGCTGCTCACACCACAAGCAGTGGTGCCTGTAGGCTGCAGGAGCCTGCACATCCAGGGGTGATGGGGTCCTGCCTCCTCCAACCCCAGCCCACTACATCTGCCCCCAGACCCACAGCAGCACAGGCTGCTCCTTTCCTCCAACGAGCCATGACTGCCTCTGTTAGCAGCTCTGCTCTTTTAGGGTGAGCACTGGGGGAAACTTGCTTCTGGAGCTTTTCAACCCTCTAAAATATGATGCTCACACCAAACACAATGGGGATCCACCCCTTACTTTGAATTTCATAAACCAAGACCACATCCACAGTGACCAGAAATCAATGTTTTTCTCCATACCAATGTGATGATATTTCAGATGCAATAAGAGGCTGAGGAAAGAACCAGGAGTGAAGGAGAAAAACACGGAGATACACCTCACCCTTCCTTCCAAAGGCAAAGTGGTTTTCTGAGTACTTAGCTGCAGGGAGCATCAACACCACACTTTGCCATGGGCAATCTTCCTTCATGGAAGATCTTAAACTCACTGCCCAGAGGGGTCTTCCCTGCCTCTGTGATGACAGATGTAGTCAAGATGCCTCTGGGGTTGAATTGACAATATCTAATGGTATTTCCCACAGCCATCATGCATCTGAAATGCTTGGGCACATCTTGGAGGTGATGCCTTTGGGCTCCACATGAGGCTCAAAACCCCACTGAAGGAGGGAGGGCCCATCCTGCTGCTTCAAAGCAGATCTCAGGAGAAAGACAGGGGTGGGCAGCTGTAGGGAAGGAAGCCAGAACTGCTCAGAGACCCTTTGCCAAGGGCCAATCCGGGCTGAGGCTCACATCTGCATCCAGGCAGCCAAGCCCAAGCCAGGCAGGTGATCAGCCCGCAGATCCCTTGCTCATCATCTGTAAAGTGTGGTTCACTTCTGAGAGGATGGATTTGAGATTAAGTGAGTAACAAAGCAAGATTTCTCCTCTAAACCTCTATTTAATCACATAATCCTGAGGGAAGACCTCTCCTCTCCTTAGGGAAAAAGAAAAGTAGGTTTGCTGAGGGAGACATAATTTCTTTATCCCTATATAATTGGATATTTGCTGATTAAATATAGAAATAATTGGAAAAAGATTGATTTTTGATAATGATTCAAAAAAAAAGAAAAAGACCTCCCCCCCAGTTCACCCAAAGCCAACCAAGATGATGGGAAAAAATGATTTTTTTTTTTTTTTCTGGTGGCTCTATGGTGCAAGAAGCAGAGCCTGCTTTGCCCTTGCTGCAGAAGGATGCAGGAAGGACTTGCGATGCCTCCCATTATGTCCCAACACAAGGAGGCAAAACACTGCCAAATCCTGGCTGTAGGGGGAAGCGTAGGGCTCAGTACCAGAGGTGGTTGTTTTGGATGACACACAGCAAAACCCTGCCCTTGGATGAAAAGGTCATCAGATATTTGGTGTTGGCAGGGACCTGCGGAAGTTTCCAGCCCAATCTTCCCCTCAAACATGGTCAGCCATGGGGTCAGACCGGGTTGCTCAGGGCTTTATCCAAGTGTATCTTAAAACCCTCTGACGATGGCAGAATGAGGACATTTAATGTGATTTCAGCACTTATGTACAAAGGGAACAGCTTAAGTCAGTTTGAAATTTGGTATACACATCGAGCACTTCATCGCTGTAGGTGCTCCTGCAAAACCAACCCTTCATCCATAGGCCAAGATTTAGGATCTGAGGCTACAAAATTAAGAGAGCAAGAAAATCATTTACACTGCTGGTAGCTGTTCTTTGTGGGATTCAGACCGTGAATGGCAATGTTTGCATGTGTCACTGTGGGGCTTTCAATAAGGGACATGCTGCTCAGTGGTGCACTGCACACCGCACCCAGGAAAGGAGCACGCCGGTGCTCCCTGGTCACGAGTCTGCACTGCAGCATCACAGCAGTGCTGAACCTGCAACAGGGACAGCGAGCACCAGGAGCTTTGTAAATGCTCCATGGATCTGTAAGGAAACCCCAGATTTTCCCAAAAATGCTGAGCTCCAGTCCTACAGCCACATCCTCTGCCACGGCACCAACAGCCCTTGTGCAGGCATCCCCTGCAGAGCCCCTTTCCTTCTCCTCCTCCTGCTGCAAACCAGGCAGCAAAGAGGCATTTGGGCCATGAAGATGCTGAAGGGACAGGAGCATCTCTCCTACAAGGAGAGGCTCAGGGGGACCTCATCAATGTCCATAAATACCTGACAGGAAGGTGCAAAGAAGACGGAGCCAGGCTCCTTTCGGTGGTGCCCAGTGCCAGGACCAGAGGCAGTGGGCACGAACAGGGGCACAGGAGGCTCCCTCTGAGCACCAGGCAGCACTTGTGTGCTGTGCAGTGACCGAGCACTGGCACAGGCTGCCCAGAGAGGTGCTGGAGTCTCCTCCTTGGGGATCTTCAAAAGCCACCGGGAGGTGGTCCTGGGCACCCTGCTCTGGGTGGCCTGCTGGAGCAGGGTTGGACCAGAAGGACCCAGAGGTCCCTGCCAGCCTCAGGCAGTCTGGGAGTGGGATACGAGGGCAAGATACAAGTGGTGACCACTGCCTGGCACCTTTTCCTTGTGGCCCTCCAAGGCTCCCGGCACTCCTGGGAGCCCAGTCCACCCCATGAACATCCAGACCTCCCAGAGAGGATTTCCAAGACCAAAATGATTTATGGAGTTCATCTGCTGGGGATGAACCGAGATTTGGTGGCAGGTTCAGGCTCCTATTGTTTTTCTTGGGTTAAAAGTTGTGACACAAGGTGATGGCTTGGCTCACACCTAACCCAGCATCCCCATCTCCCCTTCCTGCAGCAGAGACCCCTGCAGCACTGCATGGACATCCACCTGCAACAGGGTGCATCAGGAAACCTTCACAGCATCTTTTAAAACAGACATCAAACAGGGGCTTTGAAGAGATCAGAGCTTTGCAAGGATCCTTCAAAAGGGCCTGGATGTTCCCTGTGTTCACCATTTAATCTTGGAGGAGGAAAGAGAAAACAGGGAGGAAAAACATAACCAAAGAATGAATACCCACTGCGCTGGTAAACTTGGGTACGGCACAGGACTCAGTCCATCAGGGATCTGGCAAACGAACACTTCCCGCCCCCTTCACAACAAAACCGATGCTCAAATTAATCTGCAATTTCAGCTGCAACTGGGGGACCCCGACCCCATCGCTCTCTGCTCTGTTCCCATCAGGGGGACACACGAAGCCTCCTCCAAAGGCAGCCCAGTGCCCCGCAGGGTCAAACTGGGTGCCTGGTAGCAGCTGCCAGCGCTGATATAAAATCTACTGACGCATCCTCACTCTGAAGAGGTCGGCTATAAAAGTAATGTGAAAAACGGCTTTAAATAAACCCATCCAAGACCACTTCATAAAGACACAGCTGGCTGTACAGAGCTCATTTGTTTTTTAGTGAAGCTTCACAGGATTACAATTATGAACAATCATCGTTTTGATGCACTTGGTTATTACAGTAATAGCCAGGAAATAAATACCTTAGACAGGCTGGCCAGACAGAAGTTAGAAAAGAAACACTTACCTACAAATTTTATTGTCTAAAACTCAAGCTTTTAATATAAATATTGGCAATTTTGCCTCTTCCCCCCGCCCCCCCCCCGAAAGTATTGCCAGCACTGATGTGTTGCCAGACACAGAATTTGGGCCAGGTTTTGCAAGAGCTGTCAGTTTAGTGCAGGGGCCTTTCCTGTGCTTGTCAGAGCAGCTCTCAGCCCCGTGCCCAGCTGCTGCCTGTGTCAAGGGGACAGGGCAAAGAGTCCCCAGAGCCCCTGCTGCCCCGGGCTGGCCAAAGCATCACTAGGGCAAGCAGCACCCCTACCCTGCCAGTCCTCAGGGTAGTGGTGATTGCTCGCACCCAGGACAAAACCCCCAGAACCCACCATTGGCATCGCACTCGTACAGGTGAGAGGAGCACGAGCACCTGGATCCGGCAGGGGGAGGACCAGTGGGATGAGATGAAGCAGTGCCAGGGGTGGGAGGGCTGAATGAGAGCTTGAATACTGTA
This sequence comes from Cygnus olor, assembly GCF_009769625.2. NCBI lineage: Eukaryota > Metazoa > Chordata > Aves > Anseriformes > Anatidae > Cygnus > Cygnus olor. The sequence goes on along the minus strand of NC_049188.1, from coordinate 1,166,897 downwards.
ATATCCCTCTAGATTTTGACTTTTCTGGGGAGGCAGAGCATATATCTGGCAGCTCCAGCCAGCCCACCTCGGAGTGCAGATACCCCCCAGCACACAGCATGCCAGGCTCTAACGCAGGAAGAGGAAGGATTTGGTAAGAGGGGATGCTGGAGCTGTAACACTCTCTTCCCTTCAGCCCACGGTGCTCTGAGCAGCACACCCAGGACCCTGCTCCATGCAGGGGCTCCCAACAGGCTGTGGGATGCCCCACCAGAACCTGAATTAAAGGCTGGTTTTATCCACCTGTGAACCTCATGCAACCAAAGTCCCTCTTTCAACCCCTGCCAGCTCAATCACCCCAGTGTGGTGACGAACCAGCAGCAAAGAGCCTGGAGGCTGGGTACTGCTGCTGGGAAGGGGGAGCTCTGCCTACATCCACCAGCACCTCCTAAAGCAGAGGCTTTGCCCAGCCAGGATGCAGAAGTCTCTGAGGAGGATTTTTTGGGCCTCTGAGAGGCCAGAGCAGATTAAGAAGGGAACCCAGTAGTGTGTCCCCCCCCCCACCTCCACCTCTCCCCTTGATGTTATTTCCTGTTTTTCTATTATAAGAAGATTTTTGCTAATGCCGTACAGCACCAGAACAAGGAAAGAGTTCCTGGCAGCCCTAGGCTCACACATCCCCCAGAACACAGCCAAGGGCTCCCTCAGCTGCATTCACTGCTAAACCCACCAGCACAGCCCACCTGAGGCAGCACACCCCCATCCCTGGTCCCACCAGGCTGCAAAATTCACCGCAGGCACCATCCACAAGCATCCTTCAGTATCACATCTCCCATGCTCACTAGACTGCCTTGGAAGTTGAAAGCAGCCTCCTTCCTTCTAGGCAGCCCCAGTGGCTTCTATAACCTTGCCAAGCCCTCCCCCCCCCCACCTCCACTCCTCACAGCAAACCAGGTCCACCTGTAGAGAAACCACCCGCAGCTGGTTTTCCTCCTCCAGAGCCCATTGCCTGCCATGCTGCAGCTTCCACTTAGCAGAGTGGCTTTCATGGGTGTGGGGTATGCCTGGTAACACACACTTGGGAGAGCACACATTGCAGAAAGTGGACCCTATGTGAAAATCACTGCAGGATCCAAGTGGGTTTTGCTGCTCGAAACGTCCAACTTGTACGCAGCGCATGAAGGCAGATGGAGACGGATGTGTGGTGCTGCCAGCTCCGTGCCTGAAGGGCCCTTAAGGAGCTGCTGGGGAAGCAGCAAACACACTGCAACCACCTATAAGCACATCTGCTCCTGTAGATTTGATGTTACCAACCAATTATGGGAGTTTGCAATGCTGAAGTTTTGGTTAAGCACAAGTCGCCCATGCGTGGTGCTGTGGGAGCCCCAAACGCAATGCTTCCAGCCATGCTTCCCTCACCGCCCCTGCGGGTATTCCTGGTGTGAGTCTTCCTGAAATCTTCAGGAAAAGATAAAGAAAAACGTAGAGAGAAGCTGTTCTTAAGCTGCAGCAGGGTGCCTGCCAGCCCAGCTCGCCTGAGGAAGCCCTGTCCTGCAGCAGGGTGTCAGAGCCAGGGAGGGTGGTGGGACCCAGCTCCCATTTCACCTGGTTTCAAGCTGGTTTCACCTTCTCCCTTCAAAAACAGCAGGCAGATGGACCTTGCTGTCTTTACACATGCCCAGGATCAGTGCAGAATTATGGCCTGGAAACCCAGCAGCAGGGGTTATCCCTCGTTTTGTTAATTTGCTGCTTTCGTACTGTTGAAAACCTACATCCTTGCTTTTAAACTCACATTAACCTCTCACCGAGGCTGGTGGGACCCATCTGGTCCTGCTTTGGGCAGACTCAAAGAGTGGGGAGGGAAAGACATGGTGTCCCCATCTGCTCTCCAGCCCACTTTGCAGGGAGCTCCAGGGCCAGGGAAGCCTGGGAACATGGTGGTCCCCATCTCAGGGCGGGCTTTGCTCCAAGCACAGAGCACCTTTGCAAGGTGAGCCCCAAAACCCCTGCAGCCTTGAACCCCTTACCTTCACCTGAAAACAAACAGGACTAGAAATGAGCCAAAAATGTTTTGAAGGCCTTTTTGTGCCCTCTAAGCTGTGAGCACGCTGTTAGCTCGGCCATCCCGACATGTCAGAGGGACACATCTAGGTTTGAGACGCAACGACTGCCCCTACAGGCTCGGTCCCAGTGCCAGAGTTTAGGGACAAAGGTCCCTGACCACAGCCTGGGCCCCCCTCCAGCAGCAGGAGACCACCTTGGCCACGCTCAGCCCACCGTGGCTTGTCCCTGTGCCAACCTGCCTGATGGGGCACCTCCATGAGACGAACCAGCTGGGTTTATTACAGGGATTTTGAGCATCCAACTTTGCCCCGACGTTTTAAAAACATCCAAAACGTGTCAGAGGGAAGGCGGCGATGCTCTCTGAGTGACGCATGGTGCCGGAGCAGAGGAGGTGACAATATTGATCTGCACACGTTTTCTCCTTTCCCAAGTCGGCATCTGCAGGCCTTGGAGAAGCTGCAGGTTCACGGCAGCCTGGCTGGCAGCTGACAGCTCCCATCGGACAGGGGCATTTCTGCCCCACAGCCCCAGGGACTCTAATGGAATGGAGAGCACCAGGAGCAAAGCCCAGCCCCAACCCCTGTCCCTCCGAGCAGGGCTCAAAACTGCTGGGTATAAACCTGGCTATTAACATCTTTTCGTGGCCTGGCTTTCTCACTGCTCATTCTCCAAGGTGTTTAGCAGCTTTCATAGCTTATTTGTTTAAAGAAACTAAAATGCTTTGTTCTGAGCAGACTTTAGGAGTCAAAATTAGCTATTTTGGCACCATCTGTGTAAGCCCAGCAGAGCTCAGAGCAGCTTTTCTTCTAACGCTGTAAGCTTGTCACCAATGAGCAATATTTTATTAGTAAAATGCTAATGCCCCAGCCCAACACAGCCCTCCTCGTTTTGCAGCCTCAGCCCCTGCCTGCAAAGCTCACCACTTTTTTTCCTTCTAAATTACTCCGGAGACTGGATTTCTATAATACAGGGACGATGCGTTGTATCATTCATGGGGTGGGCTGCTGGGGAGGAAAAGAAGCACACGAGAAAACCCACCATGTACCTCACATTGTGCTGAAATATGCCAAACACCATCAATGCCACAAGTATCAAGTCCGAGTTCAATGCCAGGTCTCAAAAACCTGGCTCTTCACTTCTCTGGCTTGCAGTCACAGGGAGATGGGGGCAGGTGTTGGAGGCTGGAAGAGCTGTCCCCGTGCAAGAACCCCTGGTGATGCTTGTCTGGGTGCTGCTGCCAAGACAGATGCCTATGGGGGTCCTCCAGGAGAAGCTCCTGAGTCAAAACAAAGATTCATGGTCAGCGTTCAAGGAGGGTCTCTGCTGTGTTATCAGGAGGTGGAATCTGAGGCCAAAAATGTGACCCAAAAGGGCAAATAGAAGCCGTAAGCCACAACTAGTTCTCTTTGTATAAATTAGCCTATTTCATGTTAAAAAGGACTTGCAAGTTCTCCTTAAATGATACATGACCTCCATTTTTTATTTTTTTAAATCTCCAGTGGGTTTATTTCGCTTTTATTTGGGACAGCCTTGATACCACATAGGCTTGTACCCTCACCCGTCTCTGGCTCCTGTTTCAGATTGAATGGCATCAGCTGCCTGCCTGAGCACCCTTTATTGAGAACAAACCAACACTGAACATTGTCTGAAAGCCCTAAACCCGCTCCCAGCAGGACAGGATGGGTCACACAGCAGCACGTTACTGTCACCTTGCTGGGCAGGTGCCGCAGGGGTCAGGCAGGAGCACCCCAGGAACTGCTGAGGCTGCAGCCTCCCGGGACACCCTGTCCCTGCGGGCTGCCAAACACAGCCAGGGAGGGAATAACAGCTACAAGAAGTAAGGAATTAAAACTGAGAATAAGCACGGGGACGCGTTTTGTATCGGGTATTCAGGAAGGGAAGGCAGGAACCAGAGCCCAAACCTGTGACACCAATGCCAGCAGCTCCATCTCAACACCCCTGCGGGGTCTCTGGCCCCCAGCCCTGGTGGCTTTTTGGCTTTTGGAGAAGTGAAGTAGAAATAGCAGCATGAAGCAGGTTTGGGGATGACAGATCAGCAGCTCAGGGGGCTGCGGATAATTTGACAAGCAGCTTCGCATTTCCTGGGGCGATCCACCGCAAGCGAAGGCAGCATTTAACAGCTAATTATTCACGGCTTTGATGCTTCCTCTCTGTTTTCCAAATAACAAGTATTTAGTGCTAAGATGATTTAAACAGCTGATCTCATCTGAGCCCCTGGCAAAGAGGAGGAAATCCAGCAAGGCAGCAGCGGGTTAAGCTCCCAGGTGGCTGCCCCAGCAGTGAGGGTTATGTCAGCAGCAGCATCCCAAAAACTCCTGGCCATAGGAAAAGCGTGGGCAACAGTGGCAGGGTGGGGGCGGTGGGTGCAGGAGTTTGTGGGGGCAAAGAGACGTTCCCCTTGTCCCCCACAGCCACCCCTCTGGGGCACACGATGGCTTTGAAGTCCCCCTGCAAACAAGGGGCTTGTCCTCAGCTGGCTTTGGGAGCTGAACCAGCTGATCCTTTGGGTAGCAGGGGGGGAGAGCGAATTCTGGAGTAACCCACAGCACAGCTGGCTCCATCATAGAAAAAAAATAATAAAATAAAATAAAATAAAATAAAATAAAATAAAATAAAATAAAATAAAATAAAATAAAATACACCACCACATTTTGGGGGATTTCAGCAGTTAACCACATTTTTTTCAAGTGAGTGTTGACTTTTGTTGACATTCTGAATATTTTCAAGGGGTTTTGTTTTGTTTTGTTGTAATGATTGGAATGCCTCCTTGCAAGCTTTCTCTTTGATTTTGATCTAACCTGAAAAGTATCGTTTTGGTTCAGGAAGTTGCATTTGAAGATGCCGCTAGCTGTGGTGTGATGGGGAGCAGGGGAGCAGCCGCCCCCATTCATCCAACCCAGTGGGCCCTGAAAGGGGATGGGGGAGGCCTGAAAACATCGGATCGGCAAAGCAGATACCACCCATGAGGAAAGACCAATTCCAGGCTATCTTCCAGTCCAAACGTTTATTTTTAGGTTGTGAACACCTTGAGAAGTTTCCTTCCTCATTCAAAAAATCAGATTGTTTAAAAAAAAAAAAAGGGGGGGGGGGAAAAACACCTTTAGTTACTTTGTTTCTTTAAAAATAAAAAGGTGAAGAAAAGTGCAGGAGAAAATAAAACAACAAAAAATGTAGTAATATCTCTTGGGAGATGCAAATTTCCTGGAAAACCAGGTCTGAGCTTTACGGAGTTTGTTTGGAAGCCTGGACCCACCGCAGCTGGGGCAAGAGATCAGCCGCTGGAGATTGTTTCTGCTGTAGCAAAGCCTCTTGTGCCAACAATATTGTGCCAAACAAGCAGTTTTGGGCATCTTTTCCATTGCATCCCCGCAATTTTACATGTGGTGGCCACCCATCTGTGGAAGGCAGCACGGGGAGAGTCACAGCCGGGGTACGGAACAGCATCGAGAATGCACAGCAAACTTTTGTTAAAAAATGAAGAATTAGTAAAAATAATAAAAAAGCCTGCTGCAACAGTGAAGTATTTCCAGTGCAATGCGAACAGCAGTGTCTGAGGAGGACACTTTCGATCATGGGACCAAATAAAACTGCTCCTTGCATCTGCCTCTGTGTATCACCAGGGCCCTGATGTGCCCCCCCCCCCAGCCCAGCCCAAGCTCTGCCCCTGCCTGTCCCAGCCCAGCCCCAGCCCTGCCTGGGGCTTCCCCCGCGGAGAGGATGCTGATGCCCCATGGCAGCCAGCTGTTTGCTCCTGGCAGTGGGTACCACGCCTGCAAACGCCCAAGATGCCGCCCTGCACTGCAGAAAAGAGACCAGAATGTTTCCCACTTAAAAATAACCCCACAGGCATCCAATATTTGAGAGAAAACTTCCATCCTCTGTGATTTGGGGTGCACAGACCCTGCACCTCTCTCCTGCCCCAGAGCACCTCCAGTTTTCCTTTCCCAGTACCAACACCGCTGAGCATGTTGCGGCCACTTTTGGCTTCTGTCTGAAAGCTTTTTTCCAGCATCTCCTAGGATGGGAGAGCATGGGAGGACCTGTGAGCAAAGCCTATGCATTGCTTACAACGTGGGGTCACTGTGCAAGTGGCAGAAGGACCTTGTCTTCCTCGGTCTTTCCAAATAACAGCAAAGAAGGGTTGTCCTAGGATGAAGGCAGAGGGCAGGATTTGTCTCGGCACAGGGGAGACAACCCGGTGTGGTGGCCCAGCTCCAGAAAGCTGAAGGATGCCCCTGGTGGGATGGGGACGTGGGGATAGGGTTGGTGGGATGCAGACACCAGGGATGTGGAAGGGGTTGGTGAGATACATAAACATGAAATTGCTCCTGCTTAATGCTCTCATGGGCTTCAATCGTGCTGCTGCTGCCTGGATTTTGGTCACGACCGGTGTGGGCTCTCCCTGGGTGTCACCTCCACCTGAAGGTCCCATCATTGCTGGAAATGAGACCCCCGACACCTCCACCCCTGCTGCAGCTGGGCTTGCCGCATGGCGTGGGATGGAGACAGAGATGGGTTTGGGGAGGAGGAGGAAAGGAAGCGGTGGGCTCCCACCTCCAGGAAGGTTCAGCTCCAGAAACCCAAGGCTTCCTTGAAATATTTCCCCAGGTTTAGTTTCCCCCCCTCCCCTTCCTCACAGTGAGCTGCTGGAGCAGCATGTGTCCTGCCGCTGGGCCCAAGCCCCTCCCACCGGGCCCGCAGCCTTCGCCAGCTCCCGACTCAATTTGCAATTGATGAAATGAAAAAGATGCCCTTCCTTCAATTAATTCAGACGCCTTTTTCCTTGCCCCTCAAGGCACGATAGCGGCTCTAACATCGTAAATGATTTAGGATGGGAGCCAGATGAAGACAAAGCTGATGGATGACAATTCTCTGTTTGGGGGATGTTTTCCAGCTGGAGATTTCTGGAAACAAATAGATTTATCCCCTTCAAGAAATGACACGCAGCCATCGCATGACTCACGCTGTGAGTCAGGGCCCAGCAGCAGCCAGGAGAGATGCCAGCCTGCGCCGGGAAGGGATGGGACGGACCAGGAGAAGGAGCTGGGACACAGGGCTCGGTGCCCGGACCCCAAAACTCAGCCATAGCCCCTCTGCTCCGGGCTTTAAGTGGTTACAATCCATTTTGCCCAGTTTGCCTTTAGGATCAAACCTCCCGAGCCTCCAGGCTGGCTGTTGAAGCAATAAGACCCTCTTCTCTCGAAGCACATCGTGCCCTGGATTTGGTTAAATCCCCCAAAACCAAAGCAAGGTCAGTCCCTTGGGAGGCTCCTGGGCCACCTGGGGGCAGCGAGGAAGACGGGGACCCCCCCCCCAACCAGTGCCCTGGTGGCAGTGCAGTGGCTGCTGTCTGACTGGCACCTATGGAAAATGGGTCAGGTCAGAACTAATCACAGCGACAGACCAGCAAAACTGCAAAAGATGGGCTGATCCTGAAATTGTGACCTCGGAGACGTCTTCCCATATCGGGATATTTTACGCATCTCTGGCAGAAAGGAAAGGACCGCGTTTAATTAGAGACCCCAGAGAGACCACCCAGAGAGTGGTGATCAATGGCTCTGTGTCCAAGCGGAGGCTGGTGACAAATGGTGTCCCTCAGGGGTCTGTCCTTGGACTGGTGCTGTTTAATATCTTTATCAACGATATAGACAGTGGGATTGAGTGCACCCTTAGCAAGTTTCCAGATGACACCAAGCTGAGTGGTGCAGTCAATACACCAGAAAGAAGGGATGCCATCCAAAGGGACCTGGACAGGCTGGAGAAGTGGGCCCATGTGAACCTAATGAGGTTCAACAAGTCCACGTGCAGGGTGCTGCACCTGGGCTGGGGCAATCCCACACATAAGGACAGACTGGGTGAAGAACTCAGTGAGAGCAGCCCTGCAGAGAAAGAGTTGGGGGTTTTGGGGGATGAAAAGCTCATCATGAGCCAGCAGTGCACACTTGCAGCCCAGAAGGCCAACTGCATCCTGGGCTGCATCAAGAGAGGAGTGGGCAGCAGGGGAGGGAGGTGATTGTGCCCCTCTACTCTGCCCTCGTGAGGCCCCACTTGGAGTACTGCATCCAAGTCTGGAGCCCCCAGCACACGAAGGATGTGGGGCTGTTAGAGCGGGTCCAGGGGAGGGCCACAAAGATGATCAAGGGGCTGAAGCACCTCTCCTATGAAGAAAGGCTGAGAGAGCTGGGGGTGTTCAGCCTGGAGAAGACGAGGGTCTGGGGAGACCTTACTGCAGCCTTTCAGTACTTAAAGGGTTCTTATAAAAAGGATGGAGAAGGACTCTTTACTCGGGTAGATAATGACAGGACAAGGGGGAATGGTTTTAAACTGAAAGAGGGGAGATTTAGATTAGAGGTTAGGAGGAAATTTTTCACTCAGAGGGTGGTGAGGCACTGGCACAGGCTGCCCAGAGAGATTGTGGATGCCCCATCCCTGGAGGTGTTCAAGGCCAGGTTAGATGAGGTCCTGGGCAACCTGATCTAGTGGGTGGCGTCCCTGCCCATGGCAAGGGTTGGAACCAGGTGATCTTTGAGTTCCCTTCCAACCCAAGCCATTCTATGATCCCTATTTTTGCAGAGCGTGTTGAGCACATCCCATACCAACGCATCTTGCTGGGGAAAACGCACAAACCCCAGCCCAGGCGAGCATCGCAGAGGGCGACGATCTGCTTTACATCTAAGAGCAGACCCTTCAGGCCGGGCGTGCAGCTCCTGTGCAGATGAGGAACTTCACCCCGGCGACGTCGGTGTTCCCGGAGCACCACCTCCACCGCCGCCTGCTGACAGGTGAAGCCCAGCAGCAATCGGCTCTGGCTGGCTGCGCCTTACACCGAGCACGTCCTGGAAACTGTGGCGATTTGTGTTAAGTTGTACAATTGAAAGCTATTCGTGTAAGAGGATTGCTTTCGGATACGTACATTGAAAGATTTGCTCTAAGCACAAGGCAATGCAAGTATAATTGTGGGAGCGAATCCTGCCCAAATTGCTCTCTGCATGGCTTCCAGATGTTAGACAGCCCAAAAGGGACAAGCGGGCGGGATGCGGTGTCACTTACCACCTGGCCTGGCTTTTGGGGCCGTGTTTTCCCTCTAGTCTCTGAGCAGGGGAAATCATGATTTTTCTGAGACATTTCAGCACCAGCCCCCACACGGATCCTGCTGCGGTGGTGGCCTTGGTGCAGGCTCTGGGGACCTGCAGCCCTGAGTGCCCCCTGCATGGGTCACCCACCTCCTCCTCCCAGCCCTGGTGGTGGTGGCTCCATCAGCCCCAGCTCCACGGCACCCCAGGACAGACCTGCCCTGGAGCCCTGGAAACGCAGAGCTCTGGAGCATGGGGACACCAGAAGTATGAGGGGAGGAATGGAGGGAGTGTGGGGACAAAGAAGGAGGACAGAGGGAGCGTGGGGACACAGGAGGGAGAGGCCTCGCACAGCAGGAACAAGCTGTTATTTCAACTCAGCCAAATGGCCCGTGGAGAAGCAATGCATAAAGGGGACAGCAGCAATTTCCGTGTCCCAAGAGGGGCTGGGAGAAGAAACAGCGCGGATGCTGCAGCACAGAGAAGCCATGCAGACAGGGTTTTCTTTAGGGCTCCCCTAGGATTTCCAAGGGAAGGAACTGTGGGGATTTTATGGGGCGTTTTACATGAAGTGCTAATGACCACAGCAGCTGTTGAGGGCAGCAGGCGTCCGGCGGTGACATGCAGCCCGAGGGCTCCTCAGGCGCAGAAGCCGCCGCTGCCAGGGCAGTGCCGGCCGCTACCAGGGCTCAGCACGGACAAGGAAGGGGTGGTGGTGACTGCTCGTGATTTACGGCTGCTTCAGCTCTTGGGGAGGTGGATGCAGGAGGGAGGCGTCTGGCCCAGGAAGGAGGACCAGGTGCAGAAGACCTCGTGTCCACCCAGGCGAACATGGTACATTACGGGGGACACCAAACATCCCAGCCCAACTGCAGCCGCACCCACACGCAACTGATGCCTGACGCAACTTGAGTCCCACAAAATAAACACGGCTTGCTGAAGTTGTTAAAGACCTCACTTAACCCAAGTGACCCACAGGAGGCTGGTGGCTTGGAGACATGTCTCACAAGCTGTTCTTTCTCTCAAAAGTGGTCGGAAGGAACTGCAGGCTGCTAAAGGGCAGCCCATGCCTGCAAAGTGCTGGGACCACATCGTCCCTCTGCTGCTTCTACCAGAGCTGATACACGTGTGTCCGGAGGATTCACTAATTTGTAACATGGACGTAGTTAAATTCTTGTGCATCTTTATTTCTTATTGCATATGCAACTTCCCTTCCCCTGGCCTACGCGATGGGAAGGTACCCCCAGACCTACCATTACAAGAGGCCACATGGAGGAACGAGGATGAGCATAATGGCACAGCTGAGCAGAAAATGGGGAAGACCACTACCTAAATGTGCATGCAGGGGCTGGGGAGACGCCCTGCCACAGCTGCCTGGGCTGGCGGACATCAAGCAGGTCTTCCAGAGCCTCAGAGCAGAGCTGGTGGCTGGCTGGAGTGGTCTCGGCACCTTCTAAACAGCTGTGTTCTGATAACTGCATCCCACCCCTGGTATTTTCACTCAAAATGCATTAGTTCTGCAAAATAAGCCTAGAATACAACAATTTTTAACTTGAACATAGCCCAACACTGGGAATTTCTGGGAATTCATACTCTTCACATGGCGACCCTGCCATCGGAAGCAGGAGTCAGAGCACAGGGCTCTCAGAAAACAGCACAGACCATTTTTGCAAAGAGCTCCCGGGCTTTCCAGTGCTGCCAACCTTCACCCCAAAGCCCAGATGCAAGTTAAATGGTGTCAAATGTGACCAGAAACAGAGGAGTGATTGAGCAGAGTATTAGAGCGCCTGCGGTGAAGCCGTGGTGGGAACATGACAAATCATTCCCCAGCAAGGGGAAAGAAGAGCAGCCCTTTACCAGCCAGTTTCTTAAGGAAACCAAGCCCCTAAGACAAACTTCCCATGATAGTTTTGGATTTGAAAATATGATTAGCCCCTGCTCAAAGGGCTGGGCCCCTGGAACGGCACAGCAGGAGCCAGGCTGGTGGGGGCCCCCAGGTCACCCATGTCCCCTGCCTTGCCCCATTGCTCCCTCCCTGTAGCCCACCCCAGCTGGCCAGGTTTCCTGCAGGCACCAGTGCAGCTGAGCACGCCCAAACCATCTTCTGGCAGAAGGCAACAAGCAGAAGTGCTCCCAGCTGAGCGTGGTGCTCAGCAGCTCCCAGGAGCGGGGCTGTAAAGGAAGCAGCACGCGGACAACCCTTAGCTAGGAAGAGGCACTAGGGGCTGAGAACAGCAGATCTCAGCAGGACCATAGCCTGGCTCACCCAAGGGCAGCTTCAAGATGGGCCACAACACACAGAGGTTGGGGCACAGGGTCTCACCAGCCTCACTGGGACACGTGGATCCTCCAACTGGATGCAGTCACCCAGCGCGGACACCTCACGGTCACCTGGGCTTGCTTGAGTCCTGCGTTCGGACCTGGGCGGTGCAGCGCACGCACACCAGCACGGTTGTCATGCCAGGTTTCCATCATATGCAGACACGGAGATGGCTTGGAAATGTCCCATACCTGCCCAGGGCTTGCAGGTGCCACCTGTGTCCCTGTGGAAGCGTGGTGACTTCTCACTAGCTCCAACCTCCTTCCAGTGCTTTGTGAAGAAGCTGCGATGGGCCTGTTGGAGCTGCCTCCCACCCACCAAGCCCTCTCCATCGCTCACAGGCACGTGGGTGCTCTCCCTTCTGCTCTCTGTGCTATCAAGGAAAAAGATGTTCTGCAACACTTGTGCTTTTCACGTCCTTAAAATCCTGTTAGCATCCCCTCTCAAAGAGCCTTGTACAGCTATGACACACAAAGGTGCCCTAGGGAAAATTATTTTTTCTTTCTTTTTCAGAATCACTTTTAACCATTTAAGAAATGAGGTAATCTTAAAAACAGTCACAATCTGAGGAGCGCCCGTCGACAACGCCGTGGGCTCTGCGGATCGCAGGCTGCAAGTGCTTGCGGAGCCAGCGGCGGTGGGAGTGCTGCGAGCACCTGGAGCCCAGTGGGGATGCAGATGCTGGAGCGGGACTGCGTTCTCCTCCCATCCCCAGCTGGCACCTCTGGGTCTCCGTTCAGGCCACGCTTCTGCAGCTGGCTTGGCCAGGCTCCTCAGCTGGAGCAGTGTCAGACTTCCATCACGCAGCCGCTGGAGGAAGCGGGGCAGCTCCACTGACTGCCACCGCCCCAGCGGAGCAGGAGGAGAGTGCGGGGCAGCCCTCCTGCCCCCTGGGGGAAACTCTGGCAGAGCTGTGGGAGGCGGCCAGCAGGGATCAGGGATGTCTGGGGCTATTTCAGGCCTTCAGTGACTGAACACACAGCCTGACTGCAGCGGTGCTTCCCCAGTGAGGTCTGCTCTGGGTATTTTCACACCAGTCCTTCCTAACACACCAGTGAGAGCTCACACTGACACTGCAGCCGACACGGGTATTGCATAAATAGAAAGGAACGTGAGAGCAGTGATCTTCCCAACAGCAAACAACCCATTCCCCTCTCATTTAAATGCGTTTTGCCAGCCAGACCCCAGTACCTCCAAAGGGAGTGCAAGGCATGAGGGTCTCTCAGAGCAACCCCTGGGGTTGTGTCAGTGGCCCCCATGCTTGGATGTTACCACTCCAAGATAAGAAGTGGTTTCTTGACACAAAAGAAATCAACTGGATTGGGTTTTCACTTACATCAGATTGGCGCCTCCATCCAAACCAGCGGTGATGCTGGGTCCTGGTTTGGGCTGGGATATAGTTAATTTTCTTCACAGCGGCTGGTATGGTGCCATATTTTGGACTTTGGAGAAAAATAATGTTGGTAACCCACCAAAGTTTTAGTGCTTACACAAAGCCACACGTTTCAGCTTCTCATGCTGCCCGGCCAGCGAGAAGGCTGAGGGTGCACAAGAAATCTGGGAATGTACACAGCCAGGACAGGTGACCCAAACCTGCCAACGGGATATCCCATAACTTACGGTGTCCTGCTGAGCAATTAAGCAGGGGGAGTTGGCTGGAGGGGCCACTGCTGCTCAGGGACTGGCTGGGCATCAGTCAGCAGGCAGCGAGCAACTGCATCGTGCATCGCTTGTTTTGTGTATTCCTTTATTATCTTCCCTTCCTTTTCTGGCCTGTTAAACTGTCTTCATCTCAACCCATGAATTTTACCTATTTCCGATTCTCTCCCCCATCCCACTGTGGAGAACGAGCAAACGGCTGCGTGGTGCTGAGCTGCCCGCTGGCTTAAACCACAACAGGCTGGCGAATTGCACAGGTGGAGCAAAGGCATCCTTCCATGAGCCCAGCGTGGCTTTGAGGGATCATGTGCTGGTTAAGGCTGCTGGGAGACTGTAGTAAAACAGCTTGGAAAGTACACATTGCCAAAACCATGAAGTTGGAAAACATTTGGACAGATATCAGAAGTTGCACACGACATTAACAGAGGTGCTGTTACTTACACCACCCCCAGTAAGCTGAACCTTGGGCATCAGACAGGGTCTTTCAGCAGATGGCAGGTGTTCAAAACACATAAAGGTACAGTTGTTGGTACAATGAGGCCTTCAGCAGGGCTTTTAGATCTGCCCGCAGTCACGCCTGCACAGACCCAGCCAGCCAGCAGTGGTTAAATTCCCTTCACACTTATCCTTATGGACACTGCACGTTTTGTAGCTGAGCTGAGTGCACCCCCTGGGCTCCCTTACGACTCGACACCGAAGTAAAATCAACGCTTGCTCCCTGCACCCGATCAGCCGCAGAGATCACGAACACGGCCTCCCCGATGGCACTGCCAACGGCGATACACTGCTCACACGTAGCATTTGTACAAGATAAAAAGCGTTACAAATACTTCCATCCAAGAAGCCCTAAAAACAGGAGGGAAGGGTTAAACAAAGACTTTACCATCCTTCTCAATATCCAACTTCAGAAAGCCTACGTGAACAGATTTGATATGGGTGTTAGTCTGGAAATGAAGACCAAAGCTCATCCATCAGCCAGCCTGCAGATCGGCGAGCCCCATCCTAACGTCAGCACCCGGAGATGTCTTTTGCTTTGTTCTTCCGCTGGTATCTTACGTCCAGGGGATCAAAGCCCCGTTGGCTGGACCCAAACAGCGCCCAGCGAGGAGTCCTGGCTGTGTAGTCTGCTGCTGTGAACGTCTTCAATCCCCCACTCCTCTCGTGCTCTCGTACCAGCTCCTGGAAGCGCTCGTAGTTGATCCAGGTGCACCACTCGCCGTCAACCTTGAACTGCGAAATAAGAGAGACGTGTTACTGTGCTGCAGAGCAGGGAGTACCACCACGGCGGTGATTCATGGTGGGACAAGCTGCTGAAGCTGGGTGCGTATTAAATTGGTTTCCTAGCTGTAGTTTTTTTCCTTTTTTTTTTTTTTTTTTTTGTGCGGCAGGTGGATTTTTTATTTTTTTTTCCAAATTTCTGGCCCCATTAAGGTCCAAGGTGAAGTCATCCAGAAGTTAAGATAACTTCCTTAAGAGGAAAAGGAAATCCTTCAGGCAGACAAATACCAGGAGCTCACTGTTTCTGAGCTACATTTCATCCAGGAGGTCTGACAAAGCAAATGCAGAAACAGGATGGCCACTTCTCTTACAGCTGTAGTCATTTAGCAGAGCTGTCTACCAGCAGATAAGCTTCATGAAGATTTGACTGCTTGGTGCCTTGCCTGATCCTTTGAAGTACCAGATCCTAACATTGTTTCAGCCCCACTTTGTATCCCAAAGCCCAGTTCTCAGGTGCAATTTCACTTGCCAGTGCACTGTTGTTTATACCTTAGACACCTTGATTTGGGGAACTGGAGGAGTCCTGGAGACAATGTATAAATTTGAGCCCAATACCCACGTGTCCCTTGATGAAGGGCAGGGGCAGGAGGGCTGTGTTTGGGAGTGGGGAAAGATAAAAAGGTTTAATGACACGAATCCTCTTTCCATACAAGAATTTTAAGAATTCCTTACTTTGACAAGTTGAAGCTGCGTTTGTCTCACAGACCTGCTCTGCTAATTTAGCAGCAGCCTTGACTGAATCCTCAATCAGGATTTGTCTGAGCTGAGAGCTTATCCAAAGAAAGAGGGAAAACATACTGGCTCCCCGATTTTTTCAAAACCTGATGGTTATGCATTTAAATGGCATTTGACTTTCTGCCCAAGAGCTAAAAGCTTTTTTGGTTGGAAAAACTGCTGATACCTGCAAAATTTTGAATCAAATATTGCCAATGTTAATCTCTTGCTGCCTGTGTAATTGCAGCAAATTGTTGCAGGAGGAGTCCTTTACCCAGAGCAGAGATGTGTGACTGCAGAGCCAGAACAGCCAGGAAGAAGTCTCACTGTAAATACGCTCGCCCAAGGCTCATTCTTCATATGCTAACGTTTAAACAAGGCAACACGTCCTTTCCCATGCGAGTGGCTGCAAATAAAGCAACAGCAGAGGAGGCAACGCATCGCTGGGAAAGCAGACAGGTCCCCGACAGACCCAGCTTCAGGAGAGCTGAGCTTCCCTCCCGATGGGAGGTGCTAGATGACTTTGGCCAAGTCACCCAGCTCCCATCCCTCCGGTGCAGTCCTAACTACCAAGACTCAAACCTTACTGGCACGAAGAGCATCCCAGAGCAAGGTTTGTGCAGTCCCGCTCGCAGCCTTTCCCAGCACAGCAGCAGCTGGGGGTGCTGCAGGCAGGTGGCGGTGCTCTGCGGCCAGCAGAGACCTGGGGCTTGGACCTGTTCTGCCCACGGCACTCCTCTGTGCCTTCTCTCTGCTCTCCCATCCCTCTCTTTCTATCCCCAGTGCCTGTCTGGGAACATCATATGCCAAAAGCCAGGGGCTGCAGGGAAGACACTTGAACAAGTTCAGACCGTGCATCAGAGCCCTCCCCAGATTTGATTCACTACTGCTCATCAATAAATTCTCACACAAACTAAGGACAAAAAATTCTACAGGATCCAGCCACATGGCCTGTAACACACACAGCATGAGGCAGAGCTGCTTAGCACACAGCAAGTTGCTGAGCTTATTCCCATGACGTGTTCAGAGCTCCTAACTCGTCAGATGGGTCCCTAGACAGACTTGAGGCCAACTAAGAGAAACCTTCTACATAAAGAATAAAGCCACAGCTGAGACTTGGAACCAGCTGAAGAGGTAATTTTGTAAAGCCCGTTTCCTTGAAAACCCATGGGATGCTCTTGTCTCAGGAGGGAAGGGGGAGCTTGCAAAGAATCCTTAACCCTGCAGCCAAGAGAGGCTGAGCAAGAGCCAAAGCCACGAGAGGTGCTCGTGCCACCAGGGGTGGCTGACACAAGGCTATGGGCTGCAGCTGCCATCCCCAACCGGAACCCTGGCATAGATATGGGCCTCTCCGGAGTCTTAAAGCTAGAAATAGCACGATGGCAGCATACTGTGACCAGCAGAAGACACCGAGAGCTATTTCTAGAACCAGCCCCACTTAGATCAGTGCTCTACCAAGCCAGCCCGTGGTGCCCCAGCTGCACGCACCCCAGTTTAACGGAGCACACGTGGGCAAACCCACACCGTGCTGTGAAGGGGCTGGTGTCAGTGGTGCTGGTGTCATCCCTCCCAGCAGAACAGCACCACTGCCCACCTGGGGGTAAAAGCTGTCTTGCACAGGGATGAAAGTCTGACATGAGCTTCTGGGACACAATTATATGGCTTCTCTTTTCAAAGCAAACTATTTAATTCATGCCTTGCCATGGCTGTATCTCGCTGCATTATCAGTTCTTCTGTGGAGACGGTGACCTTCAACAAGGCCAACAGCAGGAGATAAAACCCAGAACCTCCCACCCACACCAGTGTCTGTGGGGTGATTTTGGCCACAGGTTACAGAGCGCTCCTGCAAGCAGACCGTGCTTTTAGCAGCTCTGACGGCTCCAACAGACACGAGTCCCCACGTTCCCCGAACCAGAAGCACCCCGTTAAGCACAAACGTGCGGAGCATCGGGGTTTCATGACCCACAATTTGACAGCAGACAGCACTGAGAAACATGGCACTGGGTGCTGCCTCTGCGCGAGCAAACCTCGAGCAGCACCAAAGCTCTGCCTTTCCCCAGAGCCCCGGCAGGCAGCACAAACTCCTGAGGCTCCGGGAGGACAAGTACAGCAGAAGCAGGGAGGATGCAGCTCACAGGCGGCCCAAGTGCAGCGGGCTCGGACCCACAGCCTCTGGGCTGTGCTTCTGAGCGACGTGAGGCTTGGAGAGGTGGCTTGGTCAGTGGCAGAAGGGGATATTTGCCCCCTCCTCATCCCCTTAGAGTAAAGCCCTACATGTGCTCTCCTGAGGACAAAATGATGGAGCTCTGGTTTCATCAGATCACACCAAACCCATGGCTACGTGAGCCGCAGCCGGTCCCACCAGCTCCCAGCAGCCCAGCCAACCCCCCCGGCTTGCACAATCGCATTGCTCCACAGGTGTCCTGAACGTCGGCTGGGGCACCCAGGGGAGATTCTAAGTCATTTAATTTGGACTCGATATACAAACGTGCAGCTCCTGACACAGCTAAGCTACTGACACTGCAAACCGCCCGCTGCAGACCTGCGCAACAAGAGCTCCCGCAAGAGCAGCCGGATGCAGGCTGCCTGGGGTTTGTTACAAAAGCAGGTTAAATACTATTAAATATTTGTGGGGCTGCAAAACAACGGCAATAAAATACAAAGAGATGGGAACCATCCTTTATTCTTGTCATGGAAACCAATTACTTCTGCTAAGGAATAAAAAACAGACTAACGTGGAGTAGGGGAGAAGAGCCTCAATTGCCCAGGATTTACAGATCGAGTTTTAACAATTTTATGATTATTTCACAGATAATGGAAGATTTAAGACTCAGAACAGTTTCACAACATCCATACAACAGGTGAACCAATGATAGGCATCAGTGTTATTTCAAGCTAATGCAGTTGGATGTTTTATCGAATTTTTCACTACCTGGTTAAGTCTTTTAAGGTGATAAATACATCGGCAAAAGACAAACGGCTGAAACCCTCCCCTCGTTTTCAAGTTAGCATCATAAAAAAAGAGCAATAAAGCTCCTTCAGTGGCTCTGAGGCCAGGCTGTGCTGTCTGGAAAGGCAAACTCAGCGCCTCCCGAGGGCTTTGCTCAACAGCGAGGTGATGCCGGGGCCAGCGCTCGCTTTCCCCCAGGAGTTCTCGTCCCCAGGTCCCCAGGCTCCCACCGCTGCTTGCTCCGGTCAGAAGCCGCACTGGTGCCCAGCTCTGCAAAACCCTATTTCTGCAGATCCTACAGCTCGTGCAAGGAGCACCATAAGGAACTCATAATGGCCCTCGAGTCAGGAGAAACCTGGAAGCACACATTCAGAGCTGAAGGATCAGGTGGCTGCGACCACCCTCAGCATCACCTCCCTGCCCCTACGACGGCTGCTTACAGCTCTGCAGGTTTTGGGTTCAAAGTTATTTTAAAGCATGACAGCAAGGCCCTGTGCACGGGGCAGAGCTGCAGCACCGTGGATACGAATGGGAAATTTCTTTAAATCAGCTTTTGCAGTATGTTTAGAGCTGTTTAGTCTGTACGGAGAGGAGCTGCTTGCTGCAGAAACCTATCAACATACACGAAGGAGAAGAACCACACTACATATTTCTCTCCTTACCAACCTATTTGCATAAACAATTTTGGAGGATAAAAATTTATGCATGTATTGAGGACGATATAGTAGTACAATTTACTACATTGGCCCAGACACGCATAATTGCGAAGAAATAAACACGGGGTTTATACGGAGGGATAAAACACAGAAGAGAGGCAGAAATGGTGACACATGAAATGCCAATGCTGAAAAATGGAAGTCAGCCAAAACCCAATTAGTTTATCCTAACAAGGATAATGCTGTATTCTCCTCAGAGGAAAACATGCTGGAAGGAGAAGGCTCCTCTTTACCCATTGACTCTGGTTGGTCACTGCAGAAAAGCGTGCATTTCCTGGACAGGACGACATAACACGGGCAGAACAGGACAAACCAGGGCACGCAGCCCACGGGGCCACAAGGCAGCCTTGCCCCATTGCATCCCGTGAGGCTGATGCAGGGCAGAGGGAGAAAGCAGGGCTTGGGGGCTCGCAACCAGCTCTTCTTCAATGACTTGGGGACGTGTGGATAAATGCACAGGTTTAGTAGCAGATGAAGTCTTCCCCAGGCACGTGCAGTATTTACCAGGTAAATACAGCAGCTTTATATGCAGTCTTAAAAACCACGCAAAAATCAATCGGTAGCAAAGAGGGAAACGGGGCGCGTTCAGCAGCATGGATGCAGCGGGGAGCAGTCTGGGTGTGCAGGGAGGTCACGCTAGTCCCCTAACAGTTTTTCTAATTGCAATCCCCAGCATTTTGAAAAAAGGGTTTTGGCCAATGCTTTAGTCAACACTTACTTGGTTTGCACAGAGCATGAGACATTAAAGAGCATTTTGCAAGAGCAAGTCTCGGCAGCTGAGCTTTCGTAAGGCCAGCAGCTCGGATGCTTCACTTCCCTCGCCTGCACTTTTATGTCCCATCCCAAAAACCACATCAAACCCAGCTGCTGGCTCTGCTCTTACACATTCAGAAGCGATGAGGTCTTCCCTCGCCTTCTCTCAAAACCCTGCTGAGCGACACAAGCTGACAGCTTACACGGGGGCTCTGTGTCGCCAGGGCAAAGCTGGCTCTAGCGACCCAGTGCCGCGGGGTGCTTCGGTGCCGCAGGCAGGGTTTAGGAAGGGCTGTGCTTTCCAAAAGAAACCAGTTTTTTGTCGTTGTTTTTATGGGAAGTAATGCATTCAGAGCCTGCAGCATTGTGCTCCCTGCACTGTCTGAGCATTTAAAAGCAGAGAGATTAAAACCCAATACTACTACCCTCTATTTACATTCTTTGAGAAGAAAGCTTATCTTTGGAAAAGCAATCAGGTACCCTCAGTCCGTTTGTCAGCACCTTCCCTTGAAATGCTTTCTTTGCTGAGCCTAAATATATTCTTTTACTAATAAGGAAAAAATATTGTTCTGGGGAAAGGGAACGGGGCTTTGCACTTTGGCACTTAAGGTAGTTTTTTGTTTTGTTTTTAAATTCCATGTTTCTGTACTTATATTCTTGAAACTTAAAAATATGCCTGTGTGTTTTCGAGTACCTGCGCAGCTTCCTGCCAGCAGTGCAGACTGCATTTCAGAACAGGTGAGCCCACAGCCCATGGGGTCACCAAAAACCACCTGCTTCACACTAGACGGTTTACATTAAGAGCATTTTGAGACAAAAGTGCATAGCAGAAACACTCCTCTCCTTAGCTCCCCTGGCAGCAGCTGGAACAACTCAGGAGCATCACCACACTGCAAATTTCATCGATCTGCAATGATATCTGACTAAGAATACAAAAATAAATCTGTCTACAAGCAGCTGTACAGCAGGGCAGAAGTACACCCACCACCCATTTTCCTCTTGCATTTGCATTGACACCAGAGACTTGGGGCCAGTCCCAGACTCCAGGTGTGTTGCAGCACATCAGTCCTAAAGAAACAGCACGAGCCTTGCAGAGAACCTCTCTGTGAACCACATTTGGTGGGGTAGGCGCACATCTGGATTTTCTATAACGGACAGAAGTCGTGAGCTGTCTAGACGGTGCAGCTGGGCTCTTGCAGTCAGAAGGAATTTAAACATCGCAGCCCAAGAGGCAGCGCGCGAGGCTGAGATGGGTCCATTCCTCCTGCTGCCACCATGGCTGGCTTTGCAAGCCCGCCTCACCTTTATGATTCCCTTTGTGAGAAATACAATCCCATCTTCCAACTCCATTTTACTTCTCAAGGTTGCAGAGTTTTGAAATGTTTAAGAACTCTGGGACCTGAAATAGATGTCTGAGTGCGGGGCAATGCCACGTGAAATGTGCTGCTCAGGAATTATTTACCGCTTCGGATTTGCAATAAGGTTGCTTTCAGCTACTGGCTTTGTATTGCCGCTCTCCATGTCTGTGCCCAGAAAAATGTCTGACATCAGGAAGGCAGCTGGAAAACGACTCTGAAGGTCTCAGTCCCGAGCACCTTACTTTAAAACCGATGCAGACAATCATTTCAGTAAACAACTCCTGCACACAAGGCATTATTAATTAGACCACATATAATGAGAGAGAAAACTTGTACTGTGCAACTGCAGTGACTTTTTGGCACCTGTCAGTACAAAGAACTCTGACAGTACTCCTTAAAGTCAAACAAATAATTCATTATATTATTACACAGAGTTTCTCATCTAATTACGGCTCACAATTATTTAAGGCTCCCTTTATTCAACAGTGAAAGTGGCTGAGCTGGAGCCATTCAGGGGAAAAAAAGAAGAAATGTTGTAGATAAGACTAATCTTAACAGGGTCACACAGCTTGTTAAAAGCTAAAAACCTTTTATTTTTATTTATCAATTGTAACCTCAGGCTTTGCAGGGAAGAAGTAAAGATTAAACTAGTTAAGTAACAAACGTGTGGAACAGAAGGTTATAACCAACCCATTCTTTGCAAGCAGCCACACTGAAGCAGATGAAACACCTCTCAGAGCTGGCAACTACAGTGCCTGGAAATGGGGTTTGCTATCACGTTTCCTGAGAGCAGCGAAACAAAAAGGCAACACCAAACCAAGGCAAAAGCAACCTGGCCGTGTGCTGCTGGGCCAGTACTGCAGTGCCTGATGCTCGTGGGATCGTTCCTCTGCCACTCGTCAGCTTCTATTTATTAAATCTAATCTTGCATGAATTAGTCTAAAGAAAAGATTCATTATTGCAGATTTTTTTTTAATCTGTACCCGCTGCAGAGATGAACAACTCATCTGCCAATTAATCCAGGGCTACATCCAGACTGTTTTAATTCTGATGGATGAAAAATTGATTACCTTAGCATAACCGATCTTCTTTTAATAACTACCAGATCAAGCACAGCAGAGCCACCTTCCTATGGAAGGAGACAGAGGGAAAAAAAAAAAAAAAGGCAACTTAAAACCCATAAAACCTCATGCTCACACCTGCAATCAGGCTGTACTTTGGCTACTGAGACACTTTGTCCCGAGACAGGGAGGAGCCCCAACGCAGGGATGTGGCATCTTTCGTGACCTTCTGACGTGAAGCAGCAAGCCAAGTCCCTTTTCCCCGTGTACTGCACCAGTCACAGCCGTGGGGTAATGCTGATGTAACAGCTGAGGATAACAAGAGGACAGGGTCCAAGTTCTGGATCTGGGATGCAGGATCACAGGGACAGCTCACGCTCTCCAACTGATTTGCAAGGCAAGAAGGAAACAGATGTGATGGACCATTTTTCTGTAATATAACCCTTGTTAGCCAATCTGCAGCTGGTAGTTAAGTGCTTCCTTCTCCTCCCTAAATATAGACGAAATGCTCAGCATGGAGCAACTTCACTGTCCTTCACCCAAACTCTCAAGCCTCCTACAAGCACAGCCAGGGCGCGTGTGAAGTCCTCGTGTCCCACCAGAGCCCCATGGGACAGACACGGGTGATGCTGGAAAGCCTGGTGGGAACAAAAAGAAGGCTGATTTCATCTCTGGTGGGAAGATCTCTTGGTTGATGGAGAGCGATGAGCACCACAGACCAGGTTGCCACCTCCCCCCAGTTTATTTCAATTGCAGCTACCACCAATGACATCTGCTGTGGTGGCACACTGTGCACCCTCAGCACCGCATCTTGGCTATGGGAAGTCTTCTCCCCATCTCTTCCAGGAGAGGACAGCGAGGAGAGTCCTTCCTCTGAAAGCATGTCTCCCTTATCAGACCGCCCGTACCCTCGATGGAAGGATACCTCACCTCCACCAGCACGGGGTAGCTCAGGGAATACCCTCCTGCAGGGCCTCCAAGAGGAACGAAAGCAAAATCTTCCCCATCGAGTGGTTGCAGAGACCTTCCCAAAAGCGGCTGCCTTGGCTCGTGCTGCAGCTGCTCGGTGCCAGTGGGCACGCTGTGCCTGCTGCGACCCTGCTGCGCCAGAGGAGCCAGCCAGCAGCACCAGGGAAAGAAAATACTCCACTGGTGAGACGAGGGAGGTCTGCGGCAAAATCGCTGCATCTGGACCAAGCAGCCCTAGAGGATCTTGCATCCAGGGTACGGACCTGAATCTGATTGCAGAAGTCAGGCAAATCTGTTTATTGGGGCGAAAGAGGATGCTGATAGCAACTTCTCTGAGCTTGCTGACCATTCACCTCACCCTGTTAACAGGCACCTCCACTCAGGGTAAAAAAGTGTTCCTTGTGCTAAGGCATGGCTCACTGACATGGAAATCAACCCCAGCACCACGGGGGAGGCAGGGATGCTCACACACACACAGACCCGCTAAGGACCAGACTGAGCAGCAGCACGGGGTGCAGACTGCGCTAACGAGAAACTCGGGGCTGGAAAGCAACTGGGAGAACATGGCTGGAAACCAACTCCCTTGCAAAAGCGAGTCAGATATTTAAATGAACATAAGGGGAGTTAATTGGCAGGCAAGTGCTTTGATACAACGGAGCGGGTGGTAAACACACGCATAAAGCAAATTCAACAAAGTGGGGCAGAGGGTTTCACTTGAGAAATTATTGAAATGCTAGCTTTCATTCAAAAAAATGTTTGCTGCAAGGCAACTGGAGCACGTTCCCTCTCCTTAGGCGCTTGTTGTGGTTGTCTCGAGGAGACGTTTATTGTTACAATGCACGAAAGTCAGCTGCCAGAGGTCTCACTCTGGAAAAGGTTATACATATTAATGGTTGTATTATAAAGTCGCTGCTGTCTCAATATCTCAGCCAATTAGTTCAAAAGCACTAACAAATTAGGTTTTTGTACTGTGGCATTTATAGAATTTGGTACAAAGCGATACAATTACTGAAGGATTTAGCACCACTGCTGAAGAACCAAAGCAGACGCAGCCAGGACGCAGCGGGCTGGAGGTCGGCTTGCTGGGGCACACAGAGATGGCTCTGAGGAATCCCACAGCCACGGGAACCCGGATCCAGAGGGACCCTGCACCCAAGCCCAGCTGCCCTCTGGCTCCCGGGGGCTCATACTGATACCCAGCTGACCTCAAAGTGTGGGAACACCCGCAGCTAGTGGTTCCTCAGCTCACTACGAGGGCAGTGCAGGTGCTCCCTGCATTATTATTTTAGGGCTCTGTGAAGGGTAACTGGAAAGCAAACGCTTCACACTAAGGCTTAAGCTCATGCAACCTTTGCAGCTGCTATTGCACAGTGCAGAGCTGCCAGGTCCAGAGCTCCCCGAGGCAAGCAGCAGTCCTCTCGCTTCCCCAGCTTCACCGAGGCCTGAAGGCTTTCACTAGCCTCTTATTTTTAGTTGTAGAAAGACACACAGACACCATGACCATACTTCCGGTCAACGGAATTAAAAAAAACGTGTGTGCATGCATATGTGTGAGGGAAGAGACTTCAAAGACTAACAGCAGATTTTCGAGACACTGAAGTACCCCTAAAAGGCAACAGCTTCTATAACCTCCTCTTGATTTCCTGAAACAAGAAAATACCACTAGACAAACTGCAGCTTCCTCTACCTAAAAAACCCTTTTCTACCTACATCCCTGGCCTTAAAATACTTCAGAGCTCAAATCCTAAACTATTATTCATCAAGTGAGCAGGTGCCTATCAATGACTCTTCTTAAGTCAAGGAGCAGAGGCTATAATCAAGGTGCATTACTTCTGACGTGTCCAGACTCTTTAGTAGAGGCTGGCACTTCAATACTAGGGTTTAAAATTATTAGTATTAGTATTGTTTGAAAACCTCAAAACTCAGACCTAGCAGAGCCCAAAGAACAAAATCACATTTTAAAATTATTTTTATTACCTACTTCCTGCAACTCCTTAACTTTCTAAAGATACCTTTGATTTTGCAATTACTCACTACAGTTTGATTGTTCCCAGAGTACAGATTTTCTCCAAATAATATACACTGACAAATTTTATTCTCCACTGGAGCCTGAAATTCTGAATTAAATGTAATAGAAATATATTTTTTTATTAGTTGTTTTAGTACCAAGTATAGATTGCTTCCAAAAGACACCCTCTCCTAATGGCTTTGGAAAGCAAAGCAGCTGTTGAATTCCTCCTGGGCTGGTATCAATCTATTCTTGTTACTAACAGTGTTACTTAAATTATGCATCAATAACTTAGGTGGCAATCTGTTTCCTTTCTTTCCCTGGGCCTTTCACCTTAGAAAAGGATTTTTTGCATTCAAGGATTTGTTCAGGCACAGTTGCCAGTGGCAACAACCAAGACTGAGACTGTAAATAAAGCAACTTTACGGTGAGTTGAAACAAAAAAAAATAGTGCCAGGTATCACATTTTTTTCTGCTCCTTTTACACATATTCCCATAAAACAGCAAATCAAGAAAAGCAACAAAGTTTTGCAACTGCACATAAGTTTTCTACAATGAGATTCTAATTGTTTCCAAACACCAATTCAAAATATTTCAGACCTTCTGCAAGTGGCGATTTTAACCAGTTACTCCCTGTGCGTAGCATAGTATGGCCAGAATTGTCCTGCATGTAAAGCCATACAACACTGGCTAAAACCAGGTCCCCAGCCAAGCAAATGGTGAGAGAGAATGTGTGGCTTCAGCAAACACAAGCAAAGAATATGCAAAGAGCAAAATCATCACTAGTAGCATAATAAGTAGTTGCTCCACCAGTTGCCTTGCTAGCACATTATACATTTCCTATCATCTTTCTGTTAAGCTTTGCTGGAGCTCAGAAAGCCAAGTTGTACTTGGTATTTCTCATAACCTGCATCCTTTAAAAATTATTTTTTGGTACTTCACTTGTATTTCAAATTGTGTTGATGGTATTTATGAAGGAACCTGAGTTTCTAACACAACGTCTTACATACATACTCAAAGGTTGCTGAGACATGCCTGGCTTCCAAAGTGCCCCAGCAGCATGAGCGACACTGGGTGGCATCAGAAGGCAGCTCTGCATCCTCTTCTCCATCATCAGGACGGAGAACACAAACGTGCTGGTTGTGTTCTGACGAATGATTTTACAGAAAGGCAGGTCCAGTTCAAAAAAGCAAGCAGCCGGTATTTAACATTTACAAATCAACTTCAACTTTGCCAAAATTATAGCTCCAGACGAAGCAAAATATGTTATTCCAGCTCTGGTTGAAGTGAACAAGGACATCTAGAGCTTCGGAAGGTACTGCCAGGATCCAGTGGAGGCAAAACACAACCTTAACCTGGTGTGAAGCGTAAGTTCCCTACAGAGCTGCATATACCAGTGAAGACCATCACAAAGAAAAATAAGGCAATGAGACAAAAACAGCTCACCCACCTCAACAAGATTTGCCTTTGCCTCTCTCAAAACACAAAGCAGTGAGCGTGACAAAGCACAAGAAACAGTGCAATGAGCTCTTCCTGGACCCACTAAATATTTCATGCTTTGTATCGCTGTGGAAGTGCTGTGAGTTATCACGACCAACTGAAACCTGCAGTGGCTTCACTAACTCTCTACAGAACATACTAGGCATTTTTCCCTCCAGAAGCATTCAGCTAGCTCCAGAAAAAAAAAAACAAATCTGCTCGAATAAGGCGATTGCACATCACTTCCAAGGACAAGGCATGGTGCCTGCTCTCACAGCTTGGCACAGAGGAGCCTCACCTTCTTGTGAGCTATCAGCAGACAGTTTGAGTGTTCGTGCTCACAGGCGATTTCGTAGTCTGGGATGAGTTCGGCCAGCTCCTGGACGAAGCGCACCACCTCTTCGTGCCAGGGGACGTTGGCCATGGTGAGGCTGCTGGCCGAGCTTTCTCCGCAGTACGTCACCCCCTGAGAAGAAACATGGAAACAGTCACTGTCAGCTCAACCCTTCAAGGTCAGGTCCATTTTACCCCACTTCGTGCTGCACCTTATGGAAAAGAATCTGGATTCGGGGATAGCTTCAAATCGACCTGTCCCTCGGTGCTTCGGTAACCGCTGTCTGCTCAGGCTTCCCCAACAGCAACACACAGGTCAGGCATTATCCTGCAAAAACAGTTCAAAGCACCCAAACAGATAGTGCTTGTGCTCCTGAGCCACCAAGGGATGTCTGAGAAGGTCGCTTTGCTTTGAAGCATGATGTGCCTAGAATAAAGTCTCACAAATGACTAATGCAACAAGTCTGGAGAAGAGGAGGCTGAGGGCAGATCTTACTGTTCTCTACAACTGCCTGAAAAGAAGGTGTGGGGAGCTGGGGGTCGGCCTCTTCTCGCAGATAACTAGCGATAGGACTAGAGGGAACAGCCTCAAGTTGCACCTGGGGAGGTTTAGGTTGGAAATGAGGAGACATTTCTTCTCAGAAAGAGCAGTCAGGCATTGGGACAGGTTGTCCAGGGAGGTGGTGGAGTCACCGTCCCTGGGGGTGTTTAAGGAAAGATTGGACGTGGTGCTTTGGGACATGGTTTAGTGGGTGACATTGGTGGTAGGGGGACAGTTGGACCAGATGATCTTGGAGGGCTTTTCCAACCCTAATGACTCTATAAAGTTGCAGCACGGTGTTTCCACGGTGTTACCTATGTTCTGCAGAGGTAACGACTCCCCCTCCTGAGCCAAGGCTGCAATTTCTGCCACCATCCCCTACTATTTGTACAGATCTCTTCCTAGCTCATTGTAAAAACAGTTCTCCCCAAGCCCCTCCATCTTCTGGCTGTTCAATCTAATTACAAGACAGTTAAAAGTCTATTTTAGCCACAGGCAATTGCTGTAACTGCCCCAGATCAACACCGTTTTGGCAATCAAAACAAAAAGCCCATTTGCTGCCTTCCCGTGGTGCCCATGCAAGGAGACCCAGGGAACCGTAGCCTGGGCTGTGTGGATACGTGCTTCTGCAGCTGCAATGGATTGCACGTTTCAAGCAAGATGCTCAGTGCTCTTTACTCAATTGTTTTGAACTTGAGATCTCAAGGTTCTTCCTGACTACTGGGCAGTCTACAGAAACAGTAGGATCTTCCCTGTATTTGTGTAAGAGAGGCATTTGCAAATCATTATGCAGCCGTGCGCCAATGGGCTGGGCAGAGTCCCACAGGGCAGCAGAGCCAGTACTGGCAGAGACGTGGCTCATTAGGAGAAAGGAGTAGATGTAGGTGCTGGCAGGGCAGGAGCAGCTTGAACCCAGAGAAACAGCATTAAAATGCCTTTTTTTCAAAAGAAAGGGGAAGAAAAAATCCGTAAGTATACAAATTATCCTTCTAGTCTGTGCATGCACAAAGGGTGCAATTGAGAGGCCAAAGAAATGTCTAAAAATTAAAAGGTACAAAAGTTGAAAAAAGTGGAGGATTCCTGTGAACCTGGAGATCTTCTGAAGACAAGTGCTAATTAAGTTCAAAGCAGGACAGAACCGGGCTTTAAAGCTGCAGAATTCGCATGGTCCAGTGCCACTTAACACTTTGCCTTGGCTAAACCAAAAGTGATTCCACAGGGATGAAAGCATCCTCCTCCCCAGGGCAAAACCCAGATTTCCCCCATTAACAAACAAAGTAAAAAAAAAAAAGTTCTGCTTCTGCCCTTCTGCTCACCTGAGGTGTTTTTCAGCAGCAGCCAAGCACCTAACAACCCCTCAATAAAGCCAGCAAGTGAACACCTCTGGGAAGGAAGGATGAGCGTGTACACCTGGAAGTGAAAGAATTGCACAGGGACATGTGGGAAACTATGGGAAAAAGGACAGGAGCCCTGGTCAGCACCTTGGCATTGGCGCCCTGCCAAAACCTCACCTTCATGATTCAGCCTGCTTTGCCTCTGGTCTGCTTCCCTGCCCTGCAGTATCGCTGCTTTGACTTCCACAGACAACAGCAAAACACTGTAAAACAACGTCAAGCCTAGACAGAGGTGCTGCTCTTTGTCTTGCATTCATTGCCCCGCAGGCAGAAGAAGCCCAGCACCAAACTCGCAGCTTAAGGGCAGCCCCAGCCCCAGAGCAGACTGCGAGGGTTGGCTGGTTCTGCCCCAGCTGAGCAGGAAAGGACAGACACAAAGCCCCACGAAGTCAGGGGATTTTAGAAGCCAGGTGGAAAACTTTGCTTGACTAACTCTAGCTGAAGAAACAAGTCACCAACTTCCAAGATTATTCTGTAATTCTCCAGCTTGGTACCAGCAGTGGTGTTTGCATGGATGTCTGCAGGCTGCTCACCGGCACGTACAGGATGCGTGGCATCCTAAAGAAGCCCTTGAGCAGGTTCTTTCCAGACCTCACCTACAAGAACAGACAGCAACAGCCAGCCACTCAGTGCTCCAGACCCTCATTAAAAACCAGCGGCTGGGGGCACTCGTCCAAACTGCTGGGTATCTACTGGCTTCCAGGCAGACACACAACAGCAACCACACAAGCTGGCATCAGCTAGATGCAAAACTAACACTGCCACCATGAATCAGCCCAAATACGGCCCTGGAGGAAGGGGACAGGGGCAGAGAGGTGGTGGGCACGGCACAGGGACACAAAATGAAGGTGGACGCTCCCAGGGTGAGCAGGAGGTTCGGAGCTAAGCGGGTGGTGTAGAGCCATTAGTTACATGCCTTGGGGTTAGCCAGTGTAAAGTGCCAGTAAACACGGAGTAGTCAAGACTGAAAACATGAATAGACACCCAAAAACATAACAGCATTTATAAAAGCTCCCTCCAATTCATGCTACTCCTGCAATCTTTTGCTTCAATTAATTCAGAAAATACTGGGACCTGCCTGGAAAACAGTCCATCTCTGACCGTCTCCTGCACACGCAGAGGGAGGATCAAAAACCCTAAGAGTTGGTGCTGTAGAGAAATTCTTACTGTTTACTTACGAGCAGAATTTATTTGACCACATTAAAAAGCAGCTTGTGATTTTCTGGCCAAAGGCCATCGGAACAGTTTACAATTTCTATAATCCTACCACTCGGTGAGAAGTCCACGTTGCTTTGTGAAATGCTGAGAGCCGAAGCAACTGCCCCAGAACAAGCGTATGCAAGAAGCGGAGGGATTTTCATAAAACTGAGGGGTGCTGATTGCAGATTTCCCCTGACCCTGCCCACACAAACAGCAGCACCGCCTGCACCCACCACAGCCCCTGCCACTCCTGGCTGCCACAGCACCGCTGACTTGGCAGAAATAAGAGTCATGCAGTGCTGGAACCCCAAAAACCCTTTTCCATGGGGTGGGAAGTACCCAGCACCTGCGGGCTGATATGACAAGCGCTACGAGCATCAGCTGCGCAGAGCACAGACAGCAGCTTCCCCCTGCAAACCGGTCTGCAAAGCTCTGCGGCTCACCAGTGTGCACATGAAGAGCACAAGTCTTCCAGAAAGCAATCAGAAAAGCTGTTTCCCTGAAGCACCCTCAGATCTAGTTACTGAATGAAGTGGCGTTGTTCAGAAGATGCTTTCCTCCCTGCTTCATTCGCAGTGACCCGGAAGACCTGGTTTTCTGCAGCAGTACTCGTGCCCTGCAGCCCAGGCAGCGCAGCTCCACAGGCTCTCCTAGTCCAGAGAAGACAAAGCCACTTCCAACCTTATAACTTGGAGATTTGTTATTTTAATTTGGAGATATAAATCAGTAACTGAGGAGGTTCAAGTGATCAGTCTTAGCAGTGACCTCAATTTCACTTAAGCCTTGCTCCATCTTTGAGTTAAAGTTTTCATAAATTAGCTCAGCAGTGTGAAGTTTTCTGAAGTGTGTTGTTGCTTATTTCTGCCCTTCCAGATAAAACTCGTTACAGGTGTATTGAAGCACTTTAACCTGTCATATCACAACAAAGGTCACAAGCTCACTGGCACTCAGAAGGGCAAACTCACGTAGGAAGCTTGGCTTTTCTTCCAGACAAAAGCCCAAGTCCCCTGAACTCAACACTTCCATTATTTTATTCCAAGCACAAAATCCCATCAAGCATGGGCATTTAAAACATGCACTGTCATGTTTTTCCTCTCAAGAACACGTCTCCTACCTGGCACCTGCATCCCCACCATGTTTATGGCACCTGCTCCCAGCTGACATTGCATGCCCCGTTCCCAGTTCAGCCACATTAAAGCCAAACATGTCACGTCCAGCAATAAACAGACCTTTGGCAAACACTTGAAATTAAAGCAAGGTGAACCACACTGTAAGGCAGATGCTTAAAGGGGGACGTTACAAAGAAACAGACTCATGCTAATTAGAAACTGTACAAGTTTTGGAAGCAATTACTTTCTCGCTGTTAAATTTACGATGACCCTTCTCTATTAATCTGCCCAGGCAAACAATATTCGAGCTGCACGCCGTAACTCAGAGCTGGAGCACAAACAGGTTGACCGTGCACAACAGCACACGAGTCGGGGGAACACTAAACAGGGAAGTACATTAATTTTTTTAAGCCCAGCTTTGAAAGTCTGAAAAAGACTTTAAGTGTTCGTATTAGAGCAGCCAGCCAAGCAACTAAGATATGCATCTCCAAAGTTCGGCGGTACAGACACAGCTCCATATAGCAATATTTTCCCTTGTTCATTATACAGATTATGATTTGAGCAGCATGAAAAATGGATGACTATGAGGGGGAAAATTCTTAGCGAGCTACAACATGACTCATTCTTTTAATAAACTTCAAAGATATCATTTACAAGCAAAGAAAGCACAGAGGCAAATGGAATAACTAAGTGCTCGGATGGCTGATTAATTCACATGCACAAATCAATGAAAATCAGCTTAGCAGCACACCGAATGAAAGCACATCAGCTTTCAACTTCTCCAACTTCTTAAAACTTGAGTTAATTAAGAGTGCTGATACCACTTAAAAAATGTGAACAGTTGATTAGGGCGGTCATGTTATATTTTTCAGTAATACACGAAGACAGTTATTAAGACATCAAGTATTAAAAAGGAAACTGTTCTATTGTACACCCTAGTGCTTATAGAAAATTCCCTGCAGTAGAAACATCAATGATGCTGCCTCTTAATTAGTCTTTAATACGGATGCTTTAGCATCCTGATCATGCCACACAGGCAAATACCTTGAAAGAAAACCTTTTGAAAAGCAACTCGGATGTTCTTGGTTATGCTGGTGGGAATCCAGAGCACCCTCAGCGAGCGCACTCGGGATTTATGTGCTGCTGTAACAGAGCCAAGCGTGCACAACTGTATTTAAGCAACACGTTGTGCCGAGATGATTACTGCTGTGGCGAGTGAGAAACATGAGAAGCTCACGTCGCCTGCTGCTTGGCACATTTGCTTCACTGCGATCTGGCTCCTCGCCGGAGATCTCATCAGCTACCAGTCATTTTAATCCACGGGACTATGAAGGAAGGGAAGTAAATATGACAGCACTTTGTTTCTTAGCTCAGATAAAGTGCAGGCTTTCCAACTTAATTACTGAACAAGAGAATTTTCTGAGCTCTGAGCCCACAAATTATACATTTGTTCAATTGAGGCTGTGGTGAATTAACAGAAGAACAGAGCGTCGGCCAAGTGCTCCTGACCTGTTGAGCCACACAGCCACTGCTCCAAAACTGGGGCAGTCCTGCCCCAAGACGAATATAAAAAGCCTCAAATGACATGTTGATAGATCACACACCCTGCAATAAAAATGCTTATGATCTGAGCATCAGCATTTGCCCAAATTATATACACAAGCTCTCATGCATGTCTGCTCCTCGCTGGAATGGATTCGGCCTTGTCGGCTGCTTTTTGTTTTTAATAGTCACTTTCAAGTTGATTTAACAAAGGCCGTTGGTTTATTTGTGTCAGTTAAATGCGAAGAGCAGGAACGGAAATGGTTAGTTAGGCAGCATAACCCCGATATTTATCGGGAGTTCTCCGGATGCACCGCACGTACGGCTACATGCAGATCTGCGCCACAGCAGCCCATAAATCTTCAGCAACTCCTCGCATAAAGGCTAAGCTCTGAAACGCTGGATGTGAACTTTCCTTCCAGCTTTTAGAAGTGAATGTTACAGACCTTGCAAGAGAAATGCTCACTGTTAAATCCCCCAGCCACCACTCCTCATGCCCTCTAAAAGAGACCGCAGAGAGGCAGGCAGGCAGAAGTTAGACTCAGACTGGCAGGCAAGGGGGAGACTTCAGCCTGACAGTGACTTGCTTTGCTGTGATCCTTCCTATCGTGCTTCAGTTTCCCCAGTTGCAATGGGCTAACGGTGCTAGCCCCCTTCCCCTGCAACAAAGCAGGCAGAGGACAGAAAGCATTTCCCCACGTCACTGTTACGAACACGCGCAGCAGCGCTGGGCCAGCACACATGGCCAGCTGCCATGAGCTAAAGAGACTTTGTATTCTACAACTTCATCTGGTCATAGCTAAAAGCCCCACAAGCCATTCCCATGTGTTGTGCTTCCCACTTACTTTGGAGGCTAATCCTTTTTCTCGTGCTGAAAGCTGCCAGCTACCTCCTTACGCCTGGATGTTCACAAGAGTTGCCTTTGCACCCAAGCCCAGTGCAGGACTGCAAAAATTCCTTCTCAGTTTCAGAAACCTATTTGCAACAAAACGCAGGCTTGGACTAAAGACTGACTTTTCAATGACACGATGTGGCAGCTTCACTTGAAGATTCAAGATGTAATCATTCACCTCTGTTTGCGATGAAGCTTGTTATCAAGCCTTAATAGGTGCTCCAAGAATGCAAAAATGCCTGTCAAGCCGAACTCCTCAGACACACCATGTGTTAGTAACTTTTAGCTGAACCAACAGAAATACCAAGCCGGCTCCCTGCCTCTGTCACCCAGATGCAAATAATCAAAGGAGGAGATTTCAGCAGAGGTAGCTCGGGACCTACCCAGAAGCCGCCCGTGCCATGTGCAGCCTCGTGCTCCCACCCAGGGCAACTGGGGTGCCCGAACGGCCGGTCCCTGGGGTGGCCCCGACCGCCCCGCAGCTCGCCCAGGGGGGTCGCACAGCGCTGCTCAGCCCTGCTGTG
This sequence comes from Cygnus olor, assembly GCF_009769625.2. Taxonomy (NCBI): domain Eukaryota; kingdom Metazoa; phylum Chordata; class Aves; order Anseriformes; family Anatidae; genus Cygnus; species Cygnus olor. The sequence continues at coordinate 1,132,960 of NC_049188.1, read as the reverse complement.
GGCACCTCGGCCCCTTCCACGCCTCCTGTCTGGTCCACGCAAAGTGCAGAGATGCTCTTGGGCCCATGGCTTGCTGCTTGGTGCAAACAGCAAGTCTTTTTTGTTTGTTTTTCCCCCCTTCAAGCAATTACACATTGCTTAGGTTTGTTTTATGGCAAGCATGAGGATAGGTGATTTTTTAACTTTGTCTTCTCATCTAACTGGAATGGCACCAAGACTCTGAGTAGCTTTTTGACAGGCGGGGGCAATCGCTTATTGGTGCATGTAATTAAAAACTCATTAAAGCAGAGCTCATTTTCCTCATTATTACTTAGTCTTTAGCACTAATTCTTTAGCACTTAGTCTTTACTGTTTAAGAGGACAAGACTGAGCAGACTGGGACAGATATGTCCCTCTGGTCCTTCCTCTCAGACATTGACTTGGTCATTTTAATTTTGTAGCGAAGCCTCAGATGCTGACCAGGAGCTGCAGCTGCAGAACCTCATCCTTAGCTCTGCTGAACACGAGCTGGTCCCTGAACCACGAGCTGGGTGATGTGCTGGCACAGCCAGCCAAGGACAAGTGCTTTCAAGCAGCTGAACATCAATTTGAGGAATAGAGGAGGGCGACGAAGATGGTTGAGGGCCACGAAGATGGTGAAGGGCCTAGAGGGGAAGACGTATGAGGAGCGGCTGAGGTCACCAGGCCTGTTCAGCCTGGAGAAGAGGAGGCTGAGGGGGGACCTCATCGCAGTCTACAACTTCCTTGAGAGGGGGAGTGGAGAGGCAGGTGACCTGTTCTCCGTTATCACCAGTGACAGGACCCGTGGGAACGGTGTGAAGCTGAGGCAGGGGAAGTTTAGGCTGGACATCAGGAAGAGGTTCTTCACTGAGAGGTTGGTCGCCCACTGGAACAGGCTCCCCAGTGAAGTAGTCACTGCACCAAGCCTGTCTGAATTTAAGAAGAGATTGGACTGTGCACTTAGTCACACGGTCTAAACTTTTGGGCAGACCTGTGCAGTGCCAGGAGTTGGACTCGATGATCCTTATGGGTCCCTTCCAACTCGGGATATTCTATGATTCTATGAAGGCTCGAGGAAATTCTGTGCAGTGCCACAAATCCCACCCCTGCTCTGCCCAAGCTCCATGATACAAACAGCCCTTGACCAGAGGACAAGCCCAACAGGCTTTATTATTATTTTTCCCTCCTTCAAATGAAAAGGCTGGAGAGAAGCAGCAGGGCTCTCTCTGCTCAGGCTGATATGGAGAGCTGCAAGATGCAGCTTCACTTCAGCACATACAGATGGCCTCCCCGAGGAGGGCTGGTTCACCTCCAGCTCCGAGCAGAGCAACCGCACCTCCCGCACCATCACGGACACAGCTCTGAAGTCAAAAGCCAAGTGTGCAAGGATCAGCCCTTCACAAGCACACTTGCACACACGCAGTCTTACACCTGTTGGCAGTGCAGAGGGGATGCCTGGGCACAACCACAATTACGCATGCAAACGTACCCAGCTGCTCCATGATCTGCCTGCAGGGGTCAAAAGTCCGCAAGGGTTTTGGGTGCTCGGCTGGCCTTGAGCTAACACCCCCACAGCATGCTCCACTCGTAGGCTATTGAACGAATTCTTTAGGACCTGCTTACATTTTTCCCTTCTAAACACTTTTGCCCCTTTGGTTTAAGAACAAATATAAATGGCAACATACTGTGTGTTAGCAGAAGCCTCTGGCTTTTAAAACAAGAAGAGGGTTTTGCAATGCTTGCCACTGCGAAAAGATGAGCTGCGCATCCTAGATGTTAAATCTAACAATCAACCCAGTACGACTGTGATAGGCATTCAAGTTGACTAATGTAATAAATAAAAGTGATATGTATTTAATGACCACATGACTGATTCTTCCTTTACTTGGGTTTTTGCACACCAGTAATCAACACTAATTTCTATTGGCTTAAATAAGAGAACAGGGTCCCACAGAGTTACACTGCTGTAAGATACTCATGTAAATGAGAACAAGTATTAAGCTCTGCAAGAATCTAAATCTCTACCCACTCCACCCTGTGAGCCTCTCTGGAGCAACAGGGGATTAGCTACATTCATTTTAAATGAACGTCATTTATCTCAAGTATTTAACCAGGAAATCCCGCAGAGATGAGCCTCATTTTCTGGCAGATGCTTTGCAGTATCTTGTAATATTTTTTTGTTTATTTGCTTTAAGCATGACCTGGTCTTTGCCCTAACCTATCTCACTGGGGTCTTGGAAAAAAAAAAACAACAACAAAACACGCCCCAAGCACATGCCAAACCGATTCTTTAGTGTTTCATCCTCAAAGAAACATAAGAAGTTACTTCTGATCAAAAAAAAAAAAGAAATCAGTCTTTTGGAGAAAATACCCATGTCACAAATGCAGTGTGAACACCACAAATACCACAGCTGGACACAAGGACAATTACACACCAGCAAGAGTTTTTGTTCAGTACATAGAGGAGCCCATGAACAGGAACTGCGACAGCAACGAGTGCTAGGTTTGAACACTCCTCAACCCTGCCGGGATTCTTCTGGGTCAGAATTTAACTCCCAGCTTTATACATTATCAGACCAAGCACCACTCTGACCACCGTGGGATTATGCCATAGTCTGCGTATGCTTTGCCTGCACAACTGCAAATTCCCCAGGCGTTGGGGCTACACTTGAATTACCAATGCAGTCTCTTTTCTGCTGCTGCCCTTTGCCTACATCTACTCACCTTTTATTCCAGAGCAGTCAAACAGAGGGACAGAGACCCCAGCTTTTGCTTCGCCCTGCAGTGCATGGGCAGAAGCAATGGAATAACCTCAACTCATGGAATCACAGTATCATTCAGGTTGGAGAACACCTCTAAGATCATCCAGTCCAGCCTTTAACCTAGCACTAAGTCCACCACTAAACCATGCTACTAAGTTCCAAATCCACACGTTTCTTGAAGATCTCCACGGACAGTGACTCAACTGCTTCCCCGGGCAGCCTATTCCAATGCCTCACAACCCTTTCAGTAAAGAAATTTCTCCTAATTCCAGCTTGTTCATCATCAGGGCAGCTCAAAGGTTTGTACAACACCCCTGAAATCCCCGCAGTGGCTACGTGCCCCGGTGATCCTGCCATGCGAGAGTGCTGATCGCGTGGGTAGGGCACTGGACATGGGCTTCACAAACCAGCATTAAAAAAAAACGCTGTGGAAAGAAGCTATCTCCAGGATGCACAACTGAGAGCAAAGCAGGGTAGCCTATACATTCTGTTACATAGGGGTGCCACAGCAGGTGGCAGGCACTGCAACAACATGACCATCACCAGCAGCGATGGGGACACCACCACCGGTGAACAGAGGACACTTCAGAGGTCAGCAAAGTGAGGAAGCCACCCTGAACACCCCTGTCCCTGTCAGCCTCTCCAGCTGGGGCTTGGCTGGAGCCTCCTTCCCTGCAGCAACTCAACTCGATGTTCACGAGCCCCCTGGAGCTGGCTGCTTGACCCTTCTGGCTCAGAAAAAGGGAAAAATTGGTTCCGCTCCCAAGGCGAGAAGCCATTTAATCCATTTGCATTGCAAAGTCACAGATGCACAGCAGCCAGAGGAGAACGCTGTTGTGCCTCCCCACAGAGCCACATCTTCCACACTTTAGGAACACGGCTGTTCAGCAGGAACTGGCAGATGAAACTATGCGAAACAAATAAGGCCACTGGCTGGGCTAATCCTGCATTTACTGTAAGCTACTTTCCCTCTGCGGATCACTACGTGCCCACCTTTTGGAGCAAGTGCAATGTTCCAATGAGGCAAGAAAAAGGCAAATTGTTTAAGAACACCTGGCTCTCACAAAAACATCTCATACGGAAATCTGGGAGCACGCCTTCTGCCTTTTTAGGTCTGTTTAAACACAACCTAATGACAAGCAAATCCCTTGTTCCAGGAAAGCCACCACAAAATTTCTTTACTTTTTAAAGGGAAGCTTTATTTACTGAAGGCTGTGGGCAGGGAAGGAAGGCTCTCTCCCCATCACTTCCAGCCAAAGTACAGCAACTAGCAGAGACAAGGGCGGTGTGCGTTGCATCCTCTGGAAAGGCTTTAGCCTGGGTTTTCCCATGTCCTGAGTACTGCTGTTCATATTTCCAAGAGTAGAGACTTTCCTCATGCCTGCAGAGGGCTTTTGTGGCAATGGTGCAGGTACACCAACCACTAACCTACTCATGGAGGAAGAAAATGAGGCACGAGGTATTCTGCCCCTTGGCATGAAAGGACAAACCACGACCTGGCCCAGACCAGTATCCTGTGAGGCCAGGGTCTGGGAGATGTTTCTGTCCTGCAGCACTACCAGACCTTCCCTTACCTGCTGGAATATTTCTGAAAACATTCACAGAATCACAGAATGGCCGAGGTTTGAAGGGACCTCTGAAGATCACCTGGTCCAACCCCCTGCTGAGCAGGATCACCTAGAGCACCTTGCACAGGATGGCATCCAGGTAGGTTTTGAGTATCTCCAGAGAAGGAGACTCCACAACCTCTCTGGGCAACCTGTCCCAGTGCTCTGTCACCTTCCCAGTAAAGAAGTGCCCCCTCATATTGAGCCAGAACCTCCTGTGCTTCAGTTTGTGCCCGTTGCCTCTCGTCCTGTCACTGGGCACAACTGAGAAGAGACCGGCTCCATCCTCTTGACACCCTCCCCTCAGATATTTATACACATTGATGAGGTCTCCCCTCAGTCTCCTCTTTTCCAGGCTAAACAGGCCCAGCTCTCTCAGCCTGTCCTTGTGTGACAGGTGCTCCAGTCCTCTGATCATCTTTGTAGCCCTCCTCTGGACTTGCTCCAGTAGTTCTGTTCCATTTAGATGAAAGCATCCTGCTCGCTAATCTAATTAAGTAGAATTAAACGGCATGCACTTCTTTTGAAAAAAACAAAACCCAACAAGACTGCTAACTTACGTCAGTGCACAAAAACTCCCAAATCCACCCAACAGCAGGCACCACAAGCACCCACCTTCCTTCCTCATCCTGTGACCCCTGCAAGTCCTCCTGCAGCCTGGTGTGGGGCTGGTTCCTGAGTGAGGCCAAACCCTCAGCTACCCCACTGTGCTGCGTGGCTTTTGTGAAGTGCCACGCAGCCCCTCTCCACCTCAGTTAATACTTCTGCAAACAGGGTGAAGTGCTCAGTATACATCCTTTCCTCGGAGTAAAGTCATCGCTGCTTGAGAACTGAGAAGCACCTCGAAGTGCCCAGTTCAAAGACAACGTTTTTGATGGAAGCAGCTTGGGCAGGAGCCTGGCCCAGCTGGGTAAGCACCAAGAGTCAATCCCTGACCACCTCAGGGGGCTTCTCATCTACTTCCCCAACAGTCCAGGCCACGATTTTGCCAGGGAGGAGTTGCTGGGAGTGCTGAGAACCACAGCTGTGAGGCTGAATCCTTCCCCAGGCAAAGGGAACTGCTGCCTTGGAGGAGACAGATGTTTGCCCTGGAGAGCGCTCGGGGGAATCTGCACTCGGAAACATTAATTAGTAAAAATGAAACAGGTGTAAGTTAATCAAAGTCTCTACATGACAGAGCAGTCTAAGTAGCACGTACAGCCTCAGCCTCCACACTTGGCATGCACTCATCTGTCTTCCTCACTGCTGCAAGGAAGGATCTTGTACCATCAGGCTGCAGGGAGACAGGGAGGAGATGCAAGGTGGAAGGGTCCCACAGGAGCAGCTCTTCTGCCAGGTTTTACTTTACTTATAAAACAGCCTGACATGCATTGTAAAACTGAGGGTTTTTTCCCCCCCAAAACCATACCCAACATCTTAGTTTGTATCAAGCTATCAACTTCAGCAGCACATTCAAAGACAAAAAGAACTCCCAATAGTGATAATATCACAGAATCATAGAAAGGCTTGGGTTGGAAGTGACCTTAAAGGTCATCCAGTTCCAACCCCCCTGCCATAGGCAAGGATTCTACCCACCTGATCAGGTTGCCCAAAGCCCCATCCAGCCTGGCCTTGAGCACCTCCAGGGCTGGGGCATCCAAAACTTCTCTGGGCAGCCTGTGCCAGTGCCTCACCACCCTCTGAGTGAAGAATTTCTTCCTAATGTCTAATCAAATCTATCCTCTTTTAGCTTAAGACCACCCCCCTTGTCCTATCATTATCCACCCAAGGAAAGAGTTCTTCTCCATCCTTTTTGTAAGACCCCTTTGGGTTTTGTTTCATAAGGAAATTTTAGCAAACTTTTTTCTTCAAAGCAGCAGTAAATAAAGGTTTTAAAAAGGGAAGAAAAATGAAAAAAGGAAAAAGAAAGGAAAGTGCAGAAGTAATAGAGCTGGAAAGATGCAGACCTGAGGTAGATGTGCTGGTCTGCAGGGGGAGCTGCTGGAAGAAAACGCTGATAGTGACTCCTTACAGAACACATTGTGATTTATTATTTTCTTTTTTTTTTTTTTTTTTTTTTTTAAATTCTCTGTATACTAAATTGATTAATCCCAAAATAAAGCACCTCCTGCCCTACTGTATCTCACATGCTCCTGTTAGTTGCTCTTCCAGTCCCGAGGACAGTATTTCCTCCTGTTTTGCACAGCCTGATGAATACTACATCAGTGAGTCAGACATTATCGCCTTTCCCCCGGCAGAATTTGAGACCACGGTGGGAAGAATAATGCCACAAACTACCAGCTTGTCCTAGAACATTTTGCTTAAAATGTTGGCTGACATAAAAGAAACAAGTCTAAAACTATTTATCTGTCCCTGCTCTCACGAGAAATACAAAAAAGCCCAGAGGGTTATGATTCTGTTGGGCAGAAATTGATGTCAGCTGCCATAAAGCTGGCCTCACATAACACTGAAGACTATGCTGAACACACGTATAAGGCATTTGAAACCTGTCTGCCTGATGTTAAAAGCAAGAGATACGTTCCTTGTACATCAGTGAAACCTTTGGAAGAAGGAAACTTTAACACTGTTTATGTGGGAAACAGGGAGGAAAAAGGTAAAATACTGATGTGCAACTCACCTTGACCTCGATGAAGTCTGGTTTACCCAGCGATACCAGGTCAGCATAGGCTTTGAGTTCATCCACGTTCCAAGCTTTCACCAGTGTCAGCCTATAGACTGTACGCTGTTGCTGTAAAAAAAAAATAAAAAATAAAAATTCATTACCAATCGACACTGACACATGGATGATGTTCCAGCCTTCCATACAGCTTCAAATAGGAAAAAAAACATTCATTTATTCCAAGAAGCCACAGGGTAAGACAAAGCAGACCCAAACCAGGAGCCACTTCACTTGTTCTTTGAAGGAAGCTCCACATCTGTGAGCTGAGCCACCTTTTGCTCTACAAAGCCCCATCTCCTCTCTACAAAACCCAGGCACTTCATTTTCACAGAAGCTTTTACTTATTTGGAAAATAACCAGGAACTTTCTCACTTCAGTTTACTTCCCCAGGCTTAAAATCTCACCATTAGTTGCTCTACAGCTATTTTATTTCCTCCAGCTGGATCACCTGGCCCTGGTCACTTTTGGACAGGCTGAACAAGGACAGACAGAGCATTGCCTGCCCCTGTCCGATAACTCTTCCAGCACATTAGGTACAACGTTACAGAGAAAAGGCTCTCGGGCAATCAGTTACGCAGAACATTTTATTGGAAGCACAAAGTAACAGCTAAAAATCACAGCCAGGAAACAGTGCAAGTACCTCACTTACAACCTACTGTTACAACAAGTGTGGCACAAACTGCTATGGACAACCACGGTACCTGCAGCACTCGTGGCTGCAAGAGCAGCACCCACCCCTCGCTGCCCTCCGCATCCCCGACAGACCTGGTCCCTCCATTCCCGTGCCGAAGACGAGCCAGCTGAGCGCTGCGGGCAGCTCGCGCCGCACCAGGATGCCCCGGCTGGATTTATCCCCGTGCACTGCTCCAGGCAGCGCCCTGAGAACTTCTCTCCTTGGAGTTACTCAGATGCTTCCTCCAAGGGCTGCTCTCTGCAGCAGTTACTGGTGACAAAAGGACTTTGGCCATCAACGCATCCTTAATCACTTGGCCATGGGATGGATCCGGCTTCCCTGCCTACATCTGCCCCTTTCCCCTCTCCTTCCCTTCATCTTCCACTAAATTCTAGAGGTAGGTGAAATACAGCGTTCTGGACAACTTTCTGGTTAGATTTTCTGGATTAACTCCCTGCACTCGCTCAACACATCAGCTGCATGATGTGACAAAGGCCACTACGCACCAAGGCCAGGATTTCACAGCACAGCAAGGGCTGGAGTCGGGTTCTCCTGCTCCACAAAGTCCAGACTTTCATCGCTTGAATTAAGAGATTCTCCCTTACCTATTAACATGTCTGTGGCATACGGTTACCCCAATTTCAATGCCACTTGTGATACACTATTCAGTTTATTCCATTTTTTCCCCACCACAGAACAATGAGGTAATAAGGATATCTGCTGCTGAACTGAACTTTTCATCACAAAACCTCAGACCTTTATGCACTGCAATGCCCTTGTAGCATCCCACTGGCTAGGGCAAAGCCAGGACAGGGGCCAGGACACGGCTCTGGTTTTGTTCACTCTATCACCCTTCCCCAGATAAAACGAAAGTTTCCCACTCTCTATCTATCCCAGCCACATTTTACCTCTGCAGGTCCCTCTGGCCTACAAGCAATACAAGTGAATTTTGCCCTCTGTGTAAAAATCAACTCATCACCGTCCTAAAACAACATACAAGTGTTTTCCATGGAAGAAAAAAATTAAATCAATATTCTACACCAGTTTACTATGGAATCGTTCCGGGTTATTAACAAGTAACTAGAACACAAACAAAAAAAAGGAGCACCTCCTTCCTCCAGCTAACAGCAGAGAAGAGCAAGGGGCGAGCCTTTAGGGTGCTGGGGTACGTGCAGGGAACTAAAAGCCAATGCACACAAAAGCATGTCCAACGCACTCGGTGCCTGCTGCCTGTCGTCTTGAGAGCCTAAAGCACCAGGTAAACCTGCTACACTCTCCAGGGGTAAGTGTAAGAGAAGACTTAATTCCTACAAGGATTCAACAGTGTTTTGAGAAAATAATTCTATAGTGTAGCATCTTTATTACAGAAGTATGTGGAAGAGTAACTTCAATTAAAGAACAATCGAGAGAATGATTACTGAAGGTCAATTATTCTGTGAACTGAAATACTTCACACATAGCTTATAAGCTCTGTTTTACGCGTAGCATATAAATACATATTTAGAAATGAGAGACTGCAAAATAAATGCATCATTTAGCAGGGAAATAAGAAACCAGAGGGAAAATATCTAACAGGAGGAAAAATGCTGATACGTGCGTGCCTGTCAATCGTCTGAAGTGATTAGATACCCAATTAATCACGAAATGTCTCCCCAAAGGTCAGCCCAGTGGTAAACAAATGCAGGCAGCTTCAAGGCAACAGTAAATAAAGTCATGTTTTTAATACCAGCCCTCAAAGCCTGCTGACACAGACCCATCCTACAGAGCCAGTCCTCAGAGATCAGCAGATCAGGTCCCCGGTGCAATCAGCAGAGTCGGGGGTCCAACACGAAGTGAAGCCTTTAGGGTTGTGGTTTTTTTTCAATAGGATATTTTTGTGCTAAAATTAAGAGCAGATTTCTGGACGTCTCTGTTGTGCACAGAAAGCGTAAGCTGGCAATGAGCACGCGGCAACTGGGACAAATCCATCCTGTTTAAACCAGCAAGGGTAGCACCGCCACTGCTGGCTGAATAATCCGCATCACGGGAGGATATAAAACAGGAAAAAAAACTTAACAGGGAAAAATAAAATACAGGAAATCCATATGTGGGAGGTGGGATGAAAGTCTTACAAAATCTACTTGATCTTCACACAGCAGACGCTATTTGGAGAATTTGAAGACATCGCACTTGTAACAGAATAGTGGACCGGGCAGAAACTGGTCTCAAGTGCCCGAATGAAAAATATCAGCGGATGCATGGAAAGCTCCAGTAGACTAATGAACGAAATTTATAGCTAGCTAAAGTGTGAAGCAGAACAACTGCTTCATATCACCTCTGCCAAGCAAGGAGGGTACGACCTGCCAGTAAATGAAGTGCTGGCAGTTCAGGTGGGCGCTGATACCCCAGAAGACACGTGTGACAAGCTTAAGTCATTTACTGCATTGCCACGCTGCTTGGAGCAAGCTTAGAAAATACCCGAGTGTTCTCCCCAAATTCCACTTCTTTAAGAGATCTCCAGAAGGAAAGAAGACATTTCCTGCTGCAAAGGCTGCAGAGGACCACTCACAGCAAGAGGTGAGCAGCGACCCTAGCTGGCAGCAAAAACTGAGGTGACTGCAGGAAGGTGGCTCTGGGAATGCCACGCTGCGATTTCAGGGGACCACTGCGATTTTTGGCACGGGGGCACGCTGGTTCACCCTCCGTCCCTGGGGGCAGAGGAGCGTGCCAGAAGTACCCACGTCCCCTAGGAGACCACGCTGGAGGGGGCTGCCCGCAGCCAAGGAGCGAGCCGAGCACGTTCACTGCCAAAATACAGCAGAAGCAAATTAAAAAAAACAACCGCAAGTCTCTCCTGCTGAAACGTGTGTGAAATCAGATTGCAAAGATTAACAAACAGGGTTATTGAAAAGGAAACCGACACATGCTTGGTTCTGATCAGCCAGCCCTCCGCCCCGCGCTTACGGCCATCGCTGGGACCTGCCAGCGCCAAAGGTTTCTTGGTCGCTCTTACACACAGCTCCAAAACGGGGCTCCCGTGGGGCTCATAAACATGGGGCTGACGCTACCGAGCCCTGCATCCTGCTGGAGTCACAGACACAGCCTCCAGCACTGCTCACCTCTTTATGCACCCTTCAGAGCGTGTTTCCCAACCAACAGTGCAGCGGCCGGGGCAGGCGGGGGGGCGCAGGGGCAGCAGGACGAGCTGCCCTGCCTCGTGCCACCGCCGCGGGGAGGCTGCCGAGGGAGAGCTGCCCAAGGCACGTGGCCAGCAACATTTGCTTGTGGCGAGGAGCAGGGGAACAGGCGTGCCAGCAGCCGTGACCAAAACCCAACTGTACTAGCACGAATTTTGCAGTAATACAAACATTCACAAAAAAAATCCTGGGCCGTTAGAGGACATGCACGTGCAGCAAGCTGCCAGCCTCCCCCCCCTTCCTGTGTCCGAGGCCCAGTCACTTGCCATCTTGCAAGCCAGGACGAGAGGGGACAGCTCTCTGCCCAGCACCTCGGTGCTGCAAACGCTGGTGTTAAAGTCAGACCATCTTATTTTTTCTATCTCATCTCACGAATGGGTTTTAGGGGCTAATCCCTAATCCCCGTGCTTTGCTCTCAGTTCTAGCAGCTTGTTCCCTCTCCCACGTCGAAACCGGGCTGAGGCGTGCAAACACTTTTCCCGCAAATGTTTTTTTTACACTCATTCTACAGAGGGAGTAAACCTAAATGCCACAAAAAGTGGTTTGAAGCTCCCGCTGAACACACCAGGGGGGTGTCAGATACAGAAAGAGTGGTTTGGTGGAGAGGATGAAATGCTATTGATTTACTTGCACCACAACATTTTCTAATGTACATCAAAATACTTCAGCGTGGTAACTTTCTTCTTGGGGCAATGAAGGCCGCCATGAAGAGCTGTTTCTCCCATGTAAACCTCAGTTTTAATACTCACAAATAGATGCCCTCCATCGTTTGAGGAGTCTAACTGTAAAGTTCAAGTACTTCATAAAACCAAAACTGCTGCAGGCGCAGTACGAGGGCTCCTTCCCCGAGGGGCAGCACTAACCAACAGTTAATAACTGCAGTCCCTGTCTGCTATCCCTCACTTCTACAGCTGATGCATCACAAACTGTTAATTAATCATTACTGGCAGTGAGGGAAGCCGGTAAAGAGAAATAAACTGCTGGAGGTACACCAAAAAAAGTTGGATAAATCAGATGTGAGCGCTGTGGCTGAAGAAACCTCTTTGCAGCGGGGAACATCTCTCACGTGCCATCTGAGCAGGGAAGAGCCTCTTTAAAGACGTGGTACAAATGCCAGATCAGAATGGCTGCGGGGCTAATGGTGCAAAGTGTTAGGCACAATCCTTACAGACTGCTGGCAGTACAAACACACAACCCTGTTTTATTAATGTATTATTTGTATTTGCTTGTACAATAGGGCCCCAGGAGGTTCTCTTAAGCGCTCGAAAACAAGAAATAAGAGCTTAAGCCCTGAGAATTTAATGATCTAAAACATCAGGATATAAAAACAGACTGCAATGCTTTACGCCCCACGTTTCCAGGAAAAGCAACCATTATTTCACTTCAGACAGCCATCAGAATAACATTAGTGTAAAAGAAGAAGTTAATATGGTAACGATCCTTTCAAATGGGTGAAAGTTGAGGGCGTGGAGCCGAATACATGTTGATGTCTAAGGGCTCTTGATGCAAAGCAGCAGGCGGGGGGCTGCGGCTGCCCCTCCGTGGTCTGGGGGTGCTCCAAGCTCCTGCCCGAGGACAGAGCTGCTGGGGCAGCTGCGCAAGCCCACGGGGTGGCAGAGAAGAGGAAACATGGAAGAGAAAACACAAGAACGTGTCCTTGTAAATAAACACCTGGTGGGGGAGTAAAACAGGTGGAGACAGACCCTTCCCAGCAGTGCCCAGTGGAAGGAAAAGTGGCACAAGCTGTAGCAAAGGAAATTGCACTAAAAAACTAATTTCTATGGGGAGGGTGATTAAACACCGGAATTTTTTGCCCAGAGAGGCTGAGGAGTTCCCGTGCTCACCCAACCAGGATTAGTGCTGGGCAAACTGCTTGGGCTGACGCTACTTGCAGCGGACGAGATGGGACCAGACCATCGCTGGAAGCACCTTCCCACCTCAGCAGCTCCCGTTCTGCCTGTTTAGAAGTTGCCAGTTGCCACAGCAGCGTAACAGATTATTCTGAAGTCCCTTGTGGAAAGGGGACCAAGGGCAGCCCACCCAGCGCCTCCACAATGAACAATTCAAGGCAGCAGTTTCAGAGAACCTTCCCTTTGGTTGGATGTTGTAGCACAAAGCCACAATATAGGATGGCAACAGAAAGTGCATGCTGAGGCCGGAGGATAGCAGGAAGGGGAGCCCCACCAGGCAGCAAGGTCTGGTCGAAGGAGATTCAACAACAGCAGCTCCGACCTGGGTCTGAAACTGGGAGCACGGAGAAAAGAGCAGTCGGGCACGCTGAACTGAACCTATTCAGGGCTGGGGAAGCCAGAATAACCAGCATAAAGTATTATAACAGAAATCACGGAGTGCACCAAGGGGTTATGTGCTACAGTGCCTGCAGCCCCGAGGCAGGAGCCAGGCTGGGGGCAGGACGCAGCCTGGCCCCGACACAACGCGATGCTCTGAGCACCCGGTGAGTCCGCTGACCCAGCCGGGCAAGCTGAGGGCATTCCTCGGCCGTTTTCAAGCTTTTCCTGATGGAGATCACAGCTGAAGAACACGCTCTACAAAGAGCTGATCTCAGAAACGGAATAACTGAATAACTGACTATTAAAGGATTATTATTTTTTCAGATATGAACGCTCCAGAGCCTAATGAAGTCGCCTGGCCAGCACTGCTTGGCTGCACTCCAGTCCCAGCAGCCAGGGAAGGGTCTCCTGGAGGGGTGGGAGCAAAGCGGGACGCTGGGCTGCGACTCCCCTGCCGTGCGCCATCCGCCCCCACTTTGTCCCTACAAGGACCCCAGCAAGACCCCTGTAAGGTCACAGGGCATTTACTGCATGCCCAGGAACTAAGGCTGGAGGGGTCTGGCCTGCAGCCCCCCAGGAGGTGAAGTAACACCATCGCTGCCCTCCTCCAGGACCCGGCGTGCGCTCTGTGTCCTGGGGTCCCTGCAGGAACACCCTTTTCTGCCTGGCAGCCTCCTCCCTGCCCCGCTCAGGGGTCAGCAGTGCTTTTACTTATGCCCTTGATAAATCAGTCGGCTCAGGAGATGCTACCTGGAGAGAGGTGACAGGAGGTGCTGTTGAGAGAGCACCACAGCAGCAACCAGCGCCGGTCACAACTTCCTCTGGAAGCACAAAGCAGATCTCTGAGAGGTGCCAAAACAGCACCGGGAGGGCTTGTGCTGCTACTTAAGGATAATTAGCGCCAGGTACCGCAAATCCTGCATGCTGGGAGATGTTCCTGCAGGTCCCTGGGAACAAAGGCAAAAGGACAGCAACCTGGTCCTGAGACCCTGCCCCGTTCCGATGAACCTCTCCCAGGCTCATCCAGAGCCTCGTGTATAAAAGGCTGTAATGGAAGCCTTCTGCCTGCCCAGGACACCAGGCATATGGGTGGAAACTCGGCAGTTTTATACAAATACCCCTCACTTTCTCAAACCTTCGCTCTGGTTATCACAGCAGACTTCTCTACAATACAGCACTGTCATTTATTTAGGACTGTATGTAGCAGCTGGTCCAAAGGCACCTCAACATAGATTACTGACCAAGAAATATCTTAAAAACAAACAAAAAAAAACCACAGAAAACACTGAGAACCCTACTCAACACACACACACTGGGTCGCCCCCCTTTCCAAGTCTTTCAAACCTTGTTCTTCGGAGGACACACCATGTCAGTGCCGACAGCACGCCAAGAAACCCAGATACCGCTCCTTCTCTCTCATTGCATTCCAAAACTACGTACCAACAGTCGTGCTTTTGTAACAGGGTCCAAAATGCAAATAACGAGGGTCAGCTTGGCTACACCTCAGACAAAGGAATGAGGAACCAACCTTGTGAAAAGCAGCATTTTCCCCCCTAGACAGCTCTTGCTAAACTCTCTCCAAGCTACCCCCCAAAGCTCCTTGAATGCCAAAACAGGGCACAAGGAACAAACAAACCAGAGTCAAGGGAAGAATACTTGCTATAACAAAATACTTCATTATCTGGATCTAAGATGCTGGTCTCTCTCTGAGATGACAGAAACCGAAGTTTTCTGTCTCAAAGGAGTGTCTCATGCCCTGGTCCTGCAGCAGCAGCACCCCGCAGGCAGAGCTCAAAGCCGTGACGGGGCCAGCAAAGGGATGCAGCTCCTTTTCTCCGTCCTACACCGGGGCAGCCGACACCCAGCTGAAGCCACCAACAGCCCCGAGGCAGTTACGTTTTCCTTTGAAACCATCCTAGAAGTTTCCTAGTCTTAAAATTTTGCCTCTGGCCAAATTTCAAAGCCAAACGATCCAACACACCCCAGGCTCCCAGGCAGGCCCACGAGGTGACACCACTCTCCTGGTCTCCGCTGTCCCAGAATACGTTAATAAAGGTTTCACGTCAGCTTGACAAAGTGCTCTCTTCTTGCTTCAATAACCAAGAGAGATTTGGGCTTTTTTTTTTTAAATAATTTCTTTTTAATTCCCTCCTCCTCGACATTCATCTTTTTGCAGATCAAATAAAATTATTCTTCATAAAACGTCCCAGGTCTAATCTCAGGAGGAAGAGGGAGGGGTGAGCACGTCATGCGTGCTGCAGGCAGCGGCTTGCTGGATTGATGGGTTTGTACGAGTTCAGCAGCTCCCTTCTCCGGCTGGGGCAGGGAGGCAGAAGGAGAACGATTTGACCTCGTGGGACTGCAGGAGGCCGGGGCAAACATAACGAGGGCAAAGATCGGAGAAACCGATCCGCACCTCGAAAGTGAAAGAAAGATCCGCACCTCGAGTGCTGTGTTCAGTTTTGGGCCCCTCGCTACAAGAAGGACATGGAGGTGCTCGAGAGAGTCCAGAGAAGGGCAACGAGGCTGGTGAGGGGTCTGGAGAACAAGTCTTACGAGGAGCGGCTGAGGGAGCTGGGGTTGTTTAGCCTGGAGAAGAGGAGGCTCAGGGGAGACCTCATCGCTCTCTATAGGTACCTTAAAGGAGGCTGTAGAGAGGTGGGGCTTGGTCTATTCTCCCACGTGCCTGGTGGCAGGACGAGGGGGAATGGACTAAAGTTGCGCCAGGGGAGGTTTAGGTTGGATATTAGGAAGAACTTCTTTACTGAAAGGGTTGTTAGGCATTGGAATGGACTGCCCAGGGAAGTGGTTGAGTCGCCATCCCTGGAGGTCTTTAAAAGACGTTTAGATGTAGCCCTTAGTGATATGGTTTAGTGGAGGTTTTGTTAGTGTTAGGACAGAGGTTGGACTAGATGATCTTGGAGGTCTCTTCCAACCTAGACAATTCTGTGATTTCTGTGAAACCTCCTCCTCCAAACCACGCTCTGGGATCCTACGAGACCCCTACCTTGGATTGTGGCACTTGGACTCGTTCTTTTAACGACACAGCGTAACGCTGTCCCACTGTTTGGAAATAAACACAAACCCCACATTTCAGTTTTGACTCCCTAGCTTAAAGCGTAAACACTCGTACCTCCCTGTGATACAAATGAAATAAGCTTATTGCTAGAAAATTACATTTTGTTCAGACTCCTCAAAACAAATCCATGTTTTGCGGCTAATGACACTCAAGTAACAAAACCAGTACTGTCAACAGAAACACTGCTTTGCTTAAATGCAAAAAGCAGTCTCCGGGGAGAAGAAATTATGGTGCAGGCTCTAAACAAATTGCTCTTTCCCTCACTCAGCTTCACAGATCCTTTGCAGGTATTAGATGATGAATAGGAAGCCACTTCAAAAGCCGGTTTCTCAGTTCCATTAATATTTCTTATTCCCTTCAGTGAAAGGCTCAACTTGCAAACTGACTTCATAACACATTTTCAGAGCTTCCCAGCTGGCACGGAGCAGCTCGGACCAGGACAGCCAACAGCCCAAAAGCCGAAGGCACGCACGACCTCACAGCCCGGAGCAGCGCCGGTGCTCCTGCCCTGCCCTCTGCACGCCGCAGCCCCACGAAGGCAGCCCCAGCCCCTCCAAGCACTCGATTCGAGGCCCTTGTCCAGGTTACACAACACCTCACTAGGCGAGCAAGTCCTGAATGAAGATATCAAAGCAATTTTCACACTTGGAAATTACTTCTCACAGGGATGTGATCAGGAAAAAAAAAAAAATATATCCCTGCAGCCAAGCATCTATTCACCACATTCAGTAGCACGCATCTTTATGCATAAAACCCCACGAAGGATAAAAGATCCAAAACGCAGCAAAAGGAAGTCTCAAATGCCAACACGCCCCAGATTTCACAGCTTTCCAAACCCTTCCTGTTCAGCCTGGAGCCAGCTTTTCTGAAAGCACTGCAGGTTCAGCGAGCCTTCGGGATCGCCTCTGCCTCTCCTGAGCCCGACGCTGCGGAGCCGGAGGCTCCCCGGCCCCGCAGAGGGGCTGCGGCCCCCACCTCGCTCCCGGAGAGCATCAGCAGGAACAGACTCGGCGCCCTTGAAAGGATGGCAGATTAATCTATTCTTTTGGCAACCAGGACCCTCCCCTTAAATAAAGGGCTCATCCCTTCATTCAGGCTCATCCATCACCAGGCACCCAGCCCTGAGCGCTGGCACAACAGGCGTCCTCCTAAAAGTCACATTGCAAGCACCTGAGAGCCTTCTGCCAGGCAGATCTGCGCGGCAGAGGAGGTTTTTTCCCTTCAAAGATTAACTCAGCACAAAGCACAAAAGTTCTTGGCTTCCTTTCTTCAGGCTAATACCGTCATTAAAGTGAGAAAACTGAATAGGTTATGCTGCGTAGGTATCTACTAAAAACATACATTGTTCAAGTATTTGCTATTAATAAACCGGTTTAAAGCAAGTTGAGGCTTTGTCTTCACTGCTAAAAAAAGTGCATTTTACCATGGGATAATTAACGCATTAGCTACTCCGCTGTAAAACCAGAGCAAAGCTCGGAACTTTAATTTTACTGCTCGAAAAGGGAGAGCGCTCAATGCCAGCATCTACCTGGGGATCAGCACCGAAGCCCCTGGTCTGCTTGCCTGAGATTTTACAACCCAGCAGCTCAGAATGAAAACTCAGCTGTTCTCAAGGGCTACATAGAAAACACACAATGTTTCTTACGTTTCTAGAGTTTTGAAAATAAAAACTGAAAAAAGCTACCGTGAACAATAATTACAAGAATATAAAAGTTGGACTTCGATTCTGCACCTTTTTTACTGTTTTTAAAGTCAAATCACTTAACGAAACTGTTCTCGTTTTGTAAAAAACAGCTTTTATTGAATAGCTTTGAAATTCTTCCTGGAAATCAAAAGAAGGCCCTGAAGTGAGACAAGCGCTAATTCCTAAGCCAGGCTGTTAAGCCAGGAACGCCCCTCCGCCTGCACACAGTCCTGCTGATGCACTGAGCACATGTATAAACAATCCAGACTGGAAATGAGGGCGAAAAATCAGATTTCATTTTTTTACCTTCCTAAATCAGCTTCTTAAGCCATGTTCCCCTTTCCATAATCATTATTCCTGTACTTGCCGCCTATTGCTTATCATCTACTTTATTGCTTCATACTTCAGTAATAATTTACCCATTTTAGTTAAATATCTCCAGAAACAAGCCAAAGTGCGGTAACATCTCTGTTCCGAAGCCTGAACATATTTTAAGTAGATCAGAACCATAACTGCTGCTTATCCATTTTCCACAGACTTGCTTTTAATATACCTGCTCGTGTAATTCACCAAGAACAATACTCTCCTGATTAATTACTGCTTTTTGTTATATCTAGAGGAACTTGAAGGAATTACCATGTAAAATTCATACCCAGGGAAAGAAAAAACTCCAATGCAGTACAATTATAATAGAACAGCATCAGAACAGACCATATCAAATCATCAGCAAAAAAACACTTCAAGCTTGCTGTTAAACAGACCACACAGCCTGCAATATTTCATTTCCTCAGGGAAAGAGTATGTTTAACACTGAACAGACAGAAAAAGCACTAGCACAAGTCTGAGTAGGGCTCACACCAAGCCCTCCACAAAAGCATTGTTGCAACCAAAGCCAGGCTGAAGCCCGAGCTGAAAACACACGCAGGCAGTACCGAAAGAGCCCATCACAGCCCTTCCCTGGGATGAAACGCTCAGCGATGCTCCAACTTTGTGCCCTGCCCCTGCTGACTTTGAAAGGACTTCAGCCAGAAGCTTGACAGGGGACGCTGCTGGGAGAGCTCCCAAATATAGGCGAGATCGGGACCTTTCTGCACAGGCAGCTTCCAATTAACGCGGCGGCAGCCCCACGGGTCGTGGCAGCAGCTGCCGCCGCAGCAGGGGGGGGACAGGAGCCGGGCCCAGCACCGGCTGCTGCTCCTCGCACAGCACAAAGCGCAGACAAGCACAGGAGCCTGGCCAGCATCTGACCTGCTCGGCCCCTCGCCTCCTGCCCTTCTGCACGGCGACCCGGGCACCAAAGAGGTGCGGAACCCAAGGAACCACTGACCTGCTCCGGGCTGACCTTAAAAGTGCTCTGCTCAACTCAAGCTGGCACCTCTGCATTCACTTAGCGTGCAAGGATGGGGTAGATTCTTGGTCTGTTCACACGTGGGGAAGAGAGGCATGCGGACCCAGTCTGTGATGGGGAAAGGCTGAAATGACCCCCAGGACAACCCACGGCCTCCTTTCATTTTATGCCCCCCAAAAGAAGGCACAGGTCCCGGCTACAGCTCCACGCTGCCCCTTTCCTCAGGCGCCCGGATCCGACGCCGCAGGCTCGGCTGCCTGGCCACAGGTGCGGGCAGGCTGCTGCTGCTCCTGCTGCTCCTCCTGCTCCTCGCGCAGCAGTTCCAGAGGGCACCTCGTCAAAGGTCTCCCTTCAATGCACAGCTGTAACCCTGGCAGCGTAAGGGAGTCAAGAGGAGGACAACATTAAAAGCAACTACAGCAAGGAGGAAAACTTGCCTGGCACAGCAACGTGCAAAATATCATAACACACAGACAGGGGAACTTAAAGAACAAACTTGAATGGCACTGATCTGCAATAAGAAAGTGAGGGGTAAGAGCAGTTTAAAAAGAGTCCAACTTTAGCCAAATGCTTCTGGCCAAAGACTGAACATTCACCAGAATCTCTTCGGATCCAACAGAAGAACCCAATCTCCCCCATGTCAGCTGCCAGGTGCTCAGTATTTTTAAGCCATCCCAGCAGTTATTTATCCATACAGCCAAAGACTTGGATGCTTCATTACGGACCTCTTTAGTTGGAAATCTCAGCCAGGAAAACAACATCCCACTGAAATTTTGCAGGGCTCTAACGGAATATTCCTCAAAGTCAGTGCTTTTGCTCAGCAACAGGGGATACAGGAAAGAAGAATAAACTGCATTTTAACTAATCCTGTAATAACAATGCTTTAAGTCAGCAATTGCAGGATGATGGAAAAAATGGAGACATCATGTCTGTGAGGCAGAAAGAGAATTCATGATCTGACAAAAGATCAGCTCTGCCACAGGTATAACTCAGGCAGCAGGCAGCGATGCAGATACGATGCCTGCTTGAATGACGGCACGGCACGCTGGCACGGTGAACACAGGCTTAGCCAAGGCTGGAGAAGGGCTATTGTGCTTAAGACAACAAACCGACACTTGCTATCTCAGAAAACAACAAACCAGCCATGCAACTTCAAGAGTAAAGTGATGAAAGTAGAGATTAATTTGCCATAAAAACATAATTACCTCATTAAAAATCACTCTCGCAGTTTGCGAAGCAAAGAATAATATTTTTCTTCTGGGTTTTGTCCAAATCATCTAAAAATAGAAATGAAAGCCCCACCATAATTTGCTGAAAATCCTGCCCATTTCATTTAACATAGAACAATACAAGCGAAGAGTCTGAAATAAAATTTCTTACTGGTGAAGCAGTCCTTGCAAGACTACTGCTCTTGTAAAGCCCTAACTCAGGAGTTTACCATCTGAAGTACCAAAACCCATGCAAATGTAAACAGACTTCAAACATTTCAGCTGCCCATCCTATTGGGTAGTCAAGATCCAGCAGGAGCTGGGGACTGAGAGCACTCCTGCACAGCACTGGGACGGAGTGAGTTGTGCCAGGAGGTGACGTGTCCGGAGCACATGCCCCACCTGAGCACCCAAGGAATGACGTTCTGCACGGGCAGGTTTGTGAAAGCAGCCCCTCGCTGCACCCGGACGACGCTCTGCAATGCACGCGGGGAGATCAATGCTGCTGCAGAACAGGGGCTGCCAGCAACCCCCATCCCAGCACATCCCACTGGCACTTACCTGAGTACTCAGGTGCAGCGCCAGGAGCCTTTTATCGGCTCCTGCAGGCTTTGTATCTGGCTCTCAGCTTTGAACAGTCAGCCTCCGAGCTTTAGCCTTGAGGAGCTGGACTCCTCTCAGTTCCCACTGATTTACAGGATTACTCCCTACAGATACACTGTTTGTAGAATATCACCACTGCAGAGCACGGCGGTACCTGGACTCTTCAGTCCCTGCCCTACCTATTCTCACCCGCTGAGCAAGCTGACCCCCCGGCTGCCCGGGTCTCGCAGCCCCCAGTAAGTCAGCACCACGGCGCGCAGAACAGAGGCTGGCAGACTGCAGGCTGGCAGCGAGCAAAGCACGCAGCACTTCTGCTTGCGAAGAAGCTGCTGTTGCTTTTCTGTGCGGCACTCCAGTCCTTTTGCGGCTGCATGAAGATACATCCCGCCATCCACTGCAGGACGCCACCTCTCCTGTCTTGGCATGACAAAACCACTGCAAGCTCTCACATGTCCCAGGATGTGATGGCCATCAGACTGCGCCCCTGATTCGGGCTGCTTAAAGCTGCCAGGGTAAACATCCTCACATGCACCATCTCTGAGGAAGACAGCTGTGGGGAAGCGCAAGGTTCGTCACTTCTCAGCCCCACTGGTGTGCTTGATGTGCTCTCAAGCGTGGAGACACAGGCACGAAGTAACTGGGTGTCTCCGAAAGCTACCGGGTGGGATGCTCCTGAAGCATCATGCAGAACATGAGAGCTCTCATTCACTGCCATGCAGCATCCTGCTGTCCCCGGCTCACTGGAAGTGCAGTACTGCTACATCAGGTCTCCAAGTCCACTCTGCATGTACAACTGCAAGCAATGCATGAAAATGTAGTTGGAAAAGAATCAGGGATTTGCTCAGTTGACAGCAGCTGGGTGGAGAAGGAAAGAACAAACACCTTAAAGTATAGGAGCCAAAGCCACAGCAAATCAGGGGCCAAATACACGTCCCATTCCTGCAGGGCAGAGGGGGAACACCTGGCTTCACAAACCTGCCTGAATGCAAGCCTCAGGCACGAGGCACCGTGCATTGCCACTGATCAGCACCATCTCCTCACCTAGTTTCACCAAGCCACACATTCAGCTGTTAATTTACCCACCTTTCACAACTGCAATGTGTGTACCTCCCTGGGAGCTTAAACAAAAATGGCAACTTTCTCCTTGAGTGACTGCCTGGCACAGCTAGAGCCTTTGGTAGGAACACGGCCCAGCAAACTCTGGATGCAGATGCCATGCTATGTATTCTTTACCACAGAGAACAGAAAAGCAGCTTACCCAAACCTTGCATGCTTCAAAGGTATCCGTATGGAGGCACCTGCCCTCAGGGGTACATGGTTTAACGTTACCTGAAGCTCCAACATCAAACCATGGAGTGGTTTGGGTTGGAAGGGACCTTACAGACCACCTAGTTCCACCCCCCTGCCATAGGCAGGGACACCTTCTACCGGATCAGGTTGCCCAGAGCCCCATCCAGCCTGGCCTTGAACATTTCCAGGGATGGGGCATCCATATAAAATTAAAGCTTTCTAAAACCGAGACCTAGTCTTTATGAAACGTCTTCGGATCTTTGCATTTTCACAGAAAGCTAGACTCTTCAGAAGAGCCCTACAGGGAAATAAGGCTCCTCAAGACAGAGGAACAATTTCAACACACAAAGCCAGAATGAGCCAAATGCAGTGAAGCAGATGCACATTTTTACAGGTCTGCGAACACCTGCATTAGCGCTTGGGATCATCAGCTCTTCAGTTCCAGGGCTCATCACCACTTACATTCTCTACATTACTCTGTTTTTATAACTAACAGTTAGAGATGATTTACAGTGCATCTAATACCAGACCGTCCAGCAAAGATTTATAAGGATCCAAGTGCTCTTCTGGGATAATAAGAAAGGGAAACCCCCCGCCCCCCCCAAAAAACACTATTCAGTACAGCAACTGCACCTATTGCACTTTGAAATGGCTTCTCTCAAAACTGTTCAACTAAGTTCACTCATCCCAAAGGCCTTAGCTGCATGAGAAATGAGAAATAAATCACCTTTGATTTACCAATTTTCTCTGACCTTTTACTAATTACCAGCTTTCTATTTTTTAAGTATGTACAAGACAATAAATTCCCAAAATTTATCTAAAAGACACAACAGCAATTCAGCAGCTTCAGAGGAGATTCTGAATCCACGTGGTATAATTTCTGCACTTCTTATATTGGCAAATCTAACAGCACTTTTGTCCGAGGAGAAAGTGCAGCACTTGGCTCTTGAGCACACGACTTGCAAGTCAGCAAGGCTCCAGATGGGTTTTTCAGCACCGGTGGAAACGAGGGATAGGGCACATGGTTCAGGAGGTCACAGACCACCTCCCTGATCACAGCCATCACTTGTGATAGCTCTGCTACCACCTACTTGCCACAGGATCCTGCCCTAAAAGAGAGCTGGAGGAAGAGGCGAAGTGTCCCTCCTTTGTTTCAGCCCCAGCACCGCCACTGCGGGTTGAGCCGAGCGCTCCGGTGTCACCCCGAGGTGGAAGAAGAGCCTTCCCAGATGCTGCTTCACCAGGGGATGTGTGGCCCCAAACCGCCCTGGGAAAGGAACTCCGTCTGTCACTCCAGTACTTCTGCAAGCCTTGGTCACCTGAACACAGCTGCAGCACTCCATCCACCATAGCTTGTGAGAAGGTTTCTCACCCTCTCTAAAGCAATCCACCCCCTGGTTTTTTTCACCTGGCATGGGGTCCGTGGCTATGTTCCCTCTCATTCTGAGGAGCACCAGCACACCAGCTACCACGTTCCTACAAAATCCTTTTTTTTTTTTTTATTTCCATCAATTTTACACTCTGAGATGAGAAAATAGATCAGTCTTGCAGATGCTTTGTCAACTCATCTTCCCTGAAATGTCAAATGAATAGATTCAATGAACCAAATAAACGCTTCTCATCCGAATCATCATGCTAGAGCCATTGATACTCGGTCAGTGAGAAGAGAAATTCAACAGCTAATGCATTTAGCAGAATGGAATATTATACAGTGCTCTGCACAATCCCAGTCCATGGCATTTGGCCCAGTAGTTTTAACTTTATAGGTTTAAATAAAAACATGCTCTCAAATAAACTGCGGATATAAATTTCTTTCGCCTAGTTGCCACAAGCAGAATTTCAGATTCACTCTCTCCTTCTTAAGATTCCACAAAAACACATGTGCTCTCTTCCTCTCAGGGTGCCCTTGGATGAAGACCACTGCTCTGTTCCACAACCAGGGAACGAAAGAGCAAAACGTCGTCCTCGAGACCATGGGGCCCACTGGGCAGCCGGGAGCTCTGGCTCCCAAAGCCGAGCCGTGCGGAACAAAGCAGCCGTTCCTTAGTGGTCGTTGAACCAGGTTCTCTAAAAATCCAGTGTCTCTTACAGTGTCTGGGAAGAGGCTCAAGGCAAGAGACAGATCGCATTTAATTGAAGGTAGGGATAGTAAATGCCTCCAATGAAAGCGTTAGCAGCAGAAGTAGGTAAGCCAAACGGTGTGTGCTAGCCAAGAGGGAAACAGAAGGGTGAACTTGGAGGAGGAGAGCCCTCCGTTTCTTCCATTTACACTTCAGAGGTCAAAGCCCACCTCCTCCCTTCCCACTTCTCCCGGGGAGGTGCCTCCCGCAGGCAGGAGGTGGCTGCAGCCCCCCCATGCCTCCAGCAGCAGCCCCGCAGCCCCGCTGCCCACAGCCCCCCATGGTGAGCAAGGAGGGGACTGGTGCAGAGAGGGGGCAAAGCGCTGGGGAAGGACTGGGACAGCTCCCCCGGTAGGCCAGAGACACCTTGCTTCTCAGCCAGACTCGCTATCCTGTCTTCTTAAGGCACAGCAACAACCAGCGCCTCAGAATATCGGATCTTTTTTGATTATGAAGTGTGTTTATGAACATTTTCCCCCTTTTCTTGCCTGCAAGCGAACCGAGAGATACTGGAACAGACAGCAGAAATAAGATTTCACTCCCTCTGATGCCAAGAATCTTGCTGAAGCCTCATTTGGATTGCTGCTTGCTCTAAGCTAAGCTGAAAGGAGATGATGTATTTCAGAAACTATAACTTAATATCGTACCTTTGTAACGCATCATATTGCATTTCAGAAGGCTTACACCAGAAATCTCATTAGCAAAACTATTAAAACAAGCACACAGCTGGTAGAGAGCATTTTCTGTGCAGAAGAGTCAAATACTTCTGAATTTATAGTGGCAAAATTGATTACTGATTCTAACATCTGTTAGAAATTTTACATTTAAATTCTCCTCAAAAAGTCACTTAGCTCAGAAACAGACGAGGCTCGACAAACCAGTCCCTCCCCCCAGTAACCACATAAATAATCTCCATGCAAATCAAATGTGCTCTTCTCATAAAAGAAATCATTACTGTCATATATTACACAACGATCACTACAACATGCTTAAGATGCAACTCTATGTATTTACACTATGTTTGTAATCACACAGAAGCCAAGGGTAACTTTGAAGAAAGAATCATATTGGAAAAGACCAAAGGAAACAGCAACAGATGCAAGACTGAAAACATTTAAATACGCAAGTTGGTGTCATCGCTGAGAAATGTAAAAGGAACTACCTGTAAGCAATGTGCCAACACAGAACTGGAAGATGGTAACACGAGACATTTCATATTTCATGCCTTTCTCTGGACAAACCACCTCTATCACCTTATGGCAAGGGGGACAGAGCCACAGGCACCGAAGTCCTCTGAAAGCTAACATCTTGTCAAATATGTGATAACCTGGGACAAGCAGAGCTAAGAGTTTTAATTTTTTTGGTCCTTTTTAGTGGGAGGAAAAAAGAGACCTTTGTACACCTCACCCACAGAGCCATGACCCTGTTTCTCTATGAAAACTTAATTCCTCTGAAGAAGGAAAAAATGAAGGCAGGGTTTTACCCAAGATTTAAAGCAAGAGTTGTGTACGATGCATAAAGACACTGAACTCCAGAAAGCACCAATAAACCACTTCTTTTGCTTTTTGTGACCCTCCTGGAAGGACAGGAAGGTTAAGGTTCTGCTTCATCATCAGTTCCCGCAGTGCCATAGCATCTATTAACCTGAAGGGTTTTTTCCCCTGTTTGCTTTGTGCGTGGCTCCAATCTGTTTCAGAGAACATTGGCACCTGTCCCCTGAAAGTCAAAGCAGTTCAGCAGTGCCTACTTGGTGCCTGGCAGCACAGCAAGTTCTGAGGTACAGCGCGCTGAGCCGACCGGACAGGATTTATCGTGATTAAGTCAAGAAGACACAGACAGAAGAGGTGACACCACGTCAAGGGTGGAAGAGTGCTCCCCAGAGCACCTGAGCACCAACAAGGAACATTCCCCCAGTGCTCGAACCCACAAGTGTCCAAGCAGTAGCAGGCACCTGCTTCAAAGGTTATCTTGTGTTCCCAAACACACAGAAAGTGAAAAACGCTCAGAGGTGGTGCAACGCAATGCTGAACCACAAACAGGGCACATCCTGCTGCTGTGCCCATCACCGATTTTTCTCCAGTTATTTTCAGTGCACTTGGGTAGAAATCTATAAGCAACTTTTGCAATACTGGGTCACTGCATCTCCACTTCGTGTACCAGCAACAGGGTGTTTCGCATTTGTCTCAGTCAACGTCCCTACTGCTTGGGAAAACACCTGCTGATTTATGATCAGCAAGAATAACAGTTTTCAAGTCTTGCTCAACCTACAGGATCTGTTGGAGTAACACTGAGGGAAACAGAGCACAAAGTCAGAAAAGCAAAATGGACCATAGGTCTGCTGGTGTTTCAGAGCTCACAATGTCAACTCCATGTTCTCATCGTCAGGCAACACGTTTGGTTAAACGTATTTTTGGAAAAAAAAAAAAGCATCGGCTTGATAAGAAAATTATGAGGTATGGAAAATCTATTTTTTCCCTCCTGAGCTTCTGGACATTTGAAATTAATTTGCACCTCATTTCTCGTTTGGATACTGCATTATGAAAAAGCAATGGCTGGAAGAAACTCCTACCACTGGAATACACAGACTTCTCATCCCTAGGAGAGAAGGATTCACATTCTTAGCGCTTCTTCCAAATGGTTGGTCCATCAAGTCGGGTCACCTCTCAGGTGTTCTGATGAACTAAAGGCAGTCAGAGGATGGGTCTATGAGACTTCCCAAACGTGACGTTCAGAAAGGGCGTATTCTAAATTGCACACAGCACCTTTCTTCTTCCTCTCAATTTGATCTGGAGGATGGAAGACGCAATGAGAAACAAATGGAGCCATCTGGGAGTCCACCTGCCGTTTAACAAATTCGTCTCAAGAAACACTTCTCAGCATAGAA
Source organism: Cygnus olor (assembly GCF_009769625.2). NCBI lineage: Eukaryota > Metazoa > Chordata > Aves > Anseriformes > Anatidae > Cygnus > Cygnus olor. The sequence goes on along the minus strand of NC_049188.1, from coordinate 1,105,576 downwards.
AACTCAACACAAAGATCATCTAAATGAGAATTCCTCTAGAAAGGATAACACTTGAACCACACAGCAGGGGACAAGGACGGGGTTTCTTCCTGTTTGTTGCAGAAAGAAATATCACAACAGGTTTTTGGTTTTTTTTGTTTTTTTTTTAATTCCTGAATTTCCCTTGCAAATGCTGTAGCAACTAATCACTAACATGCTGCATGATGCTGTGAAAGCACACTGGGAACAATGCACTATTAAATTCACTCCTGTCTCTAACTGCCCATCCCTGCAGCACCACGCACACAGCCACAGGACGGCCAGGCTCTCTACCTGCCAGTGGGCATCAAGCAAGCAGGAGCAGCACTTGCCAAACACAGCGGCAAGCACAGCAAGGTACAACCGTTTTGTTGGTTTTGGTTTTCTTCTTTCTTCCAAACTCCCTTTGCCCATTTCTATTTATTTTTTAAAATGCGCCCAGATCAAGCCTATCAGTGATTCTTATTAGCAGTGACTCATATCAGCTGCAATGCCAGCTTGTCTCAGTCTCAGGAGAATTAAATTGAATAAACCTGGATGGTTTGTCAGGCTGTGTGAAAATATTGGACTTGTATTTTATTTCCAGATATATTAGCATCACTTTCCCAACTCAATGCATCAGCACTTCACCATCCACTCTGAAACAGAAGCTGTATTTCTCAGGAATATCAGCAGGTGCATTAGCTTTCAGCACCCCTCATTCATCACAGTCCTAAAGAAAGGTGCTTAAAATCACAGGTGAACGCCGAGCACTACACTTGGAAGGAAAACAGTCGCTTCCACCTAGAAGCAGCTCAAGGTATTTTTAGGTGCCACAGTCACATGTAACATTAAATGAAAAACTTATGAACAGCAACTTCCTTGAGACTCCTTGCTGCTGCCTGTGTTTGATGACGCAATGTGCAGCTGAGCAGGGGCTGGAAGAACAGTACATTACCCATTGGAGCAACTATTAATTGGCTCTTGTGTTATCAGCGTTTCAAGGACCCTTCAAAGTGCAGTTGTTTTTAGGAGAAAATGCACCTGCTAGCTGAGCTTTTTTTTTCTTCTTCTTCACCTTGACCAGGGTATTTTTAGCTGCGTGGACAGACTTGCCAATACTTTCACATTCAGTTCTTTGCAAGGAAATTTCTGACAACACACAGCAATGAATGAACCCTATCTACCAGGGTCAAGAGAGACAGGAGAGCAAAAATCAGCTTCCCAAAAGACTTCTAGAGTATTTTTGCTTTCAGTATTTTAGTTCCCCTTATTTCCACAGCTTCTTCCACTCAGAGTATCTAATGATAAAGTTTGTACTCAATTTCAGTCAGCTCAGTATTCGGCCTGAGATTTTGCTCAACAAGATCAGCTGGCACTTAAAAACAGCTTGATAAAGCTACCCACATGCCGTTGCAGAACAAAGCGTCACTCAATTACACTGAGTCTCCTAACGTAAGCATATTTGGCAGAAAATGGTCCAACATTGTCATCTCGGAAGGCAGTAAATTTGATTCAAATGAAACAGTCTCTTGCCTGTTCATCTCAGCAGGTAACATGTAAACTTCTGCCAAAACAGTAAATAGCTGTACTTGTTTCCATCAGAGCGCAGTGTCAGCAAACAAGAGAGGAAAGGCATTCATGAAGCACTTTTCTTATTAATTCATGTGATGCTGAGACCAAGAGTGATTCATTAATCGCTATTAAAAACACTTAACACGGTGGACTGAATTTTGAGACAACAGCAGCAGACACGAGCCCGTGTTTTCAGGTCACCATTCAGCTGTCTTGGACAGGCACAAAATACTGACAGCACAAAGGGACACCCTTATAACTATGCTCAAGTACGCTATTTCGACTAAATCTTCCAGACGTAAGCAGATGTGCTTAGAACTATGTAGCAGGAGAGCAAGTAGAGCTAGGAATCTCCAGCACATAAATTACGACCTTTATGTACTTCAATTTCAAGGGAGCCTTTGAGAATCAGTGCTGAGTACTGTGTGGATTTACAATTCTTCCTAGGCTTCCCTGAATTTCTAGTCTTTTCAGCAGCCATCAGCGTCCATGTTCCATTAATGAAATCTATTATCTTATAAACTCACCTCTTATCTTCACATCTTACATTCATTATCTTAAGCTTACAAAGTTTACTGTCCTGTTTGACACATTCTCCTCTCCTAGTTATGGAATTTCTTCTCACATAGAAAACTGATCAACCATATTGGAGTTTTATATGTTATACACCTTATGTGCAAAACATGCTGCTAACAGACCGCAGAGTGGATTCTGGATGTATCTTAAGCCTCCACTTTTGTCCCAAGTAGGTAACATGCAGAAGGAAGGAAAAAATATTCTCAACAGGGTACCTTTTCAGACAAGGCCTTTAAACTGTCTAGAAACCTCTGCCAGAAATCCTTGAAGAGGGGTCGATCGATTCTCTTCAGGCTCTCTCTGGTGCTGGCATCCACGCTGACATACAGCTGCGTTACTGGCTCGAGGTTCCTTGGTAATAAAAAGAAGGGGATTGTTATTTTCAGACATTACTGTTAACTGAAGGTGGGCGTTCTTACCCAGGCATGTATAAAAATACAGCATCTCCCAACAAGCCGCTCTGCTGGTCCAGTAGCAACAGGAGCTATGCTGTATTCATAGGGAAACTCTTAGGTTCAGCATTTCACCACTGCCAAATGACCAGTCTCACCAGCAAGATTTTACAATTTTCTTTCGGCACATAATATACCCCAAAGGTAAGAGTACCGCATACAAAGGACATTTTGCGTATCTTTTCCTCACTGAGCTGGAACATGCTCCACTCCAGTGCAGTTGTAAAACACTCAAAAACGTTTCCCATTGCAGGCTGCCATGGGTTCATGCGAGGCACTGACTCCTCTTCACCCACAGCCCACATGGGTAAAAGCCATGAAGCTCAGCCCCTTACCCTGACCTGCTATTCACCCTGGCCCATGGAAAAGTAAACCCGTTCAACAAAAATACAACCTTAATTCAGCCAATTTCTACTGCTGGACACGCTGAACTTACCTGATTTGCAGCTGACATCGTCTGTCAAATAATGTTTTGAAGGAAAATCAAAGCTGTTAAAAAAACAAAGTGCCACCCCCTCCCCCAGTGTTCTCCTTCCACTTCCAGGACTCTTATTTCATATAAAGAGCATCTGTTTACACAGTGCCGGTGAACGCAGCATCTGGGAGCCCAACACAGGTAACTTTTAAATGATGAAACCTCCCCTGCCCTGCAAAGAGCCTAGGTCGAGAGGCTCTGCAAAGAGCCTAATCCACTCCCTAAATCCCAAGGGTATAAAAGAGAATGAGCAAGGATGAAGTCTATTAAGCAAAGGGATAATGAAGGACAAAAAAAAGGAGCAAACTAAAGCAAGCTCCCTTGCCACAGAGAGAACTGATAACGGCAGCAGGTGTAACACACGTTCATTCCTCCGCTGTCCGCGGGGAGACAAAATGACAGCCTCCAGTGCACCGTGCGACTCCAGCTCGTAGCAGTTTTAGGACAACACTTTGCAAGCGTTGTTTTTTTTTGTGTGTGTGTGTGTGTGTGTGTGTGAAGGCTGTTAATGAGCAGACTATAGTCCCAGATTGATTTGGTCCTTCAGAAGATGAGAACAAATTAGAAGCTATTGTTCAGCTGCCAAATGACGCCACCTAAAAATACACCAAAGTCCCTCACCCTCCCCAGAGGTGACAGGATGACAAGAACTGTCCAGAACAAGACCTAGCAGAGCTGTTAGCAGCCAGAAAATCCAATTACTCGACATGAACACTCAACCTATCTAAACATACTTTCTCAGTATGTATTTAGACAAAACAATGAAATAGCCCAGAGCAAATACAACATTTTCGGTTAAAAAAAAACTGTTTTGCAATTAAGCTTGTCTGGACTGCCAGCCCAAAACCACAAGCTCCAGAAATGGCCAAATATTCTAGCCACGAGTGGACTGAAGTATTCAAATACAAAGAACATTGCCAAAATACTTTTTGTCTTTCCTTAAAGCTACATTTGCCTAATTAGGAGATCCCACTGAAGATGGAGCAAGCGGTTTTTCAAAACACGAGCTGAGAAAATCATTTCTTCTAGGGATCTGAATCCTAAGGACAGGCAAGAGGCAGCAGACTCAGCACTGGAAAAAGCTAGGTAACTCCTTAATCTCTCTCTCTCTCCTTAAGAGATGCCAGCAAGGGATTTCTGCCCCAAATTGCTGCAAACCAGCGCTGCCCACAGAGCTCTGCCATGGCTGGGAACCAGCATGACCTCCTGCACGCTCTCGCCAAAGGGGGGACGAGGTAAAAGGGAAACCAGGGGTGCACCCATCACCAGGGAGAAACAGCACAAACCGATCTTCCCTGAACACAACCAGATTTCATAATTAACAGGAAATTTAGTTGCACGCTACTAGGACAGGTTTTTGAAAGTTTCTCCTTAATTTTGGGTTATAGTTTGCAAACTACCACAACTGAAGACAGCTGAGATCCCATCCAGGAGACCAAACTGAAATTCGTGGCATTTACTATGTGTAAGATGAACTCATGCAGAAATCACAACTGAGTTGTGTAGCAATAAACTCACTTCAGACCACCAGCCATGGGGTGGTTTTACAAGCAAGGAAAACGACACAACCTGCTTAATGATACAAAAACCCAGAAACAACAATATAATAAGGAAATGCTCATTTTTGTGAGCAATAATGAGCATCTGCTCATTATTATTGATGCTCATAAATGCAAACATAGATGTGAGGGTTTTTGTTCACAGGCAATAATCAGAAACAAGAAAAGAGGACAAGAGCAGGGTAGCTGTTCAATGAGCTCACACGCAATAAAATCGCTTTCACTTTATGAAAAAGTGTTTGTCTGGCGGCAGACGAAGCTGCAGCCCAAACACAAAAGGAGGAGGAAGGCACAGGCAGCACCACGCTGGAGACCCACTGGGTCCCCCCAAAGCCAGAGAACACCCCAGGCATACTCTGAGTTTGCGTGCTGGATGCCAAAGGTCATGCTGCCTATTTTAGGACCAACTTTTAGACTATAGCTCCCCTCTTCTGAGGATAGAAAAATGAACTTGGTGCATACTTCAGTTCTTGTATTATGCAAGTCATTTGCTTTGATTAACCGAAGATCAGTTGCAACTTTTAACAACAGCAAGACTAGCATTTTATCACTTTTTTGTTTCTTTTTAACACCATTCAGCAGATCCTAAGAGATCAGCTTCAAAATATAGTAAGTATGCTCTCCTTTTAAAATGCTATTTTTAGGAAGGAACAATTTCTGTCTATCAGGCACATAATACATGACTTAAAGTAACTTGATTACACAATTATTCAATCATTTGGAATGCCTTTGTAGTGTATAATTACTCACTCAAAAATTGCATGCCCTTCCCCCCTCACTGCCATATTCAGACCATGAAAAGGAAGTAAAAAGGAAGCTCTCTCAGAAAGCACTAATATGGAAAGGCATTGAACTGAAATAAGCTGAGCAACATACCAAAACCACCCCGCATACAGCTGCACTAACTTGCTCAACTAACTCCAGGGTTGGACTTTGTCAGCATTGCTAGCTGATGGTGTTCAAATCAGTTCCCAGCCACCTTGCAGCTCACACTGCTGTGCAGAGCAAGGGCATTAACTATGTTTCCTTGCTATATTCCTTATTTTTGTTAAACGTGGCCTGGTTGCTAAAAAACATCGGAATCAGCAATGCTTCATATTTGTAAAAACTCTCTTGGAGTTCATTGAATCGTTGTGTGAATGTTTAGCACAAGTCCCTCTGAGAGGGAGGTAGTAACTACTGCTCCTGCTTTTGCAGACGAGGTTAACGTATCGCTGCGCTTCTCCCCTGCTCTTACACTGGGCTCTGGGTCCTGCTGCAGAGGCTGGCCCGTACAGACCTTGGGTTTGAGCCGTTACGACTGTTCATAAGGCAGAGTCAGAGCAGAGGTCAGACTGCAAGGGAAGCAGACAAACCAGACAATTTGGGTTCGGCCTCCTGCTCTAGCTGTCAAACACTCATGCCAGGTATCCGTGTCCCCAAGCACAAGACACAGCTCACTTGCTGCTCTCCTTCCCTCACACCTCCAGGAGGTACGATGTTACATTCTCTTCACTTCAAGAAGTGATCACACTTTAAGAGATATAAAAAAGAAAAAAATCAAGCTGGGAGAGAGAAAGATGAGGAAACACAGGGAGATTAAGGTTAAAATCGAACAGGTGCCAAGTAAGCTTTTCTTTTTTATTGTCAGCACTTGAGCAGAGCTGACTTGGACAAATGATAAAATGGCATTACAACACAGGTCAGCACTGAAATGCCTTAGAACAGAGTTATTTTGTCCAGCCCTTACCTAATCTCATCTGGAAACTGTGCGTTTGTAACGAGGAAGCTGGAGATGTTGTGCTGGTGCAGGAGCTTCAGGAAGCGGTTGATCTCCGGGTACATGATGGGCTCTCCCACCAGTGACAGCGCGCAGTGCTTTGCTGTCATTGCTTCCTCGAAGCGATCTGCTTTTACTCCTGACACTCCTTCAAAGAAGACAGAGAACAGGCATAAGTTGCATATAACCTCCTCCCAAACCATGCATCCATACCTAAAGTATACCCTGGCACCAAGTAAAACCAGCTAGAGCCTTCCTGAACCAGAGAGAACACCAAGCCACAGACAGAGACCACCAAGACAGCTCTGCAGGAACCCAGAAAGCAGCGTATGGCCAGATACAGAGTTCAGGGCTTTGTGCGCGCAGTTAACTATTGCAAGCAATTCTTCTTAGTAACGTTTGAGTCAAACTTTCCCTTGAGAAGACCTCAGTGATGCTGCCTGAATGCTGAGACAAGCACAAGAGCAAGTTCAAGTTGGCATTTAAAAAACAAAGAAACAGGTTCTGTTTCTCTCCAATGCTAACCACAGACTGTGTTCCAGCCCCACGAGAACAAACTCCTCAGTGAGGTGGGCCTGGCTCCTTTGAGCAGAGCCACAACCACCAGCATCGGCCACCACGTGCAATGCAACCCAACAGAGGACGTGCTCAAAAGAAGCCTCAACACATGACACTGCCTTGAAAAGTGAGAGGAATTTCAGAACAAAGAGGGAAAAGCAAGGAACTCAACTGCAGCATCCACGTGAAAATACCATCTGCAGGTTTAACCGACCCGAGTCACATTTACCGTACCCACAGGAGGGCAGGGGAGAGGTGAGCACTGCTCCTGCCCGTATCTGACTAAGTGCTCAGCACCCTGTATGAAGCCATCTGACTACAAACAAGCTTTTGTTCCAAATGTGTCACTTCACATTTCCTTGACGTGCCTTGATGTACTTGAATAATATCTGAGGTTTCGGATTGGGGGTTGGTCTGTTTCAAAAAACAAAGACTTAAGTTTGAAACCAGGTCCTCAGCTCACCTCCCGTTGCCTAGACGCTGGAGCTCAAGCAGTACAGAAAATTACATGCTATGCTGCAAAGCCAAGATAAAAAGAGGTGTTCGTGGATATTGCTTCAGCCTCACGTAGAAAAGCTGGTTTGTGATCAGAGTGAAGCTTAGTGCATTTTAAACCAGCCAGGCTCTGTCCTGAATAGGTGACAGGACTAATGGTTACTCTGCAGAAACTTGACAGCGCTAAATGAGAACTTTATTTGAAAAGAAAGGAGCATCTCAACCACACACAGAGATTAAAGGACTTAACTTTTGTTTTCCTAAAGCTACTCAAGGTCATTTTGGGAATTAATTTCTCTCTCAGTATCTTGCAGTTGGACTACAGTAATTACACTGCCAGCTTTATAAGCAGACAGAAGAAAGTTCCAACATCACAAAGTTTGAGAGTAACTTTCTCAAAATGGTTTACATCAAACCCGGCATACAGTAAATACACTGCAGAGGAGCGTAGACGATCATTTGACCACATAAATCACGAGCTAGACAGGAGTAAACTAAACAGGATTAGTGGGTACTCCGAGGAGCACACGAACGCTGCTGTACGTGGGGCTGCCCTACCACTCCAGTGCTCAGCCTCTGCCCCGCAGACGAGCCTCCTTCTCTCTTCAGTCAGCAATGGGCTTCGAAGGAAGAGCTTGGGCAGATTTCGCGTGGCATGCAGCAAGTTCAAGGCAGGTGCGGGAGCTGGGAGCCACAGGAGCTTGAGATGCCTCTGCAAGAGGCAGTGGTGCACAGCTTCCAGCTCAGCTCTCAGCAGAGCGCGCAGCCGAGCCACCTCTGAGCTGCACGCCTCCTTTGAAAAGCTGACTCCAGCTGCTCTCCTACTGGCGCACTTCAATTTCAGAAAGGAAAGCATCGTCTGGCACGTCACCCTATACAGGCTGGCTGCTGGCTTCGGGTGTCCCTCTGCAAGTACCTGTGCTACTGCCTGGGGAACTAGGGGGGCAAGGAACACATTCTATGCACGCTTACATCAAGATACACAGGTCTTCCCAGATCTCATTTTAAGACCTGTGTTTTGAGCGATTCCCACAAAACTGCTCCCTGTAAGGCAGCAGGATTTCCTAGTTTAGGTCACGTGCTTATTTGTTCATTTTTCCCCTAAGCTAAACCAGGGCTCTATTATCAGAGACACCCACTCTTATTTTTTGAATTATGTTTCCATTCTGTGCATGCCCTTCACAAGGGCACTGAGATTTACTAGTCACCACCTAGAAAAGGTATCCATCAAATAAACTGCTTCACACCTTCCCACCTCAGCCCTCTATCAGGAAGATGCGTCTCCATCAGTTACTCTAAAAGAGAATTATGTGACGTTAATTCACATCTCCAGTCTTCAAAACCTGTACACACTATGGCAACATTAAAAGAGGGAAGAAGGTATCTTTAAAAGCATGCAGAGAGACTCCTGCAGGATGGAGAGCTATCCTCTAGGATATGTTATAGGAGAGAGGGTCTGCAAATATTTTTTTGTTCTTTCAGAGAACATCTCATTTTTCCTACAAGGTGTGCAAATAACGCATCACAATAACTCTCCTCTCCCCCTGGTGCACAGAGACGTCTGTATCTGAATGCAAAGCTGTGGTAGTGGTACTACGAAGAGCACAAATTTATTCAAATGTTATCTGAGCAGCATTACCGGACTCAAGAGCCTTGAAGACTAAGACATTTTCCCCATGCTTTTCTTCTCCAGCAGCTCAAATTCTCTGCTCTACACTGGGACCAGCATTCGAACACCTTGGCAGATGTGCACAGCACCCAGCTGGAAGCTTGACCGGTGTCAATGGAGCAGCCCACGGAGCCCAGCTGCAATCCATCTTCCCTCCACACTCTCTCCCTCTTCAGCAAAGCAATCTAGTCCATCACTCTGCTCAAACATATTACTTATTTATCTTAAAATCAATCATCATAAAATCCAACCCACTATTTGCGTTGCACCGCTGGGTTTGCTGTAAGCAGTCGTGTCTTCTGCCTGAGCCACCTCCAGCCCGGAGGGGGCACAGCTCTGGCAGGCGCACGGGGAGTTCCCCGTGGGTTCCCCCTGGGTTCAGGGCAACCCTTCTAGTCAATTTTGCTCTCACATGGTTCTACTCTAGACATTTTTCACCTGCACCTCAGGGAAACAGTGTAAAATTCACAAAATATAACAGCTAGCTACTGGTCTTAATTTTTTCCTGTTTTTCTTCTCCTGAAAACACTTGCTCTTAGGCTCCCAAGACAGGGAGTACATTACCATCTATTACTCTGCAGTAACAACACATTTTTTTCTTTTTCCACTTTGCAACACAGTTCTAGTCCAGAGCTTTTTTTTTTTTTTTTTTCCCTCCAGTCATTCGCCTCTCACAGTTCCAGGTCAAGGATAACTGTGCTGAGGAAGCACGTGCAAGTTTCAGGCATCGTTTGGGAATCTATTTAATGGAAAATATGCTCCAGAAGAGAGAATTGGACTATCTTTACAGACCTCTCAACACTCTGGGAATACTTTCAGATGCTGCCAAGTCACGCTTGAATCTTTCCTCCTCCCCAGCCCTTTTTGGGAAGGCATCAAGGTGTAGCATGGGGAGGAGAGGGTTACTCCAGAGTTCGAAGTTGAGTTTAAACCAACTCCTGTACGTAGCTTTCAGAAGGCAGGGCTTCCAAACAGCTGCAGAATAAGCTGCTTTTCACCTTCTTATAATGCAAACAAGAACACACTTCTGCCTTACAGGAGCAACGTTTCCATCACACTGCAGTGCACCAACACTGCATGCAGGAATTGCCCTTGACTCACACACAACCGCACCCCGTGCTCCATCACAAACTGCAGGCACACCCAGTCATCATCTGAAACAGCACGTGGCTTTTCTCAAGGTGAATATAAGGGACTATTTTGAACTCAGGTCCTACCTGATAAAAGAGGATATATATTTTTAATTACTTCTAGGACTTTTGATTTTAACAGGGATAACACAAGTCACAGAACTACTGGTCAGAAGGGACTGCCACAGGTGTCTGGTCCAGGCTCCTGCTCAGAGAGGACAGCTGCCAGCACTGCTGGGGCAGTAACAGATTTGCTTAGAAGACTTGAAAGCCTCCAAGGCTGGAGGGTCCCCCCTCCTCTCTGGGGACCTGTCCGAGAGCTGCACCACCCCTTCCCTGTACCAGCTTATTCTGACGTCCAGCCTGAATCTATCAAACAGCAACCTGACCCTGTTGTCCCTTCATCTACAATAGCAGGAGGGTCTCCTCCCAGCAGGGACAACAGGGCGAGGACACCCTCACAGAACTTTCCGCTTCTTGCTGAGCTCCATGTGTCCCCATCAGCCCAAAGAGCAGCTTTCTCGAGGTGCTGCTGAAGTACAGCTCTGCTGGTCAGTGCGCCTGTCACCCCACCTAAATTAGTGTTGCCTGCAAAGCTGCTGAGGGTGTACTCAGTCTCATCATCCGCTCATGGAGATGTACAACCCAGGCTCCTGGATCAACACCTGAATTACCCTGCTTGTTACCAGCCACCAACCAGACTTCAAGCTATTGATCACGATCCCTTTAGCCTGCCCAGCCACATTTCAACTAATTTAAGAGCCTGGCTACCAGGAATAGACTGAATAAAAGAGTGGAATTCTGAAAAGTGCTCAGTGCTGTGTTAAGCATGAATACTGCTTTGTTTATAGCTTTAACTGTTACTGCACTCCAGGCAAAATCTGACATCCCACACGCTCTTCACTCAGACAAACCACCTGTACCCAAACCCCTGCTGTGCTGGCACTGCATCCCAGCAGCTGAGTTAACAGGCGGCCGTGAAACCCTGCAGCAGCTCTGGGCCAGCCAGGCAGCACTGCTGCAGGCATTCTGCCCTTCCCAAGCACTCTCCCCACATAGCTCCAGCACAAAGGGAACACCACCAAAGCTAGGATGTGAGACCTGCATGTCTTCACACCCTGCCCTGCCTCGAGCACCAAGAGCTGTGCTTTGTTCGGACTGAAGGAAGATGCTCTACTGACACCAGACCACTCCTACTGTGCCTCCACTCCTCTCACTACCTCTTCTCCAAGGAAAACATCCCCACCAAACTACCGTCCCCTTCCCCTGTTCCACTACAGCACGGCCACTTTCCTCCTGAGGAGCAATAGAGCTGCAACCCAACCCAACGGGCTGCACGCAAGGGGCAGAGTACAGCCAGGTCTTGTTCTTCTGGCTGCCCTCCACCCAGCTCAGAACGGGAGCTCCCAGGGAGCTGGCTTCCCTGGAGCTGTTGGTCTGGGATTGCAAGATGATTCAAACCAGGCACTTTGTGAATGTGTAAAAGCTGGGGCCTCATGAGCTTTGTTGAGTTATTTTTCCGCCTATTACATAAGTCCAATGAGTGAGACAGCGCAACTGCCCTCCGCTGACAAGTTTTTTTTGCCTGTCACATTTTTAATCCATTGGGCTCTCTCTGTGCACAGCCAACGTAAACAAACGGGTTCCCAAAATGACAGCCAAGACTGAGGCTCATCTTGCACGTTTTACGGACGCTTCATTTCACTCCTGCTGCTCACACGGCCTCTGCTGTCAATTAGGAAGAGCAGAGTTCTAGACCTGCCCTGCCACGCTGGCCAGTCCTCTGAGCACACAGTGCTGACCTTGGCAAAGAGACCAAGCTTATTACACACATCTGGGGGAAAAACAAAACAAAACTAACAGCCATCTATCTCTATATATACAAATATATAGCAAGTGAATGAACTCATGAAGATTTGATATTGGAAGCAAAATACAGTAATTTTCAAAACTGCCTAACAACTGCAGCTTCAGTTGCACACAAATATACCAAATAATTCTTAATAAATATCATCATCCCAAATGCTACCGCTCACTTATAAGTGAGGAAAATACAGCCTGGAAGTTTCAGAGGCAACAAAAGCTCTCAGGGGAATACGGCTGGACAGCATATTTCCTATTCAGTTTAGAGATTGATTCCTTTTGCCTTCCACCTGCCCTCACTTTTGTGTAAGAATCAACATCATTCATCACGCAGGCTAGCTTTAACCACTGCAGAAGCCTCTGTACACACAAAGAAAGGATGTAACTGCCAGGATGCACAACAGGCAACTCCACTGTACTCCCTCAAGGCAGCAGTAGATACCCAACAGCTGACTCATGTTCTAAGGTCAAAAACAAGGCAGAACATTTCCGAAAACAAGTAATAAGTACACCCACAAAGTTTCCCATTTGCCCATCTTTCTGAGATTATAAATCTTACGCCTCCTTATCAGCATTCTGCAGGTAACCAAAATGTTTTAATCTAAGCTTTGAAGGTGGTGCTGCTGATTATCTTCTCAAAGTATCATTAATGGGGAAGACTAAGAAAGGTTACCTTTGAACTGCTTAATCATATTCTGATGGTTCTCAATAGCCTCCTGCAAGATCATTTCAGGTTGGTCCATCTTCCATCTCCACTCTGTGCCCACTGGATTTGTATGATGTCTGAAGGAAAAAGAGACTGAGTTATTCACTGCAATTTGTACGAACCCGTCTGTCACCCTGGGGACTCTGGCATTGTTTAATAAAATTGAAAAACAACAGCAAATTATCTGCAAGATCCTGCTTCTGACAACTCTCAGATGTGACCTTTGAATACCAGTCTTCTACTCCTCTCCTCCCAGACTATGGTCCTCTCCGGAAGGAATGGACCTTGCAGTTTAGTATAAACATCAGCATACGTATTTTGAATCATGGGTAAAAGGTTTTTAAGAAGTTAAAAATGATGCTCTGCAGCCAGAAAGACCTCTTTAAACAAAGAAAAACCAGCTCTACCTCCTCTTCTGACCACAGCTACATAAAGCACTTAAGGAAGATTCTAAGACTCTTTTAGTTCCATTCTGGAAGTGCAAACTATTACCTTAAGAAGGAAAGGATTTACTTCTAAGCCAATCCTTGGTTAACACTAGCAACAAAACAGATGATAGCAGGCTACTCAAAATACATAAAGGTTCTGGGAATTCTGCAGTATGCCAGATTCATCTCTGGTGAATCCAGTTAGCTTCCCAGATTTACTCAGTAGGGGCTTCTCATCACTTCTGAGACCTGCCAGCCACCCAGTTACTGACACCCAAAGGGAAAAATAAAGTGTTAATTTAGGAGTCAAACTGACTGCAGGGACAAAAAACACTGATCATCCCTCTGAGGGACAGCTGCATTGAACTGGGATAGGAAGCCGACCTTGCCTATGCAGAGAGGACCACTCACTGTACCCACACTTTGCTTTCCTCAAAAATGCAAAAAGCATACTCAGGTGAATCAACCACCCAAGTGCCTGGAAGATACCTGAAACTTCTTGTTCCTTTATTCGTTGCCATGGGAGGATATTACTCAGCCACTGTAAGTTATCTGGAAGAACCTAATCCAGACCAGCAAGTGAAACCCCACAAAGCAACATGCTCATTCCTGGACAACTCCAACCCACGGAGAGCCTGTACAAGAGCATGGACCTCTCCCTGGCGAGAGAAACTTCCCACTAACCTTGCTGCACTCAGATTAGTATCGAACAGGGATAGGAAGATGTCTAAAGGCTGCACTAAGAAAACCAAAGAATTTGTGCTTTTACCTCCTTGTTCTCTCTGCCCTCTCCTGTTTGTTCCCCAAAATACGCTACAAAAGTTTTTCTGCTTCTCCCCTACCAATTCTACTGTGGCTTATTGCATAATGCATTCAAAGAAGAGTAGTATATATTTGCTGTGCCTTTCAAAACAGCGTTATTGGATCAATATAGGTCCGGACAAGAAAACATCAAGCAATATGTCCTCTTGAAACTCAGTCTTATAACCAGCTGATCTCTTTTCTCTACTGCTTTCATCATCCCTCGAAGTCAGCCATGGAGAGGACTGAGGTTACCTGTCTCACTCCTTCCGTCTCCAAGGGCACTAGGAGATAACATTCAGCATTTAACTAAAGGAGAAAAGAGAGACAAGGGCACTTTTTCAGAAAGAAATGGATGGTTTTTTTCAGAAGGAAACGGCCTACTGAAGACCATCAAAAGATTCCCACTGGCTGCAGCTCCACAATTGAGCAGTGCTAAAACACAAATTCTAGATCCGGAGTCAACAAGCACAGCCCTTAGCCCAAACATTGCTGTGCCTGCTTCAAGAGCTAAGATTCAAATGCTACTCTCAAACTGCTTCACCATCTCAAAGCTCCTTTAAGCTAAAACAGCTTTCTTTTTTGGATTTTTTTTAAAAATGCTGCCAACATGGAAAGTTTTCTGAATGCCAACTATAAAAAGGCATTTATAAAACACTTACATGTTTAACTTAGCTTAACATAGCTTGTACCCCATATATTTAATAGGGCAAGCTGGCAGAATATCAACAGGCTCTTAACGCACACTGGACAACTATTAATTACTAGCGTCTAACAGCCCTTGAATTTTTAGCACATTCTGTTTATTAAACATACCGGGTCATGTCTACAAAGCTCATTTGGCAAAAAGCAGCTTCATTTCTCCCAGGACACAAAGCAATGAGATTGTTTCGCAGTCCCCAGCAGAGACCGACTTTCCCCGTCACCTTCCCACTCCCCTGCAGGCTGTCACCCCCTGCCTCACCAGCTACTCAAGCCTTGAGCAGGTAACTATGCGTGATACTCCTTTCCATCCCAAAATAACACCGCACAGAAAGAAGTCCTACCCAAAACCGCACACACACTAGAAAGCTCTTACTGTGTTGCAATTTGAGTGTGGAACGTTTGATCTGACCCTTTGGAGACAAGCCGTCGCTGCCCCAGCACCCCACTAAGGCAAATCGATGATGGCGAGCTCTCGGCTAACTCCAGCTCTTCCCCAGCTAATAAGGACTGCCACCAACCAGCCTTGTTTGCACACTCATCAGATCTCTGATCTACCAGTGTTATTTGGCAGTGGCACCAGCACGCCCCCACTCAGACCTCCGTGAGAAAGGCGGATGCTTCGGTGAGGCACTGCATCCCCATCCCCAGCTGCCGGGGTATGATTTCAGTAAAGCAGCTTTTGCTTTATTTTCAGGACAGGTTCATTCAACACCACTAATTCTAATGATGGAAAATGCCAGGGGAATTTACAGCTACTTCTTCACAAAACTAGAGGTGTTCCCTCCCCGCTAAGAAACTACAGCTTGTTTATAAAGGAAATCCTTTTAAAAGGACCAGAAGTGTCTGAGTTTGTGCCTCTTGCCTTCTGTCAGGGTGAAACCATGAGTACAGATGGTCTTAGGATGAGAGCCTGAAAGTCTGGGCTCTTAAATGAAAGTTTATTTTGCAATCAACTCCCAGCACGGCCAGAAGAAACCAATGACCCTCTTTTAAAATGTTTGCTTTCTTCTATGAGCAAAGGTTAGCATTATGAAGTCTTTCAAGAGACTTTGTGGGAAACCGTAGCACAGGTATAAAGTATCCTTTACTCCAGCGATTGATGTCGATACCTGGCAGAGAACACGAAGGTGAGGAAACACTGGTGGCAGTGATCATGAAAGGACAAAGTACGTGATTCCCAGGAAGGGACAGGAAGGAAAAAGCAGAACAAAAACAAGAGGGTTCGAGACAGCAGATCTCAATGATCCCTGAGAACCAGCAGGTGAGGTCCTAGAGGAGAAATGTTGAAGGGCAAACGAGCTCTGGAGAACCAGCAGGTTTTTAAACCCTATTAAGGCAGAAGTGCAAACTGTGGCAATAAAAAGCAAAGTATAACAAGAAACCAAATCGGCAGAATCACAGGCTCTTCCGCAACCTTGCAATCCTCCACCTGAGAAAAAAAAAAAAAATAAGAACTTCAGAACACAGGGTCACAATCAGAGGGATCAATGCACAGAGTATGATACACCTAGCAAAGGACGTACAAAAGGGCCAACGAGAAAGCCTCTCCCTGTACTGACATGAGGAGCAAGCAGACAACCAAGGAAAAAGTTTGGCCCACACACAAGGACACAAAGCTTGATCCTCTGTGATGACAGGAAGTGTTGGCACCTCTTCTTTTACTTCTTCCTAATGACTAAGGGACAAACTAGATGAGACTAGGAAAGGACAAATTAATTATACTTCTCTAAAAAGTGTTTTTACTCGGGTGGTAACCTTGCCCTGGAACGTGCTGGATGAACCAGCTGATGGAGCATCACGGTGGGCAGCAATAAGCTGAAAGTTTGTGGCCAACACAGAAAAGCAACTTCAAAAAGACTACAAGACTGCAAGTGCAATGCCTGCTTTAGCAGGAATCAAGGATTTCTGTACCAGCCCCTCTTAACTTTGAATTCCTTGGGACACAATGGACTAAGTGTTTGTGATTTCCACACCCCCTCGAGAAGACAGCCCGGAGATGCTAACAGCCAACAGAGAACATTTCACACCAAGACCACCACGGGGCCTTGTAGGCAAAGGAGAAAGAGAAGAGTTCAAGCTTTGGACTCTGATTTACCCAATACTCTTACAATTTGACCTAAGAAATGTTCTGTAGAAGGCACTATTTTTAAGAGAGCACACTACCATGGTGGAAAACTTAGAGCAGTGATCAGTCACCACTGGTTCAGAAGGCCGCCAGACCTGGCCAGAAGGGCAGCTGCAGGGCAGTGTGCGGAGCTGGCCCCATTCAGCGGTTTCTTAGAGCTGAGCAGCAGAGGAGGCAGGCTTGCCACAGCCCCAGGTGGAACCAACACGTCTGGAGATGCAAACCCACAGCATGCCATTAGGAACAGATCACCACCTGGCTGAGGACATCACCGCCCTGCTGGTGTAACCTGCCGCTGACTGCAAAACGCAGCACAGGGAGGCAAAGAGCTGGGGAGCGCCTCCACCACGAGGGATGGGATAGCGAGGACGGGCTGTTCTCCGGGCATGCAGAATCACAAATGGCCTCAAAACAAGAGCGAGGAGGGATGCCTGGGTCTGCAGGGGGACTGGTAGAACAACGCTGCGGCACGCTGCGAGGGCATCACTGCTTCGTGCCTCTAAGCACAGGCAGCACGCAGCCCTCAGGACTGACGCAGGCACACCTGAAACTGCCCTCCGCAGGGGATGCACCAGAGACTTCATGTCTCAGATTATTTGTTTTACAAATCAGACAACACTCGCTTTAAAAAGAAAAAAGTAAGTTGATAGGCATTTTTAGTTTTTGTTCTTATCTAGACTGCTGTCTGAGGAAAAGGAACAATGTACCTACAGAAACTTCCCATTAAATCATTTTTTTTTGTGTTGCTTTGAGAAGTCTTTTGTTAGGTTTAGAAGTGAGAAAAATAGTTTATAATGAATAAATTCGGGAAAAAAAAAGAAATTTTTTTTCAAAAGGCATGGCATTAACTCACCAGCATGTAGGAATAAGCTATTTTAGAGAAGAAAACACTGGGGAAATAAGTCCAAGATCAAATTTTGGATATCTAAATATCCAAAGAAAACTCATTTTAACAGTGACAAAATAGTGAGTATTTTAGAAAGAAAACTTGGACTTCCATGTTTTAAAATCAATTTCGGTAAAAAAAAAAAAAAAAGATTTTTCAGAAACAGCTGAAAAAGCCATGGTTGATTTATTTTTTCATCCCAAGTCCAGCAGCTCAGAGCGCTTCCCCAGGAGCACGCTGCAGCTGACCTCCCCCCAGCTCCTGGGGAGTGCTGATGCTCCCCCCTCAACGTGCTGCAGAGCCACAGGGTGTCATTTTTCTTGAGATTAGGCACGTTACAACAACTGCCAGCAACTCGTGGCACTAACAACAGTGACTGCTTTAGATGAGGTTGGATTTGCCGGCCACCCCAAACAGAGGGGACTGAACTTCACAAGGCTCTAGACAAATCCCCTTTTTGAACTCACATCTCCGAAGTCTTAAGGACGGAAAACGCGCCATGCTGAAGAATTACACCCTGCCCCTCAGATCTCAGAAATGCTCACCTTTTATAAGCAGGGCACAGTTTATAGAACAGCCGGTGCTGCTGAGCACCTCCCAGAGGCCTGCCAGGGGCTGTGTCAGTGTATTTTGTTCCTTCCCAGCAGGAACAAGCACCGTGCTCAGCACAACGTAAGAAACCATCCCAAAGTTAGCCCCTCAGGATGTGCAGGGTCGCTTTCAGAGCTCGCGATCGCTCCATCAAGTTACTCATTGCTGTAACTGGCTACCAAGTCACCTACGATACCTAACAAGACATACGTAAGCATTTCATAGCCAGTGATCTGGTTATAGTCACTACTAAAGCCATAAATACACAGATTGGCAATGGCAGCTACAAAAGCCAGCAACAAGTTCAAGAACCCAAAAATGCACGCAGCTGTGCGATGAAAAGCACAGACTTCAGCCCCAGGAAGTGCTGGCAGGCTATTTTTTGTTCCCTTGTGATCCTTTTACATAACAATGGCAATGAAAATGCTCCTCACTGCACAGCGTGAGCTGGGAACCCTCCACGGTAGATGCCACACCGGGGTTTTAGTGACCTCAAGGTCATCTACAGTGACCTTACCTCCATGCTTCCATGCCTAGATTTGGCAAACCAGCATCTAACCATTACCAAGGACCACGCTTCGCAGTGCGGTCTTTAGTGCAGCAAAGAGCAACTGGCACAACTCCATCCTGCTCTAACAACAAGCACCAAAGGCACCGACAGTGCCTCAGCAGAGCCCCAGCGCTCCCGTGTGCCGGCACAGAAGCCCCCAGCCAAGCGGGACCCAGGGGCTTGCTCCCACCTCACCCGATGGACCCCACCAAAGCGTTTCCACAAGAAAAATGCCCAACAGGCGACTGCAGTGCTGGCAGAGCAGCACATAAAGGCACCAAGAGAAACATTCTCTGCTCCATCTAAAGTAAAAATCTTCGTGTTCAGAAATTACTTGTGACATTGGTTCAGATTTTACCGAGGATGAGCCAGCTATATTCTGACATCTGCCCCTCCCCTTCCATTTACATGGTTACCTCCAGGTACATAAACCAGTGAAAAAAATAATACTGAAAAGGATGAACACATCCCCATACACTACTACAATTCTGTAAACAAAAATAGGAGAACTATACTTTTGCTGGGAGAAGAGTCTCGCTTTATTGAAGCAAGGACAGGTGGCTGGAGATGCCAAAAGGTTTCCTGAACTTCCAGGCTCAGGTTCCAAACGTATTTTACAAATCTGCATTGCTGTCAGCTCCTTTGATATCATATCTCATACTTCCCTAACAAACTTCACCTCTGGAGTAGTTCTTTAAGGAAAATAAACTTTGTTTTGATCTGTTTTCAGTTTTCAAGCACCTCTCCTGTAGGAGATTAATATTATGGTTTTTTAATCTCTTCATTTTGCAGGGCTTACTGTGATCACTGGCTTTTGGCCACGCATATTCAGACAGTCCAAACAGTTTCAGCTGTTGCCTACTGTACGAGTTAAAGCTGGAGCCTTCAAGTACAGGTACAAACAATATAAAGCTACAAAAGAAGAAATATGAACACATTTCTTTAGGGGATATTTTATTCTGTCTGGTTTGCCTCCTCCTCAGATGCAAAATAAAGCCTATTAATTTAAATCTTATTTAGCTGTTCCATCGCTCCACAAAAATTGATCGTGTTTTAGACACTCAGTCAGAGGACATAATCAAATCAGGTTTGCCTGGTGGTTGTGCCGCAGTACAGAGTGTCAGAAAGCCTCAGTCCCCACACTTGCTCTAATTGATTAAGAGATTTGGTCATTTGCACATTTCCATTTAGACAATTAAGCTAAAGAGACACTACAAACAGCGAGACCAACTGAGTGCAATAATGGATAGTGACGGACTATTTCTGCAGGGAGAGTTATGAGTTAGGGATGTTGCCGTAACTAACATTTGTTGGGTTTGGTTTTTGTATTTTTTACCCCCTCTTGCTTTTATTGCAACACCACGTGGCTGCTGCCTTGCGGGGGAACAACATACAGACGAACGACCTGCCACATGGCGAACCTGCACCAACAAACCACCGGCCACAAGAGGGGAATGGAAGCAAGGGCCAGCGGCCAGCCCAGCAGGGGGGCACAGGCAGGCTGCCCACCAACCAGGAGGAGGAAGGTCTCTAGAGCACAGTCAAGCTGCATCTTTTATAAGGCAGCCCAACTGTCCAAGTGTTTGGGGGTTGGCTCCACCCGCGATGCCTGGTCTGGGGCCAGAACGCATCAGTCATGACCAGCCAGCTGCAATGACATCCAATTCCCAAGGAACGCTGCTGAACTACAGCAGTTCTTGCCAAAGCGAGGAAGAGAAAACAAACAGGCTCCTCGGCCTTTTCCTCAGTGATCCTGGGAGAGCCGCAGTGAGTTATGCAGCTGGAAGTACTGGCAGCCTCTACAAATGTCAAAATCCTGAAAGGGATCAAGGAAAAAAAAAATCACAGCGGTCTTATCTGCAGCTTAGTGCACAGAGCTGCACAACAAGGCCAGCAAAGCATAAAACCTGTATTAAAAACATTTTGCCAACTGTAGATCAAAACTATCGTTTCCTATGTCTCCAACAGCACAGATGGTAACTGCTAATAAGAAGGTAATATATTGATACTACCCAGCCACTGGTGCCTGTAATTCTGCATTCAGCCTCATGTGATTAAGCATCTGCAAGGAGTGGTGGGTTTTAAGTAAGAAGTGTGTAGATATTGCTGGATGTTTGTGAACTGTGCTGACATGCAACAGGTAATGATGGAAGTGGACGAGGAATTCCCCTTTCATCCAACTGACCGGACCTGGCGCAGCTCGCAGCCACGGTAGGGATCATAGCAGCACAAGCACAGGGTCTGAAAGCGCTGCCAAAGCTGGGGAGAAAGCTTCTTTCAGTGACAGTTCTGGTTTATGTCAAGCTTAAGCTGTACATAAAATGAGCCGTGAGATGAGATGCAAACTGAACCTTAAGTCTTCAAATCCAGAGGTCAGAGACGAGCAGCCAGCTGCTGTCCACATGGACAAGTCCAACAACTGCAACCCATTTCGCCCACTGAAGGTGAATGAGAAAGTTTTTCGGCACAGTCCTCTGGAAAGCTATTTGCTTGCATTCAGGTTGTTACCATTAGCAAAATAAGCACTCCAGCACTCAGTATGATTAGAGCTACATGTTTCCAGGATTCTTCTCAAAGTGCCAAATGACACCTCCAGAACAATGAGTCACATGGAAGGTATCACACTTTGCTATTTATCCTAATTTACACTTGTTTGACCTCTCCAGCTCAGCCCCATACTCTAGACACAGGCTGGGGTACTGCTGCTAAGAAATACCAGAGTTGGGTCATTTTGAAGGGAAACAGCATTAAATGATCTGCAGTGCAATACTAGGAACAAAACACTATGTTTTGGTGATGTTATTGCTTTCTATTTGCTGTTTATGATGTACCTTCTGTGTAGGGACAGAGGGACAATAATACGCATGGCAATCTTCCTCCTAGCAGTACAGCCACCACTGCAGAACTAAATGCACCACTGCTAGCTGATACTTGGAAAAAAGGAATAAGCAGTACATTTTCCGTTGCAGTCATAAGATTGTTATTACAGGCTCTGAAGAAAAGTGGCAATACTTGCACGTTAAACATGCCATTTGCTGTCCTTTCAAGCCAGGATACAATGAAAGCCGATCAAGAGCACCAATTAACATTCTGCAATAGGCTCCCAAATGCAAACTTCACAGGACAAGTGGTATCTGATGCTTATACTTAATACTAATATGGAAGGCAGCTTCAAAGTGCATTCAAAGTTTCAGCAGCACTTTTGCATGGATGCTGTCATTTAAATATTCTCTTGACATGTTTGCATTATTAAAACTTGATGACTATGAGGGACAGGAAACAGTACTCAGAAACGCGGCTGTTTCAGCACGAAAATACTGGGACGTTGGACACCCAGGCTTAGGGATGGAATAGCTGCTACTGGCAGCCAGCCCCCTAGCGTAGACAAATAGCAGAGACGTGCAGCCCCCATGGTTTGAAATAGCTAGCAAGGCAGAAGACAAAAGAGCTCAAAGAATAACCTCTGTGTCCTCCCACTCAGTACACTTTCACGTCATTGCTTTTATTTCTGCTGAGCTTCTCAGTCTCACCGATCCCCTCCTGCACTCCCCCAGCCTAGCAAAAAACTCCCTCTGGAATCCAGGCATTTTGGTGAGTTAGCAGTGCTAGAGCAGCTGACAGTTCAGATCCAGGCAAAGCTCATTTCCTTCAGAGAAATGACAGTGAAGTAATTCCTTTGAGAAAAGGGTCACTTTACTAGCTAAAATGGAAAATCATTTATTAACTACTGTTTTAGAAAGGCAACAGTTATGAAATCATCACTTTTCACTCACTGAGAATGTGAATTGCAGGGTGAAGGTAAGAAAAAGGATCCAGTTTCAAAGAAAACAACAAAATATTTAGCACCTTGGTGGCTTTGCACAACATGAGGGCCTGTCCATGTGCTCCAAAGCACCATGAGCCAGTCCCAGACAGTGACCTCAAGAGGGAACCATACCGCCATCAAGTGCTGGCTCTTGCCAACCCTTTCAGAGCAGGGTGCAGAAGGACTTGTGGGCAGTAGATGGAGAAGAGCCCATCTCCTGTCTCCCTGATTTCTCCTTCCACCAGAAGGTCTGAACTTGCTGGGGCTCAAGACATGGCTGCAGAGGACCCTGCTCTAGGGAAGGTAGCGCTGGGGAGCCATCAGATCTTATTCAGCCTCTAGGAAATGGAGTCTCCCACCCACCTACCTCAGGCCCTACCAGTCCCAAGCCATGGGCTCCACAGCTCTCTGAAGAGGAGTGCAGGCAGAGGCACGAAGGCAGGGGTGAGCACAGCTCCCTTCCTCACTCCTCCTCCTCACACTTCCAAGTGGAAAAGGACACATGAATGACACTGCCCTATGTTTGAGGATAAGGACAGGGACAGAGTGGTGCAGAACAAAGCCCAGCTGGCCCACACAGTTGAGCGGAGCAGGGCACAGGATTAGCACCGTGGACAAACAGACATCCCTCTTACGTAGCTATTGCCCTGTTTCTTGCATTGCTGTTCACAGTACAGCATTCCTCTCCCCATGTGCAATAGCACAGAAAGACTGTAATACATGACTAGGTGATCTCCCCCCAAAATAAAACTGCAACAATATTTTACCTCCAGCAAAACACACATTTGTTGGCACAAGCAAGGCTTGGCGTGGCTTCCATGCAGCGATGGCTCTCAATTCCATAAAACGTGTGCTTGTAGCAGCCGCCTCGGCCTCGAAGCATCGACTGAAAGCAGAAAAAGACATATACTGAGAAAGTTAAAACACGCTATCTGTAACCAAACCAAGTGTAAAGATGTGAAGTCTGCTCCCTGGGCGTACCTGCAGTTTTCAATCACTAGTAAACTTGGTGTTCTGCCACCTGTGATGGGCATGGCGAGCCAGGTCACAGCTATGCAACAGGTCAGAATAATGACAGATGCAGTCCATTTTAAGAAATTGCTAATAAGCAGATCAGCATACAGTCTGATTGTGTAAGTTTCCTCTCTCACAGCTTTAAACTTGACACCATAAGTGCCTTGTTTCTGTAAGGATCTATCCAGACAATCGGCATCTTCTCACTTGCAGCACCAAAGCATAAGTGTGCTCCACTGAACCTTTTAACTGAACCAGCCAACAGAAGAAAGCAGGTAAAGCCACTTAAGCTGTAAGAAATATTATTGCAAGAGCCCAATAAAGAGTAACAAGGATCAATTTGAAGGCTGCACTATGAAACACTCGATTCTTTCCATTTGTCTAGTAAAGCATTTCTTCTAGCACTAAATTAAATAAATATCCTGACCTTATAAACCCTCATTCACACCAGTCATTGGCTCCAGCAGGACATCGCACGTTCCTTCACAGAGCTGCAGCAGCCTTCCCACTGGAATTTGTCTCCTATTTAGCATGCAAGTTGCTTGGAGCAAAGACTGTCTTTCATTATCTCAGTTAAATAATAATAAATGAGAAAGGATCTTTACCACTCTCCAGAGAAAATTTGAAATATAACATAATAACTTTTAATCTATCTTCCTCTACCTGAAGTGTCCTACTGATCCAAGAGAAAGTTTCCACTGAGCACAAGGGAAAGAATAGGTAATGCCTAACATATGTACAGCATTGCTGGAAGATTAAACAAAATAGAAAACCTTGTTTGTTCTACCCATCCCTCAAATGACAGAGGTTTCAGGAGACTTCAGGAGACTCACAAGTTCTAGGAGAGCAAGTTGTATTATGGATTTCATAAAACAGGCAAATTGGGCCCTTCCTTAAATTTGCAGGGTTTATGCTCTTTTCCAGAATACGACAGACACAATCATTTTAATCTGAGATATCACTGTGGAGCGCTGCTTAATACTATTCCTTGTAGCCCTGGCTCCTGCTTTCCACTGATACAAATCTGGAACAAACCTCCTGAAGACACTCACATATTGGTGTGAATCTGAGTCAAAGCCACTGCCTGTAACCAATTTCAGCTCAATTTATTAGAAGGCTTTATGTTCAATTCCTGCTTAAGCTAAAAATAGTATGGTACTATCTAAGCACAGAGCTGCTATTTATTTTGTGAAATGGCTTTACAGTGCCGCATTAAATTTCAGCTCTTTAATAAAAATAGGTTCTCTGGTTTTCTCTCAGTCACAGCATTGGTGAAGTCTGACAAGTTTTTCTTTAAACATTTCGTGGCCTTCTCTGACGCTAAAAATGATAGAAGAGAAATATTTGCAAGAGTAAACAGCAGAAGCATCACTGGGATCAGTATGTCTCAAATATTCATGACAATACAACGGTGGGCTCTTTAAAGCTGTTCACAAGAACAAGTCTTTTGATAAGACAGTTCATTGATACCAGCCATTTCAATAAAAACCTCACTGCAGCCACCCACTTAGGTGATTGCCATTCAAAGAGCTCTTTTCAAAAATAAACAAAGTTAATCACGCAGCAAAAAGAGAGCTGAGAGACCAAGGAACTGATCGCTGTCACAGCTCAAGAATTAGAGATGCGCTGGCATTTTGATGAGATGCTGATTCCCGGTTTATCATCCTGCGAATGCTGAAGGCTGGAGCACGTTAAAATCACTGTTACTCCTCAAATGTATACCATTACAGGCCAGCTTTCAACTTCAGAGCTGCAAACCACTTCTCAGGGACCTGCAGAGGACAGCTGAAACAAACATACCGAAGCAGCTGACGTTTGTTCTATAGGGCTCTGCACCTCCACTGGGAAAAGTTGTAAGCCTGCAAACAAACTACTTGACAAGCTAATGGCTTACATAGCCTACAACTATAGGACTTGGGGGATGATTTTTTTCCACTTATATATGCATACACACACACATGTATATACCCACATGTATATTATGTACAGCTATAGATACACACACCCCCAAAGACTAAATTTAAAAAACTCCTAGTGACGGTTACTTTGCTATCTAGACCTTGGCAAGTGTTGCAAAATAGTGGAGGAGCATTGCCTGTTACAAATCAGATGCGTTAGTCACAGAACAACTGGTTTAATGAGTGCCCTTGTGCACTCGTTTGAGCGTAGCGATGGACTGTCATCTTTGTTTCAGAAGACCTCACACCTATGATGAAACCTTCCCACTTTCCCATGGCATTCTGCTCCTGCCGTATATTTTAGTAGGTAGGAGATATTTTAGCAGACAGCAGAAATGGGAAAAACAACAACAGAAAATGATGTTCCCAGCTCTTTGCCACAGTCATGTTCTCACTCTTAGCAGCGAGTTTTTAATAGCTTGAAATGCAGAACTACAGCCTGTAAGACAGAATGTTTTCTTGCAGGTAATATCACATTTTTAAAGGGTATTTCACCTGTACGTTACAATACCTGAATAAGTCTCTAGCTTTATCTTTTTATTTATTTATGAACTGAGAAAAAAGCATACCTTTGTCCACCGACAGAGCTTCACCCCAGAATGGCTCCCAATCAACTTGTAACCTGAAGACAAGAAGTAAATCAACCGATCAATTTCAGCCTGCAATAGCTGACACACAAAACATAATAAGGAGTAACAAAATTATTAAGGATCTCCATCTCAGTGCTGCTTTTCCCTGTTGGCAACACCAACAAGATTGGAATGCCCACACACATCGCTCGTCACTTGACTCTGGGAACCCACACATCTGAGCAAAGGCCACGGCCACCCAAGGGACTTTGGCCACCTTGAAGCAGTTTTTTCCACAGGGGATCTATTTGTACTGCTCAGCTCTGTCTGAATCATCCTGGGGTGGCCTTAAGATTTCCCCAAGTAACAGGGTAGCCCTGCACAGCGGTGTGGGACATCTGCACTGACCCCAAGGGACAGAGCATGGGAGGGAGCAGGACAGGGCACCAGTAGCTTCTCCTGGCCCTAAGCAGTTACTCCTGACCTGACTCTTCCTCAGGACCAAGGAGACCTGTTCCTGCTCCTCAGGAGGTCTGACCAAGCCTGGAGAACAACATCTGATCGACAGCGCAGCTGCAATGGTGGAGAAGAACCAAACCGCTGGGCTCAGTTTGAACCCAAACTTCAGGGGTTCACCAACATCAGCCACACCATCTCCCCTGGCCGTGACAGAGCCACAGTAATCAGCTAAGCAAGGCAGGCACTACTCCACACCCAGAGGAAAGCTGATTTCACATCATTTCCCACTCCCCAGCCAAGATCAACACAATTTTATTTAAATTTATTGGCCCAGAAGGATTAATTCTACAGTGTTCGTTAAGCACTAAGTACTATTATTACCCAAACTGCTTGAGTTAGGTTATTTTCTTCTTTGAAAAAAGTGCTTAGAGACCAATATGTCTGAAGGATTAAAAATCACTTCAGAAATCAGCATAAAAATAAGAGGGATTTGAGAAGCCTCGTGGTGTCACTCTTGCAGTAGCATTTCTGTATCCGTGTGGCCTGGCTGTCCAAACCCCGCACATCTCCACCAGAAGCTTTGGGCTGATGTTTTTTTGTTAACACTTTCAAGGGAAATCAAACTTCAGGTATCAGGCCTCCTCCCTGCCAATTAGCATGAACCCAAGAGGGGGGGAAAAAATCCTGTTGACAGAAGCAGCCTCCACCTGCTACAACGATAACGGGCACAACCACCCCGCCTGGAACTGGTCACCATGCAGCAGGGCCCCAGGGAAGTGTGACAGCACCCCAAAGTCCCCTGCACCTCCAAGGACAGTGAGCCAGCCGGGAACTAAAGTGACAGCAGATGCCGTAACAGCTGCAGCAGCTAGAAATTAAACAGTGTGAAGACATGCACAGCTAACAAGAAGTCACACGGCATCTACAGCACGCTGCTTCCGCTACTCTGCCACCGAAATCCAGCAGAGATCGGACCAGACTCCTCTTACTTCTTGATCTGGTGTTGCTCCTGTCTCCTTGTGCAGCCTCTAACCTTGTGGGGGAGGGTGGACAAATGCAGTTTTAGCTTGATCTGTCCCCTGATCAGCTCTCCAAGAGACTGTGAACAACTGGTTCATAGCAAGGGGGGTGATTGATTGGCAGGAACCAGTGGTGGGGACCCCCTTTTAATGGCAAAGGGATGGACAGCCAGGTTAAGGGAAGGTTCAGAGACTTCAGTCTGTTCCCAAGAATAAGCCCTGAGCTCCC
Source organism: Cygnus olor (assembly GCF_009769625.2). Taxonomy (NCBI): domain Eukaryota; kingdom Metazoa; phylum Chordata; class Aves; order Anseriformes; family Anatidae; genus Cygnus; species Cygnus olor. Next base: position 1,077,623 of record NC_049188.1, on the reverse strand, counting down.
TCTCCCCTCAACTCAGCAGGAATGGACAACATTTCAAACTCATCCTCCCTGCACACATGCCCGGGTTAAGTAAATGCAGCGAGGAGGAGAGAACTGATGCAACCCCAAAAGCCTTGGTATTTTACCAAGCTGATCATCCAGCCCTTTCCTGGAGAAGATATCAATATAACCCTGATCAGCACTTCCGACATGGACCTGATATTCAGCACAGCCAGGGGTGATATTGAAGTCACCGTCTAGGACTGGATGTAGCATCTCCCTGTTGATCCTTGCCTGAGACGACCAAATCCCCACAACTGAATTTGGTGGCATCACATCACCTCCTCCTCCCCTGAGTCTCTCCTGCTTATTTCTTCTGCATTTCTTTGCAAAAAGGCTTGTCCAGCAAGGTCTAATCTCAGAGACCTCCCTGTACTGCTAGAATTCATATCCTTACAGGATATGATGAGCACGGGAAAGCCAGACTCTGCTGATATCAACCACTGCAGCCCTAGTCGTCTTCTTGTATTTCTCAGAACCCAGCAACAGTGTTCACATAAGATTATTCTCTCAGATTGTCAACAGAAGTAATGTGGCTGCTTTAAAATGAGTTTTAGATTAAAATTAAATTGGAACTAGGGCATGCTTGCCCAAATCCACCACTGCGTTGCTTAAGGGAAGAGAGGAAGCAGCTAAACTGGACAAGGTGCCAAACTCCGGAGCCCAAAGCTGCAACATTTTCTCCTAAGTTATTTAGACAAACTTCCACCATGTGGAGCGCCCACAGCTTCCTATAAAGGCCAAGAAAATTGTACATGTTCAACATCAAAACAGAGGCTTACAAACTTCAGCCAGCTTTAGCTATGAGAAGGGGCTTACTCATCTTACTCGCTGCTGCCAGGAGTCACAGCTAGAGTTACTGGAAGAAACATCATATATTTGCAGAACTTCTTAAAAGCACCGCACAAAGCTTTTGAATTCGAGTCTTCACTGCACGGGTTGCTCTGGTAGACAGCGTAGTTACCTTGCTAAGCCATCACAGCGATCATGGGCTATGACACGTTTTTTCAGACTTGGAAATTAGACCAAGTATCAGCGACCACGTCTGTACGCTCTTTACATCTATTGTGAGCGGAGTCCCTCCGACTCTAAAGCCTGTTTCTTTGAGCACTGTCTTTTAGCCCCCAGTTTGCACTAAAAGAAGAAAATGCAAAGGATTATGCAGGAGCCAAGAAGTGCTGAGCTTCAAACCAGCCCTGGGAGAGAACACGCCAGAGAACCAGTTTGAGGGTCTCACCCGTTCCGTTTCCGCAGCAGTTTCTGCGGAACAACCCCTGGGAAAGCTCAGGCCAGCCCACCCCTGACACGAGCTGTGCCACAGCTCCACCGTGCCTCTGCCAAGGCTCTTCTACAAGTGGTAGCTGAATCATACCTTACCGACGGCCCCAGAGTCTGCACCCATGCATGCCAGGGCTCACAGCACACACATTTACTTCGTAAGCTTGCTCTTGGGAAGTATTATTGGGGGCAATAACTGTAAGTGAATATTTGGATGCAACACCCTCCAAACAATACACTGTATTGTCTCAATGGGACTGGGCTCATAACCCTTACGTATCTTCAGATCCTAAGGCTCAACAGAAACATCATATTTCATCTACAGCCTAATACCCAAAGGACTCCTTAAATTACCGGCAGGTTAAATAATAAACTCTACTCCTGAGTAAAGGCACAATGTCTGATCACAAGTGTGTATTTCAGTTGATCCCACACTAGATAGTAAATTTTGGATGACCAAGAAACCTGTCAAGCTTCTCTGAAATTCGGTGTCACCGTCATAAAGACTTGAATTCAGCTTTTAAACAAGCTTTTGGGTGAAATTAGTTTCATCAGGCAGTAGGCCAATAAACATTCGGTGATTGTTTGCCCTGAGAATCAAACTGGAGTTTAATAGACCACAGACGGACTTTAAACCAAAAGAGATGGCCTCTGTAACAGATGGTGAATGCTCCATCATCTAGTGCAAAACAGTTCTGCAACTGTTTAAGACTATTACAGCATTTCATCTCCACCACGTAAATAGTTTTAAAGGTCCATTCTCCGAAATTCTAAGAATTTACTGAGGGACACTGCTGAACTTTCAGCCTCAGATACGTACCTGAGGCAGGACACCACTGTCTATATATACACATACATATGTTGCATTACAGGAAATCGAGGTATTTTGGTGATGTCTTCGCTAGATTGTTTTACCGGTGTCACGTAACAAGTTCAAGCCTCCAAATTTGGATTAGCTATGTGCACATGTGAGCAAGTATGTTCATTCTGAAAGCAGAATAACCAAGATAAACCAAATTTCTACTAGTACAACTGTCCACTTATTAGAAGCAGCATCATAGCTGCAGTCTAAAAAAAAATGCATCTGCAATAGTCACATACACAACTTTAAGATTCCTCTGACTATCCTAACACAGCCAGATGTCCAGGAGAAAACCCGAGGGCACCTTCCAGTACAGATGTTTACGCTACCAAAAGCATGCTTCAACTAAAGACTTTGAAAGCACGGAGGAAAAGATCTGAAATAAAAGAATCGAGTAGATGATGAGTGGTTGAAAAGACCCTAAAAGGCAGAAAGACTTAACCACCCTGCGAGAATTCAGTCACTGTAAGCGTGGTGAAAGCCAATCTGATATCATGTTATGCTTCAAAAAAAAAAAAAAAAAAGACTTTCAGAAAGCTTTCTTCTGAGGAAGAAGTAATATGCAGCTGACAAATCAGCGTGGTTCTATCAAGCAATCTCCTTAAATAAAAACCTGGTTTGAAGCAATGATTATTCATTAAAGCTGAAAACGCAGTAAAGAATGAACTTCAAACTAGGGGAATGTTTACAGAGAAAAGTTTCCAGTTTCCTGCTGTTTTGCAAGTGTGCTGGTTAAAAGGCCCGAACTGAAGGTTACAATGCAGAAGTAATCCATCACCAGCATCGCAAGGACCATTTTGAAAAGCTGTAACAATTGCTGCACTCGAGCTACCATCTAAGAGACAGCATTCTGACTAATGCTAGAAAACAAGTAAGAAAAATACAAGAGTAATTTGTGAAAGGAACCTGTTCAAATTATATCAGCATTTATACCAGAATAGAAAGAAGTAGGATCAGGGAATTGGAATTTTTCATATCGCCAAGCAAGATAGGAGAAACCTCCGGTTTTATTTCCAGCACTGCTCAATCTTCCAAGAAATCCTTGCAAAGCACATCTCAGAGTCAACTCCTCTTTTTTTTTTCCCAAAAACTTTTTTGAAAAAAATTGCTCTTAAGGAGCAAAAGGCTAGCAAGTTGTGGAAGAGCTTGCTTCCATGCACTCATGGCAGATATAAGAACATGATAAAGGATTGCAGGACTATACCTTACATGCAAAGATGCTGTAGTTCAAAATTGGATGGAAAGTTTGCTCCATCAGCGGAGCTGCCAAAATGCTGCTTCAGATCGTTCTCATCATAAAGAAAACGAGGAATTTCTTGAACATTTTTAACTTGTAGTAAAAGACTGCTGAAGCCACTGCAAGAGTCACAGCTGCTATGTCAGGCAAACCAAACCTACCTAGTATCAAGAAAATGAGACTGGTGAAGGTCAAGGATGGGAATGCCAGTAGCTGTATGTTCCAGCAGCAACAGCTGACCGTGAAGGAGACGGTAAATTCTTAAGGTCTGGGTTTTCACTTATACCCAGATGTCCATTTTAATCCAGGAGCACTGTTTCCTTTGCAGCACTGAACTGCCAGGGCACCAAGGGCAAATTAATATAAAACCTCCAATACTCAAATGTATGATACCTAGTCAAATTCTGCTTTTGACAGACAGACACAGAGACCACTGATATTTTCACCTGCATCAGCTAGTGCTGAAGGAAAACAAAAGAAAACCTGTCTGTATCTGGCACCTTTAACAAAGCAAAGTCTAAGACAGACCATTTGTAGAGCTGTTGTAGAATGTTTGCCATGAAGGAGTGATGCTCTTGACCTCCACCAGAAGCAACTCCAGCAAGGCATGCCTCGTCTTCAAGAAGCGAGGCCATGGGCATCTACAGCATGGCAGCTCATCCCATTTTAATTTAACCTCCAAATCAAATGCAAGTTCTTGAGACCTCTTGCCATGGAGGAGATTGAGAAATGGGATGTCCAACCCCTTAGCCCTGATAGTTTCACCAACTTCCACACTGGCTTTGCCATCCCAAGATGAGAACAGCTGCCCTCTTCCCCCAAAAAGCCATCTTCACAGACATCCACCAGCATTCACCAGAGCACATAAGAGAATAGAACAAACATGCTATGGACAGAAGTCACCTCCCTATTGCTCCCAGACACTGCGCAGGTGAAGACCTGCAAGACAAGCCACTCAACTAACTGAATAGCAGAAGGACCTACACCTTTGGGAGGCTGGAAGACAAGCTCCACTGAGAAGGAGAACAGATCCAATCCTTTTTCTGGCTGAAAAGCAAGCAAAGCATGAGAAAACATGGTGGGACTCTCGAACAGGCTGTCTCAAAGAAGAACCAGCTTCCCCAGAAACATGCCCTGCACTGCCCCAGCTCGGCACAGAGCAACAGCTCCATGGCCAGGACCTCAGGCTGCCCTCTCACCCACCCACCCTCCCGTGGAAGACCTTCAGATCCCCACAGTGCCTCCCGTACCCCTGCCTCGTAACTCCAGCTCCTCTCACGTCCTTTATCTATTTTGACTGGCCTGATGACTGCGTAGGATGCAGCAAATGTGCCCAGCCTACAGCTAAACCCTTGCCAACCAGCAGCAACCAGCCAACCAAAGGCGATGGGGCATAGCCGGGAGGTCTGGGCATTAAGTGAGAAAGAAGAGCCTCCACCTCTCCTCTTTGTTCATAAGAAGATTCAAAAACCTGAATTCTCAAAATTGAAACAATGTGGAAGTTCTCAATATCTTTAAGAACTTAAAAATCAGTGTCAGCTTTAGCAGAAACTGTCCTGCCAGGTCAAAAGGTTTAAGTGGAAGAAGGCAACCAGCCTGCACAGCTCTTTTCCTTAAGTAGCCCGAACTAATACACAGAGAACTAACGTTGTTAGAGAAGAGATTGTGTTGGCTTTTAACAAAACTTTCAGTCATTCTGAGCACATTTCTTTCTCTACATATCCATTTGTACAAAGATGGTGACCCCTTGCTTGGGGAAAGCGCTGTGTTATGAAGAAAGGACAGCAAATTTTATCCTTGCCTGAATATATCTTGTACTTTGTTCCAGCTTAATAGACTTAGTTTCAAAGACCAATACTCTCCAAAGCCCTTCCAAAACCTAAAAATAACGGGTGAACTTCAAATATAAGTGAACTTATACTCGTTTTCCTCTGTTATATATGGGTAACCACCAACTCCAATAACTGCACACAAGGGAAGAATCAGGCCCACGAAGCTGAGTTTTGGCTATCTAATCCGCTACTGATAAGCTGCTACATCTGCGCCAGCACATTAGTATTGCAGTCAGCTCACCACCAGCTCTTGGCAGCTTCCACACTGTGGGACTTGAGCATCTTCTGCTTCCTGGATTCTTCCCCGTTAACTGTGTATTCCCCATTTATTTACACAAATATTTTTAAGGAACAGCAAGAAAATCTAGCAGGCTTAACTTTGCCTGGTTTCAGTCATTATGTTTACCCTGCTCACAGGTATTCACAGAAGAATTTTGTGTTTTTCAAACTAATTTTTAATTTTCCCATAGCCAATAACTGAATTCTGTGGAACTTTTCAGAGCCTGCACCAGTGATACTAATCCCCGACCCAGCTGTGAGCTGTTAGTGCCACCTGGAGTTTCAGAGCTACACATAAATCACACCAAAACCCAAAGACACATACAAACATTTCGGTGCACAGCCTGCGGAAGCATACATCCGGCAGCACCGATCTCTGGGCAACTTCTCTGTGCAGTGGATTTGATTCCCAAAGCCAGAGCACTAACAGCTCAGCACAATGAGCCACACAGAGACCATCAGAAGCTCAGAGCAGCAGGCACTGAAAAAATCAGTCCAAGAATGGGCAGTAAAAGCTACCAACTACTTCACTACTTCTGAAAACCTAATCTCAAACAAGATCGATAAGCACTTGAAAAGCTCAGTTTTCAATATTCTTCTGAAGTCAGCCTCCAGATTTCTAATACACGCTGAAAAACACAGATCAAAGCATATCTTTACATCGAGCAGGAAGCCAGAGCATGAAAGAAAGCAGTTACTGAAGTAGCCCATACTATTTCAGATAGCAGCCATCTCTGAATAAGCACTTGCCTTTGGACACAAGTGAAATAGTGATTATGGACACACTGGTGCTAAATTTTAGGCACATTTAACCAGTAGAAACAGGATAATCTAACTGGGCTGCAGCAAAACAGCACTCACAATAGCAAAGAAGCAACAGAATAATTTAATAAATGTCTGTGGGGCCTGTCTCTGGGTAACTGTAATCTGTGTAATCTGGGTAACTGTAATCTGGGTACTGTTGTGTTATTACCTACTACACAGTTACAAGAAACAGTCGTGTTTAGCAGTACACATAGTTAAGAAGAACAAAACAAAGAACATGTTGGAAAGAGAGTATGAGCAGATTAAGAAAAAAATACAACTTTCAGCCCAGCCAGGATTGTTTCAAGACTCTACAAGCAACTGTAGAAAGCAAATGAGAAAGTAAGTTAGGCTGCGCCTACTAATCACCACAGGAAACATCCGTATGAAAGGTTTGCTTCTATTTTCAGTTAATTTCATGACATCGACCTAAACAGATGAGGCAACTAAAGCAATAACATACTGTCAGCCCCTCTCTCTTTCCAGCTATATTTGTTACTTGGAAGTACTAAGTGGCTCATGCTGTATGTGTATTTTATGCAAGACTGAACACCGAAGGGAAGGGAATCAGCATCTGCTCGCAGCACAAGACCAGCTACGACTTTCAAAGAAACAGCTATTTCAGAGCACCTCTTATAAAGGTATCTGCAACCAGACAACTACAAGGGCTTACACCTACACAATTCAATATTTTAGATTATATTTAGCTGAAATCCACTGGTAGTGCTAAAATAAAACTATTAAGCAATACTCAGTTTACGTACAGGAAGGAGCTAAATTTGTCTGAAGGTGATTAAAAAATAAGAGCAAGTGTTACAGTAGTCTGAAGAGATGCTGTTCAAAGGCAAACTTCTGTTATTTCTGTTATGCAACTACAGTTCAAAAGAACAGCTTTCTTCTGAATCACTACTACTGTTTTTTCCTTCTCTTGGGCTAATTATGCCCTTAGGGATAATCTTGAAGAGACACTGAACCCATACCCAAAGCAACCAGTTGTCGCTAAATTCGATGATCTTCTGACAACACTGCACTGTTATTGGGGGGGGGGGGGGGGATGGTGCCAAGGGAAGGAGCGAGTTGCTTTATTTTTGTAGCCACATAAGCTTGTCCTGGCATATTATTTGCAGACAAGAGCTACAGCAAAACAAGAGAAAGGTAGATTTCTCTTCCAAAAGCAACCGTTAAAGAATTATGTGAGAGGCAGAGGAAAGGAGGGGAGGGTTGCATCAGCAAGAGGCAGTCGTAACTGAGATTACATGCACAATAGTTTTAAGCCTTTCAAACTGCGGATTTCGGTGAGGAGACCCCCAACCAGATGATCCACTGTTGACACTACCCTGAATGCAAAAGGAATAGAGAACTACTTACTTTCAAAATAGAACTTATCTGAATAATGAATTCCTGTCTCTGGAACACCACAAGGAAATCCCAGTTATTTGGAGAAAATGCCTTTGCACCAAAAAAAAAAAAATCCGGCAGCAATGTGACCTTCCCTCCAGCATTATTTTTCAAACTACCACTTGTGTACAGCACTAATACCCCACCATTTCATTCACTCCCCAAAACGGAACCAGTAATGACTGGGTCATAGCCAGCCGGGGCATGAAGCGCTCCCACGACAACCCCTGTGACCACCCTGGCCTAACGAAGAGCCAAGGCAGAGCACTGCACCCTGAGAAGAGCATCCAGGCAGGGCAGTTGCTGAAAACCATGCACCCACACCCCAGGAGTCAGTACCCACAGGCCACTTCTACATCCCTTCTAGGGCTCCTGCCGCCTCATGCAGGAGCTGAGACGCCTGGGGCACTCTGTACACCCCCACGGAAGCAGTGGCCCCTACCCTCTCAAAACAGGGGACCCACAGCAGAGCACGCACTCAGCTCCCTGCTGGCCAGCTCTAGAAGCAGGGAGGTGGGAAGAAATCCAGAAGTCTGCAGCAGCCCACTCCCTGGCCCTGCCAGCCAAATTCACCCATCTTCCCAACACCCCTGTGGGCAGAGTGATTAGCCTTTCTGATCACACACGGTAATAACAAAACAAGTACAAATAAAAGCCTGTAAGACTCCTCAAGCTGCTCTGCAACTGTCACCATATCACAGCCTTCAGAATCAAAGCTGAGAAGCATTGAACCAGCCTGCTGCAGCCCTCCGCTGGCAGCAACGCCACTGTGGACATGAGGATGAGGCACAGTCACTATTATTCCAAGTCTCATTTTAAAGAAGCCTTTGTTGGATTCTTTAAATCTGCAGGCCAAATGAAAGAACAGCTCTGTTTTACAACTGCACTAAGGTTAAAGAAAAAACAACCAAACAAATCAGACACAATAGGCAGAACACAACACCAGCCATCTACAAAAACTCAGGCTGAAGAATAACTGAGATCTTGTGGAGCAAACGCGTTGTGATCCCACGGCTGCTGGACTGACACAGAATGTAGTCAGAACTTCAGAGCCCAGCTCTGCAGCGATGTGTCTCCACTACAGTGACCAAAGTGCCTTTTCTGACACATCAGGAGAAAGGCTATTGATTCAGCGGGCAAGAGAACTGAGTACACTCATCCTGAAAAAAATCACACAGGCTCCCTTTAGTCTCTAACCGCAGTGACAGAGCAGCACAGGGCAGCTCACATCACCCTTCTCCTGGCTTTACCACTCACAGCTGAGGGTTTAGAACTGCAGGGCTGTTGGCCTGGCTCCTCCCATGCTTGCCCTCTGTTTTAAAAGCCCTGTCCTCTGTTAGCTCATTAACACTGTTCATTACAACTCATAAGAGAACCACTAACCTAATCATCTAGCAGATGAAGTTTGAAAGACTTTCCTTTTTGGAAATGAAGTTTTAGTGCCAAAAAATCAGAGGCATTTGAAACTGAAAAAAAAACATGGAACTAAAATGCAAGACAGAAACAAATCTGATCTTTAAATATTCTTACAGAAGCCTACACTTAGGAGTGCGAGGCACATAGGATTATCTTCTATCTCAAGCTGACTTAGCAGAAGTATTATACCCTGAGAATTCTGCTACTCTCCCCACACTTTACTGTACATCACGCTGAGATGCATTACACAGCTTTAGTTTCTTCCCCCGTGGAATGCAGATACAGACAGCCCTAGCCTAATTTCTCTTGCCTCTGGTTAGAGCCTACCAGGACTCACAGTCCAGAGCAGCATCTTTAAGAGAAAATAGGCTTTCACTTGCTCTGTTAACAGCCCACCACTAATCCAGGACTACTGCCCAGGCTGACAGAACCTCACCTTGCTTTGTGAGCGCGTCTCTCAGAGCTGCAGTTATCATCTCTCTCTTTTCACCTGCCTCCTTCCTCCCGGCGGTCTCTCCAGACAAGCTTGTTCCAATAACTCCTTCCTCAAGCTCACGTTCTCTCTGTTTAAAGACAGTGAATTACAACCACTTAGATTGAAACATCATGTTTTAAGCACTGTGGCACAGTTCAACCAGTCCTGACAGACCTGCTAGACTTAAAACCCCACACAAGTGCCCAAACATGAATTCTGCATTCATGTAATCCTGCATTTTATCCCTCTTCCCATCTGTCACCGACCCTTGAGTAATTTAGGACAATGAATTAAAATAAGAGAAAAAGATCCATACGTGACACTCTAGATTTGTTCTAACACAGCAAGAAAATTCCCTACGACATTTTAAGAAACAAGGTGCTTGAACCTCATCTGGAAGCAGGAGGGACTCCAGGCTTTAAACCCATGGGTTTTGTGATTGCACAGTAACCTCACCTCTCCACAGCACGCAGACCCAAAGGAACAAACCATCCTGTTTGGAAATGCAGCTGCCCGGAGTGACAAAGCAGCTATTGTCCCAGTTATTTGGGACAGACCGTAGAAGAAAGCCACATCACTACAGTGATTTGGACAGCCCAAGAGTTTAGACTAGAAGCTGCTCTCCACAAGCCACCTAAAAGGACAGCCAAGAGCACCACCAAAATTCAGTGATCACCAAACACCCTGCCAGAAAAGGCTATTTTCCCCCTCAGCAGTCAACTCCAGACAGAAGCTGCTGCATCCCACAAGTTTGGCTTTCAACAGATGCCACTTTATAAACATGCTTAAGCTCTTGGAGTTTACTTAAAAACAAATACAAGAATATCAGGTATTAGCATAAAGTTAAAAGAAGGAGAAACAAACAAATCCCAGCACGTAAAAAACTGTGAATCCCCTGCTGTATAAGTGTCACTTCTGAGACTTTATGGGTATTTATTACTTTATGTCTGCACAAAGAAGCATGAAAGTGTAAATAATTACTTTGATATTTCATGCAACTTGTAATCTGTCAGTCCTTTATGGCTTTTTTGAAATATTAGAGAAGTTACGGATAAACAACAAACAAAAACCAACAGAGGACATTCTGTTTCTACAAAACAGGCTATTTCACATCCAAGTGTCTTTTGTGCCAAAGACATCAAGAAGTTCATACAAATGCTTCCAAGTTTACCCACCAACTGTTCGCATCACTAATGAAACCAGTGCACTTGGCTTGCCAAACTGTGTTCTTCACAAAGTAACCCAGCCGTCCCTAAACATACATATGCCTTTTGTACCTGAGCAAAACCTCAGAAGGCAATTAAAGGTAACCCAGAAGAAAAAAAAAGAAAAAAAAAAAGAGTCTTGGGGTTCCAGAACAAAGTAAAGTTCATAATACTTGAGAAGGAAAGAGGAAAGTAAAACATTTAGGGACAGAAGTTATTACCTCTCCTCATGTTGAATAAAACTTAGTCTACGGTTTCAGTGAGGCTGTGCAGGAAGGTGTTTTCTAGTGACCAGTAACACAGCTTGGGCCATACTGAAGGAGAAAGCAGCTTCCACCTTTCACTTTCCTTCACTCAGTTTGCTGAAAAGCAGTAGGTTACTTTTTTCTTTTAAACAGGTAGATTGCATTGGTTTCTATAACACATTAAAACTCCCCTGGAAGGTTGGCTCTATGAAGTACTTGTAGGCTGTTGAGTTTGAAAGCTCACATCCATCCATCGACTTAATCGTCAGAGAACTGTAGAGTCATCCGGGTTGGAAAAAGACCTTCAAGATCACAAAATCCAACAATCAACCTGACCTACCACGCCCCATCACTAAACCATGTCCCTTAGGGCCACCTTCATGCATCTCTTAAATACCTCCAGGGATGGGGACTCCTCCACCTGGGCAGCCTGTTCCAATGTTTAACCACCTTTGCCATGACAAAGTTCTTCCTGATATCCAATCTAGACCTCCCCTGGTACAACTTGAAGCCATTGCCTTGCATCGCATCAATTGTCACCTGAGAAAAGCGAGCAATACCCTCCTTGCTGCAGCCTCCTTTCAGGCAGTTGTAGAGAGTGATGAGGTCTCCCTGCAGCCTCTCTTCTCCAGACTAAATAACCCCAGTTCCCTCAGCCGCTCCTCATACATCTTGTTTTCCAGTCCCTTCACCAGCTTTGTTGTTCTTCTCTGCACATGCTCGAGCAACTCAATATCCTTCTTGCAGTGCAGGGCACCAAACTGAACACCATATTCAAGATGCAGCCCCACCAGTGCTGCGTACAGGGGACAATCCCCTTGGTGGACTTTGATCGTGAAGACCTCTTCCCTCCTAGTCCTGCTGGCCACGCTGTTTCTGCCATTGGCCCCCTTGGCCACCTGGGCACACCGCTGGCTCGTGTTCAGCCAGCTCTCAAGCAGCACCCCCAGGTCCTTTTCCCCCGGGCAGCTTTCCAGCCACTCTTCCCCAGGCCTGTATCACCTCACGGGGTTGTTGTGAGCCGAGTGCAGGGCCCAGCACTAAGTCTAGCATCATTTAGCATCAAGGCTGTTCAGAAATAAAATATTAATGTTACTGGAAAAGCCTCATGCATAAGGAAGGGAGGAGATAAAAATCCTCATCTTTTAACTATTAATTCTTAAACTAAGAGCTTCTCCCACATCATTTAACCGACAACTAGGCACGACCATCCACTTAAGAACGAAAGGCACTATCCCAGCACAGATTCATTAGCTTGCCAAAGCAAGACACTATGAAGGATTTGTGAGTAGACACATGCTGGCACATCCACTCTGCTATCTCATGCCAGGTTAAACCCCCCCGGAACTCAACATGCATTATGTAGCACATCATAATATTAAGAAATGCAGCGATTCACTTAACTACACGGACAACATCCTATCCAAGCCAGCCTTCAGACACCGGGAAAGTCCTTCTGAATTAAAGAGTTTGCATTTCTACCTGCCTGTCGTGCCTATCACTGCAGTAGCTGAGAGAAGTACCTAAACATAAGAACAAATAAATAAAATTGTTTTACTGGCAAGGCAGAAACACGTTTATTTCAAGAATCATTTCCCCCTCAGAGAGGATGTTAATATTTTTTCCTCTTCCATCTTGATGTGAAAGCCTGCAAAAAAAGTAATCATTTTTTTCCTCTGAACTGCAATACCTGAGTTGTTCTGTTTGGCAAGTGATTGGCTTCAAATATTTCTTAGGGGAAACTGAATTCACACCCCCGTGAGTTTCACTGATTTGCTTAATAAACCTTTCATATCTATTTTTAGGGTTTGAGTGCAGACAACAAAGTTAACTTTGCACAGAGCAAACTTCTTAAGTTCTAGTGATTTAGCAGGAAGTCCCATAGTAAATCTAAAGCAAGTTACTGTCCTTCTGTAACAAATCAAGCAAGCACTGACAAGAGCCAGCTTTTTGTGCCCTTGAAATACTTCCCTGCCAGAAAACTGAAGTAATCCCCTGGTCTGTATTCACTGATGAGAGCCCACAGACAGGAAGCCCCATGAGTTCCTCCCAGTTTCTTGACAACTCAGAGTTCAGCACAGCTCTTGCTGCAGCCTGCAGGAGTTTCAGCCTGCTGTCATCCAAGCAGGTCTGAGTAAGAGCATCAAGTCCCACATGTAGGGACCAATGATCGACTCCTCTGCAAGTGAAGACGAAAGTCCTTCCGTTTCTTGCCATACAGGCAGCACAGACACGAGCAGCACGTACTTTGTGTGCAGGCGGCGAAAATCTGGCACTGACACAAACAAGGACCTCAGCATTCCTGCCAAGGCAGAGGTGCTGCTGCTCCTCTCACAGGCCACAGTTCAAGTGCTTCAAAGGATTTCCTACAAATCTCCCTAGGAAACTCGTCCACAGCCACTTCCAAATCTGGTCAGCGTGACCAACAGGACATGCTACTGCCACTTCTCCTCTTTGAGCTGCTCTCTCCAGGACATCAAGGTGCTTGGTGTCTGTTTTCCATTTTAAAACATCAAATGCTTTCCAGACTACTATTGTGGGCAGGGGAAAAAAAAACGAAAAAGGGAAGTTCAGTGTGAACTCCACACAAAAGCATTCCCTTAAACTAACTTAACTTAGCATTTTTAGCCTCACGGCTCTATTTATGTCCCAGAGCTGAAAAAAATATGTTCCCTGAGAAGTTTTTGCCCCTGGAAGGAAAACACCCAAAATATATCCCAATTCTGACTGAACTTATTTCCTACTTAGCCTCCCACTGGGCAAACGAGAGGGAACCCTGGCCTTGTCATGATTTACAGCCTCATCCATCAAAAGGCTCTAGCATCTTCTAACAAATGAAAGGCAGAAACGTTAAGAAAACAGTAATACATCAGCAGCTGGAGACATGAGAAACAGAACTGGAGCTAAGGGAAAAATGTTGGCAAGGTTATCAGGAAAAGACTGCCTGGCAGCAAGAAGCATTAGTAAAACTTTCCCAGGGGAGTGGTTAAATGAAGTATTGAAGTTCACAAATTACATGAATGAAGAGTTGAAACCTCCACCAAGCAGCACTCTGGAAGCGATACCCCAGTGACAAGAGGATAGTTAAAGCTGACAAGCTTCCCCTGCTTCAGGCCCAGCTATCTCTGGCGCTACAGGCACTGGTTTCCTGACGGATCAACCTTTCCACAAGAGCAGGACAGGGCATAGGCTCACACAAAAGCTCCCGAACAGATGGAGAAGACTGCTAGCCTGCTGCTCCAGGTACAGAGAGCTGGCTGTCACACAGCCCAGTGGTTGCAAACAGAAATGGAACTGCTCAGTCCATGGAGTAAATGCCCTGTCACTCTTACATCAACGTGGGATACTCTAACTGCTGTCAGTCATCACTAAAAGTGGCCCTGAGCATTTGCAAGTGAGCACAAAAATGAGTATTAGAAACTTGGATTGAGTAATCACTGAACCAGAAAACACCCTAACAGCAAGAAAGTCTTATTATAAATAGCTACTGGTGTCTACATAATCACAGGTTACATACCCACTCCATACATCACTGCCCAGTTAAGCAAAGAACCTGAACCGAAGCAAAAAGCAGACGAGAGAGAAAAGCCTGACAGCTGAGAGACAGAGAACTTGGCAATCCATTCCTCTGCCATGGACTGAAATAGAAGGCGGCTTGATCAAAAGCAAGAGCCATGTTATGTATTTTCAAGACGTGTCCCTAAAGTGGAGAAAGCCCCTGAGAAGTTCTGACAGATAAAAACAAAAACTGAGGAGGTATTTTCTCCTACAATAGATACCTTTATGACTTTTCAGTAAAAATCTGGAAAGAAGTTTCCATCCACACCTACCTTGCTATGCTATACAATGGCCCAAGGCCCCTTGCATCATTCTCAGGCAGCAGGTACTAGGTGCCATCCAAAGAAAGGATGCTATCCAAACACAGCTGCAGCTCAGGCCCTGTTGAGGGAATCCTGCATTTTCTTTGTTTGAAGAGTCAGCGCTGAGATTTTTGGATACACAGAAGCACTGAGGATTCATTTTAAAACCCAAACTCATGCAGAAAAGTAATGACAGAAGGCTTATGCTGCTACCTAACTGAATCAGCTTGTAAGGGGCACAGCACACCCTCCGTGAAGCACAGAAAGATGAATGATCCCACCAGTGTCCATTTCCTTGTAGTACAGCATCTGACAGAATCCTCAAGAACAAAAATTTCCAGACCACAACTCTAAAGTATATATGAAGGGCTACAAAAGGGTTTTTGAGATTGCTTCACTGAGCTATAATATCACTGCTTTGCTGTAGGGAAGGTTTTTACGAGGTGTAGTTAAACCATGTCTGCATTTCATGTGCTACTTCATGACTCTGTCGACATTTGTTTGATTTGGGAAGCTTCCTTGGACACACCACAAAGACTGATTTTTCAAAGGAAACAGAAGATTCAGAACTAAAAATCTGTCTCCACCCAAAAGTGACTAGCTTATATTTGAAAACTGGGGCATATATTCACATTATTTCTTTCTTCTGTGCTACAATAATCAAAACTAAAACCTAGGAAACGAGTTTTAACAAGTGTCCTGAAGTGCTCAGCTCAGCCTAAAGCCAGCAAGACTTTCTGCTATAGTCCACTTTGCTTTTTCACACACAGAACATGTAAGCACACTTTTTTTTTTTTGAGGGTCTTGCCATATTTTGCACACTTTTTTTAAATGGCTCCACAAAAGACTTCTCCATTCCATTTCTTCTTCCATACAGTTCAGGGGGGAAAAAAAAGGACAAAAGGGCATTTCACTTCAACATCAATCTTTCAAGCAGCTAAAACATCATGCACACATTCAAAAAGAGAGTTATGAATTTCCATTCTGTGATCATTGGCTATGTTTGAAGCAGCCTCCAGTCAACAATCTGAGCTAATATCAGCTAGAGGCATGTTTCCTACTATCAATACCTGGTCTGGAAAGGACAACCTTTGTAAGCAATGAAGTTGGCTGGACTCCATATTGCTCTTTCGTATTAGAAACACTGAGTGTCTTCCAGAGAAGGGAAGGCATTCAGTGCAGACTAGTGCACTGACACAGGTCAGGAGTGAGCAACAGAAGTTGCCGGCTCCCATAACTACCTTAGAGATGTAGCTTGCATTTCGTCTTCACAATTCCTGTCAAGCAGGAAAGCATTTAACCATAAAATGATAATTCAGGTTATGAAACAGTGCTAAAAGGCAAAAGCGCTTGACACTTTCCCTAGGGAAATGAGAGTCCCAAGCACGACTCCCCCCTTGGGCTGGATTTCTCAGGAAGACCATTGAGCCAAAGACCACATTCAAGCTCATGATCAGCAGGAGCCAGAGCTAACCGGAGAGCAGCAAACAAGTCCCTGTTTGCTCTTCCTCCCACTTCCCCAAGTATATCCATGTCTTCCAAGCAGCCAAATTAACAGCTCTGTCCCGTTCAATGATTTGCACTAGCCACCTTCTCAGAATTATCAGATAAAGGACACAAGATTAATAAAGTATTCTTAATTCACATAATATTCTTGTAATAACTATAAACTCAAAAGGAAGTTACCTGGTTTCTACCATAGTAAGTCTTCATTGACTGTAAGAAAACAAACTAGACAATTAGCAATTGGGAAAACAGGCATCGAAGAGCCCTGTAGAGCATCCCTCAAACTTTGCCTGCTTTGTCAGCTCAAATGTCAAAGAAAACAAAATCATGACTCACCTTGCAACAGGAAAGACAAAACAGCTCCCGCTGTCTGTAAGGGGTGCTGTCCTTCACGCAAAGGAGCAGGGCACTGAACAAGCTGCAGGCTGTATACTTCCTGCAGTCAAGAGCCACTTACAATCTATTCCGACCCCTGGGAAGTCGCAATAAATAAGGTTTGATTGGAGACTACATGTGGACAGGCTTACTGGCAGCTGCACTGCTGAACGACCGATCTGCAGCGTTCATCTAGCAGAACACGGATGCATTTACAGTACCTCTTAACACCTTATCCAAACACATTTATTTGGCTTGGAGCACAGCGTCTGCTGCCATCCTTATGCTAGAAACTCCTTGGATACAGCAGCAACAGGTCACTTCCTCCACACTTCTCCCAGTAATTACCATCAGCAGATAATTGTTCCATGCATTGATTTGTGGACTTCTGTTCAGTTGTTATTTGCCTGGCAAGAATCTTAAAAAATCCACAGGAAAAAAACACCTGAAGAAACACAGCACAAAGTTTCTGCAAGAAATGGTAAGCACAGGGGCTGCGCTGCTGCAGGGAACACCCTGATCTTCTCCAACAACAGATGGAGAGAAGAAAAGGCTGCAAATAAAGATGAAATCCAATGCTCAGGTGGACTTAAAACACTTCTGAAGTTTGATATTTAACAGCTTTGCATTACTACCCAATTATCAAGGGGCTGGAGCACCTCTCCTATAAAGACAGGCTGAGAGAGCTGGGGTTTTTCAGCCTGGAGAAGGGAAGGCTCCGGGAAACCTCACATCGGCCTTTCAGTGCTTAAAGGGAGCTGCAGGAAAGCTGGGTTGGGACTCTTTGTCAGGGTTGTAGTGATAGGGCAAGGGGTAATGGCTTTAAACTAAAAGCGGGTAGAGTTAGATTAGTTATTAGGAAGAAATTCTTTACTCAGAGGGCGGTGAGGCCCTGGAACAGGTTGCCCAGAGAAGCTGTGGATACCCCATCCCTGCAAGTGCTCAAGGCCAGGCTGGATGGGGCTTTGGGCAACCCGGTCTAGTGGGAGCTGTCCCTGCCCTTGGCAGGGGGCTGAGAATTGGATGGTCTGTAAGGTCCCTCCAACCCAAACCATTCTGTGATTCTATTGACTAATTTACAACAAACTAAAGAGCAGTGAGGGGTATGGGATCTACCAACCAGCATAGAAATCAGGATCTTTACTCTCCGATCTCAAAGCCCTTTACAAAGGCTTATCAGGGAAAGCCAGCATCACGCTGCATGTCAAAGACAGACTGTCCAGTCAGAAGTAACCTTTAAAGTATTTTTCCTTTTTCGTACCTATTTCTTTGGGTGCTCCCAGCTTCTACATGGAAACTGAAAGCCTCAGAATCTTACACTGTTTACAAGTTATAATTATTCACATCAGCCAAGGTATAAAGAAAGATTTGAACACAGGAAAAGGGCAGGGTGAAGTGTCCCTTGGACAAATTCAGATTTCAGTGCTGGTAGTCATCCCTAAACAGGGAAATGATGTTTCTTAAAGCTTGTTTCAAGATGTAGGATCACTCTGAATTCTGAGCCAGAGTAGCAGAGGTCAAAATCTAGCCCAGAGACTGAGCTGCTGAAGATAAGAGTGATTTTTTCCTCTACAAATCTGTCACCCATTAAAAGTTAGAGAAACTTCTTGGAGAGCTCTAAAGGCACACATCATTTGTCAGATTTAGAAATGGTTAAAATTAAGTACCGAGCCTCATTCAATTCAGTTAAAATACAGCTAACAACTCTTGCATGCTCTAGAAGCTTCTGCTTGTATCAAAGTTGCATGCAACACTGTCTGTAAATCTCATATTTAATTCTTAAGTCTTAAAACTTACTGTCCCACTTCATGTAAAACTCCAGTCAACCCCATTAAAAGCTTCTTCACCAAGGGTCAGAAAAGTCTGGTCTGCCGTGGCTTACAAAAGGCTCTTAGGAACCACTGGGTAATGCGATTCACTATCCTACCGGTGGTGAACAGCTAACATGAGGATGACTTTTTAGAGAGGAGAGCCAAAGAGGGGTGGGGGGGTGCAGAAGAAGGAAAAAAAAAAAAAAAAATGAAGAAACCACTCCTGTGGCAAACAGCAATAAAACACACTTCTTGAACAGACTTTCTCGGGCATGCTTTCTTTCCTATAAAGTCAACCCTATCTTGTTCTCACACCCCCTTCCTTTGTATTTACATCACAAACGTGACTATCAGCCTCATTAAACTTTGTTTGAAAAAACAGAACATTAATCTCTAAGCTGTGCCAACAAAATATGCCCATTTGATTACTTCCCAACCCATCCAAAAAAATTAGGATATTATTATTACTCATGCCTGCAGTTTCTAAAATATGAAGGTTAATAAAGCTATTTCATTCCCTTGGAACCAGTCTAGATTGATCTGTCTTTCTAGTTTATCACAATCTCCCAGCTGTGGGAGATAATCTACATTAAGAAATGGTGTCCCTGTGATTAATTACAGTCTTGCAGGCCACAAACATACCCATTAGATTTCACATTTTATCTGATAAATATATTTCAAGGGGGTGTCAATGACTTTGGAGGATGGGTAAGTGTACTGCAAGTGTACAACTTAAAGTCTACTAGTTACGAAACCCATTAAGAAGAGCTATTGCCTTCTGCTGCTGCATAATAGCACTTTGGAGAACAGGCCCAGACTCTCAGCCTAAAAAACAACAAGACAGAATAAACAGATGCAGAGAAAATCCAGAACTAAGCCTAGCTATCCATGCATCCCCCAGCCCAGCATCACAGCCCTGAATCATCAGACACCAAGAGAAGCAACCAGAGAGCTGGCGGTGATGGATTGATCTGCCAGCCCTCTTTGGGCCATGGCTGCATTACACTCTTCTGGACTTTCATGCCTGAGCACTTCATTAAAGTTTAGATGCCATCCACACTGATATAAAGGTCAGAGTTCTGCTCAGAATCCTACTAAGCATCATCCACATCAATTTCTTGTGGTAGCAAGGTCCAAAAAATTGCATTACTCAGAGTGCTGGATTTCAGAAGCTATTGAACAGTCATCATGAGACAGAAGAAGATTCAATAAAGTGTAGAATTTCCCTTTATACCAATCACCATTTTATATATTTGAATGATATCCCCTTGATACCCCAGTCTTTCAAGTTTTGGGCTCGTATTAAGCGTAGAAGGTAAACATCATCACCTTGAACAACATGCCTTCATTCCTAACTCCTTAAAAATCTCTCTTTTCCAAGGGATAGTTATAATAACTACAACTGTACCAGAAAGATAGGCTCAGGCATTCACCTTGTACTCCTGGATCCATCTGCCTGATCCAAACAATGCAAAAATGCAGTACTTGTCTCAGATCCTTAGGCTACACTTTGTAAAACACAAGTAAGCCGAAGCATACAAAAAAGACAGCTGTAAGCATACACACACAAAACAAGCTGTAAAACAATCCAGTCTAGATTCTCATCAAGTAATAGGAGATGGATGCAAAATTAAATTACTATCACCTGCAGATATTTGAGTAAACATTCATTAGATATGCTTGTCTCTACAGCCTCACTCTGCTATCCCACAGAAGGCAAACCAACAATGAATTGGGAGAATCACTAGCAGATAAGACAGATGTGCAGTTAGTCGTAAGTGGCAACAGGCCTCCAAAAGATCAAAGCTCAATCAAAAAACACTTCAAGAAGCTAACTGCACTGCACAAGGCAGAACCTTCTACTCTATCTCCCGTAAGCGGAGGAGTTAATATACAACACTGAAATCCCAAAAAAACATGCTGGAAACTGCCAAGCGTATTTCAAACCCAAGACACTCTGCATATGAAGTGTTTGTGATATAACCCTGAAATACCCACATTTTCTTTAAACTCACTGGCTTGTACATGGGTAGTTCAGATAGAGAAATCCAAAGCACTTGCCTGTATCTGTAAGGATTACTGCAAAACAACAGATTACATCAGTGTAAAACGAAAGTGTCAGACTGATCTTACACAGTCCAGCATTGTGAGAAAAAAAAAGTGACTGAAGGGGATGACACAACTTATCTGAAAAAAAATTCCTCATTGCACAAATTCATAGCCACTAAAGTGAGAACATGACCTAAGAAACTAAGATGCATTGCATTTAAACAACTGTATCTTCTGGCCTTGGAGCAAGAGAGCCCAATCATGATGAATTACTTCCATAAATGCAGATCATCCTGCTCTTTCATATCAAGTCTTCAGCATTTATTTTCGTTACAGTAAATAACTGCACCTAAGGGATCACTTTACAATTCAAGTGTTTGCATAAACCTGTTGGCAAGTCAATGCGCACATTCCCCAGGAGATTCTCCACCAAGACAAAGTCATTCTTTTTCCCGGCTAATGATATGGACAGCCATCAGTTCATGAGATATTTACACAGCAATATCCTGCCATCACCCTGGAAACGACACTCCTATTCAAGAGGGTTGAGGATTAACATTGAAGTCACCACTGAAGGCCCTTTCTTCATTACCTGCTCTGGTTACAGAAACATGAAGCTAGCAACCTAAATTGCAGCAGCTAGGCAGATCAGCCACACAAAACGGGAATAAAGGGGCCAGTAATGAGAACCACACCTTTTAAGGTTTCAAAACAAATCCAAAATCCTAGGACAAGTCTAGAGTAGTGCAGCGGTGTCAGCACCAAAGAAAAGCTGACCTCTGTTTCATCAGCTGGCAACAGCTCACATTCAAAAGGAGCCAGGACGCTTATGCACAAGAACTTTCAATCCTTGCCATGGTCCCACACAGAGATGACTCGCACTTTAAGGATTAATTATTTGCAGAAGCAAAAGGGCAGCACTCAGCTGTCAGGGACAAACAGCTGTTTGTCCTCTCCTCCGAGAGAAAGGCAGCAGATCAGAAGACTGCAGTTCGCAGCTCCAGATGAGCACCTGTGCTCAGACAGAAGCTGTCCTCTCAGACAGAGAGGCCGTTTAGGTCTGAGGCACAAGAACCTGACCTACAGATTCGCACTTGTGCTGTGAATACCTTGTAGGTACCACACACAGGCCGGCCCCTTCCTTCTCTGCTCTCAAACCATCTCACATGGCACGCTGCTACAGAAACCGCAGTTCCTTTCTTGTCAGTGACCTCTAGTGGCAAGCACAGACAGGAGAGGAAAAACTGGGCCACCTCACAGCACAATTACTGTGAAAGAGATCGATCTTTTCCCCACCACCAAATGAAAAACAAACAGTTCATCCATCCTTCTCTTGGAAGCTACAGCAGGCAAGTCAGGGATGGAAGCTCTCACACAGTCTGACTAACGCCCACGTTAGCAGGGCTACTCTCCTAGAGTAAGACTTCACTATAAGCAACAGATTATCTTCTTCCCACTCCAAACGGTAAGGATCAGAGATCCCCGTATTCCCCTCAGAGCTGCCCTACCTCTGAAGGATTCAGCTTCCTCTAACCCAAGGCTTGCCTTGCTACGGCCCAGCTGCATACCCTTGGCTCAGAGTGCTAAGGAAATTGCTAAGGTTCAAGAAAGCTGCAAGAAGTCCATACCACAGAGCTGTGCAAGGTAAGAAAGGTGTAATTACAGACAGAAGTAGGTTTGTTGAGATGGGGACAGGTATCACCTGACCTTAGGGCAGCAGCAAGATGCAGAAGCTGTTAGAGCAGTCTGTTACCACTGCACCTGCACTGCTACCACCCCGCTCCGCTCCCTGCCATGACGTGCCAGCACACGGCATGCCTGCATTTCAGCTGACGTACCCACAGCCAGATTTAACAGGATTTGTGTTTTGATACTGGACCATAAATCACAATGGCAGAGTTGTACTTTCAGATCTGTGATGTTCACAGTGAAAGTAACTTCTCTCAACTGAAGACAATGTGTTACCACGCAGCATTCGCTTCATGAACAAGCCAAACCCAGTTAGCCAATACCTAAACCCAACATACCTACAAGTATGTTCTGGGTTTGGGACAGGTTCTCAAATGGTTCATGTTTTACTCTAATTAGGCTCTACAGGTTTGAACCCAGCAGACAATATTTGAATCAATGACAAAGAGCTGGCAGTTCTATTCTTGCTGCAGTAGCGGTACCTTGGCTTTCTTCATGTGGCTCATGACATTGCCAAGATCTTCAACATCAATGACAGAATTCATGCCTCCAACTTCCTCAGCATCAGCCTCCTCCTCACTACTGGTTTCAACCAATTCTTCTGCCTGCGTAAGAGACCAGACAAAAAAAATAGGTGCATATCTGCTGTGTTGAACAGAAAACCTGAAAATAGCCCCAA
Source organism: Cygnus olor (assembly GCF_009769625.2). NCBI lineage: Eukaryota > Metazoa > Chordata > Aves > Anseriformes > Anatidae > Cygnus > Cygnus olor. Next base: position 1,054,584 of record NC_049188.1, on the reverse strand, counting down.
GGTTATTTCTAACAGTTCAGTAGTACACAGACCATCTAAAACCCAGTCCAGATAGCCTCTCCCAAATCCACAGTGCTCTGTTTCCCTGTGTCATCTGCCCACCTGATCACTTAAGAAGTCACAGAGAGGTCTGATTCCTGCTGCATGCTATGACAGTCTGGAAGCCTAAACTCCTCCAAGTACCCCTGGCCTGAACAAACAGGGGAGAGAACTGCTTTCCATATCAAACTGTTAATGGAACAGAAAAATTGTCTCCCTTTCTGTACATAGCCAAGGTACAGCATAACTGCACCAACGTAACAACAAGATCAACCTCATCTCCTTCTATGGCCAGGCAACCTGCCTGGTGAATGAGGGAAAGGCTGCTGACATAGACTACCTAGACTTCAGCAAAGCCCCTGACACGGTCTCCCACAGTATTCTGGAGAAGCTGGCAGCCCATGGCTTGGACAGGTACACTCTGTGCTGGGTTAAAAACTGGCTGAACCGCCGGGCCCAGAGAGTAGTGGTGATTGGAGTGAAATCCAGCTGGTGTCTGGTCACCAGTGGTGTTCCCCAAGGGTCAGTGTTGGGCCCATCCTCTTTAATATCTATATTGATGATTTGGATGAGGGGACTGAGTGCACCTCCAATAAGTTTGCAGACAACACCAAGCTGGGGGGGAAGTGTCGATCTGCTGGAGGGTAGGAAGGCCCTGCAGAGGGACCTGGACAGGTTCAGTGGATGGGCAGAGGCCAATGGGATGAGGTTCAACATGGCTAAGTGCCGGGTCCTGCACTTTGGCCACAATAACCCCATGCAGCGCTACAGGTTTGGGACAGAGTGGCTCAAAAGCTGTGCAGAGGAAAAGGATCTGGGGGTGTTGGTCGATGCTCACCTGAACATGAGCTGGCAGTGTGCCCAGGTGGCCAAGAAGGCCAAAGGCACCCTGGCTTGTGTCAGGACTGGTACAGGCAGCAGGACCAGGGAGGTGATTGTCCCCCTGTACACTGCGGTGGTGAGGCTGCACCTCGAGTGCTGTGTTCAGCGTTGGGCCCCTCACTACAACGACATCGAGGCCCTGGAGCGTGTCCAGAGAAGGGCTGCAAAGCTGGTGAAGGGCCTGGGACACAAGTCCTGTGAGGAGCAGCTGAGGGAACTGGGGGTGTTTAGTCTGGAGAAGAGGAGGCTCATGGGAGGCCTTATTGCTCTCTGCAACTGCCTGAAAGGAAGGCGTGGGGAGCTGGGGGTTGGCCTCTTCTCACAAATAACTAGTGACAAGACAAGAGGGAATGGCCTCAAGTTGGGCCTGGGGACGTTTAGGTTGGAAATGAGGAGACATTTCTTCTCAGAAAGAGCAGTCAGACATTGGGACAGGTTGCTCAGAGAGGTGGTGGAGTCACCGTCCCTGGGGGTGTTCAAGGAAAGGTTGGATTTGGTGCTTAGGGACATGGTTTAGTGGGTGATACTGGTGGTAGGGTGATGGTTGGACCAGATGATCTTGGAGGTCTTTTCCAACCCTAATGATTCTATGAAGATGTATTCCTCTTGTTCCTGCAGCAGCCGGCATCCTCAAACCACCTCAGACAGAAGAGCTGTTTTCCTAACGAATTCTACATGGCCATAGCAATCATTTCCAACCCATAATAAATGACATCCAGGAAGGATTAAGTACCACAGCAGCTCTGGGTCTTGCATGCAGAGCAATAAAGGATTGTGTATTCAAAACCCGCAATCAACAAATATCACAGAATGGTTGAGGTTGAGAGGGACCTCCAGAGATCATCTAGTCCAACCTCTCTGCTCAAGCAGGGTCACCTAGAACAAATTACACAGGATCACATCCAGGCAGGTTTTCAGTATCTCCAAAGAAGGAGACTCCACAACCTCTCTGGGCAGCCTGTTCCAGTGCTCTGTACTGAACCATACCTGAACCGTAAAGAAGTTCTTCCTCATATGGCAACGAAACCTCCTGTGGTTCAATTTATACCCACTACCCCTTGTCCTATCGCTAGCTACCACTGAGAAGAGTTTGGCCCCATCCTCTTTACATTGTCCCCTCAGATATTTATTCAGAGGGGATCTTATCAGTCTCTATCTCCTCTTCTCTAGGAGAAACAGGCCCAGCTCACTTAGTCTTTCCTCATAGGGCAGATGCTCCAGTCCCTTAATCATCTTCATGGCTCTACGCTGGACCCGCTGTAGATGTTCTACGTCCCTCTTGTACTGGGGAGCCCAGAACTGCACACGATACTCCAGATATGGCCTCACCAGAGCTGAGTAGAGGGGGAGGATCACCACTCTCGACCTGCCGTCCACACTCCTCTTGATGCAGGCTAGGGTCCTATTGGCCTACTTGCCACAAGGGCACACTGCTGGCTCATAGTTAATTTGTTGTCCACCACAAACCCCAGGTCTCTCTCTGCAGAGCTGCTCTGCAGCAGGTCAGCCCCCGGCCTGTACTGGTGCTTGGGATTATTCCTCCCCGGCTGCAGGACCCTGCACTTGCAGGGTTGAACCTCATGAGGATGAGCCTCATAAGGTTCCTTTCTGCCCACCTCTCCAGCTTATCCAGGTCCCTCCAAATGGCCATGCAGGCCTCTGGTGCGTCAGCCACTCCAACAAGCTTTGTATCGGCTGCAAACTTGTGGAGGATGCACTCTGTCCCTTCATCTAGGTCACTGATGAATAAATTGAACAGCACTGGACCCAGTACTGACCCCTGGGGGACACCACTAGCCACAGGCCTCCAACTAGACTCGGCACCGCTGAGCATATGCCGGAAGTGATTACAGGGAGATAAAGTCAAGGAGGTACAGGACTTGCTCAGATAACAGTACCCCAATGCCTTTGGAAAATCCTTGGGATGCAAAGTGCCTGAGCTTCACCAAGTTGGGAGCATGCTACCTGCTCACAGTGAGCTAAAGGCTTCAATCTGGCTGTGAGACAAAGCAAAGACTGGCTCCCTTGGAGCATCTGTCACAGCATGCATCTCCTCCCACGCAGGAAGAAGGCTCCCTCATCATATAGAGGCTGCTCAGTCTAAGTCCACCACTAATCCTTGGTCCTTCTTTTTGGATTACTTATTCTACTTGTCACTCATCCCTCCACTCCATAAGGAAGTATCAAGCCCCCCACAGCACCCCTCTGGGCTGTGGGATGAAGGAGAAGAGTCAGACAACACTCCAACAAGCGCTGAACCAGAAATAAGGACCTGTGGATTTTGGCTCTACCTCAGCATTCTTGTACTCTGATGCGCCGTGTTCATGATCTGAGCTCTCCTTGCTCTGCTTCCCCTGGGATTTGCACTTCCCTTTCTTGCACTTCCCACTGCAGGGCTTCCTTTCCCCTCTGCAGAGGGCCTGGAGACAACTGAGGAACTTGGTTTTCCAGGCTTCAAAGTCAGCCTCAATGCTGCCATGCTTGCTCTGGGCCACATTGCAGTCCCCCTCAGCACGAGTCATGATACGGCTGGCACTGAGCATCCACAGCCATCTGTCAATATTTCTTCCAACCTAGGATGGGATAGAAGTTAAAAGGAAATTTAAAAGTAACGGGCAATTAAGAAAGCAAGGACCAAGCCTGGAAATAAAACTAGCTACACAGGCTGCAGGACAGCAAGACACGGACTTGTAGACTCCCTCTAACCTGCTGAATCAGAGCACAGCCACGAGGCAGTCTGAACACTGCTGAGCGCCCTCGAGCTGTAAATACCCCTGCTATCATGGCAATGTAGTAAGTGAGGTGTGAGAACTAGCTTCTTTGTGAGGTGCTTGTTGGTTTAGATGTCTACACGCATGACACTTCAGGTGGCCCGCAGCTACATAAAACTAACAGTCCGGTGGCAAGTCACCCCATTTTTCTTCAACTTCAGAGATTAATTATCAGGCTTAGATACCGACGTATTTTACATTAAGAAATAAAAGCACCACAGTATCCAGCAAAATACAGGAAAAGTTGAGAAAAGTGCTCTAAACTGAAAGGCAGCAAGCGAAAAGGCTTCTGGTAATGTGTCTTCATGCACTGATAGAAAGCTTTCAAAGCTGGGAAATTAACTTAATAAGGATTTGGTAAATGTGTTCTCATTAGTCACTACCAAAACCACTCAGATTAATGCCATGCTTACAGGACTTGTCTCTCTCCTATTTCATAGGACAGCACACTTGCTTCAAAGCTGCATTGCCTACGGCCTAAACCCAGTTCCTATCAAGTCCACGCAAATGTTGTAATAGGAGCTGAATTCTCACACCTTAAGTTCCACACCAGGTAATATATCGGTGTCTTCTCAAAATGATAGTACAACTCCACCTGACCCTAACAACCTACTGGTGTCACTCAGTTTTGTTGCAGTTAGGAAAGTTTAGCCATTCAGAGGAACAGAAAAGTAATGGGGATACTCACTGTGTTATAATGATCAACATAAACTGAGTTTCCCAAGCCAAACACAGCATATCTCAGGCCCTTCAGGTAGGTTTTGCCAAAGCGGAAGTCATTTGCAGTCTCTTCTAACCACTTGCAGAACCATGCGGCACTCTCAGTTGGCTGTCCGTCTGTGTATGTAGCTACCAAGAACACACAGATGTTCCTGCTGGTTGTCTAATGTGTAAGAATGGGACAGGAAAAAAATCGCTGATTATCAGAGCACTTTACATGAGGAAGAGCTGTAGCAGACAGTTGGAAGCATGAGGAAGAGCTGTAACACAAAGACAGCTTGAAGAAGTTAAAAGTTGTTTTGTGTGTTTTTTTTTTTTTTTTTTTTTAATACTATGTGGGTTAAGAATGCTGCAAGTAATAAACCCAATGGTAGCAAGTAGCCATCCTCCATGCAAAGCCATCTTAAGTTAGCCAAGGGAAATCAAGCTGTCTTCCCTCTACATAACAGGGACAGTGGTAAAACTGACATCCACCTTCCCTACCCCAATGAACAGCTTCTTATACTCTTACAGTGATAAAAGTCTCCCACAGATGCAAGAAGGAACTATTAATCTTTCCAGAAGAAAAAAATCCATCACAGATTATTCAATAAAAAAAAAAATTCCTGGGGGGTGTATTTATAAGTCTTCAAAGGCTGCAGAAGTATCACTATTTGTTCTCTGCTTTCCCCAGGTGTACCCTCTCAGAGAGAACAGGGGGACCAGGTGCAGATACTCTCATGTAACTCACTCCTGAGTTACAGAACCAGCTCATACAAAATCAGCATCAGTATCAACATATTGTAGATGATGCTCTTATAGTAACTTTCAAGATTACTGCTGAGGGCTGAAGGGCTATGCTCACCTATGTTTGAGAAGTAATTTGCAAACACGTACCTTTGGGGATTTCCAGGATAACAGGAGAGAAATACGAAAGGAAAAGATCCTTGACAATACCAGGAAAAGTTTGTATTTATTACATACCTCCTCTGCTAGACAGTCATCTGGATCATAATCTCCCATGCTAATGACTTCCACAGGCAAATTAAGGGAAATAACTGCTTCAGCCAGGCCTTTCGCAAATCTCTGAGAAGAGAAATGTAGAAAATTATGAATGAGTTCAACCCAACTACAGTAAGTGTGAAACAAGCTCTGCCATGTCCAATCACAAGACATCTCCCAGCACAGAAAGCTCGATAATTACACACTCAATAATTACACACTGCACCTGTAATTTCTCAGATTAAAAAAGTGAAGGAGCAATGAAGATTTAAAAGTGCTAATAGCTAATGATTTGCATACATACAAATTCATTCTTTTTGACAAAGTACCTAAAGCAGCACTTCTCTCTAGAATACCTGCTAGCAAACTAAGAGTATACTGTAACAGCAAGTTTTAAGCCTTATAATTAGTGTCTCTACCACTTGCCCCATTTTAAGTGAATAGACTTGGGTTTTTTTGTTTTGGTTTGGCTTTGTGTTGTTTTTTGTTTGTTTTAAACATAATTTTCACTTATCTGTCATGTTGTGCACTGATCTCTAATGAGCTAATGAACTTTCCAATAAACTTTCAGATTTTTACATGGTTCCTAAGGCAAGCAACATACTTGAATCTCGGAAATATTTCTATCAGCTTCAGGCAGGTGGAAAAAAACAGTAACATACCTTTGCTGTGCCAGTCTGAGACCCATAGAAAATCTTTACACCAGCAACATAGACCTCCTTCACCTGCAGGGCAGCATATCCATTTGCTTGTTTTTCTTCTACTACTTCAGAAGACAGGTTCCCATTGGATTTTTCACCCTGTGAAAAAAAGCATTTTGTCTCATTCAACCCCTTTAAGTGTCCTTAAGCCCGTTTTCCCAAAAGCATTTAAAATACAAAGCCAGTAACCAGCCTCCCAGCACTATGCCAACGCAACAGTCAAAGCATTTTAGCTTCTCACACACTCATAGAGAAACGCATTAGTAACTACTCCACTGAACTAGGCCGTGCTGCAAACCCATCTCACACATCAGGGAGACAGCAGGATTCAGCAGAACCTGAGAAGTGATTCTTCCACCCTATGCTGCAGAACTTCACTCGTGTGTGTGAGAAGGTTTTAGCTTCCTGAATGAGCTAATCCCACTCCCATCCTAAAACCAGTTCAATCTTTTCATTAAGGTCACCGGAAAGGCTAACCTGAAACACTGGACACAAGCAGAGCGACTTACTTGAAGTGACAGAGCTGTCCAGGCTAACACTTCTCCGTAGCAGAGTGAGAAGTTTTCAGACAAAATCTGTTCTAACCTCAGAGCAGCACTGGCGGCTAGTTACCCACACCCACAGCACAATCCAGACTGAGAACTGTAACTGTCAGGTAAACTAAACCACACTTTGGATTTACAACAACCAAGGTGGGCCCGCAGCAAAGTGCCACATTTCACTGCACCAGTGGGTACCTTCACCTGGCACCTATTCCTTCCCACACACAAGTTTTGGGTTTTTCTCAGACAAATGTGCTCAAGTCTCCAGTTACCTTCTTTTTGGTGGTGAAGAGCTGGACAATGATCCAGAGACTGATCCCAAAAGCAATAACAGAATAGATGTAAAATCTGTGCAGCCACAAGGATGCCAGGCAAGTGTAGGAAAAGTTCCACATATCCATTGAGACATCTAAAGCTAGATTAAATCACAGATTTAGCAAAAGCAGATTTCTTCACTATGAATTTAGAATAAGCACACAAAAAAGTCACACCACACCCACAGACTCATGCCATCAGCTATTCCCAGGCTCTGCAGAAAACAGCTTCTGGCTGAAGACACAACGCTACGGCTGAATCAGTGACCTTCACCTTCTCAGCGGTGCATACACAGAGTTTCACCTGCCTACCCAAGCTAACATTTTAGAAATCACACTGCAATGCTGGGCTTTTCTTACCTAGGGCAGGTTCTGTCCCAAGGAAAGGCAGAAAATACTTGCGCAGCGCCACTGCCTGAAAGTAAAGTAAAACGTCCTTGTTAAACATCAAGTGTATCTCACAGGCCTTAGCTTTCCATAGACCCAACACATGCAGATCTCTGGAGCTGTAAAATCCCGTGTCAAGGGGGAAATCATTCTCCCAGCTAACTGGGGAACAGAGCCCTGGCTTGCACACACGAGGTGCTACACTGATTACGACAACAGGTTGGGTACAGAGCATCAAGGCCAGACTGAAATCTGGATTCGATCACAAATACTTTCCCTGGGGTAATATCATGTGGGTGAGGTTTCATTTGGAACAGTGAAAATTGTTCTGAGCTGACTTTAAAACTCCAAGTACACCATGACTGTAGCCAGGGGCACTGCCTGTGTGGCCCCTGTGATTACTTATCAGGTACAAAACATTCAAGAGCTTAAACAAGGCTGATCTGCAACACATAACTGCCTGAGAAGCACCGAGCATGAAAGCTGGCTGCAGTCTGCAAGCCTCTTGCACCCTGCTTTGGCAGGCGTCTAACAGGAGCAGGAACACAAAAAGCTTGAAGAAGGTGGAAGCTTCATCTTGGTTCTCCCCAGGCTGCTGCTCATAGCATGAGATTAAAGCCCTCCTTCCCCTCGGCCAGCAACACCCAACCCCTGAGAGAAGCAGGGTGAGGGGACCCCGCTCCCAGCCGGCCCCATGCCACAGGTGGGTGCCAGGCGCTGCAGGCAGGGAAGGCCTCCAACACCCCCAATAATTACCCCAGGGAAGGCCTCCAACACCCCAATAATTACCCCACTGAAGCCCCACACACACACTAATTACACCCATTGAAGCCCCCGCCCACATGCTAATTACCCCACTGAAGCCCCCCCGCTAATTGCCCCAACAATTACCCCCATGAAGCCCCCCCACGCTAATCACCCCAATAATCACCCCACTGAAGCCCTCCCACGCTAATCACCTCAGTAATCACCCCCCTGAAGCCCCCTACGCTAATTACCCCAATAATCAGCCCCCTGAAGCCCCCCACTGAAGCCCCCCCGCGCACTAATTACCCCCACGCGCTAATTACCCCCACGCGCTAATTACCCCCACGCGCTAATTACCCCCACCGAAGCCCACCCCCCACCATTAATCACCCCGCCGAGGGCCCCCAGCATCCCCCCCCGTACCTCCACCCTCCGACCCCACGCGGCCGCGGCCCCTCGCCCCCTCCCCTTCCGTTTCCCTCCGGACGCCATTTGCCGTCCCACAACCGGGCGGGGACGGCGGCGCGGCGGCCAACGGCCGTGCACAGCGGGGCGGCCCCGCCTCTCGCCGCCCCTCCCGCGGGGTCGTGTGGCGCAGCCAGGCGGCGGCGGCGGCGGCGGTTCGGCCATGTCCATCTTCACCCCCACCAACCAGATCCGCCTCACCAACGTGGCCGTGGTGCGGGCGCGGCGCGGTGGGAAGCGCTTCGAGATCGCCTGCTACCGCAACAAAGTCATGGGCTGGCGCAGCGGGGCGTGAGTCCGGGCTGGCGGGGGGGGGGGAGGGGCTGGCTGTGAGGGGGCAGAGCCCGCGGGGACCGGCGAGGGGGGGCGGCTCTGAGGGGGTCCGGTTCTGAGGGGGGCTCCATGGGGCCCGGTTGTGGCGGGGGGGGAATCCCCCGGGCCGCTCCGGGTCTTGTCAGCGGGCTCGGCCCTGCCCTCGACCCGTCCCCGCCGCCCCCTGACGCTGCGGTCGGCTGGCAGGGAGAAGGACCTGGACGAGGTGCTGCAGACGCACACGGTGTTCGTCAACGTGTCCAAAGGGCAGGTGGCGAGGAAGGAGGATCTCGTGCGGGCCTTCGGGACGGATGACCAGACGGAAATCTGTAAGATGGTAGGTCCTGCGCCTCGCAGCACGCCCTGACAGGGCTTGTTACGGCTGGGGGACGTGAACGCCGCGCAGACGTGGGAGGTTGGTTGGTTAATGGAGGGCTCGCAGTGCTGCTGTGGGTGAAATCATTGTTTGTTCGCTAAAAAATGCATAGAGAGGGGCGGTAGCTCTCTGGTATTCTCTTAAATATTATACATTCATCTAAGTCTTCTGCATTTCATGCATTTACGCATTGGAATAGGCTGCCCAGGGAAGTGGTTGAGTCACCATCCCTGGAGAGCTTTAAAAGACGTTTAGATGCAGAGCTTAGTGATAGGGTTTAGTGGAGGACTTGTTAGCGTTAGGTCAGAGATTGGACTCGGTTATCTTGGAGGTCTCTTCCAACCTAGATGATTCTCTGGTAGCATACAGCCTTAATGCGCTGATCTCTTCAGACCCAGATGAGCCTTGAAGAATTTACCATCAAAGATCCGCCATTAAGGATGCAGAGAAAAGAAAAGGGTAGTCACTTGTTTTGGAGAGTCCAATTAAATGTTAAGAACAAATCTAGTTTCTTCTTGGCATGTTACGGATTGTGGGCTTGCTGTGGGTGATGACAGTTTAAATAAACCTGTGCCTTTCTTTTTGTAGTTTAGTGCTTCTGTGGTGTTTGTTGGTTGTGGGTTTTTTTCTGACATCTTTCCAGTGTTGTCTGTTGTAACAATATACATTCTTATACGGTTATTTTTTTTCAGCATTTCATGTCTAACCAAACCATTCAAGCAACTGTTAAATTTATCATGCAAGGGTTTTCAATTTTTTGCCAGATCTGCAACACTTGCTAACCAATTTCTTTATTTTTTAACTGCAGATTTTATCAAAAGGGGAGTTGCAGGTGTCAGACAAAGAACGACAGACGCAGCTGGAGCAGATGTTTAGAGACATAGCTACTATTGTGGCTGACAAATGTGTGAATCCTGAGACAAAGAGGCCGTACACAGTAATCCTTATAGAGAGAGCCATGAAGGATATTCACTACTCCGTCAAACCAAACAAGAGCACAAAGCAACAGGTTAGTATTCTCTCAAAGTCAGCTTGTGCTCAGAGGTGTTGTCATCAAGTGTAATTTCTCTGAGCATTCGCATAGGAATGAAAACAGCCTTGTGGTCAAAAGCTGGCAGAACGATTAGTTGGCTGGCTGGCAGCTGAATGCTGAGTACAAGCAGCTTCTGAAGCTCCTGTAGTTTGTCTCTTAACTGTTCAGTGAAGGGAGAAAGATTAAAAACTAATTAAAGCAGCATCAGTGATATGCCTGGAACAGAAATAAATGTTTTATGATTTATTTCAAGTGAGATAGTAAATCAGTCTGTACATCTGAGCCATATGGGTTTCTACTGTTCTGTAGGATGACTGTCATTTAACATTATTTCCTATTTAACATTCTTTCTGGCGTGTTTTTTCAGTATTTGAAGTGACCACCATCAGCCATAACTCTGCCTTTTCTTTTTAGTCTAGCAAACTAGCGTAATTGCAATCTCTTCCTGCAGCAGAGTACCGGTGAACAGTACTGAGAAATGTCTGAAGCTAGTGCAGAAAAATTGAGGTTTTGATCTGTGTGGCCTTTTTAAGCAAGTGAATAAATGCTCTTTTTTTCTTCAATGTATCTGCAGGCACTAGAAGTGATCAGACAATTAAAGGAGACCATGCAAATTGAACGTGCTCACATGAGGTTACGATTTATTCTTCCAGCAAAGGAGGGGAAGAAACTCAAAGAGAAGCTCAAGCCACTGATTAAAATTATTGAGAATGAAGACTTTCACGATCAGTTAGAAATTGTAAGCAATAAAGCAGACCTTGGGTTTCATACTTGACTTGACTATACCATGCTACAGCAAGAATTAGCATAGGGAAGTTTTTTAGATAAACTGCAAGGGTGCCACAGGTCTAAATCAGAGTCATGGTTTGTAGTCTTTAATGTCACACAATCATACTGAAAGCTTGAAAGTAGCCTTTAGTGTACAGAGATTGCAGGTTCAGGCTGAGGGGAAGCACAGTGTAGTTTCTCTTAGCAGTGATTCTCCTATAAAATACGTAAGTTTCTGTGCATGTATGGAATTTTTCTGTTAGTTATTTGGTGGATCAGGCCTGTATTTTGACAATAGTCAGTTAATTGTTTAAAAAGCAGTTTGTGGTAAAGGAAAATTTGCAATTGGTAAGAATCTTTGAGAACAGGTTAGAATCTAGCAACCTAACTGTCAAAGCCATCATGTCCAGCATGCTGAATGTGCTGGAAATGCAAAACTTCTTTGATAAAAAGTTTTGATAAAAACTGCTTAGCAATTCTGCCAAGTCCCTATAGTAACTAAACAATACCTTTCTTTAAATGAAAATGAATTTTAGATCATGAAAAGTTGTTGATGAAAATTGAGTATTATTGCTTGACTGATTAAATGTGAAATATTTCAGGTGTGCCTTATTGACCCGGGCTGCTTCAGAGAGATTGATGAGCTGATCCGATGTGAGACAAAAGGGAAAGGAACACTGGAAGTGCTCAGTCTGAAGGATGTGGAGGAAGGAGATGAAAAGCTTGAATAACGAAAACCTTTTTGATGCAGTACTACTTTAACAGCGTTCAACGGAATGACTGGTGTTAGCAACTCTTTTCTGTTAGGCCTTCTTGTTTTTTCCAATCTCTTGCTGCCAAATACTTTCTGACACTAATCCTTTGGGATTTTTCCATGCAGTGTGTTTTTTATCATTTTACACTTGCTTGGTTTACAAATGGTTTGCCTGTAGGAACATTTTGTGTCAGAGTTGCACTAATGAGGATTGAGTTAAGACTTGATATGGAAGTTACTATGGCTTTGGTTTACTTTAAGGATTGCTGATGAGGAGTGTTTGACTGATATGGCACCAATCATTTTTGCTTAAATCGTCAGTGATGAGTGGAAGATTGCATATGTCACCGAGGGGTGGGTGTTGTACGTGAGGAGAGGAACCTTTGGAAAAGGGAGACGCATTTTCACTTTCAAACAAGTGCAAAATGTGGATCATGTGTAAACCAATCTCTTGGCGGCATGAAAACTCACCTATACTTCCATAATTGGCTGCTCAATAATTACAGTAATTTAAAGGACCATTCTTGTAGATTTTGTTCACTGGATATAACAGCACTCACTAACTTAGAAAAAATGTTCTCCAAATAACTTATTCATAAAATCTATTTAGCTACATTAATAAAAATGAATTATCATCTATTTATATATTATAGATACAGAAAGAAATAAAATAATTATTTTTGTTATAGCATAGGAGGTATCCCTGGCTGTGGTGATGCTTTTCATAGGCTGGAGGAGCAGCCTGCATTTCTGAGCTGTTCTCATTCACGCAGTGAAATGAACCGGATCTGTAGCCTCTGGCCATTGTGCTAGACAGGCTTTTGTTGGGCCAGAATTCCCTCGTGGTAGCTGTGTGTATGTGTGCCTTTGCATTTGAGTTTGATGCAGAACAATGCTTGCAGCTGTCCTTTATCCTGTGTCTCTTCATGCTGCTTTCTAATACATGTGCAGAATTTCCAGCCAGCTCCTGAGGCATGGTGTATAGTTCTTCAAGTTTCTGTTAAAACTTGTCTCAAATGTATTAAACAAATGCTTTTTAACTTGCATATCTCAAAGAAGAGGGGAAAAGAGGATGAAAACTGGAGAAAGAGATACTAAAAATACCCTCAGGCCAAGCGGACATTCTTGGGAGACTGAAAGGCAAGCCAGCAGGAGTTTAAGGGGAGCCTTTAGCATTATATACCTGTTTCCATGCTGACAGTATGCAGCAAATCAGGATTTGCAGGGCGGCCAGCTACTAGATCCCTGTTTTAGATGAGCATGTGCTACATTCATTCTGTGCTGTTTACTTTTGGAGCATGTGACCATGCCTGTTAAATGACAATTAAACTGACCTCTAGGTTGTGTTTTTCACATGACCTTTTCCTATGTACCATTAAAAGATGATGTGAATTTTCTAGATTTCATGCAGGGAGACAGAGTCAACTGGAGAAAGATTTGACATGGCACGTGGGCTCCTCTGCGCCTGACTAGATCCTTGGTCAAAGGTTTCCTCTCTGAAGTTGATTTCTGCAGCAGCCTGTTGACATGAGCTTGTGCGAGGCTGGGTTCAATTTTCTTTAGTAATGTTTTGGGAGGACTTGCTGCTAGGGAGCCTGAGTTCTGCTGAAGGGTCATGAAATGGAGATTCTTGAACCGTTGTATCCATCTTTAAATGCTTTCTATTGCCCCCAGGATAATCTTCCATCATGTTTAAATGCTGCCTAGGAAGGTTTAGTGGCATAATCTCTGTATTTGTGAGGTGGACACAGCTTAAATGTGGAGAGCTGGTGCTTGGATAGATGGGCAAAATTCCTCATGTATACAAGCCCTTAGCTGCTTGTCTTTCAAATGGCCATCTCTTCATTCACAATTTATGAAGCACTGAGGAGGATGTTGATATTTAACTTGTCACTGGCACTTAGAACTAACATGTAATTCATAAATCTGCAAAGGAGACACTGAGCAAAAGCCTCAGATTACATTGTGTTGGTAATATTTGATTTCGTAATTCTGTAATTTCTTTGTTTTATATGTTCAACACCTAGAGCACAATAGGATGGCTTGAGTTACAGAAGCTTAACCTAAGCTGATTTATGAGCTTGGTGCAAGAAAGTCAATTTCCTTATACAGTCTTTTTCTACAGATCAAATGTTAAAGATTTTCTATAGTAGAGGGAGCTTGGTTTTATTTATAAACATGCGTGCATTTCTTGACATGTTTGTAGTTCAGCAAGAATGTATGGTAAGCATCAAAATAAATACCAGTATTGATAGCTGTTCTTTCTGTTTTCAACTTTTGCCCATTTCAACGAGGAACATAGTCGTTTCCTGACTTATTAACTGAAATTTCCAAAGGAACGTATGTATGTAGTAATAGTCTCCTCTTGGTGTTTGAAGTAAGCTGGCAGCTTTGAGGTGAGTGCTGGTAGTGGGCTTGGGTACACATGCCCACATTTTTTCCCTGAAATTTTCCTCAAAACTTGAGTTAAACAATTTTTTTGGTCTTCTGCATGTTGCTATTCTTTTTAGTTGTGGTCTTTCTGTTGAGGGAGATGTTCAGTTTCCTGGGGATCTGTGAAAACCTTTAGGTGGCAGTGATTGGTCCGTAACCCATGAGTTTAAATGACACCGAATTACTCCAGTTGAGACAAGTAAGAATATCACCACTTGCAAGCTTCACTACTTCGCTTATGTAAAGGTGGTGTTCATGAGAGGTCAGCCAGGCAGTACCCCCTTGAAGTCTGGGCAGAAGACAGCCTTTGAAAAGGAAGAATGATCACACAGGCATTGGATTTCACAAGTGGGTGATAAGAACTGAGGCTAGGAAGAGGGACATTGCAGAACGCAATAAATTAACAGGTAATTACTCTTTCCTGGTATGATAGCCAGCCCTATACCATCCTGGTAGGATTCCTGACCCAACCTTTATACAGCTGTGAGAAGCTCCTCAAAGACGTACCCGATTCCTGGCGGGGCTTGGAGCGTTTGCAGGGCTGGGGAGGTTGAAACTGCCGTAGCCATGGCGATGGGATGCTGAGCGGGGTCCCAGCTGGCTGCCCGACCTTTGGAGGGCTGGGTAATTGTGCAGTGCTTGCTCCGTTGTCCCCTGCCGAAACGGGGCAGAGGGGGCTGTGGGTGGCCGTGGCCACGCCGTAGGGGTAGGTAGCAGCCAGGAGGTGCAGGGCAGCTGGTGTGGGTGCGTGGTGCCAGGAGGAGCCGTGGTGCCAGTTCCGTCCGAGGTCACAGACCGGCGGTGGCACCACCGGACAGAGGGGCCGCAGCAGCTGCCGCATGCACGCCGAAGCTCAAGGCCGGACTGCTGGCACCATGCAGAGCCGCAGGGCAGACATCAGCCAGCAGACCCAGGAGCTGCGCAACATCATCATCTTGCAAGGTGCTGCTCCTTCGGCCTCGCGGGCACAACCCAGCATGGGGGGCCCTCGGGGCGCAGGGATGTGTCCGGTTTGTGGGGTGCGCTGGGATGTTGGTCTCCAGCGTGGCAGCCAAAACAAATGGGTGGCAGCCGCACTGGGATGGGGCCTGCAGTGGCTGCCTGGTCCCCTGAGCAATGCGACCCCCTGCAGAAAGGGGCCATCGGGTCCCCAGCGGGGCTGCTCCCTTCCTGCTTGGTGGGACCAGCCGAGCGTGTGGCTGCCCAGGCATTGGGGAGGCGGGATTTGGCCCAATGTCTTTGTCCCTTCCTGGCTTTTTCCCACTGCCCAAGCCTCTGGGGCAGAGGGGATGCATTTGTGCAAAAGGGGGCAGCAGCAGTGGGTGAGGATAGGCTGTCCTGTGCCAGAGCCTGGCAACAGGACATCATCCTGCATGGCACCAAGAGCACTCTAACGTCCTCTAGAGCAAGGGAGGAAGTCTTTCACGCAGTCGTCTGAGGAAAAGCTCAGCCAGAACAGAGATCTGCTCCCCCAGCTGCGCGGGATGGTGCAGGAGGACATCCATGCCCTGGGCATTGCCCAGAAGGTACCTGCAGATCCCCTCAGCTGTGCCCCTGCTCCCCTGCTGGGTCTCTCCAGGAGCAGGTACCAGCCCCATGGGGCAACAACAGCATGTGACAGTCCCCAACCTGGCACTGATGTTCTCTCTGCCCTCTCCTGCCTGCAGCATGACCAGCTCATCATCTCCAAGGCTTGCAGAGCAGAGAAGAACTTGGACATTGTTTTGGCTGGCAAGACGGTGGAGGTAATGGGCAGGGCCTGACTGGCACCAGCTGCTGGCAGGGGTTGGGAAGGGACACTTGTAGGAGCCTTTGGGCCAGCAGCCCCCCGGTGGTGGCTGCAAGACCTGGGGTGTTCACAGGTCACATCCCATCAGAAACAATCTGCAGCTGCAGTGGGTGGACACCAGCACCCCCTCTGCCCTGCCCCACCTCCCAGGGCAAAGCTCTCCCACCCTCAGCCGTGCCACGGCAGTGACCATTTCCCAGTGTCCCCGGGTCCCCGGCTCTGCTCTGGAATGAGCTTCCCAGGCAGGTCCCCATCCCCTCCCAACCTGCCTGCCCAGGGTGCCCGGGAGAAGCTCCAGAGCAGCATCTTCAAGCGGGTGAACGCCTGCAACGCGTTGCTGTATGAGGTGAGGCAGCGCGGCCGGACCCAGGACGAGCTGCAGCAGCGGCTGCAGCAGCTGCTGGATGTCAAAATCGATGACAAGCGGCTCCAGGAGCAGGTGCAGGTACATGCCACCCCTTCCCCATCCCGAGCTCCCCGGGCTTGGTATGCTGCGCCACCCTGTGTCCTGCCCCGCAGGTGATTCGCCAGCTGGAGAACAGCATTGAGAAGATGCTCCTGAAAGTCCACACCGGGCAGAAGGTGACCCTGCTGTACCTGGCAGTGCGGGATGTCCTCAAGAAGGTGGGCTGTCCCCGTAACGCCAGCACAGAGCACTGCGACGGACGTGCCCCGTGGCTGGGCTCTGCCTTGGGCCATCTGCTGAGGTTGGCTTGACCTGGGACTCGGAGAGGTGACGCGGGGTGGCTCTGTGTGTCCCAGGAGCTGGCCTACCTGCCTCTGCATCTGGACCTCCTGCACGGGATGGCCGGGGTGTACCATGGGGAGCTGGAGGACATGGAGGTCATGGCTTTGGATGCCCTCAAAGCCAATGACATAACCAAGGTGAGCAGCTGGGGGACTTCTTACATGCTTCAAAGCCTACAGAGGTCCAACAAAAACAGCCCCACGTGCCCAGGCTGGTGCATCTTCCTGCAGTAAATTGCAGAAGGACTGAGCTGGACCTGCCCACAACAAGCAGATGCCTCCATAGCTCCTCCAGCATCCTGCTCTCTGTGGCCCTGGGGCTGGAGACAGCCTGCTGGGAGCACTGGTGACAGTGAAGTCAGCCTGCTCCAGCCTCCAGCCCTCCATGCCCTCCGTACTCATTTCCTGTGTAGCCCAGGAGGTCAATTTTGGCCATCCATGGATACCAGCTGGCCCACGGAGGTCCTTCCCAGCTTTGACAGCCATTTCTCCCTTCTCTCTGACTCTAATGTGCTCCAGGAGGAGCTGGCCAAGTTGGAAACAGAGTTCCTCGCAGAGAGAGAGCTCAGGCACTGCTCCCTGGCTGCCCAAAAGGTGCAAATCGACCGACTTTGGCTCAAGGATGCAAGTGAAAAGCACTTGAGAGCGGTGAGCTGGTGGGAGCTGGGGCAGGGGGCAGTGCTGAGACCCCCCGGGGTGGGTGTGCCGCAGGGCCACCCTCCCCAGGTGCCAGCAGCTCAGGGGGTCACAACGAGTGTCCTTGCAGCAAGCCAGGTACGACCTGGCCGTGGACTTCCCCTCCCTGCTGCCACAGGACTCGCTGCTGGGTGAGTGCCTGGAGGGGTGCAGGGGCTGGGGAACCCGAGGAGGAGGAGGCAGCCTCCTTCCTCCCCTGCCCCTTTCTTCTGCCCAGGCACCAAGCTGGAGGCCACCAAGTCCCAGATCGAGCACGAGGCCCGGGTGACGTCAGAGGTGGAGAAGGCCAAGGCTGCGGTGCAGTGCTCCTGCCTCTGGGTGAGGGAAATCCCACCTGGGAACACCCAGCCGTGGGGAGCTGAGACTGCTCTGCTCAGGGCTTCATCGAGGGGCTCCTCTCCCGAGCCCCCTGAAGCCAGCCCCTCTTGCTCATGGTTCCGACCCCCTGGGCCCTGCGGGCTGAGTCCTCGTGCTGTGCCCTGGGCAGGACATCACGGGCAGGCTGCTGGCACAGCAGAAGTCCACGGCGGAGCTGGAGCAGCACATCAGGGCGTGTGAGGAGAAGAAGCAGGTGCTGAAGGACATGCTGAGGGACTTGGAGCTGAAGCAGGCAGAGCTGAAGTTTCGCCAGTCCCCAAGTGCCATCAGGTGCTGCTGGCCTCAGGCTGCAGAGGGCCTCCTGGGGGCCCAGGTCAGGATCCAGCACATCCCTGGGGAGCAGGGCCACGTCCTCCTGCCATGCGTGCACTGGGACATTCATGTCCCAACAGGCCACCCTGCCTCTGTCCCCCTCAGCTGCCCACCTCTCCTGCACTAGGGCCTGCGTTCAGCAGGGTGCTCCCCGCTTTGGTCCTGACAGAGCACCCAAAGTCCCCCCAGGACAGCAGGGACATGGGGCAAGGAGGGATGAGTGAGATCCTCCTGTCCAGAGCCATGGTGGTGATAACAGGACCTGAGGCCACACGGTGGAGGTGTCTCTCAGACCCAGCCTGCCCCAGCAGGGCACGTGGAGGACATGTCCTCCCTGCCAGGCCTGAGCTGCAGTGCAGGCAGCATCCACTCCACAGCGTGGGCCTACCTGGGCAGTTTTTGCAACACTTTTGGGGTGTCTCTGCACGTGGGCACCCATACAGACGTGTGTGGGTCTGGTCAGCTGCAGGAGGCTGGAGGCAGAGCTGAGGACAAGCCTGCAACAGGAGGAGGCCCGGTTGGAGCAGGCACAAGCCCAGTCCCTGAGGAACCAGGAGCTCCTGCTCCTGTTTGAAAATGGCATCGACAACCTCTTTATCCGCCTGTACGGCATCGATGTACCCGAGCAGGTACAGGGTGCAGCAAGGAGCTCAGGACCCAGCTGCCACCAGGAGCAGGTCCTGCCTGTCCCCACTGTGTGTCCCCTCCCCAGCACAGGACCCATGGCAGTGCTACGGGGCATCCCAGTGACACTTGGAGCTGCTACCATCACCCCAAGCAACTCGTAATCCCTGTCAATGTTGTTCTTCCTTCTGGCCCCAGGATGTCTCCATCGAGCTGAAGGGGGTGGATGAGAAGCTGCAGTACTGCGAGCAGAAGCTGCAGCACCTGGTGCAGCGGGTGGTCTCCCTGCCTGTCCACAGCTACAGCCCTGACGAGGACAACGAGGTGCGCAGGGGCCCTGTCCCTGCTGTGGTCCTTGGGGCCCTGCATATGGCTCCTCTGGGTGGCCTGTCTCAGGGTGTCCTCCCTGATGGGAGGATGGAGGTGGCCTTGGTGCAGGGCCGGGGTAGTGCTGGACACCGCAGGGTGCCCCCTTCCCTAGGGGGACATCAAGGTGGGACACCCCTGAGGTTGCAACACCCACCATCCCTTCAGCAATTACCCCGGAACATCTTTCGCAGACTTTTGTGAAGGTCAGGAATTTTCTGGAGAAAACAACCGCGAGAGAGCCGCAGAACCTGAAGATTTCCTTGGAGGACATAGGCTCTGTGGTCCAAGGTAGGAGAACACGGGGACAAGTCCCACAGCAACTGCCCCAGCCCATGGGACTTCTGGGTGTCCTGTTTTGCCTCCCACTGTCCCAGCGGACCCCAGCTCACAAGCTGATCCCAACCCATGCGCTGTCCCCAGACCCTGGGGCTGACTTTGGCTGTCTCCAAGGTTTTGAGCATGGGTGGTTGTTTTTGGTGGGTATGGGGGAGAGAACAAAGGCAGCTGGTGGGGTGGTGAGTGCTGAACCACATCAAGAGGTGCTGTGGGTCTTCACCAGCCAAATGAGAGTCTCCTAAATCACCTGGCAGGGAAGAAGGACCAGTGCTTGTTTCTGTCTGTGGCCTCCTGTTAGATGCTCTTAGACGAGATTGAGTGCTCAGCAGCTCACCACCTCTTTATTCACAACGAGGGAGATGTGGCCACCACCTCACAGCTCCAGACCTTTACAGAAAGCCCCAGCAGAGTCAGAGATGAACCACTGAGATGGGGGTGGCATTGCCAGTGGATGCTGAGAATGGAAAATCTAGTTGACAGTGCCTGTGCTGGAGATGCCAACAACCCTCCGAGACGTGAAGGCTCTCCCTGGGGACACAGGTATGGTGGAGGTGGCCTCCCAGCCCCACTAAGCCCATTTGTTCCTGCTCTCTGCCACAGATCCCTTTGATTTTGCTGACAAAGACCACGGCCTGGTTCTCACCCGGGAGGACATCAAGAAGCAAGGGCTGCACCTGATCGAAAGCAAGATGAAAAGTGGCAAGAGGAAGTAGTGGTTGCTCCCCCAGAGCTCCTGATGCCTCAGACCACCCCCTGTGCCCTTTTCCCAGCAGGTTTAATAGAGCAGAGCTTTTTCATCCCTCCTAAGCCTGTGGTAAGGCTGGAAGGGGGGGGATCTGGGAGGTGGTCTTGTCCCACTGCCCTCACCTGCTGCTCACCCTACAGAGCTGGGGACGAGCTGGGGACATGCTGTGGTGGAATAGTTTTCCCCCCTGGAGCAAAGCCATGGGCAGGCTGGCTTTCTTCCCCCTTGATCCTGTAGGGCCAGTTCCACTGTGGGGTCTCTGGTCAACCCCAGCCCCAAAAGGCTATGCAGTGAGCCAAGGCCACACACTGGGACAAGAACAAACAGGTAGTGGCACCTAAGCATGCAGGTGCCCAAGCAGGCAGCAGGACTTGAAGTCATGCACTGAAGCATAGAAGAAAGCTGCCTGTGACTGATTTAATCCCATGGTGGCTCCTTGCAGGAGGTTGGATGGTGACATGGCAATGATGGATGGGGACACGGCAGCTCAGGAGGGTTGGTACCACCTACAAGGAGTCCCAGAGTTGCAAGGCACCAGGTCACGCTTTTGGTCCCTTCAGGTTTTTTGGTGAGGTTCCAGAGTAGGAGCTGACCTACCCACTGGGTTAGATTTAATGGAATTGCACTAGGCACAAGGCCACCCAGCATGGACCTGGTTGCATGACCTTCCCACTGTCCCATGGCTCCGAGACAGTTGGGGGGGGAAGCGTATGGGTGGTGGGGCAGCCTGGGTGGGCATGGCACCTCTGGACAGGTGCATGGGGAAGGAGGGACAGATCCTGCCTCGAGAAGGAGGAACTAAACATCAGATGAAGTCCCCAGACTAGGGCTGTCCAACCTCTTCTTGCACCTCTTGTGCCTCTTCCCTCCCCTGTGGCCTATGCACACATCATTCAGCCCCTGCTGACAGCCTTGAACTCCAGGCATCAGCTCTGCGCTGCAGGGAGGTGCCTGGAGGTGACATCGAACCCAGTGGGACCTGGAGAGCAGAGGATGCCCTGCCAAGCCTGGTGGTGGGTTGTAGGCACCTGGCCCTACCAGGACACATCATCTTCTCTGCAAGCAAAGGCACACATAAAACAATGCTGCAAATAGATGGTGCTGTTTCCCCAAATACAGCCAGCACCAAGGGCTTCTGGCAGGGACCTGTACTCCCTTCTGGTGACCCAGAATCTGGTGACACCACATTCCAGCCCACAGGGGGACATCGGCACTGTCATTTCCACGTGGTGTCTGCACTTGGTGCTGACATCACTTGCGACTTCATTGCTGTGCAGAAGGGAAGGGCTGTTTTTGCTGAGCCTCCCAGGGGATGGGCAGGTCACACCAAGTGTTCTTGGTGGGTTTTGTGAGACTGCAGATATAGAGAATATATTGCAAAAAGCACAGCCTAATTTGTCTTTAAAAGGAAGCTCCAGAAATAGCACAATTTGCCAGTGAAGGCATCTAATGGAGCTTTTCAGAATCAATAGCCACATAGGCACACTCTTCTGCATAATTACACCAGTCCCGTTCTCACATGCCCACCACAGCCAGGGTGTGTGTTTTGGGGTCTGGACCAGAAAATAGTCTGCAATCAAGGGGCCGAGCAAGCAGCAGGGCTGGATGGTGCTGGACCACTGAAACCACGTCCACGATCTCCACACCCAGGGTCTGAAGAGCCTTAGCCAGGCCGTACTGGTGGGCTCTATTCAAATAGAGAATTAGGAAGCCAAATACTTGCCCAACAACCCCGACTTGAGCAGAAAACATCTCTGCTTTTTGTGCAGGGCCCCGTCTCCAGAGCCCACCAGGCTGATGTTGAGATTGGTACACTCACACCCCACAACACTGGGGTGACGCAGCTGTAGTGGTGGCATTGTTGATGAGAAATCACGGAAAATCCACCCACCCATGGGCTTTTGTGCAAAGCATCTGTTCCTTCTCTCTTTCAAGGCCGTGTAAGTGGCTGCCCAGCAGTTTTAACTACAATGGGGCTGCAGGAACCAACAGGAACTCCAGTGTTTGCTTTTACAAGATCTAGCACAGCACAAGTATGGAGCATTAATTCTGTCTCAGCTGGCTTAGAAGCTGCACCTCCAGGACGCATCTGTTAGACAGCAGGCACCCCACTGCTCAATAAACGTGAGCGGTTTGAAGCCATTTGGTAAAAATAACTTAATCAGGTACTTCAGAATTATGCACATAGCTGCTGGGGGTGCTTTCCTCTCAAGAAGCTCCTGATAGCCTCACGTCCTTCTGAAGGAGCTCCCTTAAAAAGAGAGGCTTTTTAGAGCATGGTGATGGTGCTTTGTCCCTTGCACTCAGTCCTGATGCACAAAGGAGCAGGAAAGGACACTGGAAAGCTCTGGAGAAGACCTCCCGTAGTCTGACACATTTCCTCTCCCTCTTCTTCAGCCTCCAAAAGGTATTTGGTGAGAGGCAGAGCCAGATCACTCAGCTAGGCCAGGGCCTTCCTTCAGTTGAGTTCAGAGCTGAAGAAAAAGTTTCAAGCTCTTACTCTGGTTTTTCTATTCTGGATGTGAGAAAGAGAGAAACCACAAAACATGTTGAACACTTCTTCATTTTCTGGAGAACCGGGGCTGTGTCCCGCCCTGAGGAGTGCGAGGCGGTTCTGGGGCGCACTGGCTGCCTCCTGGGAGCAGAGTGACGGCACGCCATGGCTTTGTGGCTACAGGGCTGCCGAAACCGCCAGGTCTGGAGAGGAACTTACAGAGGCAACCAGACTCATCACGAGCATTCATTGGCTGTGTTCAGACGCAGCATCCCAAACCTTTATAACAGCCAAAAAACAAGGGGAAGGCATTCTGTGCTGCGAGCCAGCAGCTCATAGGCTCGCAGACAGACCTCAGTGCCACCATGGATGGAGCTGGACATGGGCTGGGCACTGTTTGGACAGGTGGATCCCAGCACCCCAATTTTAAACCCCTTCTGCCGAAGCGAAGGTGCAAGAGGGAGTGGGAAGGAACCAGAGCAGCGGCTTGGCTCCTGGGTTCAAGATCCGGATGCCCTAGGGCACTGTCCCCACCCCACAGAGGCCGTGGGGCAGGAGAACCATGCAGGGGTGCTCCCGGGGAGGGCAATGTGCCCGCCTGGCCTCTGGGAGGGAAGGGCTGGTGCTGGCAGGGGGTCCAGCAGGCATGGAGATAGCACAGCCCTGGAAGGAGTGGAGAGATTTCCTCTGCCGCCCAGAGAAACATTTCCTCCCACCACAATTATTGCCAAAGGGCTGGAGAGCTCCAGCACGATTGTCTGCAGGCGGTGCCAGCGCTGGTGAGGGACCTAAAATAGGACATCAGAGAATGCACATCAGAGAATTCGCCGCACTAAAATATCTCTGCCCTGGAAACACTTGTGGGAAGGCTGGGTTTTGGGTGGAATTGTTTTTTCTTTTAAGGATGTGATCAAAATCAGATGGAATGAAGCAGAACCAAGGGTAGGCACAGGCTGGAACTGTTATCAGAGCCTGAGCACTGGGGTTTTCCTGCTGAGCACACAAGCAAAGGGCCGGGGTGAGGGGCACCAGGCCAAGTCAGCTGGTTTGGGGCCACGAGAGGCTGCGCTGGCTGCCCTGGGCAGGGCCACCAGGGCAGGGCTGCTCAGGAGCTGCAGGAGGCAAGTTCCTGCATCCAAAGGAACTCAAGCACTTCTCCCTTTCACTTTGATATTATAATGACTGACATTTATGCAGATGACTTTTGAACTTTTTTGACTTTTTTGCCCCCTGAATAGCGACGTGATGGCTTCCCCCTGCATCAGGTGTCAGTGGGGTCGCGGTGCACACTGCGGCTCCTGCTCCATGGCACGGAGGCTCTGGCCCGTGGCCTCTCTTGCTCCTGGCTGGTGCTGCCTGGGGTAGCCCAAAGTGGCCCCAAAGAGCACGATAAGAGGGGAGAGATCAGTCTTGGCAGCACCAAGCATGTGTCCAGGACACTTTCACCATCCAGGAAGGATTGCTCCGTTGTGCACCCCTCCCACAGCACCAAAGCCTCGTGCCCTACAGAGCAGGTTTGCATCACCCAGGGCTTTGCTCCCAAAGACTCCTGTCTTTGGCACGGGCTGGGGTCTGGCACCGTTTGGGGCAGTATTGGTGGGGAATGTGCCATACACTGTGACTCAGGTGGTCTGAAAACTGCAAGCAAGGAGGAAAGCGGCTGCCAGAACCTCAGCCCTGACCCCATCAGCATGGTTTCACCTTGGGACAGGAGTGGCTGGCGCACGCCCCAGCCCTGGCCAGGTTGAGGATGACCAGAAGCAGCCAAAGGACCTGCAGCAGCTGAGGAACAGCAACAAGCATCCAAAGGCAGAGCCTCTGCCTGGGCTTCTCCCCCAGCCAGACCACAGAGCTGAGTCCCACCTGTGAGGGATTTGGGGAAAAGCCTACCCAAAGTCTCCCCTGCTGGTAGCTGTGGTCTTTGGGGTGCAGATACAGGGGCAGGGGGATCTGGATGGCAATGGAGCACGGCGGGGGACAGGGCTGGGAGCAGACCGGAGCGGGGACACCCAGCAAGGGTCCTCCAGGCACCAGGCAGAGGGGCTGGAGATAAACCTGCTCCCTACCAGCTCATCCAACCAGCTCCCGCTGAAGCCAAACTGGGATTACTGGTCACGCGTGCTCATAGGGGTGATCCAGCCGCCATGTGCCAGGGGGGTTGGGGGCAGAGCAGGCCGTGTGGGGCAGATGCTCCCAGCTCAGGCCCCAGGGGTTCCCAGCAGTGCCCAGTGCCAGGAGCACCCACAGCATGGTGTGACAGGGGGACGAGCCAGCACCGGGCACTGGTCCTTGTGTCCCAGGGGGCTTGGGCAGCTGGAGCTCTCCCACCCGCTGTCTGGGTGCCCTGTGTCTGTTTCAGCAGCATGGGGGGTGGCAGAAATCCCCCCAAAATCCATTCTGATGGACCTTTCCAGGGAAGAAGAAGCCAGGAGTGAGAGGTCATCCTCATCATCCTCATGCCTCGCCTGCCCGCACGCGGCCCGTGGAAGTGAGACGTGGTTGCAGACAAGCCAGGTCAGCCGTATTTATTGAGAACGTTTGTGGAGGGGTTAAAAATATTTCCACTAGCTCTATAAGAATTTATAAACCTATACTCTTTGTATACTTTAATAAATGCATCTATGACCGTCATGCAAAGGTAGGTACTTCTGTAAGAAAATAGCAAGGTAAAAAAAGGAAAGCGCTAACACAGCCTGCAGGTCCTTGCTCACGGGGCGGTGACAGAGGGAGCCCTCAGGCTGCAGCCGATGCAGGGACACGGGTGGTACCCACCAGGCATTGTCCCCGGCACCCTGTGCCACCCAGCCTGGGACACCTCCAGCCACACCGTGGGGGCTCAAACCCACCCTGAGAGGGTGGCCTGGGCCCTGGCAGGGAGGGGACATGGCCCTGTGCCCCAGTTCTGCCCCCACCCCGCAGCCTGGCCATCCCCTTCAGCCTTTCCCCACTGCCCGCAGGGAAGCAGGGAGCTGGGGGGGGCTCCCCTGGGGCCAGGCAGCAGCGCTCTGCCTGCAAGCAGCATAGGCGGGGACGTCCTGGGGGGTGCACAGGGACACAAGAGACAAGCAAGCGGCACCAGGGGCCGAAATGGCAGCGAGGGATGATGCTCTTGCCAAGGGAGGGGAGGGCGATTATTGCTCTATAGGGCCAACATCGGGGGCGGTCTCTGCTCATGGGGACTTAGGGTTCAAGGGATTTTCTACAGGGACAGTGATGCCCCAAGGCTCCTTGTGCACTGACTGGGGGTGCTCCCATGGGACCGTGCTCACTGGGGAGAGGGAACATGCCCAGGACATGGGGCTGGGCACCATCAAGCTTCAGGCCCTTCTCTGCTGGCACCGAGGTGGCCACGGGCCCAAGTGGTGGCTGTCCCTCCAGCCCCTCAGTGACCCACGGGCCCCCTACAGTCACATTTTCCCTTCCATTCCCAAAGTGGGAACCAGCAGTGGGGCGGCCCCTGTTTTGTAGGGCTGGGACTGTCCTCTCCTTTCATCTCCTTTTACACTGAGCAGGCAGCCCCAGGTGACACAGGGACAAGAGCCACAAGGTGGGGAGCAGGGTGGTGGTGGCCTCCTGGGAGATACCCGGGGCTGGGGCGACAGAGGAGGAACCGAAGCACTGGGGACAAAGCTGCACCCAGCCCAGGGGGTGGAGGGGTGGCCGGGACAGGGTTTGGGGGACCCCCGGGCTGGGCACCCCGTCCCTCGCGGTGCCCAGGTCCATAAGGCGATACCGCAGCAGCTTAAGGTGAGAGGTGTTGTTGGTACCGAGTCTCGCAGCTTGGCTTGGATGGAGCGTGATGTAAACATCTCTGATCCGCATGGCACACGGCCGGAGGAGGACGAGGAGGAGGGGGCTAGTGGGAGTCCTTCATCTGCTTCTGGATCTTCTGCAGCATCTCCTGCATGCGCCGCAGCTGGGAGAGAGCAAAGGGGTGACAACCAGGGAGGTGGCACCTCCATGGGCTTCCCCCAGCCATGTCACCTTCCCTGCACACAGATTTGAGTCAAGCATTCCAGGCAGGTCTGGATCATCAAGAGATGTGTTTTGGGGAGAAAACCTCTGATTCCCCTCAAATGCTTCCCCAGCCCACCTGCAGGGTGTAACCTGCTGGGTCTGGGGGCAGAGCATGGAGACAGCGGGATGCTCGGGGGGCCCTGTGCTCACCTCCTCGTCCTTCTCCCGGATGAGCTTCTCCGTCTCCGAATCAGGCACCGGGGGGATGACAGGGATGGGGAAATCTGTCCCACTCTCCCGCGTCAGTTTGCTGTGGGGCAGAGAGAGGAGATGAGGCTGTTCCCACCTCCACCTCCAAAACCGAGCTCTCCTCCCCCAACTCACAAAACATCTCCCAGACCCATACAAGAGCTGGGGACAACCAAAGGGGACAGTGCTGGCCCCCTGGTGTCCCACGGCCCCCGAAGACAGCAGGGCTGTGCCACAGCCCCTGCTCCCAGCAGCTCTGCGCTGCTTTTCCAGAGCATCATCCGGGAAAGGCACTCGTGGTACAGAGCACCCTGCCCGGGGCCATCCCATCGCAGCGGGCTGGATCGATGGCTTCTCCCATGGCAAGGACACAGGGAGGGACCAGCTCTCGTGGCCGGGTCCCTGCGGGAGCCACGCACTGCCCCAGCCGGTGACCACGTGGCTGCGACATCGCTGCCGCTCGCAGCGGTCACGCGTGTCAGCCCCGTGCCCACGGTGTGGGGACATGCGGGAGCGGTGCCGGCTGTGGCAGAGCTGATGTGTGGGGAGGCTGCCCCTGGTGCTGGGGTGGTGCGGGCATGCAAAGGCAGGGTCTGGTTTCTGGTTGAGTTTTGATCTGTTTGGGAGATCACTGCCCATCAGCACGGCTCCTGACAGTGGCAGGGGGAATTTTGGAGCCGCAGGGATGGTGGCGAGCTCCAGCCCCGGCAGCGAGATGAGGTTGGAGCTGGCACCAGGCATGGGCCAAGCGGCTTCACCAGCCCTGAGCACCCACCTGAGGGACCTTCCTAAAACAGGCACCCAGCTGCCTCCTGCACCCCGAGCTAGCATCACCCCAGTTTGGGGTTGCCTCCCTTTGGATGGGAAAGCTGGGTGCCACCAGATGGGGACACAGCGGGGCCGTGGCAAACACACGAGTGCCTGCAGACCCCTTGGGCACTGCTGGAGGTGGGTGCTTGGGTGACAGTGCCAGGCAGGGTCCCTGCAACCCCACCGTGCCTGGGTGAGCTGGGCAGCCCCAGTGACAGCTCTGCAGGGGAACTGCATCCTCCCATTGTCGTGGGCACTGCCAGCACCATGCCCCCAGCCACGGGAAGCTTGACAGTGGGCAACTAGATGCTGATCTGGGCAATGGGCAGGTGGCCTGGGGCTGGCTGTCCCCAGGAGCCCCCCCGGTACTTTCCTGCAGAGCCCTTGCAGGCACAGAAGGACCAAGACAGCATTGGGTACCAGCAAGCACTTTATAGAGGGGCCAGGGGACGCAGGCAGCAGTGGCAGCAGGGGACGAGCACGTCCCAGGCTCAGTCTGCAGAGCAGTCGGCACAGCACAGCCGCAGCGTGGAGGGCTGCCTCCTTCTCCCGCAGCATGCATGGAGAGACGAGCTTAGGGCACCCATCGCCACCGCCAGCCGTCCCCGACTGCCACCCATGACCATCCCACGAGCAAAGCACAAGCCACCCGCCAAGCCCCCACACTGCACCGGCGAGGGCTCTGCAGCCAGCCCCATGGGGCACCTACTTTTTGGGGTCACCCCGGGAATTCTGGGGATTCTGAAGGGGATGCGAGTACCACGAGTCTGGTGGGCATTGAGGGCAGAGCCTTGGCACCAGCTGCTCGCTCTGCTCTGGCCCCAGAGCCCGTGGGGACAAAGGGTCCCCACCAACCCCTCCAGCCAGCAAGGAAAGGGCCACCCCAATGCCAACCCAAGGAGAAGAGAGGCTGCCCCATCCCTTCCCACAGCCCAGCCCCACTCCCAGCCCCGTACTTGCGGTTCCTCTCCTTCACCACCATGCGGGTCATGCTCTGGATGCACTGTGTGCGGTAGTTCTCGTAGTGGGTCTCCCGCGTCACGTCCTTCAGGTCCTGCATGTGTGTCCTCACCAGCATGGTGCGCAGCTTCACGAAGTCGCAGTGGGACGGGTTCTCCACTGCGGGGGAGCCGGGGGTCAGGGGGCCCCACCAGCCCCCCTCCCCAAACCCCCAGCATGGGGACCACAGGACGGAGAAGGGGTGCGCGATGTCCCCATCCCTGCAGGGACAGGTCCCCCCATGGCGTTACCTTCCACGATGCCCCAGGGGTAGAGGCGCCCACGGACGCGCCGGCCCTTGGCCTCCACGACCGTGTTGCTGCCGATGACAGCGAAGGGGATGCTCTCCTGCAAGAGGATGGCGAGGGTTATAGCAGGACTCGGTCCTGCTGCCGTGGTCCAAATCCCCCCACCCACATCTCCTTGGCCGTATCCAGCACGGCTCTGCCAAGATGCCCCAGAGCCCTGGCTGTGGGGTGGCAGAGCTCGCAGCAGGGTTTCTCCATCCCACCGAGCTACAGGTGGCAGCAGCTCAGGGAGATGTCCAGCCCCGTGCGACACATCCCAAACCCACCGTGCTGGGCTGCTGGAGGGCTTGCCTGGCACCAGGGACGATGTGCTCCCCCCAGCCCTGGGGCTGCAGGGGCCCAACCCACCTTCAGCGCCTGGTCCTGCAGCTTGAACTCCTCATCCTCGTCCGAGTCGCACTCGGGGAACTGGTAGATGCGGATCCCGTAGTGGTCGATCTCCTCGCGGATCTGCGCACACAGCCTGGGTGAGGACGGGGCTCTGCCTCTCGGAAAGGGGGTGAGGAAGCACCACGGGCAGGGCCACACACCCGGTGTCCCCCAGGGGCCAGCCACGCACCCAGCAAACCTGTCCCCCACAGGAGGGGGGCAGGATGTCACGGACACCTCCACCACCCCAGAGAGACAGGACCCTGGGGACCATCAGTACTGGGGGCACGGGGGATGCTCCACAGCAAAGCCCAGGCAGGGGATGGGAAGGACCGCCAGGCAAGAGGGAGGTGAGGGGACAGCCCCAGGCAGGATCAGCTCCCCCTCACCTTGTTCTTCATGCGCTCCACCTCAGAGGGTGTCAGGGTGTCCGCCTTGGCCAGAACAGGCACGATGTTCACCCGCTGGTGCAGGGCTCGCATGAACTCCACATCCAGGGGCCGGAGGCTGCGGGGGAGCCCTGTGAGCCCCAAGTCCCTTCTCTGACCCCCTGGTGTTGCTGACGGCCTCGGGCGGGCAGGGAAGGGGGGGACTGCCCCTACCCGTGGCCGAAGGGCGAGATGAAGTAGATGCAGCAGTGGACACGGTTGTCCTGGATGTTTTTCCGGTTCAGGCCACTCTCATCGCGGAAATACTGCTCAAACTGCTGGTCGATGTAGTCAGCCACAGGCTTCCAGCTGGGGGAACAGGAGGGCTGGCAGGGGGGATGACCACTGGAGACCCCATGGGCTTTCCCCAGTCCCAACCCCAACACCTCCGGGCCCAACACCACTTCCCAGGGCTCAGCGTCCCGAGAACAGGGGCTGCACAAACCACAGCACCGTGGGGCGTCCCTGCCTCGGAGCCGCTCGCACCCCCAGCAGTGCTCCCTGTCCCCAGGGCCACCCCAGCGCACCCACGTCCCTCTCCCCGCACCACTCGGTGTTGTTGACGGCGTCCCCGAAGCCCGGCGTGTCCACGATGGTCAGGCGCAGCTTGACGCCCTTCTCCTCAATGTCCACCACGTGCTTGGTGATCTCCACCGTCTGCGTGATGCGCTCTGCAAGGGCAGGAGAAACGGGGATGGCACGGGCACTCCGGTCGAGGGTCAGGGACGAGCACGACGTGCTCATCTCCGCACACGGTGGGCACAGCCGCGGTGGCACCATGCTCACCCTTCCCCAGTGGCCATGCCATCACCTCCTGTGACAGCATCTGTCCAGCACCAAGCAGGGCACCCACCCCAACTTAGCCCCAGCCTGAAGGCACTGCTCTCCCTGTGCTAGAGCAGAGCCTGGGGTCACATCCAGCCCCTGGGAGCACAGGATGCCTCCCAGCTCCCAGTGTCCCCAAGCTCCTGGTCACCTTGTCCACCGAACCCAAGCACTTCACTGCCCACAGCTGCTTTTGGCTTTTGAACTCAGAAGCCAACAGGAGCCCTCCTTCTGTGAACACAGCCAGGGCAGCATGAGGATGAGGAAGGTGGGCTGCCAGAGCATCACCTCGGGAGCATTTTCAGTTCCCTGCACCCCTGTGTGACCCCACAGCCCCATGACTGTGTGATTTTAACAACCCTTTACCCCCAGCCCCCCTGCACGCCCCATGTCCCTGCACCTCCATGCCCCAGGGATGCTCTCTTCACTCCATGTGCGTGTGGCCGCCTGTGTTCATTTAGGCTGAAAATTGCTCCTGGCAACCAAAACAAACCCAATAACCCCCCCGGACCGCGGGGATCTGGACCCTTCGGGCTATTTTTAATTAGCGTGGCCACCGCAGCTGAAGTGGAGCCATCCACGTGGCACTGCGCCCCGGACCCCGACTGTCCCTGACCCAACAAGCCGGGCTTTGTTCCCCCTCTGCTTTGCAGCCCAGGACAAAGCCCAGCGGGGGGGCACTGTGCTGGTGGGCCCCGCTGCCTTGGCAAAGCATCACGCCTGCTTCTGCCTTTGGGGAAGCCCAGAAGGGACAAACGCGGGTGTGAGGGACCGGAGGAGCCCAGCTGGGTGCGGAGAAGAGCTGCCAGCCCCTCGGGGGGGAAACAGATGGAGATGTCCCTCCAAACCCATCCGTGTCCCCTCCCCACAGCAATCAGGGTGTTCACAGCTGCTGCCCAGTGCCTGGTGCGGGCTGTCCTCACCTTCGGCATTCAGGAGCTTGCGGTCCCTGTACATGTCCGTCAGGAAGAGGCTGTTGACGAGGGTGGATTTCCCCAGCCCAGACTCCCCTGGGGTGATGGGGAGCAGTGAGGGGACGCCCAGGTCACCATCCCCGCTCCGGCCACCGCGCCAGGCCCCTACCTGCCACCATGAGCGTGAAGTCAAAGCCCTTCTTCACCGACTTGCGATGGACCTGGTTGGGGAGCGTGGCAAACCCCACGTACTCCTTGTCATCCTGCAGGGAGAGGGGACGTGGGACAGGGGACGCTGCTCTCCCCACCGGGGCTGTGTCCCCCGAGGCAGCCCAAGGGGTCCCCTTGGGTTCACTGGGCAGGCACATCCTCTGCGGTGACTCCTTTGTCCCCCCCTCCCAGCCCGCCCACACCCCAGGGACCCACCGCACCTCGGAGGAGTCGTAGGGGTCCAGCTGCCCCCAGGGGCTGCGCGGCCGGGAGGGGCTGGGCGGCGGGGGGGCCGTGATGAGCTGCTGGGCATCCAGGGGCCGAGGGCGAGAGAAGGGCCGGGTGTCCCTGTCATCGGCAGGCTCCTCGGTGGGGACCCTGCCACAGAGGGGGTGGCCGGGCTCCCGCCTGCCCTCGGGGGGCTCCACTTTGCAGGGGCTGCCAGTGGGGGGACAGTCCCGGAGGAACTGGGTGAGCTCAGCCTCCTCCGAGTCCTCCTTCAGGAAGCGCTTGATCTGGGGGGAAAAAGGGGTGAGGAAGGAGGGGATGCCTGCGGTGGCACCGCTCAGCATCAGGACCCCCAAACCTCCACAGCCAGCCTCATGCGCCCCCAAGGCAGAGGGGGGTAAACCTTGGGAAAAAAAAGAGGGGGACAACAGTGCCAGCCCCGGGACAGGCGTGAGGGCAGTGTGGGGACAGCAGGGTCCGTGCACTCCGCAGCGCGGGCGCTTACAGCCTGTTGCATGGGGAGGTCGGCCGGCTCCTGGCACTCCGGGGGGCAGGGATGGGGACTGTCACCCCTGGCCCTGGGGAGGCCCTGGGCACCCCCATGTTCCTTGGGGTCTTCTGGGGTGGGCAGAGCCCCCGCATGCGCCATGGCCTGCAGGGAGCACGGGGAGGGGGGGATGGGGAGAAGAGAGATGAGAGACAGCAGCCATGGAGCTGGGGGGCAAACAGGGGTCTGCTCATGGGCTCCCCATGGAAACTGCCTTGGGAATCCCACCCTACAGGGGGATCCCCAGATTGGGGACAGGGGTGAGCCCCCACCCTGCACAGTGGCACTGAGGTGAGAGCCCCCCATGGGGACACACATGTCCCCCTGCACCCCGTGTCCCTGCGGAGGGCGGCCGTGCTGGAGGCCAGGCGAGAGGTGCCGGGTGAGCGGGCTGGAAACGAGGTCACGCTGCTGCTCTGCCCAGAACCCCCACGGCCACCAGGATGGGGGATGGCAGTGCCAGGCTGGTGGTACCGTATGTCTCCCCCTCGTCCCCCTCCCCATCCCCATCCCCAGCAGGTCAACAGTGCTCAGCAGGTCCCTGACACCGCAGCATCCTCCCCTTGTCGGTGCGCTCAGCACACCCTGCCCATCCGGGGACAGGTGACCACTGCCACCAAGCATTCCCAGCCCCACTGCCCCGGCTCTGTCCCATGGGGCTGCAACCCTTTGGGGCCCAGGCCCCCACACCCCAGCACAGAGAAGCTCCTCAAAGCTGTATCGCATCCTCCCTGCAGTGAGTGTGTCCCTCAGGACAGAGCATCAGCTGTGGCACGTTCTCCAGCCCCCCTCCAGCTGGGTGTGGGGCTCCCCCCGTGTCCCCCACCCGTGTCTGCCCCCTCTCCCCCGATGCTCCCCCCATACCTCCTGCAGAGGCTGCAGCTCAGGGCCGGTGGCCATGGCCGAGCCGGTGTCACCGTGGCTGGGAGATGCTGCGAGTGGCACCGGTTGCGCCGAGGCTCAGAGAGGGACAGGAGCACATTAGCATAACTCCACCCTGTGCAGGCACCGGGGCACCCAGGCACAGCCCTCCTGAGTGCAGTGGGGCAGTGGCAGCGTGGGGGGCACAAGAGGGGAGCCTCCAGGCACAGGGAGCAGAGTGAGCCCAGCTTCTGGCCAGCTACGGAGCAGGAGGTTGGCTCTTGGAGGTGTCAGGGACCAGCGAAGCATCGCTGGCCAGGAGGTGGACAGGCAGGCAGGGGGAAATGGGGCTGCCTGAGCCCCCCAGCCCTTGGGCTGAGCACGCAGCTTGGAGGACATTCATCCCAAGAGAAACAGCTCCATCCCCAGAGAAACACAGCTCAGCTGCCGGTGTTCAACCTCAAGGGTTAACCAAAGCATTAACAGCCCATGGAGGAGCCGGAGGCAGCAGCCCGAGCTGTCAGTGTTGGGGGTCTCCCCCATCAGCCCAACGGTGATTCGCCTTGATGCATGTCGAGATGCATCGAAGCAGCTCAGGCGCGGAGCCGGGCAGGCTTCACTCGCCTGAGTTACCCAGGGAAGTGCTAAAAAGCCCCAGAGCGCTGCCCTGTGCTGCGGAGGGCAGCTGGGAGACGAAGCACGAGGGGCCAACAGAGGCTGATGGTCCTGTGCCGGGTCCCAGCACCCACAACCCATAACGCCAGCACGGGCTCTCAGGCTGAGCCCTGGCAGCGCACACAGCACCAGTGGCGCTGCTCCCTGACTGTCCCACGCCGGCGCCCACCTGCAAGCTGGGATTTATGTGTGCCATGCCCCGTAAGCGGATTACACACCCCGCCGCACATGCGAGCCGCTGCCGGCTGCCCTGTCCCCGCCTGTCACCCTGCATCACACCATCCTGTGCGGTGACAGCTCGAGGGTGCCACGGGGTGAGGTTGGCGGGGCACTGGGGCAGCACAGTCTGAGCTGGGAGAGCCACTGTTGGCATCTCCACACCTGGCTGTTCTCCACAGCCTCCCACGGCTGCTCCGGGGAGGCTTCGCACCCAGGACGTGGGTGAGGGCTGCCAGGCACCTGCAGCATCCCCAGCCCCACGTCCCCAGGGGCAGCATTGCGCCCTGTCCCCACAGGGGTGGGAGGAATTGTCCCAGCCAGGTGCTGTCCCCACAGCCGTGCCCCACCTGAAGGTGACACCCCGATGTGCCACCCACGGCACTGCACACACCACAGCTGGGCATCTAAGGCAGACGGGGCCGCAGATGCCCTCATCCCCACCACGTGCCGCCCCCTCCACTCCCCAGCATCTATGTACCTCGGTGCTCCTCACGCACCGCACTGCAGCGAGAGGATTCCCCTCCCCGTAACCACCCCCCACCAAAGCCTGGTTTTCCCAGGAGCAGCACGGGGGGCTCGGCTGTCCCAGCGTCCCTTCCCTGGGGCAGCCAGCACCTGGGCTGCTCGTGCTGCGACCTGCCTGCTGCCGCCCTCTTGTAATCGGAGTTTCTCGCTCCCAGCTCCCAGCTCCCACCCCATCAGTGCCGTCCCCATTGGGAAACCGAGTCCCTGAGCTGCATCGCTCAGCTTGAGCAGCCTGAGCAGCCTGGGGAGGCTGTGGGGGAGCAGAAAACACATGTAGCTGGGACCTCCGGGGCTGGAGCACCCCTGGATGCGTGTGGGGGAACCATGGAGGAGCGGGGTGCTGGGCACCCTACAAACAGGGCACAGGGTCAGGCTTGGTACCAGGCCTGGGCAGAGTGGCCATGCAGAGAGACACACACGAGAAGAGCTTCCCAACGCGCCCCTCGGTGCGGGAGCTGCAGTCCCGTCCCTTCGGGGCACCTTTTAGGAGCAGGTTGAGTTACCTGGGGGGCGGACCCGGGCCGAGAGCGTGCACGGCAGCACCTCGGGTGCTGCAGCCTGGAAGTGACAGCGGGGCCTGCCCGGACTGGAATCGGGCAGCGTTTTGACGCGCGCCATTAACCACAGGGGCAAACGGCCCCAAGCAAACGAGAAGATTCGGGGCGCTGAGAGCCTGAAGTGGCTCCGACGTGGCCGGGAGCTGGGGCTCAGCAGCCCGCCCGGGGAGGACAGGGGTGTCCCTTGGGTCCGTCCATCCCCAAAGCCAATTCGGGGACTTTCGGGGACGACGCTCCGCAGAAGCGGTGTCGGCACGCTCTGCCAGCCGCCCTCCCGCCTGCTTGCGCTGCGTCCCGCTCCGAGGAATGCGCCGGTCCCGTTCCCACGGCGGCCGCTCGGGAAGGACGGGCGGATCGCTCCCGCCGGGGGTCCCTCCGCGGGCACCTCGCGGCCCCCCGGGGACCCCGCGGGGGGGATGCGCGGTGCCGGGGCGCAGGACGGGCCGCGGGGGGGGGGCCGGGTCCGGGTCCGGGAGGGCTCCTGGCGGCTCCGCACCTCGCCGGGACCCCGCTCCAAGCGGCCCCGTGGGAGGGCCCGGCCCGGCCGGCAGCGCCGCCGGCACCGCAATCGCGAGCGGCTGCCGGGAACCGGCCGAAGGCCCCGGTAAGGGCGGGGGGGTGGGGACAGACACAGCCGCTGCCCCCCCCGTCCCTTACGGCGGTGCCCGGGATGGGGGCCGCAGACGGGGGGCGCAGGTGCCGCTTTCCGGGGATGGGGTAGGAAGGGGGCGCCCCGATGCCACGGTGTGGGGGGGCGATGTGCAGCTCCCCCCCCCCGTGCCCCCGGTCCCGGGCAGGTGCGGCCGCGCTGTGCCCCCCCTCCCCGGCCCCGCTGCGGCACCGGCGCTCCTGGCCCGCTCCGCCCCCGCGGCGCCGTCACCTTCACGGAGGGCACCGGGAGCGGGGAGGCGGCCCCGGGCGGCCCCCCCCCCGTCCTCGTCCCCGTTCCCGTCCCGCCCCGGCCTTACCATGGCTGCCGGGCGCCGTCCGGGAGCGGCGGCTG
Source organism: Cygnus olor (assembly GCF_009769625.2). NCBI lineage: Eukaryota > Metazoa > Chordata > Aves > Anseriformes > Anatidae > Cygnus > Cygnus olor. Next base: position 1,018,185 of record NC_049188.1, on the reverse strand, counting down.
CCGAGCGGCACGGCCGGGCCCCGCCGCCGGGATGAGCAGAAATAGCAGCGGCGGGGGCGGGGCGGGGCGGGGCGGCACCGGGCACCGCCACCGGCACCGGCATCGATGCACCGGCACCGGCACCGGCATCAGTGCCTGTGCTCGGCACCGGGACCGGCACCAGCGTCAGAATCGGGCACCGGAAAACGGGCACTGGCAGCACCAGCAGCAGCGCTGGGCACCGGCATCAGCACTGGCACCAGCATCAGCACTGGTATCAGCATTGGCACCAGCACTGACACCAGTATTAGCACTGGCTTCAGCACCAGGCACTGGCACTGGTACCAATGCTGGCACCAACACCAGGCACTGGCATCAGCACCAGCACTGGGAACTGGGATCTGTGCACCAAAACTGGTACGGGGCATTGGACACCAGTACCAGCACCAGCATCAACACCAGCACTGGGAACTGTGCGCCAGCGCCAGCACCATGCACAGCACACCAACACCATGGACTGGGCACTGGCATCAGCACCACGTACCGGGCACATGGCAGCAGCACCAGGCACTGGCACCAGCACCTGGTACTGGTGCAGGTGGGAGGGAACAGCCCCAGCACCAGGGCAGCAGCACCAGGCACTGCCACCAGTACCAGGCACTGCCCAGCTGGTACCGAGCACTGGGCAGGAGGCACCGAGCGCTGGGGAACACTCACTGGTCACTGCACACCAGCTACAGGGTACTGGCCACTGGGTACCAGCACTGGTACCAGTCTGCATACTGGGAGCTGCACAACTGTTGCTGGGAGCTGGCACCACACATCACACACCGGGCACCAGGCACTGGATCCTGCGGCTCTGTCTGCAAAATCACAGCCTGCTCTGTGCTGTCCCTGTCCCTGTCCCTGTCCCTGTCCCTGTCCCTGTCCCTGTCCCGAAACGGTGCTGGGGTTGGAGGCAGCTGCTTTTGGGGACACTCCCGGCCATGGGACCCTGCAGTGAGTGCTGGTGGCACGTGGCTGTGTCCCTCCTGTCCCCATGGAGGGCTGGGGAGGACACTGGCACAAGACAGCGGCCGGGGCGTCATGGAGTGCTTGTGTTCCCGGCCGTGAAAGGGGCAGCGGGGGGCTTGGCCAGCAGCAGCTGGAGGCAAAGCCGGAGCCAGCCCCAGGCAGAGGCTGGGACCATCTCGCTCCCACAGCTCTGCCCCCAGCACTGTCACTGCTCAGGGCCTCGTCCCCTCCATGCCGTGGGGACGTGGCCAGATGGCTCCATGCACCGTGCTCGCTTTATTCCTGTAAACAGCCCATGGAGGCACAATCGGGCACGTGGGAGCCCGAGCAGCGCTCGGGCCCCGTCCATCTGGGGCAGCGGGCAGTGGGCAGGCGCGGGGCAGGGGCAGGTAGGGGAGGATGGATGCTTAAATCCCTAATCCCCGCAGCAGCGCTTTCCTCTGAGAGGCAGCATTACTGGGGATTACCCACTTACACGTTCCAGGAGCTCATCCCTGTCTCCCGGTGCCCTTCAAGGAGCAGCTGCTCCCATGGGGGGGCACTGAGCCAGGCACTGCTGTGATGAGCTGGCCGTGCTCAGCCAGGCCAGCAGGCGATGCGTGCAACTTCCGGCAGTGGGAATTTGGCCAGGGCCTCACTCAAGGATCCCGGTGCCTGGCGGAGGCTGTGGGATGTGGCTGCAGAGCTGCAGCCCAGGCTTTAAATAGAGCATTAAAAGCTGAAGGGATCAGCTGCGGAGTGGGAGGGGGATGCAGGGGGGGCAAGCCCAGGCTACGTCGTGGCAGCTGGAGCTAAAGGGGGTCACGCTCTGTCCGTGCCTGGCTGAGGAAGAGTGTTCGGTGTGCCCAACACGGCCACATCACAGCGGGGAATGGGGCTTTTTGGGTTGTCTTGCGCATTTTCCCTGTGAGAGCAGGGCAGCTCTGTGACGCAGAGGTGGTGATGCCCCCATCACTAGGGATGCTGCACTGGCTGGCCTGGGCCAGCTGCATTTTTCTTGGTGGGGAATGACACAGAAGGAGCAGCAGTGATATGGAGGAAGGCTGGCGGTCCCCAAGGCACCCTGAGCACCCCGGCCTCCCTCACCCCGGCCAGCAGCAGCAGCCGGGTGCTGGCTGGGAAGGGAAGCTGCAGCGAGCATCTACCAAGGGCCAGCGCTCTATAATTATCATGGGAGGCTGAGTTATTTTGGGAAGAGGCTATGCACTGCCAAAGCTTTTATTCCTCCAAACCAAAACAAGATGGAAAGAGCCCATCCCAGGATGCTGCATCCGGCGGGCGCGGGGCTGTTAACCCCTTGCCTGCCCACTCCCCCCGCCAACACCCTCCTCTCTGCGCCCATTCCCCCAGCACCACACCGAGACGGGTCCTTGGCTCCTCGGCGGGCTTCCCAAGGGGTTGCTGTCCCCAGCCCACCCGTGCACAGCACACAGGGCCAGGGCTGAGTGCCCACGCCACAGGGTCAGCCCCCTCCTCTCACACTGGCAGGTTCAGAGGCTGTGAAGCCACTCACAGCATTCTCTGTGAGAACTACTTATTTTTAGCTATTTCGGTTGCAACGGGTCCATTTTTTGGGGCCTCGCCAGCACGGAGGCTCGGCAGAGGAATGCCTGCTGGGGTCACCACCTAGCCGTCCCTGAGGGCTCAAAGCAAACTTCCCAGTGCTTCCCACAGGACACAGCCTTGGAAGGATGCCGACACGTGCCCATGGCACTTTGCTGCCTCGGAAGACCCCCTGAGACAGCCAAGCAATGTCCAGGCTGGGAGCACACTCATTTTTCCCAGTGTGAGGAGGATGAGCTGCATTGTACACCCCGGGGTGCTACCCAAGTGCCTGGGTCGCTCCCTGTGCTGGATCCCTGCAGGGCAACCAACAGCCCTTGAAACACTGCACCAGGGTCTCGCAGACACCCAAACCCACACACCAGCATCTCCACATCCTTGTGCCAAGCCCCTCGGCTGCCCCTCTGCAGCCAGCTCTGGACCAGGGCAGGGGCCCTCTGGGGGGCTCGGGCATGGGGTGAGCTCTGTGCCACCCCCTGAGCCTTCCCACACTTCATCACATGCCATCGGCCCCCAAAAATCCTTTGCAAAGTGTTCAGCAGATGGTGTTGACCCCTCCCCTTCCCAGTTTGGGGACACGGTGGCAGTGGGGAATTGGCAGCACCCGGTGTCACCTCAGCCAGGCCATCGCTTACCTCTGCATCTGGAGCCACAGCCAGGGAGGGGTCAGCACCGGAGCAGGCAGAGGACAACAGCCAGAGCAAGGAAAAGCAAGTTTTTCCATCAGTAGCAGCTGAGGATTTCTAGGGCTCCTTGGATGTCCCCCCAAGCCCCCCCAGACCCCCCATTCAGGCCAGGGCCAGCACAGGGCACGGTTTGGGTGGCACGGTGTGTCGGTGTGTCACTGCTGCAGAGGGGCAGGGGCAGGGAGGCAGCGATGTGGTGGGGAAGCTCAAACGGCAGCAGAGGGGGCCCTGCAGCCTGCCCAGGCCTGGTGGCCGAGGGACCTGAGCTTGTATAGTTGGGATCAGAACGCTGTGTTTATGTAGGCCCTACACAAACTGCCACGAGGGGCCGGCCTCACCTTTCAGGGACCAGAGGAGGTCAGCGTGCCTCTTGTCCGCCAGATCTGCAATGGAGAGGAAGGGCAGTGAGCGATAGCTCCAGCTGCAACTTGTGGCCACTGCCCCTGTGCAATGTCCCCTCTGCAGTGTCTCCAGGCTGTGCCCCGGCCAGATCCCTGTGGCCAGGGTGGAGCGGAGGGGACGAGGACATCCTTGACATCCTTCCTGGGGCACTTCTTGCCGCATTCACATCTCCCTCCCACCCCAACCGCAGCAGGTTCAGCCCAAACTCACCCATGAAGAAAGTCCTAAGTCCAGAGGCCTCCAGCTCCCTGCCTGCCATGTCCCCATCGTCAGCGTCACAGCCAGAGGGGAAGCTCTTGGACATCACCTCCTGTGGGATGGCGGTGGCAGGGGCTCTGCCGCATGGTGCCAGCTCGGCCACGTCCTCGCTGGAGCCACCTCTGCCCGCCGTGACCTCGGTGATGGCACCCAGCTCCGAAAAGCCAATCTGGGTGGCATTCAGCCTCATCGGTGGGAACACGGGACGCGGGGCCACCTGCTGCTCTGGGTGCACCAGGGGCCACCAAGCCGAGTCGGGGCCAGGCTTGGGCAGCGCCCTGGCAGTGGGGACATCCCTGGAGAGCACTGGGGGCAGGGGGACAGCTGGGCCCTGGTAGTCCCTACCAGGGGCATGGGTGTCCTCAGGGGAGTGCTCAGTGGGGTGTGGGAGCACGGGCACGGGTTTGGTCTGGGTGCCCTTGTCCCTCATGGGAGGTGACGGCCGGGAAGGTGTCGTGGGCCAGTAGCCCCCTTGGGCCACCTCTGCCTCCACCACTCGCCGCAGCCGCTTGGCCGTGCGGTGCAGGGCACAGCGGTATTCCTCCTGCTCCTCGGCACGGCCCTCCACCCTCCGCACCCCCCTGCTCTCCCGTGGGGCTGAGGCCCCCGTGCCAGGCTGGGCTGGCGGGGGCTCCAGGGTCGAGGAGCCCGGCGTGGTGCCAGGCTCGGGGGAGGCCTGGTGCAGCACGCACCGGTAGCTGGATTTGTCCCTGGGTTGTTGCGTGGCCCTGCGGGACAGCTTGGTGTTAGTGATGGCTGCGGGGCTGCATGGTGCCGGTGGTGGGGATGGGGAGCTGCTGGTGGGGTGGGCAGCAGGGGGGGCTCGCTGCGGGGCTGGGGGTGTGGGCAGCCGGGTCTTCACATCGACCCGCGGGGGTGGCAAAACCTCCGTGCTGGGCTCGGTCTGGGTCATCTGCTCCCTAAGGAGGACAGCCCTGCTGCGGCGGCACTGGGGCCGTGCCAGGGCCCCCTGGGTGTCATGCGGGGGGCAGCCCCCAGCTGGTGGCTCTGCCTGGGACAAGTTGCTTGTCAGGGGGGTGACCGAGTGGCCACCGCTTTGTCCCTGCCCTGATCCAGGCTGCGGCCGGCCGCTGGCTCTCGCTTGTCTTCCCACCCGCCGGACACCGAGGGGACTCTGCAGGGCCACCAGCAAGTGACCCGATGTCACCGGCTGCACCAGGCACATCCCGCTCCGCAGCTCCATCACCGTGCAGGGCGAGAGGCTGCGGGGGGACTCGGGGACCCGTGGGGTTGGGGTGGAGGCGCTGCCAGGCTGGGGGACAGCAGCCGAGGGGTCCCGCGTGGTGTCACTGTCTGGCGGCAGCAGGGGGTTCGGGGCCATGGGGCTACACGTGGCACGGCCGCGGCTTGGCTGAAATCAGTCCCCAGGGAGGAGGGCACGCGCGAGCCCGGCTGCCCGCGGCAATGGTGTCCTGTGCCCGGAGCAGAGAAGCGGTGCAGCGTGATGTCACCAAGGGCACCGGGCGCTCCTGTTCCTTCACCAGGGTGACCAGGGGCACGGGGGTGATGCAGGACCTGGCTGGGGGTGCCCTCAGGCTGCTCCATGGGATGCAGCCACCATCTCCCCCCCAGCTCCCCCAGGTGCCCCTTTAGCGAAGGAATGGCCAGGGACGCAGCGGAGGGGACAGGCTGCTGGCACGGCCCTGAAGGCCCTGACTCTGGGCAGCACTGGAGCAATAAACCACAAGGTTTCCCTTGTGATCCACACGGATCCAGCCTGGATCTGATTCCCTTTTCCTTATGGCTGTGCAGTCTCATCGCCTGGCTGCAGCATCGCCTAGGGCCACCCCGTTGTCACCACCCCCTCCCCTCCACCTCCCTCCATGCTGCTTGCAGACAGAAAACCTGGGGGTTGAGGTCTTCTCCAGCCAAGGCTCGAAACCCTCCCAGGACAGGGACGCCCATGTAGCTGGGGACCTGTTCCAGGGTGGCTGCACCCCACAGCCACAGGATAGCTGAGGCTGGCAGGGACCTGGGGAGGTCGTTTGTTCCAGCCCCTGCTCCAGCAGGGCCACCCAGAGCAGGGTGCCCAGGACCACCTCCAGGTGGCTTTTGAAGATCCCCAAGGACGAGATGCCACCACCTCTCCTTCCCCCAGGAAGGACGTGGCCCTGTGCCCACGCTGCAGCCTGCCCTTGTCCCCTCAGGCGGTTCTGGCACACCCTGGGCTGATGATGGTGGCCCTCGGGGACGTTTCTCCAGCTGGTGCCCGCAGATAAGGAGAAGCCTTCGGGAAGCCGAGCGTGGCTGAGGCAGCGGCACGGAAGCAGCCGTCACTGCCTTGGACACACGCCAAAGCCAACCGAAAGCTGGGCTGGGAAGGCAGCGAGGACGCAGGGACACACGGGGGCCACCGCTGCGTGCGCTGGACCGTGCGTGGCCACCTCGCCTCGCGCCGCACGTGGAGCTCGGTGCTGGGAAGAGCAGGGGCAGTGCATGGCCAGCCCTGGGGCATGGGGGGACAGGGAAACATGGCTCAGGGGTCCTGGGGGGCAGGCGGAGGGCCCTCCCTTTGCAGGGGCAGCCCCTGTGCAAGCGAGCGAGTCCCAAGCAGGCCGGGCAGCGAGCGGGGAAGGATTTATTGACCGAGGGCCGGGGTACATCACAGTTTGAGTTCCCTTCCCACCTCCGGAGAGGACGTCGCGTTTGACTTCCCGGGCAAAGTGCGCGGAGAGGCTTCACAGTTTCATCCTTCGGTAAAGCAGAACTGAGGCAGTGACAAATGGCAAACTACGTCGTATGAAAAAATAATACAAACTCTTCTCTTTAAATATCTTACAGAAAATGAACCTGAATAAAGAGCATGAAAAGCACCGCACGGAGCGGCCCCCTCGTGTTGGCCCTCGAGGGGATTGAGACGTCCCCGCGCCCACAGCTGCACCGAGACCTGGCTCAGCCCAGGGGCCCCCCGGGGACGTGGTGGTCACGGCACAGCGCAGGCGGCGGGGACGGGGGGAGCTCTGCGGAGACGTGGGGAGCGCCGCGTGCCCGTCCCCACGCTGCAGGTACCGCTCGCTGTGCCCGCAGGGACGGGGCGGGAGCAGCGTCAGTGGGGACAGCCGGGGCATCGCTACGAGGATGCCCGACAGTGGAAGGGGGGGCGGACAGGGACCGTGCCCCCCACCACTCATGGAGGAACAGGGACGCCCCTACTGTGTTGCAGTGCAAGTTCACGGAAACCCAAGGCACCTCCGCGAGGACACGGGTGTGGGACAGGGGAGCCCCCGGGCGTGCAAAGCGGGGGGCCGTGTGGTCACCAAGTGAGCGGAGGGGGGGATGTCCCCCCTGCCCCTCGCTCCTGGGGGGCCGGGGCTATGTACGGGGGGCCGTGCAGGCTGTGCTGCCCGGGGAGAGCCAGCTCCCAGGGACGGGGCGCGAGCACAGGGAACACGAGGGTGGCTCCGGGGCCGGCCCCGGGCCAAAGGAGATGCTGGCTGCGGCTCCCATCTCAGCAGCTTAGACGGGGTGCAGGTGGGGGGCTCTGTCGGGGAGCTCAGGGTGGGGGGGCAGCCCCCCCTCGCCCCTCCGGTGCGTCTCCCAAAAGGCTCGGGTGAGCTGCTCCAGCTGCGAGCTCAGCGGCAGGTGGATGTCCAGGTGCATGCGCAGGGTTTCCAGCCACTGCTCCAGCTTGCCGAAGGATGGCCTGAGGAGAGAGGGACATGTGGCACATGGTGTGCCACCCCCGTGCCGGCAGCCCCCCCGTCCACACGAGCACCCAGATGTCCCCGAGCAGGACGCAGGGCACCAGCACTCACCGCTTCTCGGGGTCCAGGTCACAGCAGCAGACGGCGATGGGGAAGAAGCTGGGGGGGCAGGCGGGGGGGCAGTAGCGGTCCAGGAAGCCCCGGACATTGAGGCCAAAGTCGGTGGTGCGGGGCAGGTAGTCGGGGTCGGCGCTGACCCGGCCGATGATCTGGGGAGGGAGCGAGGGAGGAGAGATGGGCTCCAGTGGGGACAGCGTGGTGGCACTGGGGACAGCACGGGGGCAGCAGCACTCACCTCGCAGAGGACGATGCCGAAGGAGAAGATGTCCACCTTCTCATCATAGCTCCTCCCTGCAGGGAGGGATGAGTCAGGTCACACTGCACGTCCTGTCTGTCCCCAGGTGTCCCCTTCCTGGGGACAAGCCCCAACCGTTCCCGTGCCCCCGCATCGCTCACCGTTGATCATCTCGGGGGCCATCCAGTACGGGTTGCCCACCACCGTGTAGCGCTTCTTGCGGTCCGGCTTCTTCAGGTTCTTGAGATGCTCGGGCTGGCTCTTCTCATCCACCATGAGCCGCGCCAGCCCGAAATCAGCCACCACCACGCTCTTGTTCTGGGTGGAAGGAGGAGGGTGAGGCGTGGGGCCAGCCCCACGGGGCCGCCTGGGGCCGAGCCCCTCGGCCAGGCTGGTGGCACAGCCACGGTGAGCCTTACCTCCCGCACCAGGCAGTTGTGGGAGTTGAGGTCGCGGTGGATGATGTTCATGGAGTGGAGGTAGGCCTGGGAGAAGGACAGGATGAGGGCAGGTGGGGGGAGCACCCAACCCCCACCCGCACCCATCCCACAGAGCCACCCCTCCAGTGGCACCGTCCCCAGGGGCTGCTCACCATGCCGGCGGCGATGTCCTTGGCGAAGCTGACCCGCTGGCTCCAGGGGTAGTGGCTGTCCTGCGGGAAAAGGGAAGCAGGGAGGGGTCCTGCCCTGCCGCGGGGTGGGGGCACGGAGCTGCCCCCCGACCTGCTCCCCCCAGCACTCACCATGCTCTTGATGAGGCCCCGCAAGGTGCCCCCCTTGATGTACTCGGTGATGAAGTTGAGCCTCTTCTCCTTGTAGAGCACCCCGATGAACTTCAGCACATTGGGGTGCTCCAGGCAGCGCATCACCTTCACCTGGGGGTGCGGCACCCGTCAGGCACACCGCGCCCCCCCGGGACACCCCAGTGCTCCCCAGGCAGACCCTGTGCTAACTGCCCTCGATTGAATGGGCATGGAGCTGCCCGGCCATCCCCACACCCCCTCCCAGCCCCGTCACAGCACCACCCCTGCGCTGTGTCCCACGCCCCACACCGGCATGGGGAAGGACAGCCCCGTCCCTTGTCTCCCCGCTCAGGGAGCCGCGTGCCGCTCACCTCTTTGAGGAAGGTCCTCTGCGTCTCCTCGTCGAAGCGGATCAGCTCCTTCATGACCATCACCTCGCCCGTCTCCCTGTGCGTCACCTGGCAGAGGGCAGGCGCTGAGCTGCCGGCTCCCACCTCCGGGGACACCCCCAGGACGCATCGCCCACATCCTCCCCCCCCAGCAGGGCCGGGGGAGATGAGACCACCAAGCTCATGACACCGGTGGCTGCCCACAGCCGGCAGGGGCTCTCTGCTTGGGAAGGGCGCCACCGGTGTCCCCCCCTCGGTGACACACCTTGATGGCCTGGCCGAAGCAGCCCTTGCCCAGCACCTCGCCGTGGATCAGGTCGGAGGGGCGGAAGATGCGGTGGGCGCGGGAGACGACGCGCAGCGACTCGGAGCGGCCGATGTCCTTGCGCTGGGAGGCGGGCGAGCCCACCGAGCTGGAGCCTGGCGACTTGTCCGTGCTGCAGCTCCTCCTGCGGGATGGACAGACGGACGGACGGATGCGGGGTCACCCTGGTGTTAGCACGGCTGGGGATGGATCATGGGATGGGGACGCACGGTGGCCTTACATGACAGTGCGCTGGCGCATGGCACCGAGCTCCCCGCAGGGCGTGGGGGCCGGGGAGCACAGGGGGCTGCGCAGGTCGGGGAGGGGGCTGCACGCCAGCGCCGACTCGCGGGCCAGGGGCTCGTGGGGGTCATGCTCGATGGTCAGCTGGAGCAGGCGGCTGGTCTCCTGGATCAGCAGGTCGATCTGGGGGCGCAGAGGACACGGGGGTGGCACAGGGGCACCCCGCGGGACGGCCGCGCTGGGGGGCGCGGGGGCAGCGTACCTCGTCCAGCGGCACGTGGCCAATGGGCGTGCCGTTGATCTCCAGGATGCGGTCACCCACGTGGATGGAGTTCTTCATGTCAGGGCTGATGCAGTCCGGGTCCACCCTGCAGGGCCAGCGTGCGGCAGGGAGTCAGCCCCTATGGCTGTGTCCCTGCTGGCTGGGGACACGCAGGCATGCACCCAGAGGTCAACCCCTGCTTGCTGGGGACACGCTGAGTGGACCTGTTGGTCACCCCTTGTGGCACGGTGCCCACAGGTCACCCTGAGCACATGGGGACACACTGACATGGCACCCACAGGTCACCCCAAGGGGGACACACTGACATGGTATCCCGAGGTCACCCCGAGCACATGGGGACACGCTGATGTGGCACCCACAGCCCTGCTGGCAGATGGGTGAATACCAGCACGCTGCCCCACACCACCCTGATGGCTGGGGACAGGCCAGCACAGCCTCCACAAGCCACCCCAGCTGACAGGGACATGCCACCACCGTCCCCACCCCGCACAGACGGGACCACACAGTCACATCCGTCCTTCACCCTCCCACCCCAACAAGGCTCTGCAGCGGGCAGCTCCCACCGGCCGAAGGGACCCAACCCCCGGGAGTGAGGGGGTGACACAGCGCCGCGGTGACGGGGCTACGCACTCTCGGACACGGACGGTGCGCGAGTGCTCGGCGCCGCAGCCCTGGGTGCCACAGTGCTGGTCGATGGAGACGGAGAAGCCGCGCTTGCCGTCGGAGCAGGCGGGGATGGAGACGAGGGTGACGGTGTGTGGGATGCGGGAGCCCGGCGAGTCGGGCAGGATCTGCTCGATGACTGGCGTCACCACCATCTGGTAATAGCAGTGCCCGCTGCGGGGCCGAGAGGAGAGGGGTGGGCACGGGGGGGACACGCACACGGGGACCCGCCAGCCCTGCCCGCTGTGGCCGCTACCTACCAGTACAGCTTGGAGCGCTCCACCAGCGCGTAAGTGTCCCCGTCCCCGATGAACGTGTGGCAGTTGAGGCAGCTGAAGCACTCGGGGTGGTACTTCTGCTCCCCGGCCACCTGCAGGCGGGCGCCGTCAGCACGCGGCACCCTCGGGTGCCACCCCCGGCCTCCTCCCTGCGCAATGGGGAACTCCGGCGGCCGCGAGGACCCACGCGGAGAGCGCCGTGGGCGAGGGTCACCGCAGCCGAGGGTCGCCGCGGGCCGCCCCCGATGTCCCCCGCAGCCTTACCATGACGAGCCCCTTGGTGATCTGCTCGGCGCAGCCGTGGCACAGCTCCCCGAAGCGCGCCCAGTAGTCCTTCTTGCAGTACAGCCGCCCATCCTTCTCATAGTACTGGTGGGACAGCGACGCCCCGCACTCACAGCACCTGCGGCGGGGACGGGGACGGGCGTGGGGACACCGCGGGGTGACAGCCCCACGGCGCGCCCCTTCCCCTGGCTGCCGGCACAGGCTGTGTGTCTGTCTGTCCATGTGTCTGCATCTGTCTGTGTGTCTGTCCGTGTGTCTGTGTCCGTGTGTCCATCTGTCCGTGTGTCCTTGTCTGTCTGTCCGTCCATGTCTGTCCATATGTCCGTGTGTCTGTCCGTGGCACAGCTGCCGCCCACCCTCTGCCGGTCCCACCGGGGCCCCGCGGGCCCTGCTCACGGTCCCGGCCCCGACGGGACTCAGGGCGCGGCCGCCCCCTCTATTTATGGGGCGCGGGGGGGGGGGAGAGGGGGAGGGGGGGGCGCAGCCAAAAGGGGGGGGGGGAACCCCAAAATCCGGGGCCGGATGGGAGGGGCCCTGCGGGAGGCGGCAGGACGGGGGGGGGGGGGGGGGGGGGGGGGGCGCACTGGGGGTTGCGGTGCCGGAGGGGTGCGGGGAGGGGGGTGCGGGGGGGCGATGCCGCAGTGCCCCCCCCCCCGAGGGGACAGGAGGAACACCAGCGCGGCGTGACGTCACGGCGCGGAATTTCCCCACCCCGTGACGTCACCGCGCGAGGACTCCACGGCGGCCCCGCCCCTTTAACCCTTTAACCCCCGCGCTGCCGCCGCCCGCTGCGCCCCGACGGGGCGCCCGCTGGGTGCAACCGCGGGGGGGGGGGGTTGGACACCGCCGGCCGGGGGGGGCCCAAACGCCGCCGGCCCGCAGCCCCCCCTGCCTCAACTTCCCCACGCCGCCGCCCCCGGTCCCGGCCCGGCCCTGCCCGTCCCCCCCGCACGCCGCGGGGCCGAGGGGGGAGGCCGCAGGCTGCCGGAAAGCCGCCTGCCCCGGGGCGCGGGGGGGGGGGGCGGAGGCCGGATCCAGCTGCAGCCCCCGCAGCGCGGGTTCCGCTGGGGCTGGTGGCCGCCCCCGTGTCTGTCTGTCCGTCCGTCCGTCCGCCCGTCCGTCCGCCCCAGCCTCGGGGTGCGAGCACCGGGGGGGCGGGAGGGGGGAGGGGGGGTGTCAGGAGCCCCCCCGGGGCCGCGGAGGAGCGCGGGTCCCATCCCGCCCCCCCGCCCCCCCCCCCGCTTACTTGGCTCCGGCGCTCAGCGCACGGCTCTTCCTCAGCACCGCCGCCAGCATCCTCGGCACGGGGCGGCACCGGACGGCACGGCCCGGCCCGGCCCGGCACTGCCCTGCCCCACCGAGCCCCCCCCCCAACCCCCCGCCCCGGTCCGGGCCGCCCCCCCCCCCGGCCCGGCCTCCTCCCGCCGGCTCCCGCTGCTCGAGGCTCGGGGAGGGCGCGACAAAGAGGAAGCGGGGAGGGCCGGTGACAGTGACATCAGCCCGCGGCCACGGCCCCTCCGCAGCCCCCGGGCGGGAAGGGGGGGGGGGGGGCAGGAAGCCGGGCCGGGACCCTGCGGGACGCCACGCGGGTGGCAGAGCCTCGGCCGCCCGCTGTCACCTGGGCGGCGGTGTCCCCGGTGCCACCGCCACGGGTCCCACCTGAAGCAGTCGGCGTGCCAGTCGGCGTTCAGCGCCTGCAGGTACTGCCCGTCGTAGATGCCCTGGCCGCAGCTCGCACACACCGGCAGGTCGCTCCCTGGGGGACAGGGCTGTCATCCTGCCGCTGTCACCCTGCCGCTGTCCCCAGCCCAGGCACGGCCACGCCACGGGCTCGCAGCTCCGGCTGCCCGCGCCACCCCCCTGCGCCCGCGGGGACCGAAGCCACCCCCAGTTCCCGATCGATGGATCGATCGATCCCCGGGCTTCGTAACGGGGACAAGGTCACCGTGCTCACGTCCCCAGCACGGGGGGATGTGGGGACAGGGCTGAGCACGGCGCAGGGTTTGACCTCTGCCACCAGGACGTGGCCAGAGCCCCCGTCCCTTGGGCAGGGGGCTGGCTGGGACGCTGCCCCCTGGTCCCCCCCCAGAGGCAATGCCAGGGGGACCAGTGCACGTCCCCGGGGTGCTGGGTGGCACCAGGGGCTGGTGGTGCAGGGGACGCATGGGGACATCGGGACACAGGCCCCATGGGGCTGGCAGGGCATCAGGGACATGGAGGGGCACAGGGCGACGGGGAAGGGGGACAAAGGGGAGCAGGAGTTGGGGAGAGGGTGTGGGGCAGGCAGGGGATGCCGGTGGGGCAGGAGGGGTGACCCCGGGGTGGGGGGATCCAGGGGGGATGTGGGGGTCCCCACAAGGGACACTGGGTAGGATGGGGACGCAGGGGGTGCGGGGGTGCCTGGTGCAAGGGGATGGGGGAGGCTTTGGGCAGCAGAGGGGTGCAGGGAGGAAGGGGTGGGGTGATGTCAGGGTGCCCAGTGGTCAGGGGGATGTGGGGAGACTGGGGGGCCCAGCAGGACGCAGCTGCGGGACAGATGTTTGGGGTGCACAGAGCAGGGACAGAGGGGGTGCCTGAGTGCTCATGTTGGGCAGGCAGGGGGGCACGAGTGGGGAAGGATGTGGGGGCACACGCTGGGGTGCAGGACGGTGCCAGGGGGATGAAGGGGTGAATGAGGCGTGCAGAGGGGAAAAACGGGGCAAAGGTGTGCTGGGTGGGTGCAGGAGGGGATGAAGGGGGGGGGGACAAGGGGAGTCTGCAAAAGGATGAAGGGCTGCAGGATGCAAGGAACAGAAGATGCTTGCAGGGATACAGAGGGATGCAGGACGGGCGCTGGAGGATGCAAGGGGGAAGACGGGGTGCTGGATGGGTGCAGAGAGAGAGGTGAGCGGGGGTGAAAGGGGTGTGGAGGGAGCTGAAGGTGTGCAGGATGGAAGGGGTGCAGTGGATCCAAGTTACATGCAGAGGGATACAGGCGTGCAGGATGGGTGCTGGGGGATGCAGGTGCACGCAGGGATGCAGAGGGGTGCAGGGACGCGGGATGGACGGGCGCAGGAGCAGCGCGGGGCTGCAGGACGGGGAGCGGGCTGCCTGCAGAGGCCCCAGGGGCGCAGGATGGGTGCAGGAGGATGCAGGGGGTGTACAGAGGGTGCTGGGGCACGGGGCAGCCAGGGTGCAGGAGCATCACGGGATGCACGCAGGGATGCAAAGGGCGATGAGGAAGATGACGGCATTGGAAGGGATGCAGGGGAAGGGTGCAGGATGGAGCAGGGCGCAGGGACAGGGGAGGATGGGGGTCTGCAGGGTGGCGTGGGGCGCAGTGGGGGGGCACGGGGCTCAGGGCAGGGAGGTGCGGTACGGGGAGGGCTGCAGAGGCACAGGGGCAGCGGGTCTGATGGGGGCGCGAGGAGTCCAGGGGCTTCAGAGCGGATGTGAGGCGCAGCTGGGATGTCGGGGTGCAGGGAAGGATGCGGGCTGGGTGGGGGGTGAGGGGGGAGACGGGAGTGCAGGGGGTCATGGGGTGCAGGGGGGAGTCAGGCTGGAGGGGGCTGATGGGGGTGCATGGGGGACATGGGGGTGCAGAAGGGGTGCAGGCAGGGTAGGGCTGCAGTAGGGGATGTGGGGGTGCAGGGGGAGATACGGGGGTGCAGAAGGAGAATGTGGGGGCGCAGGGGAGCACAGACTAGAAACGGGGTGCATGCAGGATGCAGGGGTGCTGGAGGGACACAGGCCGGACTGTGGATTGGGGGTGCGGGGGGGAAGCAGGGGGAGATGTGGGGGTGCAGCCTGCACGTGGGTGTGGGGGGAGAGATCGGGGTGCAGGGAGAATGTATGGGGGCAGATGGGGGTGCAGATGTAGGGCTGCAGGCTGTGATGGGGGACGAAGGGGGAGATGCAGGGGTGCAGGAGGCGTGCGGGCTGCACGGAGCACGCGGGGGAAGATTTGGGGGAGACACCGGCTGGCGGGGGGGGCGCAGGGAGGGGTGCAAGGGGAGATGTGGGGGTGCGGGAGGAGGACGGGGGGGGGGCGATGCGGGAACGCAGGGGGCCGGGGGCGGGCCGCGGGCCGGATGCGGGCCGCGGGGGGGGCCGGCTCGGTCCGGGTCCCGGGGCGGGGGGCAGCGCCGGGCCGGGGGGGGGGGGGCGTGGGCGGCGGAGGCCGGCGGAAGCGCTGAGTCAGGCGGGGCCGGGGTCACGCACCTTCCTCCTCCCCCATGGGCTCGTCCCTCCAGGTGCAGCACAGCAGCATCAACCTCATGCGGCCCCGCCGCACCGCGCCGCGCCAGGCCCGGCCCGGCCCCGCCGCCCCGCGCCCCGGCCCCGGCCCCGGCCCCGGCCCGGCCCCGGCCCCGCCGCTGCGGCTCCGGCTGCGGCTGCGGCTCCGGCGGCACCGGCGGGAGGGGACGGGCCGGGGGCGCAGGGCGCCGGCGCGGGGGCGGGGAGGGGCGGGGCTTGGGGAAGGGGCGGGGCTGGGGGCGGGGCCTGCGGGCAGAGCGCGGGGCGGGGCCGGGAGGGGCGGGGGGAGCGCGGCGCGCCGGGGGGCGGCGGGGGGACGGGGAGGGGGGGGCGGGTGTCAGCGCGGGGCCCGGCGGGGGGTGTCCGGGTGTCCGGGGGCAGGGTGTGGGTGTCCCCCTGGTGCCCGGGGTGTCACCCCCTGGTGTTCAGGATGTCACCCTGAGGCAGGGCATAGGCGTCCCCGGGTGTCCCCCGGGTGTCCGGGGGGGCAGGCAGCGGGTGTCCCCCTGGTGCCCGGGGTGTCACCGTGGGGCCAGGCATGGGTGTCCCCTGGTGTCTGGGTGTCACTGTGGGGAAGGGCCTGGGGGTCCCCCTGCTGTCCAGGATGTCATCGTGAGGCAGGGTGTGGGTGTCCCCTGGTGTCCGAGGTGTCACCGTGGGGCGGGGCATGGGTGTCCCCCTGGTGCCCAGGCTGCCACTCAGACAGGGCACGGATGTCCCTCTGGGTCGCTGGTCTGTCACCATGGGTCAAGGCAAGGATTTCCCCTGGGTCCCCAGGCTGTTCCCATGTGCCACCCCCTCGGGTTCCCAGGCTATCAGCATGGGACGGGGCATGGCTGTCCCCCCGTGTCCCAAGGCTGTCACCCTGTGTCAGGGCATGGACATCCCCCTGCGTGCCCGGGATGTCACCGTGGGGAAGGGCAACCCGCTGGGTCACCGGCTGTCCCCACACACGTCCCCGGTGTCACCACGGGGGGTGTCAGGGGGACACAGAAGCAGGACAGAGGCAGAGTCCTTTAAAAACTTGTCCTTTATTAGTCTGTTGGCAGCGATTCTCTCTGCGTAGGGCGTCCCACCCAGTTATATCAAAGTGAGTAACATGAAGGGAGCCGGGGGGGTCGCAGGCTGGCGGGGACAAGCCCCCCCACATTGTCCCCTGCCGCCGGGACCCCCTCCCTCCCTCCCTCCTTCCCCCCCCCGGTGCCCCTCGTGCCCCCCGCTCGGCCTGCCCCCCCTGGGGTCAGCTCTCGCCACTCACCCCGGGGGGCAGCACCGGGGCAGGGGGTGTCGGGGGGGTCCCAGCCCCCCCCGCAGGGAGCGATAGCACCAAGGGGGACAGCTGCTCCCCGCAGTTTATTCCGCGCTCCCTGGGGGGGTCGGGGGAGAACTCCCGGGGTGGGGGCAGGCCCGGTGCTGCTGCCGTGCTGTGGGGTCCCTCCCGGGAGCGTGGGGCCGGGGGGCCGGGGGGGGTCTCAGCTGGGCTGGGGATTTACATTCTGGACCATGCAGTAGCACCAAAGTTCATGAGGTTATCGGTGGGGCGGACGGTTACTTCCGCTTCCTCCCGCAGTATTTCCCTTGTGCGCAGCCGACTCCACCTGGGTTGGGGGGGGGGGACACCGGCTCAGCCCCCCCATACCCCGACAGGGGGCTTGGAAGCCGGGCAGGGGTGGGGGGGACCCGGCGGAGCTCACCTCTAAAGCCCAGGGCCCCGAGGGCTCCTCCGAAGGTCTTGGGGGGCTTCCCTGTGGGGACAAGGCCGAGACATTGAGCGGGGCGGGGGGCTCCGTGGGTGCCCCCTGGGGAGGAGGTGACCCCCAGCCCACTGTCCCCAACCCGCGTGGCTGGGGCGCACTCACCGCCAAATCCCAGCTGGCCGCCGACCCCACCTGAAAGCACAGCGAAGCCTCAGTGACGCTCAGCCCCGTGTCCCCCAGCCCAGCCTGGCCCCGCTCCCCGTGGCCATGTCCCCGTGCCCCGTGGCTGCGCGTGTCCCCACGGGCAGGGCACGCAGGGGAAGGTACCTGGAAATATCGGTGACACGCCAAAGCCGGGAACTCCAGCCCCTGGGGAAAAAGTGACAGCCGGTGACAGCCGGTGACAGCGCTGCCACCCCAGCCCTGCGTGGCCGCAGTGTCCCCAAGCCTGCAGCGAGCTGGGCGTGAGCTGCCCCAAGAGCCCCCGACCCCAGCAGCACCCCTGGGTGCCCATCCGGCTTCAGTGCGCCCCGCAAGGCCATGGCGTGCCCAGCGGGGTGGGGACAGCAAGCGGGGCAGTGCGGTTGGTGACAGGGTCCCACCCCGGCCCCTGGCCCCGGCACTCACCTGGCTGCAGCCCCCCAACACCAAAACCTGCGGGAAGGGAGAGCCCCGGTGAGGGTGGCGGCCGTAGGGACAGGGACGTCACCCCGCTGGCCAGGGCTGTCCCCGCTCCTTACCTGGCTTGGGAGGTTTTCCAGCAGCTCCTGGATACAAGAGCCCTGCAGCAGAGGTGGGTGTCAGTGCAGCCCCCCACCAGCCCAGAGGGTCCCCGGGTGTCTCCACGTGTTGGGGACACTGTGCTGTACCATCCCCTGTCCCCACAGCCTGGGACACGCTGGGGCTGGGGCCCTTGGTGCCTGCTTGGTGGGGGCCGTCCCCTCCCATTGTACCCCTGGGCAGGCGGCAGGCACAGACAGGGCACGGTGACAGCGGGGTGGGGACACGCCATGGGACCGCAGAGGTGCCCCAGCTCCCTTCGGGGTGGGACAGCACCCAGCTGGGCACTGCTCCCCCAAATCCCACAGGGCCACAGCCAGGAGGGGACAGAAGTGGCCCTGAATCTCCTGCATCCCCTCGATGCCCTTTCCTTCTCGGCACCCTGCACAGACCCCTCTGTCCCCGGGACCCTCAGCGCCGAGCCCACCGGCACCACTCACCAGCACCAAGGCCACCAACTCCGAGGCCACCAACTCCGAGGCCACCTGTGGTGAGGAGCCTGGTGAGCACTCCCAGGTGACCGTGGGGACGCAGCGCGGGGCTGGGGGGTCTGTGCCAAGGGATTTGGGCCGGGGTGGAGGTGGGGACCAGGGACACTGGGCATGGCAGCACTGGCCTTGCCATCGCTCCTGGCTCACATGGTGGGGGGATTTGCAGGGAGCATCGCAGCTCCAGCACCAGCCCAGGGTCCAACTTGCTGCTCACCCAGCCCCACACAAGCCCAGACCTTCCTGATGCAGCCCCATGCCCTGGGGGAGCACCCCCTGCCCGCACAGCACCCACCTGGGATGCCACCAACCCCTGGGACTTCCGGCTCCGGGAACGCCTGTCAGAGAGAGGCAGTGAGACCACGTCCCCCAGCCTGCACAGGGAGCTTGGGGGGGGGGCAGTGAACCCCCAGGGGTGGCCCTGGCACCCATCCCACCTCCCCCAGAGCAGGAAGACCTGGAGGCCTTCTGCGTGGTGCCTTGCTGCAGGCAGTGCAGAGCGGGAGGAAAATGTCCCCGGGGAGACCGGGGTGGGGGGAAGCCACCGTACCGGGTAGCGCTCTGCACCCAGGGGTGACAGCGTGCCACCCCCTCATGCCCAGGGCTCCGCAGGGCATGTGGGGACATGAAGAGTGGCCAGCACCCCGATATCAACACGGGGTACTCAAGGGGGAGCGGGCTGGGGATGGGTGGCAGCGATACGTACCGAATTTGGGAGGCTTAGCACCTGGCTGCACCCCTACTTGGGGGATGCCTGCAAAGCAAATGAGGGCACTGCGTTTAGGACAGGCACCCCCACACCTCCCCATCCCACCCACCCCCCACATCTGGATGCAGTGCTGCCCTCACCTGCCCCGGGGAGAACGCCAGCACCGGGTACCCCCACGCCCGGCACCAACCCGGGGACACCGCCGACGCCGGGTGTCACTCCTGGCACACCGGGAACACCGGGCACTGCGCCTGGCACCCCTCCGACACCGGCACCTGTGGAAGAGGGGGTGAGGACACAGCCCAGGGCTGCGTGGGGCTGGGGGCAATGCCGTGCCGGCACCCGCTTGCCCCGCGTGGAGATGTACTCACCGTATTTGGCTGCCTTGGCTGCTGCTTTTGCTGCTGCTGCCGGACCTCCGACTCCTGGGACAGCGAGAAAAGGGTCAGCATCCCTGGGGGGAGCCTCCCCAGCAGTGCTGGGCAAAGCCCATCCCTGCCACCTTGGCATCCACCAACAGACGGCCCCGAGCTGACGGAGACCACCGAGGTAGTCCGAGGTGCCCGAGGAGCCCCAGCCCTGTCCCAGTGCCAGCCCAGCTGCCACCACCGCCTGCCTCACCTGGGACACCTCCAATGCCGGGGGCCAGGCCACCCACACCAGGAGCCAGGCCACCTATGCCAGGAGCCAGGCCACCCACGCCAGGAGCCAGGCCACCTGCCCCTGCAAGAAGAAAGAGAAGGACTGGGGCTCCAGCTCAGGAAGAGTGACGGGCGCTGCAAGAGGGCTGGGATGGGCGGAGGGATGGTGCGGGTGGGAGGGCGGTGGGAGGGGTGGTGGGATGGATGGTGGGATGGATGTTGGGAGAGATGGTGGAGTGGGTGGGGGGATGGATGTTGGGATGGATGGTGGATGGATGGTGGAGTGGGTGGGGGGATGGATGGTGGATGGATGGTGGAGTGGGTGGGGGGATAGATGTTGGGATGGATGGTGGATGGATGGTGGGATAGATGGTGGGATGGATGGTGGATGGATGGCGGAGGGATGGCGGAGGGATGGCGGAAGGATGGTAGAAGGGATGGTGGATGGATGGTGGGATGGATGGTGGGATGGACAGTGGAGTGGATAGTGGACGGATGGATGGTGGAGTGGATAGTGGATGGATGGATGGGTGGTGAGGTGAATGGAGGGAACGAGATGTGCATGGGTGGGTGGATAGAAGTGGGGTATGGATGGGTGGATGGGTGGATGGGTGGGTGGATGGATGGATGGATGGATAGATGAGGGGATGAGGGATGAGGGGATGGTGGTGTGGATGTGTGAGTAGAATGTAGGGTGGATGGATGAATGTATGAGAAGGCACATGGATGATGGACCTAGGGGCCTCCATGCAGACCAACTCTCTGGAGAGCATCCCCTGGCACAGCCAGGACCTCATCCCATGCAGAGTTCTCACCCCTCACCCCGACCCATGGGGACCCCATGCAGTGCCTCAGCCCCAGCTGGGGAAGCAGCCTGGGGCGGGGAGGTGGCAGGAGGGATAACCCTGTGCAAGGATAACCCCGGAGCAAGCCTGTCTTACCGTACTTGGCTGCTTTGGCGGCCGCTTTGGCAGCAGCGGCGGCAGCAGGGCCGGCTCCTGGGGGAGAGGGGGAGAGTGAGGGGCAGCGACGGCCTGCAGTGGCCATGCCAGTGCCTACTGGCCAGCACCACCGCAGACATCCCTGAGCATCCCTTAGAGAGCATCTCACCAGGTACCAGACCGGGCACACCGACTCCGGGAACACCAACTCCGGGCACACCAACTCCGGGAATGCCGACTCCAGGCACGCCGACTCCGGGAACGCCGACTCCGGGCACTCCAACTCCAGGTACTCCAACTCCGGGAACGCCGGCTCCGGGCACGCCAGCTCCTGTTACATCAACCCTCATTACACCAACCCTCAGCACACCAGCCCCGGGCAGGTACCTGCTCCTGCAGAGAGGACCAGGAATGCGGCCGAGCCCCACGCCCCGGCCATTTGTACCACCCCTCCCTCCCTCCCTCCCTCCCAGCACAAAGGACAAAGGTCTCTCACCAAATGCAGCCGCTTTCGCTGCAGCCTTTGCTGCGGCAGCAGCTGCTGGGCCACCCACTGTGAAGACAGAAGGAAGGGTGTCAGGGGGAGCAGAGAGGCCAGCACCACGCTGTCCCCTTGTGTCCCCAGCCCCTTCGCTCACCTCCGACACCAGGCACCACGCCAGGGACGCCTGCCACGCCAGGGACACCAGGCACGCCGGGGACACCAGCCACACCGGGGACACCAGGCACGCCGCCAATACCAGGAACACCGACACCGGGAACGCCAATGCCGGCTCCTGCAGACAGCGAGAGGAGAGAATTTGGAGTGGCTGAGCCATGGGACAGGGAGGGAGGTCTGCCCTTGCCATCATGCCATGGGGGGAAGCACCCCCTGCCTCATCCCCGCAGGTGGCTGGGACACGTGCCTGGTGCTGGGTCACCCAAGAGGCTGGGAAGTCACCAGCATGGGGGACGATGCCACGGGGGGGCTCCAGATGATCCTCGGCATGAGGAGATGGAGCCTTTCAGCCCAACAGGGCACAGAGAAGTGGCTGGTGGCCCCCAGTAGCCACCTGGAAGTGCTGGGATTTAGGAGAAGCTCAGCAATGAAAAGCTTACTGGTGTGTGAGAGCAGGGGCCATGAAGATTGCCAATTTTCTCCCTAAATCCCATCCACTTATTGCTTTTTTTTTTCTTTCTGCATGATGCAGAAAACAAATGAAAGAAATGGCCGGCAATGGTTTAGCCCTCCGCTACGCCTCCTCTCCGAGCTCAGCCTCTCAGCTTCACTGCTGCGGGAGGTGCTGGGGTGTCAGTCCCTGCTGGGGACCGCGGTCCTGCTAGACCAAGTCAGGGGTGCTTGCCGGATCCTACTGGTTTTTGGAACAAAACCAAAAATTTCAGACAAGAAACAACGAAAGTCAGTTTGGTCTCATCCATTCACCCCCATGAAACACCAGTGGCATCATGGCCTGCAGAAACCTGGGGAGTGACAGGGGCAGGGGACAAAGGTGAGCCCAGGCAAAGCAGCTGGGAGCCAGGCTGGGCACATCCAGCGCCTGGATGCTTCCACATGAAGATCCACTGGGAGCGATCTCCAGGGCAGAGCCACCTGCCTGGTGGCACCCCAAGTCCCACAGAGGGGTCCCCAGGATAATGGGGTGGCCGGGGGTCTCCTTGCCCCCTACAGTACTTACCATACTTAGCTGCCTTTGCTGCTGCTGCTGCTGCCGCTGGCGTTCCAACTCCTGAGGACAGGAGAGAGGGACCCTGAGTCACCTGCCCCCGTGCCACCCGCAGCAGGGACAGCACTCACAGGAACAGTCACCTGCCACCCCGGGGACACCTCCGACACCAGGCACCAAGCCGGGGACACCGCCGACACCGGGCACAAGGCCTGGCACACCGCCGACACCGGGCAGCACCCCTGCACCTGGAGGGAAGCAGAGCAGTCAGAGCACCCCAAAATGCCCCATGCTGCCGGCCCCAGAGCAAGTGGCTGTGGACCCCTCAAGCAAAGCCAGAGGCTGGAGCATCAACGGGCTCAGCACCTCCCAAAATACCTACTACGGGACCAGTGCCCGCATGCGCATCCCCCAGGGTTGGGGTGCACCAGAGGCCGGGGGCAGATGCGCTCCCACTTGCCCAGCAGGCACGGGCATGGGGTGGGCTTCCAGTAACAGCAAATCCCCCTGGCAGCAGATGTTCACTGGCTGCTGCGCTGCTCCCGCACCGAGCCCCAGGATGCTTCCACTCCCGGTGTGCGACGGCCCTGCCGCACGCACGCACCCTAGGCAGGGGATTCCCAGCTCCCAGCCTGGGAGCCCACGTGGCCACTCGAGAGCTGGTGGCAGCTGGCGGGACCCCGAGGTCCCCCAAGGACGGGCTCGTAAATCCCAGCTGCTCCCGGGGCTGACGCATTTCCTCTGGATGCTCCAATGAGCGCGTGCTTGCTCCTGCGAAACCGGCTCCCTCTGCCAACAAGGGGAGCAGCGAGCATGCGATCCGCAGAGCCGAGCTTGTCCCTCCGCTCGCAAGCCATGGCTCGCTGCAGACGCCCTCCCGGCGGGACTGCAGGAGCCGTCACTGCCTTGGCGGCACAGCCTGGACCTGCCACGTCCCCACGTCCTTCAGAGCAGGCAGCGGAGGCTTTGCAATGCCAAGCTGCTGCAAGAAGGGGGAAAGCCCCCCCTGCAGCCTTGGGGGGGGGCGGGGTTGCAGCCCACAATGGCTCAGCAGAGGGGATCAACTCGCCCCATAGCTTGGGCACGCAGACGCTGGAGCCATGCGGGAGCCTGGCTGGGCGAGCATCCCAGAGGGTAGCACCCCGCGAAGCCACACCAGCACTGCTCAGCCCTGCTGAGAGCAGGGACTCACCGTAGGCTCCTGCCTTCGCTGCCCGCCTTCGCTGCTGCTGCTGCAGCCGCGGCCCTCCGACTGCCGGGGTAGCAGAGAGAGTCAGGGGGTGTGGGATGGCGAGACACATCGGCATTCGCACCCCAGGGCTGAGCCCAGCCTCACCTCCAACTCCTGGGACAACGCCGACGCCAGGCACCACGCCGCCCACCCCTGGGATGCCACCAGCCCCGGGCAGGACACCAGCTCCTGAGGGGGGAAAAGGGGACGTCAGCTCGGGGATGGGGACACCACCGGTCCCCCCCAGCCTGGGAGGGGGACAGCAGACACCCAGGCAGGGACACGGGCCCCGTTTGTGCCCACGGAGCACAACAGGGTACTAACTGTACAGGGTACTCACCGTACTTAGCTGCCGCTTTTGCTGCTGCCGCCTGTGCTCCAACTCCTGGGGAAGGACATGAGGAGATGCTGAGGACCTGTGGCCATCCCAGCACAGCCCCCCCAGTCCTGGGACTGGTGCCATCCCCACCAGCAGCTGCCCCCTCTCCTTAGTGAGGTGACACAGCCCACCCCAGGCTGTTCCTAGCCCCTCTCTGGCCACCCTGGGGGCCCCAGACAGTGCTGAGTATCCCATCCAGTGACCGGTGAAGCTAAGGGGGTGCTTGCTCCCCCTGCCATACTCTGCGGGTCCCTGCCACCCCCCAGGACTGCTGGGGAAGGGGCCGTACCTGTCCCAGTGGGGTACCCAAGCCTTTCCAGCACCAAGTCCTGCTCCTATCCGCCAGGTCCAAGACCTGCAAACACAAAGAGAAAGCACAGCAAGGTCAGCATCTGGCCCTCGAGAGAGGGGGCAAGGCAGACAGCAGTTCCAGCCCCACATCTGGGGACATGCTGGGGACACCCAAGCCAGCCCCAGGCTGGAGATGCTGCCATCAAACCTCCCCGAGCAGAGCTGGGCTGCAGCACGGGACATATCCTAGCCAGCACGAGCCGAGAGCTGCTGGCCCCATGGCACGGGATGCCCAGCGGAGTTGGGGAAGGGGTGTGTGCCCGTGGGCACCACACCATCCCCGTCCCTCTGCCCTGTCCGCGTCCCCACCCAGCGTGGGTCGCTTTGCCCTGGGTCAGGGTGCCCCTCGCAAAGCCCAGGCTCTGTGAGCAGCTACGACCGTGGAGCAAGGGCTATGAGCACTCACCATAGGGCAGCTTACCAGTGCTGTAGGGCAACCCATAGCCACCTGGAGAGGAGAGAAGGCAGCTGGTTAGCACCTGGCTGCCGGTGGCTGTGCCCCCTCTGCCCCGCGGTGTAGCCCCTCTTTGCCAGCCGGCTGTGCAAGGCGAGCCCTCAGCACCGGGGCTCCTTCCAAGTCAGGAAAGTCTTTTTTGGGGTGCGCCCCCACCTCGTGATGGGACCTCCCGGAGGTGCCCCTCTCCGCAGCAGCTCCAGAAGAGAGCCCCGTGCCGAGGGCTGCAGCACGCAGAGCTGGTTTCCAACATGAGCGTGTGTTGGCCGGAGCCTCCCGTGACCCCGCTTCAGCAGGGGGCCCCCAGGAGCCCCGCGGCGAGAGCCGTACCCAGCTGGCTACGCCAAGGCCAGCTCCAAACGCGAGGCTTTAATTGGAATCAGGGCTTGGGAGCCTCCGCTGAAACGTGACCTCATTAGGAGGTCGGTGAGAAGGGACTGGGGGGGGGATTATGAGAAGGAACATCGTGGCCGGGGAGATGGCTCCTTGCGAAAGAGCGGTGTCCCATCGCATGGGACAGCGCGGGGATGCCTGCCTCTCCGCACGGCGGTGGCTGCAGCCCAAGGAGCAGGACAAGCTGCCGCGTCCCTGCTGGTGGCATCTGGGGCCGCACATGGCGGGGGTGCCCCGCGAACACCCAGCTCCCCAGCCACGGGCAGGGCCGGCGCCTGTGGCCAGGATGCTCGTGAGAAGGCGTCACTGCAGGCATCTCCTCCCGCAGCCACATGTGCGCACCACATTTCCCCCCCCGCCAGCCGTTTCCACCAGGTGCCACATGAGGCTGGATGGGCTCCGCAGCCGGCAGCCGTGCCCGGGGTCCCCAGTGACACCTGGCGCCACCAGCGCCTCGCTTGCCCCAGAGCCGCCCGACACTGACTGGGTGACACCCGTGGAAGTGGCACCTAAGGTCCAAGCCCTTGGGACTCCAGGGGTTGTGCTGGTCCAAGCCCAGCTCCGCAGAGCCACTGCCACCCACCTGGCTGGTGCTCACCCCCTTGGTGCCAGCACAGGGACGGCCACCAGCATCACCAATGCCAATGGACGCAGCGGCTGGCATGGGAACTGATTTTCCCAGCCCTGAGACCACCTTGGTGTGGCTGGGCTCTGGGGCACCATTCCCTTCCCTATGACACCAGGTGGGACCCTGATTTCAGCCACAGCATCAGCCTGTGCCCCCAGAAAGTGGGGTGGCCTTGGGGACCCCTCCTGAGTCAGGGCAGCCCGGAGCGGGAGCTGCCTGGGGCATTTTCAGCAATCCCTCCAGAAAGGAGACTTTCCTCTGAACGTGTCATTTTCGGTGCTCTCCCCTCGTCCCCTCTTGCCCTGGGCTCACCAGCTCCGGCATGCAGCACAGGGGACACGGGGGACACAGGGACGTGTCACACATCTTTCAGCAGCACCCAAGGCCACCTGCAGCATTGCCCTGCTCAAACCAAGAGCCGTGACAGCTGTGACAGCCAGCCCAGCGTGTCCCCAAGCTGCTGGGGAGTGACAAGGAGGGATCCCAGGGAGGACAGGGATGCACCCGGCACCTGAAACCGCACTGGGGGACAGCACCGCCATCCTACTGCACCCTGCAAGGGGTGGCATCACCACTGCCACTGCCTGCCTTGCAGCCACAGGGACAGGGGTCCCCAGGGAGGGAGAGGGGCGACGCAGCCACTTGCTGCTGGTGGGGCTCCCTCCTCTGATTTAGGCACGGCGGCTCCCCAGAAAGTGGGTCAGCCCCGTCTGGGCTGCAGGCCACTGGCAGGGCCGCCGGGACATGGCCAGGTGCCCGCACCAGGCACCCCATGAAAGGCAGTCTGGGGCGGCCAGACGGCATCCGATCTCCGCGGGGCTGGGTCGCCCTAACGAGCGTAACGAGCCTCTGCGGGAGGAAGCGGGCGCTGGCCAAGTATTTCTGCTGCCGCTCGCGGCCGTGGGCCCTGGCGGGGGAAGCCGGCGGAGCTGCTGGGTCTGGCGCCCGTGGTGGGGAGGGATGTGTGCCCCGGGGTGGGCTCCACCCCAGGATAAAGCCCGTGGACCTCCTCTCACTCTGGCATCCCAGGGATGCGGATCCCTGGCCGGATCTGGCTCCCCTCTTCCTGCTCCGGATGTCACCGGGGTGGGCCCGCCAGCTGCTGGCATCCCCAGACAGGCTGTGCCACCCGGTCCCTGCCACCTGGCACTGCCATCCTGCTGCTGTCCCTGCCGGGCACATCTGGCTGGGGACAGACAGGTCTGGCACCCAGCGTGGGGACAGGTAACAGATGCCACTGGAGCAGCACAGGCTGGGAAAGGGGTGCTGAGCGCCCCTGGGCTGGGGCTGAGCATCATCTCTGCGGGCAGTGAGGAGGGAGACCTGCCTTGTGCTCCGTCCCCACTGCCAGCCTGCTGGTGGTGGCCTTGGTTAGCTGTCCCCGAGAGGGGACATTCAGCCTGGGTGAGCGTCTGGCGATGCCCAGCACATCCCCTGGCCCCCAGGAGCCACAGGAAGCAGAGGATTCCTGGAAAGATGTGCCTGGTGCCAGGAGGGGGCTGTGGAGCCAGCCTGGGATGACCTTGCCCAGCGCACATCCCCAGAGCACACCTGCTTGACCCTGGCGCGCCTGGCAGCCAGCGGAAGGCACAGCATCACCCTGGGGCTGGGAGCAGGAGCAGCGGCAGCCCCGGGCAGGATCTGCCCTCGGGACTGTGGGCAGCAGCTGGAATCACCCGCCCAGCAGTGCCCAGCTCCGTCCTGCTGTCCCCTACCAGCGCCAGCACTGCCGGGTCCGGGGGACCCAGGGCCACCGGGGCTCAGCCCGGGGCAGTGAGGGCGTGGGGTCCCCCTGGCGCTGCTCGGGGCCCTCACCCGCACCCCTGCTGGCTGTGGCCGCTTACCTGGGAGCTTGGGAGCTTTGATGGGATACCCCAGAGGGACTCCGGGCTGCTGGCCTCCAAAGCCTCCCAGTCCTGTAAAGCCAACAGCAGACGCTCACCTGGAGCCCTTGCCCAGGCTGCCACCAGACCTTGTGAGACGGGGGTGCCTGCGGCACCCCGGGTCCCCGGCCACGGCTTGGGAAGCCCCTGAGGCACCTTCTGGCGTGAGGAGGCCACGGCAGTGATGGAGAAGCTTGGAAAGGAAGAGAAGGACAGGCGGGAGAGAGGGGACACTCACCGGGGATTCCTGCGAAGGCTCCTGCTCCTGGGGAGAAACACAAATGCCCCCGTGAGTCGTGGGGCTGGTCCCCAGGACTCCACAACAGCCCATGATGTCCTGCCTGGTCGGCCTGGGGGGTGGCCTGGGGACAGCCCTGGACCCTGCCGTGCGCGGAGGAGCAGGGACGTACCTGGACCTTTTGCCTTGACGCCGGTGCCAGTGGGAACGCCAGGCAGCACCCCTACGCCAGGGAAGCGGACACCTGGGATGGAGCAGAGGGGACGGGTGAGCGTGGTGGGGCCTCGTGGTGTTGCTGGTACCCCAGACCCATGTTCTCTGGCTCAGTGCAAAGGAAAAGACCTCCAGACCTTGTTCTTGCCCTGACCCAACCGCCCACCCCACCCAAATCATTGCCAGCCTGCCCTGGCTCAGCAGCCAAGGGTGTGCAGGGACGCCCTGCGCCCAGCACCAGCACAGCCGGAGGGGACGCGCTCCCCGCAGCCAGCCCCAGCCGTGGGGCACCCGAGCCCCCCCCAGGCTGGAGGTGGGGTCCTGCCCCCCCCCAGCCCTCACCCTCCAGAGGCAACCAGGGAAAAACAGTGCTGCTGGGCGCTGTTCTGCCTGACAGTGCTCGGGCTGTTCTTTTTTGTTTGTTTGTATTTTTCTCTCCAGCCCCCCCCTTTTACAAATGTCTTTCATTATAACTCACGCATTTTCAGACATGGAAGGACATTCCTGACCAGCAACAACACACTTCCCATTCTGACAATGTCGAAACATCTTGTTTTCACAAGTTTTCCTCCCCAGATTGCTTTGCAGTGAGGAATTCCTGTCCCCGCCACCCGTCTCCTCCCCCCACAGCCCTTGGCCGGGCAAGCCGGCCCCACATGGCCTGCGCCACCTCCGCTCCATGTCCCGTGCTGGTGCCTCTTGCTCCCACGGGCCCCTGCCTCTGGCACCACGGAGATGCCACTTTAGGAAAAGTGACAGCCAGGCAGGCTGGCAGCAGTGTCCCAGCGGGACTGAGCACACTGGGACGGGGACATGAGGCCAGGGCACAGCTGGCCATGAGACCACTGATGCCAGCTAGGAGGGTCGGCCACTGGGGTGCTGCCCTGGGATGGGGACCCCCTTGGAGATTGGGGTGCTGCTGGTAGGTGGGGATCCCCTCAGAGACTGGGGTGTTGCAATGAGATGGGGACACCCTCAGAGGTTTGGGCAATGTTATTAGATGCAGACCCCCTTGGAGGCTGGGGTGCTGCTGTGGGATAGGAAAACCCCAAGAGATTGGGGTGCTGCTTTTGGAGGGGCTTTGCCTTGCAGGCTGGGGTGCCACCATGGGATGGGAACCCCCTCAAGGGATGGGTGATGCTGTTGGATGGGGCTCCCCTTGAAAGCTGGGGTGTTTCCACACGATGGGGACCCCATCGGATGTTGGGATGATGCAAAGGGATGGGGCCACCCTTGCAGGCTGGGTTACTGTCATTGATGGGGACCCACTCAGGTGATGGGGTGTTCCCATGGGATGGGGACCCCTTCAGAGGTTGGGGTGCTGCCGCAGGATAGGGACCCTAGCTCACCTGCGCCAGGGAGCACGCCGCCGCCTGGGAAGGCCCCAGGGATGCCAGCACCTGCGGGATGAGAAAGGCAGCGGTGAGCCCCCCGCCGGAGCCGTTCCCCACCGCCACCAGCCCCTTCTGGGCTGTGCACCCACCTGGTACTTTGGGGGGCTTCACTGCCGCGCCGACCCCAGGCTGCACCCCTCCCGGGGGCACCACAGCACCTGCGGGTGGCAGAGAGCCCTGAGAACCCACACAGCGCTGCCGCAGGCTCGGGGTGTGGGGACGGGGCATTTCCTACCTGCAGAGACCCCGAGGCCTCCAGGAACACCAACTCCACCCACGCCACCAAGACCAGCACCTGGGGACATTGGGAAAATGGAGGGCACAGGGTGAGATGCCACCTTTGGGCTGTGGGTGGCCGGAGAGGTGCCAAAGGAAGGGATGGCCCCAGGGGACACCCCGAGGAGCACCGGAGATGGGTCCCCCAGGTTTGGGCAAGGGACCCAGTCCCAGGGCAGGGGGCTTCATGCTCCCGGTGGCTCCAGCTTGACCAAAGCCTCTTTCTCAGCACAAGAACAGGCACCAGGTGGGGCTGGCAGAGAGAGCAGCATCTCCTGCTTCCAGCCCCCCATCCTCAGGAAAGGCTGGGCATAGAGGGGACCCCCAGAGCCCTGAGGATGCCCAAGCCCAGTGTTGCCCCCCAGCATCACAGCAGGCACCCTGAGCACTCACCAGCTTTCGCAGCAGCCTTAAGAGCGGCCGCGGATGCAGCACCTGGGAAGACGCCCCCGGGGAAGGCACCTCCTGGGAGCAGACCTGCAGCACCTGCAAGGGGAGAGGGGGCAGGGTGAGCCCTGGGGAGCAAGAAGGTGCCTGCACCCCCAGGCTGCGGTGGCGGTGAGGGGTGGCGAGCTGGCATGAGGCGGTGCAAGGCAGGGTTAGGTGGCATCTGCGCGGGGACAGCTCTGCGGTGCCGGCCTGGCTTGTGCCCTGCACTTCTTCTCTCTACATCCCCTCCAAATCCTGCTGCCCTCTGCACCCCTGCCGCCCAGGCACCCTGTGGTGTCTCGGACTGCTGTGTGTGCCACGTGAGGGCACTGTCACCCTGCTGCCAACCCCACGGGGACACGGGGCCCCCTCCCCTGTTGCCGCATGGGGCTGCCCAGCCTGCCCACGTGGGTGGACATGGTGGTGGAGCTGCCTCACTGCCCTATAACCGATGGGGATGGGCCACCCGCAGTCCCTGGGGTGGTTCTCCGGGGACACTGCACTGGGGACAGTCCTTGTCCATGCTCACCTGGCTGGAGGCCAAGAGGGCCAAGTCCCCCGAGGCCACCGACCCCTGGAAAGAGAAGCGGGCTGAGGGGGGCTGGGGGGGAGCAGAAGCACCCGCACGGGGACAGGGAAGGGGCTGGGGTGCTGCCACCCTTGCCCGTCCCTGTCCCACACAGCTCCAACACCCAGCTGTGGGCTTCCCCTGCCAGCCACCCCATTCCTTGCTCCCTGTGCGAAGCAGGGAGGACAGGATCCGGCCATTGTGCTGAATGGGGATGTGCACAGGATGGTTCCCCACCAGGAAAAGCTGAGTGGGAGACCCCCATTTGCACCATCCTGGCAGGACAGATTGCTCCAGAGGTCTCGCCTCGCTTGCCGGTGCTCCCAGCCCACCACACCCCCAGGGACAGGCATGGGGGACGGGGACGGGACCCAGCCATGGTGGCATGGGGCACGCGTCCCCACCCGATCACTGCCGCCGTCCCTTCCCACTCCGCTCCGCCTCGCCCGCCCCCCACCCCGCCGGGCCACGAGGGGACAGAGCCGAAATGTTTCAGGCTGAGGAATGAGTCCCTCCGGCTGGGCCAGCGCTGCCTTCCAACATCTGGGGCTAATCAGCGCTCGCTCCCTCCAGGCGCAAATTCCACTGCCTTTGGCTCACAGCGCGGACACCGCTCCGGCTGGGGCTTCGCGGCTGCACCGCGTTTGGTTTTAATTACGCTGAAATAAAGGGCCTTGTTTTTCTTTCCACGAGCTGAAATCTGAGTAAACGGAGGTTGCAGGCCCCCGCCTGGGGCTGGCGCTCCTGCGGCGCGGAGCTGGGCCGAGGAGGCCGGCGCACCCTGCCCCAGGCACAGCAGTCCCCATCCGAGAGCATCTCCCCCTGGGCCACGGGGCTCTGGGCATCTCCACCAGCACCAAACCAACCGGTCCATGCTGCCCCAGCACCTCCCTGACCTGCCCCAGGCTTGGAGTCCCCCAAAAGGCCCAGTGCTGTGCGTCCTCCTGCCTGCATCCCCTCCCTGTCCTAGTGGTGGCCCTGCCTGTCCCCTCCTCTCTGGGCCAAACAATCCCCAGCAAAAGCTGCCCAGCCACAAGTGCAGGCAGGCAGGGGACACCTGAGGACCAGGGCTTGGGGACAGCTGGAGAGGGGGTGGCAGCACGCTGAAGCTGGGGACAAGGATGAAGGCGCATGGAGCCCTTGCGGCTGTCGAGAGCTTGGTGAGCACAGCAGGGCAGGGCGGAAAGCGTGGGCAGGTGCCGGGGAACATCCCGTCCCCACGGCCTCTTCCTGCATCCTGGCTGCTGGCACAGTCGGCGAGAGATGAGGGAAAGGTTTCTTACCTGGTTTGAGAGGTTTTCCTCCAGCCCCGAGCCCTGGGGGAGAGTGAGGGAGAGCAGTCAGATGTGCCCCTCCCTGCAGTGTGTCCCCTCTGCAGGCATCCCAGGATGGGGACACCGGGTGGGACGGGCTGAGCCTCTGCCCTGTCACCCCCACCCCACCCCAGAGAAGGGTCCCCGGCACTCACCTGCTCCCAAACCTCCGACCCCAGCACCTGCGAGCAACGACACAGTCTTAGCACCCACCCCTGCAAGCTCCCACCTAGCCCTGCCTACGCTGGGGGTCTGGGGACACAAGCAGATGGGGTGTCCCCTGTGGTGTCCCCAGGCCTTTAGCCAGAGCACTGGGGACAGGCTGTCACCCTGGGCCTTTCCCTTTTGTGGCCAGGGCTGTGGAGATGCCAGCCCTGGGCTGGTGACCCCCAGCGTAAGGCTGATACAGCCCTGTCCCCATGCCGTGGTGCTGCAGCCGCCCAGGACAGGGTGTCCCAGTGCCCTGGTCCTGCTCTGCTGCGCTCAGAGGTGCCCTGGGTGCCCCCCCAAGGGCCTGCCCATCCCCGTGATGCCCCCACACTGCCCAGGTCCCCTTACCTGGGAAAAAGCCTCCTCCTGGGACTCCCCCTCCCGGGATAGCACCAGGAACCCCTGCAAGAGAAGAGACCCTCATTAAAACCCCCACAGGGATTTGTGTGTCCAGCGGGACCGGGGGGGAGGGGGCACCCCCTGGGACGGGTGCAGCTCTGTCCAGATGAGGCAGGATGCACAGCCCCATGGCAAGAGCCGAGGGCAGGGAGCTGCCTTTCCTTACACATCTCCATTTCTCCAGCAATATGGTGGTGATGGGGTCTGGAGCTGCCCCAGGGTCTGGCGGTGTGGCAGCAGGATCTGGCCCTACACCAGGGGGGAGAGTGGGCTGGGATCCGGCTCTGCTGCCCAAATCCCATCCCAACACCCAGCCAGTGCCATCTCCAGAACCACCTCCCGGCAGCTCTGTGTCCCTCTGTCCGTCCCTGCACAGTGAGAAGCTCCCAGGCCCCTCCGCTTTCCAGGGCAGGCAGCTGGAGCTGGAGCTCAGCGGTGGTGCTCAGACATCACAGTGATGCTTTTTGGGGTGCTTGGCTTAGCCCTTGCTCTGTCTCCTGCAGGACACTGTGCGGCAGATCGATGGTCCCTGCTCCATCGTGGTAATGGATGGGGTAGAGACAGGGTTTGGGGTACAAGGATGCAGTGCAGGGGATATTCTGCCTCTGGCAGGGCTTTCTGGCACTGGGGGGCTTGCAAAGGGATTTGTGGTGGGGCTGGCAGGGCTGTGGGGGACTCTTAACGGGGCTGGCAGGAGGATCTGGGGGTTTCTGAAGGTTACAGTGGCCAGGGGGCACCCGGCACCCCCAGAAGCTGGGTGCAGGCAGTGGCACAGCCCTGGGACAGGTGGCAGCTGGGTGGCAGAGCTGGCACCCAGCAGGGGGGACACCCAGTGCTGTACGTGGAGCCCCCGGCATGGCAGGGACAAGGGTGTCCCCTGCACACTGCTCACAAGTGTCCTCCACCACATGGAGCACCAGAGACAGAGCCCCATCCCTGCCTCACGGGGACAGGTGCTCATCTCGGGGGGCACACAGGCACGGGTGAGGCGTCAGAACACGCGCACCCCCGTTTGGATGCGTGCACAGGCGAGGGATGAGTGCCGGGACACACACGTGGAGGACACGTGCCAACATCCCCGCGCATGTCAGGGGACACGTCGGGCTCGGAGCTCCCCATGCCAGCACCCCCACGTGCACACACACACAGCGGTGTCGCCCAGCCGACGTGCCCCAGTGGTGCCGAGCAGCGGGATTTGGCCTCGCGCATCCCCAGACCGCCGGCTCGGGGCACAAATCCGGCCCCGTCACAGCTGGCGTCCCCGGAGCACAGCGGCCGCTCTCGGTCATCGCTCTCCCCGCTGACCGGCCGGCTCGCCCCGCCGCCCCAGCCCAGCCCAGCCGGGCGGCAGCCGGCCAGGCCTTACGGAGCAGCTCCCTTTCCCGGCACATTCCCCCGCCTGCCTCCCCCCCCCCACCAGTTTGGAAAACAAAGCCCAGCTCCTTTGCCTTTTCCCAAACATCATCCACACAGCTCAGCCTCCCCGTCCCGCCCCGCCTGGCCCCCTGCCCCATTGCTGCCTGGCAGAGCCCCCCCGGCGAAGCCGGGAGGAGGCTGTGCAGCTCACAGTCCTCCCAGGGTGTGCGGGGACATAAAGGCCCAGGGGACACCTGCCTTGGGGCTCCCCAGGGGGCTTGCAGAGGCTGTGCTCAGCCCTTCATGCCTCTCCCATCTCAGCTCCACGCAGTCCCAGCACCTTGTGGCCATGCGTGTTCTGGAGGGTTAAAGAGGAGGTGTTGGTGTCCGGGGGTTCACCAGCCCCCTCCATGCCCAGGTCAGGAGGTGGATGGGGACCACCTGCCTTGGCACGAGCCAGGATGGCCGTGTGGATCTGGGGGAGATGAGGCTGTTGCTCAGGAGCCCTGCAGGATACTGCTCCCGGCCAGTTCTGACACCAAACGCAGTCAGCTCCGTGCCCCGGCCGGACCCACGCACCCTGCGCTGCTGCACCAGGGCCACACAGGGCTACGGGGATGGCTCCAGGGCTGTAACACCGTGGCTGCACTTGTCCCACACCCTGCAGGGAGGACGCAGGTGCTGCCCATTGCCCGGCTCAGGGTCAGATCCTGGCATGGGGGCCCTCTGCCCTCATTGGCACATCAGGGATGGGGAAACTGAGTCACAGCCCTGCTGGGGCGGAAGGGTCCCTGCCCTGTGTCTGCTCCTGCACAGAGGCTGCTGGCAGGCTGGGAAGGGGGGGTTTCTCCCACATCCCCTTTTCTCCCCACAGGGTTAGGGCTTGGCTGGACCTGCACCCCAGGGCTCTATTTCCAAAGCTTTCCAAGAATTTGCATATGAATGTACAGCCCCCACTGCAGCAGGGGATAACCCATGGAGGTGCTTCAGAACCTGGTGTGGGGCGTTGTTTATAGAAAATGGGCTTTTTTTTTCCATATTTCTGTACTGTTTGGTCACTACTACAGCTGCACTATTTCATTCTGACCACTATTTCTATTATCCTGTTTCCACTACCTGCAGTGTTACTTGCAGATTCCAGTCCAAGTGAGAAATGCAGATGTTTTCTGTATTCAACAGCTTATTTCTTCCCACATCCAAGACCCAGCTGAGGACCCACAACAGGATGGGCGCGCACAGCCCGGGCTCCAGTGCAGCTCAGCCCCTTGCCCTGTGTCCTCAGCCCCGCGCCTCCATAGACCCCCCCGTCCTCTTCCCGCAGGAGGCTCAGCACTCAACTGCGGCAGACGTTTCCCTCTTGCTGTTTGCTTTTTTGGGAGAATGGGTTTTGGAAACATGCAGTCTCCAGGCAACTTTGAAGCCGTGCCGCGTCCCGAGCCTACTGGTAGCAGCTCGGGAGGCCAGGCGGGAGCGAGCACTAACGGGAGAGCAGGAGGCAGCCTCCAGAGCCTGGCTCCCATCCAGCCCCCGAGCCTCAGCTTTCATCTCCGAGTGCCTGCGGACAGCCTGCACCCTGCGGGCTCCTGCAAAGGGAGCAGCCCCGCCAGGCCGCTGCGGTGGTGGGGAGGGGAGATGCCATCGCAGCTGGGACAGTCCCCAGCACACACAGTGACACAGACTGAGCTCTGACAGATCCTCCTGGTGGCCTTGCTTGGGCCAGGCCTGGAGGAGATGGAGGTGCCATGGGCTGAATTTGTACCCATTGCCAGCACCTCTTCGCCCAGCCCAGCTACTCCTGCGCCCCTGAACCTGCAGGGCTGGGACCCCCATGTCCCTCTGTCTTCCCTGGGGTGTCGCTCCCCGGGAAGCACTGAAGGATGGGTGCCCCCCTCCAAACACCGCACTTGGCATCTCCTACAGCAGCCTGAATCCATCCCATGGGCCATGCACAACCCCATGAACACCCCTGCTGCCCAGAGGGGTGCGGAGCAGCACAGGCTGAGCCCCAGCCACCGCTGGGAGCCTCCCAAATGCCACCAGCTCACCCCCTTGGCTGAGCCCCCTCCGGGTGGGTGCACCCCCACCACCTTTGTGGGTTCTACTGGCCATGCCCCTGTCCCAGCTCGGCCCCCAAGGCTGGTTGGGCAGAGCTGAGCCTGCCCAGTGCCAAGCAGCTCTCCAGGCTGCAGGGACATCAGTCACTCCTCCACGGGGAAATGTTCTCCAGTGTCCCCATCAGCTCTGGGACCACCTCCAACACCAGCTCCTCGGGGAGCTGCTTCCCAAAGCAGCAACCACCCCTGCAGAGGGAGCCAGGTTTTGGAGTGGGGCCAGCAGCCCCAGATGCTCACAG
Organism: Cygnus olor; assembly: GCF_009769625.2. NCBI lineage: Eukaryota > Metazoa > Chordata > Aves > Anseriformes > Anatidae > Cygnus > Cygnus olor. Next base: position 981,852 of record NC_049188.1, on the reverse strand, counting down.
TCTGCTATGGGATCTCACCATGGGGCCAAAGTCACTGAGACTGCCCCAAATGGCAGCTGCGTGAGAGCTGGTGAGCAAAGCCACCGCGGTTAAGCAAAGCCAGCACAGAGCATCACTGCCAGGCACGGAGAGTGGCCAGGACTGACCCGCATCCCATCAGGGATGGCTCCTGGGTCCCAGGCTGCAGCTACTCAGCAACTTGGATCCACAGGTGCCTGGCTCAGCACCGCTGGGGGATGACCCTGTGCACACGGCGGGGGACAGGCCAGACTGGGGCCAGGGTCCTGGGAGCAGAGCAGGGCACTGGTGGATGGAGCTGCTGGCTGCAGACAGCAGCCCTGAGGGCTCTGCCCTGGGCAGGGGTTGGCTCAGCACTGGCACTGCCCTCCCCTGCCCACAGGACCGTGCCTTGTCCCCACTCCGCTGGCCCCATGCAATGGCTCTGGCACTGTCCCCGTCACTGCTGCTGCCTCTGCCCCTTTGCATTTTCCATTGCATTTTCCCCGTGCAGGCAGACGGGCACTGTCCCCCTTCAACCCAGCCCCATCAGAGGTGCCTGTCCCACCCCGAAGCACGCCGTCCCCATCTCGCAGCCCTTTGCCCAGTTTTGCCGTTGTGGGCAGCTCTAAGTCTGTGCCGGGAGCAGCTCTCCCCAGTGCGTGCTCATGGCCCCGCCACAAAACACGAGCTGTCCCACGGGCAGGCACCTGCTGCGTGAGCTGCTCCGGCTCCCTCCCACCGTGCAGCAGGACACAGGGGGTGCAGCCTGGCACGCAGTGGCTTTTGTTCCCTGCCCCAGCACATGCACGTGCATGTGTGTGTGCCAGAGGTGTCACCCAGCCCCTGTGGCCAGTGCTGCCCAGCCGGGGTCTGGGTGGCACTGGGGACATACACAGCCACGCCGACACCGGTGACACAAGCACAAGAGGATGGCACAGGGGCCAGACCAGGCACTGGGGTCTCGGGCCATGGTGCTCTGCAGCCACGGTGCCCAGCCGGGGGCTTTGCCACGGTCACCGCGCAGCAGCTTGCACGTATGGGCTGCGAGATGCACGCACACACATACACACCAATCTCACACCAGGATCACACTGGGGGGGTGATGGGGGCCAGCCCCCCGGCCCCTGGCATTTGCGGTGGCCACCCTGCCTGCACATCCCCAATGCCTGGGCAGGATGCGGCGCCTTGGAGCCCCCCCGGAAAGTGCTTGGCAGTGCCGCCCCGGAGAGCTGTGCGTCCCCCCTGGGTGCCATCCCACCCCGCCTGGGCATGGCATGCGGGGAGCAAGGAGCCCTTTGGGGAGGTGGCACCCAGGCGGGCTGCTCTGCCGCCCCCGGTTGTCCCAAAGGCAGGGCAGGGGCTGCTCGTCCCTCCTCGGCCGGGGCAGGATGGGGAGGTCCGGGCAGAGCCTCCCTGTGCTAAGGGGAAGGAGCCTTTTCTTTCCTTACCTCCTTGCTGGGAAGCCGGGAGGATGGAGAAGAGGAGGAGGACTCCGGGAAGGAGGGGTGCAGCTGCCTGCCTTGCCATCTCTTGAAGCAATGCCCCCGTGCTCTCGCAGTCAGTGTGTTTTATCCCAGAGCTGCTTAATTGTTGCTTCCAAGGATGTGAGGGGAAGGGGGGGTGGGGGGGTTGGACGGAGGGAGGGGAAAAGAAACGAGAGAAGGGGGGAGAGAGGCACAGGACACTACGTCATGACGAAAGGGCAAACACACAAGCCTCTCCAGGCTATTGGGCTGTATTTTTTTTTCCTTTCTTTTTTTTTTTTTTGTGTGTGTGTGTGTGTAATTTCTCTCCCTCGCCGCTCTCTCCAATTCTGGTGCGGCTCTGCCAAAATTGCAGACAGAGCTGCCAAGGCAGCCTCCGGCGGGAGGGGAGCGGAGGGGCGCGGAGGGGAGCGGAGGGCCGGGCCGGGGTGGCACGGGGGTGGCACACCCCGGGTGGCACCGGGCCAGCGGCGGGGCGCAGGGGTGGGGGCTGCCCCGGCACAGCGGGGGCCCGGAGCGTCCCCCGGAGCGTGCTCGGGTGCCAGGTGAGGACCCGTCTCCAGCAGGGGGACGGAGGGAAGGCAGGCGTGGGGAACGGGGGGACTGAGCGGCGTTAGAACCGAGCCGACGGGGGGCGACGGAAAAGTGCCGCAGTTGTGGCGTTGGGTTTCTCCCAGCTCGGTCCCCGCTTGTTTGTCCCCAGCCCCGCGACACCTGCAGCGGCCGTGCTTGGGCTGGGACGGGGATGGGGACGGGATGGGGACGGGATGGGGACGGGATGGGGATGGGGATGGGGACAGGGACCGGGACAGGGACCGGGACAGGGACCGGGACAGGACCGGGACAGGGATCGGCACCACTTCCCCTGCTCTTCCCCGAGGGGTCCCGGCCCCGACAGGGCCCGTGCTGGGGCTCGGGGAGGCGGCGGGGACCGGCGGGTCCGGGCTGCTGCCGCCGTGCGCTAGGCTCGGCCCCGCCGCCGCGGCCACCGCCCGCCGTGTCCCCGCCGCTCGGCCCGCGGTGGCCGTTAGGTGGCAGCCGTGGGGTGTCCGCCGGGAGGACGGAACGGGGAATTCGCAGAAAAACGAGCCGTCTGCGCCCGGGGCTGTCCGGCCGGGGGGGCACAGCACGGCCCGGCCCCCTCCCCAGCCGGGGTGTCCTGGGGACACAGCGCTCACCCCGAGGCCCGGCCGGGGACAGCCACCGCGCCCCCCAGGTCCGGCGCGGGGGTTCTTGCCCAGCGTGCAGCCGAGCGTGGCTGCTCCGGGTCAAAACCGCGTGTGTACCCCCCTTCCAGGCCGATCCCCCCACCCCGGGTGCAGCCCCGGCTGTGCTGGACCCGGCTCTGACCCCAGTGCACAAACCCAGACGCAGCACCAGGGCACCTCGAGGTGCTTGCGACGAGCTCGGGAACAGAGAGCAGGTGCAGGGAAATGCCCCCTCGGCACCCCTCCGTGGGCCTGTGCTCCCCAGCTCCACGTGCTCCCTCCACGGCTTTGGAAACTTTCGGGAGCACAAATAATCTGCAAATCCACCCGGCTCCCTGCGAGAGCTGCGAGGTCCCCAGCCTGGATGCCCACTTGAAGACATGAGCTGAATCCTTGCTCCCCTTCCTGGCCCGGTCACTTGCATTATCTCAGCTCCCACTTTATTTCAGAGAAAGTGCTGATGGCTGCAGCCCCCAGAAATCCAGGGGGTGAAAACCGAAAAACATTGTCATCCACACCGAGCGCTGGGACACGTCAAGGCGCAGGGGGCCATGCAGGAGCTGCTGGGACTCTGCACAGGCACCCATTTTGTGCTCACCTGCAGCCCCACAAGAGGCTCTGGGCTGCAGTTTCGGGGGTGGGAGGGGAGATGTGAAGGAGCACCCCACAATGCAGGGTGCACAGCCGGGCTGACTGAGCTGAATGCTCGCTGCTGATTGATGTAGTGCTCGAAGAAGACGACACACGGTTGTTAAACACAAGCTCTCTGTGCTCCAGCAAGGGCAGCAGCCCAGGAACAGACGGACGCGAGGAACAGTGCAGAGCAGCTTTGCAGCAGCATGACCCGTGGGCATGCACACCCTGGTGGCACTGGCCGGGCTCCAGAGGACGCATCCCTAATACGTGTATCTGCAAAACATGCAGAGAGCAGGGCTGGGAACGTGGCCTTGCTGGGGATTGTAACTGGGGCAGCTGGATGTCTCTAGCAGCTTCCACCCCTTGCCAGTGAAATGGCTCTGACTTCTGAAAGCATGTTTTGTACCTAGAAAGAATAGAGGCGAGGCAAGCTTTCCCCGCCCCTGGCACTCATGCAGGGGACTGGGATCCAAGCCCTTTGCAATTTGGCCAGGGCAGAGCCAAGCCATCCATGAGCTGCCCGCGGGGAAGGGCTGGGAGCTTTCATTGGAGTTTGCAAATTGTCGGGGAAAAGCTGTGCAATTTGGCCAGCACCAGGAAGGCACAGTTATGGGCACACTCCTACAAGCAGGGGAGAAGGCAGAAAGCAAGGGGCCCAAGTGGAAAAGACGCCATTTGCTGCATAGCGCACTATCTGGGTGAGAAAACTCGCCTGGAGCAGGAGTACCTGGGACTGCATCCAGGGCCGCGTGGTGGCGCATGGTGGACCGAGGGGTGGCAGCCCCAGGGGTGCCTCGAGCGCACGGTCCCCACTGCGGGTCTCCTAGCCGCGGCCAGCAGGTGTGGGCCACACGCTGTTCCCATTAACGCCCCGAACAGCCTTGCCCGGCTGTTGCACGCCCAGGCACCCCAGTTGTCCCGGGGGTAGCACCGACAGGCCAAACACCGCCGTAAACATACCTTCACCATAGCTACGGAGGAGCCCCACACCTGCCCCGGGGGGACAGCATCCGGCGCCGCGCGTGTTTACGGCGTTGTCATAGGAAACGCTGCTCGCTCCGGGATGCCGGCGGGCGTGACACGGCTTTACGGTGCCTGTGCGGAGCACAGGGGATGCATAGCTCAAAGGAAAGCTATGTGTGAAGGGCAGATCATGGCGCACAGGGGAAGGGGCCCCCGGAGGTGTCCAGCCCCAGCGCAAACCCAACATTGTCCAGCCGATGCTGCAGACCCTGCAGGGATGGAGATTTGTCCTTCCTGGGTCAGGCCATTTTCCCCTATCCGAACCTGAGACGTATTTGCAGCGGGGGATATCCCCCAATGCCCAGGGCAGCACCCACGGGAAGGTCTGCACTGCATCAGCTAGAGGGAGAGGAGACCTGGTGATGGTGGAGGAGCCCAGAGCTCTACATTTGGATGCCAGCACAGCGAGGGCTACCTGGGGGACAGAGGGCTGCTCCCCCCTGTGGAGGATGGCCACAGTCTGTGAGGAGTGATGACGAGCACAATTTTCCACCATATCTGCTCTGAAGTTGGGTCTGGAAAACTGGGTTTGCCCCAGCGTGCTCCCAGAGGGCACGGAGCAGGGAGAGACTGGGGACACGGATGTCCTTGCTGCTGCCCTGCCCTGATGCTCAGGTCCAAACAGCATCACCTTGAGCAGGGTCTGTCGCTGTCTTGGGAAGCTGAGGCTGGTACATCTGCTTGGTCCTGCCTGGCATCATATAGGCTAAAATTTTCATTTCACCTCCCCATCCCTCTGATGAGCAACTGCCTAGTGTTTGGCCACCACATCTTCCAGACCGGTGTTACAGTCTTGAAATCAAGCAGCAAGGGACAGGGACATCACCTCTGCCCATGGGCAAGCACCCTTATGTTTTCATGCCTTGGTTTACCATCTGTTAATTGCTATCTAATGAGTTATCACCCCAAACAGTCTGAAATGCAGACCTCTGTACGTCTGCCTGCTGCAGCATCCCAGAGACATGCATCTCGAGGCATGGGGCAGGAGGAGGCAGGTTGTGAGGCTGGACAGGGCTCTGTAGTACCTGGGAATCAAATCAGCTCTCTGCTCAGTCTAATTTTTGGTAATCAAAACCTTTAGACCTGTCAACTTCCTTGTTCAGAGCTATTTTCACTATTTTCACGTGAAATCCACCAGCGGGATGCCGGGTTGCAGCGTGTGCTTGGGGTGGTGTACCTGCTGCTTGCTCCAGCCCTCCAGGAGCCCACTAGCCCTTCACAAAATTTGCGAATTGAGCCCTGGCTGCTGTTAAAACACCAACATCCTTCTAGAGCACCACTGGCTGCTCTAAGCATAGTTCAGGGAGGAGGTCTCCATCTCCATCCGCATCCTAGAGCAGTATGAGACACGTTTCAGCAGAGCCACATTTTGGGGCACACTGTGGGTAGGATTGCCATGCTCCCAGCTATGCCCCATGCTTTTTTGGTGCACGGACATTTCTCAAAGCACGAAAAGCATGGCCGGCCCTGCCCGAGGGTGCTGGGGCTCAGGCTCAGGCTCTCTGCCAGCTGCTGGAAGGTCCTAATGTATGCATGTGCTGCGTTTGATCATGTAACGAATGGGCCCACACGAGACCAGCCATACCGCGCCCAGTCTCAGCTTTCCATTAGCTCATTTCTCTCCAGCAGTCACTTCCTGCAGTCGTCATGGAAAGAGGTCTTGCCAACATAAGGTTTTGCCAACATGGGGTCTTTCTCAGTGGGTTCAGGGCTGGAGCCACTGCCACATGCAGTGGTGGGGTGCTCGGCCTTGGCATGACTGCAAGAAACAGCATCAATCACCCATGGCCTCGAAGGGACCCTGACATCTCTCGGGAACATTTATCAACACCTGGCTGCAGCACTGGGGTCTGCCTTGGGGAGAGAGGTGAAGGGGAGACAACACCCTCATTGCCCAGGCCGGACACCTACCCCGGCACCGTTTTTGGCCATGCACAAACAACCAGAGGATGCTTGTGAAGGTGCCTTCTCTGCAGGCTTCGCCTCTCTTTCACATCTCCTCCTCCATTCCCTGCAGGTGACTAGGTCTCCTTGCACTAAGGCACTTGGGCGCACAGCACCCGTGAGGCTTGGGTTGTGTTGCCCTGGGACATGAGCTGCAGAGTTGGTGGAATCTCCATCCTTGGTCATATTCAGAACTTGCCTGGACAAGGTGCTGAGCGCCGTGACCTGGCTTTGGAGCTAGCGCCGCTTGCGCAGGGGCTGGGCCGGAGACCTCCAGACGTCCCTCCCAACCTAAATCCTTCTATGATTTATATCGAATTCTTTTTGGTATTTATGTAGTTCTGGGAAGTCTTTGGTGATGTATCGTTGAGCTGTTATAATCTGAAGCTGGCCAAGGAGGGATTTAGTGGTCCTGGCTCCATACATCTCATTCACATTGTCCTTCTCAAGGACAGCTAAACATCTGCTGCTGATAGGTAACTCCAGGCCGCGCGCACCCCACTCACTGAAACCTCTTTGTGCCGGGGACGTTTGGTCAGATCGTTCAAGAGGCTGTTTTTTGTCCTTCCTCGGGCTGCTTGTGAGCTTTCCAAGTGTTGATTAAAAGGTACCATCACTGCAACGCATGCTGTGCCTGGGTGGATATAGCTTTCAGCAACTGAAACGCAGTGTTTACTGGAAGACTCCGCAGTTGTTCTCGGTCAGGACTGATTCCCTGCCAGATGTCAGCTCTGACCCCCAGCAGTTTCGGCAGTAGAGCCGCCTAAAAATTGGAAGATTGTTTTGTATCCTTGAAAGAAAAATGGGTATGTTTATTATGGAGATATTGCTTTTCCCTGCCCTCATACTCTGAAATGGCCAAAGCATGTTCAAAGAGACTTTCCTTCAAATGGCCTTTGTGCAGAGACCGAGGCTGGAAAATCTCAATGCAGAAGGGGAGAACTGAGGTGAGCTGTGGGCAACCGAGCACAGCAATGTAACTGGTAATGCTCAGCCAGAACATGAACTTTAGACACTGCCTGCGCTCCAGTTTGTGTCTGTAGCACAGAGGGGCCCTAAGGAAAAGGCGGTGGAGCTCGATTATCTTGCAGCCAGATCCTTGTGGTGTTGAGGGGAAACATATAGCAGGCAGGGCTGGGCTGCCTCCCTCCCTCCAGCGCACCCTGCAAATGCCAGTCGATGGCTCCCAGAGCACTGATAATCCCAAGCATGAGTCAGAGCCCAAGAATCACGAGCAGAGCTTCAAATTAAGACTTATTAAGAAGAAGAAGAAGAAAAAGAAAGAAAGAAAGAAAGAAAGAAAGAAAGAAAGAAAGAAAGAAAGAAAGAAAGAAAGAAAGAGCAAATACTGGTGTGGTTTCTTGTGTTCTGCTTTTTAAGCTGTAAGGTTTATGCCTGCAGCATTTCTGTGCACCCAGAAGGATTTAGCATTTTCCTTTCAGCAGAGTGAAATCCGAGTCTCCCCCAGCCACGTGATGCCAGGAGAAGGGGATTGAAAAACCCTGCGAGAGGAGTGATGTATTTGCTGATGTTGACAAGGCCTGGAGCAGCAGCACACCAGAGATGTCCGTAGCCAAAGAGTGCCCTTGCAAGGAGTGGGAACTCCCCATGAGGTCTCCAAGACACGTCCCGTTCCTTTTCAAGGGGACCTGGGGGCTGGGAGGGACCTGCCCAGCCGTGGGGTCACCTTGAGCTGAGTGCCCTGAGCCAAAACACCTATCAAAGGAGGAGGTTGGTTCAGAGCAATCTGCAGCCCTGCTGTCTGACTCCCAAAGGAGCACCATATGTGTGATTAAATCCAGTATTTCACGGTGTACTTGCTGGGGAATTACAGAAATCTCCCTAAAATGCCCTTTCCAGCAGGGCTGCAGCTGGCTGCAGGTGTGTGAGCTGGTGGCTCTGCCCAAGCTGCTGGAAAAGTCAGCGTGGGGATGGTGACTCTAATGGTGTGGTGAGGAACCCAGAGAAGTGATGGGTGTCATGGGTCAGTGGTCCAGCCACGTTGGGGGCTTCCATCATGACGCTCTGCAGTCTTGGGGCAGGAGGGGAAGGCAGAGGGGACCAGGGCTGGGCCAAGGAGATGGCTGAACCAGGTCAAGGAGAGCTGGAGGAGCCAGCAGCCAGCTGGTGTGAGTGAGGAGGGTTGGGAACCTGGTGTAAAAATCAGGGGACAGGGGGGGAAAGGAGAGCTCCATGGAGAGATGAGGAGAGAGGGGTTGGTGCTGCAGAGCAGTGGCCACAAGGAGATGCCAGCATCCCGGGGTGATGAAGCCAAGGCAGAGGAGCTGGACAGAAGCAGGCACAGAAGTTCCTGGGCTGGCGTTAGAAACACCAGGGACGGGAGCAGTGCTGGGGCACAGGAGGTGCGGGGATCTGAGCTGGTGGGATCAGGGGCACATTTTGCCCCAGCACCAGCCAGGATCTCCCCACACCTCCTGAAGCTCCACCAGAGCAACCTCCCTGCAAGGCTCATCCAGTGTCCTCCTGGCCCTCTCCAGCCCACGCTTCCCAAGCCGGTGCTGCTCTTCACCTCCTACCAGAGCAGCGACCAGACCCCCTCGCAGGCCGTGCCCTGCTGGTCTCATCCTGCCTGGTGGGCTCTGCACAGCACAGCCTTTCCCTCTTGCTCCGGGGCAGTTGGCCAGCAGTTGTCCCACTCCTCCAGCCAGCAACCATGCTGGAAACATCCCTCCCAACAAGTCCCCAGCCCACGTTTCCCTCCGAGTGGCTGCTCTGTGGGACGGGAAGGGGGTGCTGCACCCAGCCTGCAGACCCCAGGGCTCCAGAGCTGCGCCTGGTATGGGTGGAGGGATCAGGCTGCGGATGTGAGGGCTGATCAGAGGCACCTTGCTCTCTTCTCCAGGAGACAGAGGTGACAGACACTGTTTCACTGCTCGAGCCCTGTCTGGGGGAGACAGGCAAGCTGGCCTTGGACACCATGCACTTTTTGGGGCTGTTTGACCACATTGCTTCCATCAAGCCCCGTCACAGCTCTTGGCGTCCCACAGGCTCTGTCTGCCTGTCGGGGTTAGCTGCCCTTCCGAGGAGCCCTGGGAGCTGCTGCCCAGACCTGGCAGGTCTCGAAGCACTTGGGTTCCCACCAGCCTGTCTGGGCAGAGCAGCGAGCCCCAGAGCGCAGCCCCCCGGAGGGGAGAGCGCCGGGGCGGGACCGGCCGCTAGCCCTGCAGTCTGGCAGCGAGCTGCAGCACAAGCGGAGCCCTGGCCCGACACCAATGCACGCTGTTTCCTCCCGGCAGGCTGGCCAACAGGAGTCAGATGAGGACACGAGAGGAGCCGGCAGAGCAGGGAGACGTCAGGGGAGAGCGGGGCAGCGAGGGCACAGGGCTGGGGCGGGCAGATGGGTGCTGCCGGTGCCCCCGAGTGCAGGTGGAGGGGCCGAGGCTGGTGGTCCTGCTCCTCACCTCCTCCTCAGGGCCTGGGCTGTCTCTAGTCCTTCCCCACTGTCCACCTGCAGCCTCTGGTGTTTGGGCATTTCTGTAGGGCCAGAAATTCCTCACTTTCAGTTAAAACCCCACATTAACTCTGCAGTCTCCCTCTGCGCAGGGTCGCAGCCATCAGTGCGTCCATCTCCCGGCTCTTCCAGAGTTTTACCTGTTCCTTGGAGCAACGGCATCTCCATCCCTCGAGTGCCCTATTCCCAGTGACACAACGCTCACTGTCGCTGTCTCATTTACTCCCAGGAATAAGGCCAGAACAAGAAGTGTCCCTCCTGCCACCTGCTTGTGCACATGGTATGTTTTTAGGCTTGAGACGCCCGGTCCCCATGGTAGGAGCGCCCCAGCATCAGCCACTTGCCAAAACCAGGGGCTGATGTCCTCAAGGGTGTGCATGGATGAAGGTCTCCTATGACTTTCAAATTCGGCTCTGCTCTGCCACCGGATCCCATTTCCCATTGCCCACAGTAATGCATCAGCTTAACTGAGCCTTTTAAGAATTAAGATATCATTTGTAGCTACCATGTGGCTAATATTTCAACTTAATACTTTTTTTTTTATTAAACTGCCGAACGTTGCCTCACGTTCGGTAAAGAAGCTTCAGACAAAAAAATAAATAAATAAAAATTAACGCAATATTTCACATTTCAAAGTGAAATTTCCAAAATTTTTCATTCTAGCATGGAATTGGTTATATCTTAAAGCTGAACAAAACCAGCCAAACCAGCCACCATGTTTCAGACCAAAAGAAGCATTTCCCTCTCACACCAAATGATTCAGGATTTAGTTTTGCTTTCAAGGATAGAAAACACGGGAATTCTGTTTCCAGGTAAAACAGCACAACACCTGGCTGTGGGGAGACGTGGGAAATGCTGAAGGTGTCTCCCTGTCCCAGGGGGTCCCCGGGCTGGCTGTGGCCACCCAGTACGGACGGGTGGGAAGCGTTCAGTAACGCCGCTGGTCCAGCTGGATGCAGGCAGCGCAGACATGCGAATGCACACACAAAGAGCAGAGCACCGGCAAAATGAGAATAAAGCACAACCAGCCCTGCAGCGAGCTTCCCAGGGAACTGCTGCATGAGAGCATCCACTATATGAACACAACATTTGTCAGGTTTTGGGTGGATTCCCTCAAACCTTTCAAGGGCAAATATTTTGCAGGGAAGAGCTGTCCAAGCCCCCCAAGACATGCGGTGCCCCTGCTGAAGGCGTCTTCCCCCGGGACGCTTGGCAGAGGACGGGGCTGCTCTGACATCGCCCCTGCCATCTCTGCTGTAGCTGCTTTTCCTCGCAGCACTTCACAACTCAGCACTCTTGAGTTAATTAGAGAACCATATGCCCCTTTCTCGCACATCATAAAAGCATGTGTTTAAAGCCGGGTGATAAAAGGGAGCATTAGCCTGGGTCACTGCAAGGCTCTGATCTCAGCTCTGCTCAGCGCACTGCCTCTCTCTTCTGGACGGCTCTCAGACCAGGTGGAAACGATGTTTGAGTCCATCTGAGCTCGCTTTGCTGCCAGCTTGAGAGCCTACCAAGTATTTCACAGCTCTATCCCAGGCATGGTCTGTTCTCTGACACCCCCCGCAGCCTGCTGGGCCCCACTTCACCCTCCCACCTCCCCCCTGCTCCGGGTGCCGAGTTTCCTCCTCCCAAATGAAACACGGGACCTTGCTCGTGGGCTGTGGGCTGCTCTGTCCCAGGGTTTGGGGACAGCCAGATGACCTTCAGGTGACAGAACGTGCAGGGCACCCCCCCAGGCATGGCTCTGAGCACGTCCCCTCAGGGCTGTGTCCCTTCATGCCCAGTGGGGACACGGGAGCATGGACCACATAGAGACCCTGCCCAGCCTGTCTTGTGCCCATCACTAGCTACATCCAGAGATCTCCCCTTTCCTCCCCTCTGCCCGGAGGATATGTTTCTCTCCCATTCTATAGTGTCCAAGGCAGAATAACATGCCAGATGTTTTATGTTAAAAGCTCCCTTTTTCTCCTTTCCACTTCCTTCAAATCCCTTCAAGAGTCTGAGCCAGGGAGGTGAGGACCCTGTCTGCTCTGGTGAGGACCGCCTAATGTGATCACATTCCTTTCGGCACACGGAGTATCCAGGCTGCCGGGAGCCCAAAACCTGGACATGAGATGAAAGAGTGTGGTCCTAGGTGAAGAACCATGGGGGCTGTGCATGTCTGATGAGCAGGAGAGCTCTGAAGCTGCAGATGGAGACCCTGCAGCATCCTGCAAGCCACCGTGGCTGCCCCAAGAAGCCCAGAGCCATAGAGAGCCACCAGTACTCTGAGGCTCTGTGGCCCAAGGACAGGGACCTTCACAGGGGTCTGAGCCTGCTGCTCCCCTAGGAAATGTGTATGCGAACCCAGCAGCTCTAGGCTGAATGGCAGGGCCACCTTGGCAAGGGTCCACCACGAGCTGTGCAGTCCCTTGTCCTCTGAACAAGCACTGAAGGATGTGGAGAGAGGAACCACCTACTGCTGCATTCACTAGGGATCAGGACTTGGAGGAGGGAGATGGTGCTGAGAAGAGCATGTTTGGTGGCTGATGAGAGGGAAAGTCACAGAATCACAGAAGGGCCAAGATTGGAAGATACCTCCAGAGGTCATCCTGTCTGACCCTTCTGCTCACACAGACCCACCTGGAGCAGGTTGCCCATGGACCACATCCATTGGACCAAGTCTATAACTTGGGCCACGTCTAAGTCACGTTGCTAAGATAGAATCATTGAAACATTGAATCATCTGGATCAGAAAAGACCTTCAAGATCAACAAGTCCAGACACCAACCTGACCTACCAAGGCCCTTCTCTAAACCATGTCCCTTAGTGCCACATTCACATATCTCTTAAATACCACCAGGGACGGGGACTGCACCACTTCTTTAGGCAGCCTGTTCCAAAGTCAACCACCCTCTCTGGGAAGAAATTCTTCCTAATGCCCAACCTAAACCTCTCCTGGTGCAACCTGAGACCATTTTCTCATGTCCTATTGCTTGTCAACTCAGAAAAGCAGCTGACACCTTCCTCACTGCAGCCTCCTTCCGGGCAGTTGCAGAGAGCAATGAGGTGTCCCCTCAGCCTCCCTTTCTCCAGACTAAATGGCCCCATTCCGTGACCTGCTCCTCATAACTCCTGTTTTTCCAGTCTCTTCACCAGCTGCATTGCTCTTCTCCGCACAACGTCCTCTGGCATAGCTGATCCTCCTGGTCCTGCATGAGGCTCACAGCACCTTTACTGCCTGCAAGCCCGAGGCACCATGCCTTCCCTTTTCTGTGGCACCAAGACCACGACCAGTGTCTGGAGGAATGTCCCCAGCACTGGTCTGCTGGGCAGAACTCTGGGCAGGGAGGTGCTCACCTCCTTGTCCTCCTCCAGGGACAGCAGTAGTCCTGCGGGGAGCCTGCACAGGGCCATGAGGAGCCCCATCAGACTTGAGGTGCCAACACAACCCTGTCTGAAACAGAGTTCTTAGTCCCCATGGCCAGAGGTGTCTTCCATCCCCCAGCATGGTGGAGAAGCTGTGTGTCCCTGCCTGGCTGGGCACCCGGCTTGCTCCTGGGCTAGGGACAGCCCTCACACGGCCTGCCAGCCTAATGCCAGCCCCGTGTCCCCAGGGTCTTGCTGCAGAGAAGGCAAGGGGCTGGGCTGTGAGAGGGGAGCCCCACGTTATTTTTGCTGCTCTCGGAGACTGGCCCCATGTTTCTGTTTCCTCATGCTATGTTTAGACTACTTTGCAGGACACATTTGCTCGTACTCCAAAAACATCTTTTTGCTCAAGTTTTTGCTCATGTTTTTGCTCAAAACATGCTTTTGTTCAAGTCTGATGAGGGAAGGGCAGGGGAAGGCCAAGGCAAACCCCTGAGGGCTGCGTGCCGGGGCCAATGGTGATATTGTGGTTCCCTGGGCTTGGGAGGTCAGCTTGAGCCTCTTGGTGGCTTTGTGTGGATGACCTCCATCTCACACGCTGCATCACCAGGACTTGGGGCGTCCAGTCATGACTTGCTGCATGGAGCTCTGCAGGAGAACATACAGACCTTGGTGCCCCGTGTTCCTGGTCTTGGCACACTCACAAGATCAGGGTAGCGCCAGGGTCCATCTCTCCAAATCTGCTGGACAGGGAGACCCTGCTGAGCGCACATCTGCCCCAGAACATCATTATGGCTTCTCAGCCAGGTTTCCAGCTCTCCTTGCCTGCCGGGACCTGGGAAAGTGGGGTCACTTCTCAGGGAGACAAGTGTTAAATGTTCCCCTTCCTTCCCTGGCTCTGGCAGCCAGCACTAATCTCAGCAGTGCCTAAGAGGGGAGATTATTAAGTGAGTATGAACATCCTTGAGTCTAATCCACACGCAAATGTGAAGTTAAATTGAAACCAGAAGATGGCTTTAGTAGCATGGTTTATAGCCATTAACCCTTGGGTGACACGAACTGACCTCGCGTGGTTGTGCCAAGAGAACGTGGCCATCCCCAAACCCGGAGCACAGCCTGGTGGGGAGATGGTCCAGAGGAGAGCTATGGCCATGGCTGGAATCCCTGCAGCACTTCCACCTGCCAGGCCGTGAGCCTGAACCTACCCTTGCACCAGGACACGTTTCGGTCATGGGTGTGTGTGGCTTGGGGTCAGGATGCAGCATCCCAAAGTGGAGATGAAGCTTCTAGCCCAGAAGGGCTCCCAGCCCTGTGTGCCCTGAAATGGCCTCACTGCCATCCAGAAGGGGACCCTGCTGCCCTGCACAAGCTGGGAACCCTGGCAGACTGATAGACCTCTTTGGAGGAAAGGTGACCAGGAGGAAAACATCTGCCCCAGATAGCACGGAGGTTCCCTTATGCATGGCCTACAAGCTTGTTGGTGATGCTTTGAGGACATGCTTCTCTCTCTGTCCTACCCATGTTGAGAGATGGATCTCAGAAGATGTACGCGGCAGCAGTGCAACCCCGAGGGTGCAGCGTCCCCACAGGAAGGCAGAGCAGGACAGAGCGTAAATTGCAAAGCAACTCTGGCTGTGGTGCCAGGGGAGAAGGTTGGTGCAGCAGAAAGGTGATGCTGCTGGTCCATGGTGAGTGAGGACAGAGCAGCCAAAGGAAGGAGCCATGGGACAATTGCACCTCTCCTGTGAGAAAGCAGAGTCCCAAGGGGCCCGTGGTCACCTGCTTGCACTGCTCCTTCCATCGCCCTGCCCTTCACCTGCCACATCTTCTCCTGATGTGCCCTTACCTCATCTCTTCGGCTGGCTCCATCACTCATGTGCTGCTCTACTGCCCCATCCCCAGCTGCCGCCAGTCCTCCCTCCAGCACCAGGCCTGGAGCACATCATGGGATTTCTCCAACACATCTGCACAAACCCACACGCGGCCCCTCTTTGAATCCCAGAACCTCACGGCTGGGATTTCTCTGAGGCTCTCCGTTACCTCTTCTGCATTGCTTTCCCCACCACACTTGTGCCAGCAGCCTGTCACCGCACGGATCGCTTGGCAGGACGGAGGGTGACCTAAGCAACATGGAGCCCATCGCTCCTCGGGGCGGCGTGTTCCAGGGAGCGCAGGGGCTGCCAGCGGCAGGGAAGGTGCACGAGGGGAGCGCTTAGGACATGGTTGGCAGGGCCACCACTGCCCCCGCTCCAACAACCACAAAAATATGTAAATGAGAAACTCGGCCTCTTATTTATGAGAATTCACGATTCATTTTTCATTTGGGGAATGTGAGCAAACGAAAATATGAAATATTTCTCCAATGACACAGTTTCCACCCAGAAAGCACATTCCTTGGAGGCGATGTGCATGTTCACGGGGGCCACATGGGACCAAGCCTGAGCCCCGGTGCAAGCTCTGCTTTGTGAAGGGGTGGAAGCTGCAGGGACAGGTCCCACAGCAGAGCTATGGTGGGAGGGGATGAGGGTCTCCCTGAGCTGAAAAGCCCTGCTGGGATGTTGGAAGGGATGAGCACTGGGGAAAGAGTGAAGCTGAGCCTGGTCCAAGGGGAGAGAGGACAGAGCGCACCTCCTGGCCCTCCTTCACTGGAGTGAGGACTCAGACTCCTGCTACACACTGAAAAGAGATTTCCTCCTCCCAGCATCTACAAAGTACTCACTCCTGGCAGTGCCTGAATTTCCCAAGGATGTGCAAGTATCCCTGTTTATTGCCTTAACAGTTAAAATTCATTACGAGCTGGCTCCTTCAGAATGGCTCTTCAAGGTCAATCTTTCCATGTCCTCCATAGTCTCCGTAGGGAAAATCCACACTGCTAAAACCTACAAAGACCATGATCTCACGGGCCAGACCTTGCTGCCTCCCAGCAGCATTGGTAGCTCATACACCCAGAATGCTCCGTCTTGAGGTCCTCCCCACTCCCACTGCTCTCCTGGAAGGCCTGTTCCTGCCCTTACTTTACCCTAGCCCTGAGAGAGCAGAGAGCTGTCGTCCAGCTGAACCCTTCTGTAACCCTTCCAGCAGTGTCCTTCACCTGCTGCAGAGCCCAACCACTTTGGATGGGAGCGATCCCTCTCCCGGTCCTGCTGGCTCCATCCGTGGTGTCTCACCGTCATGTGCAATTACCCAGCCTCTATCCACTGCTCCCTCACCTTTCCCCAAGCTGCATTTTAAAACAGAAAAATTATCCTTCTGTATTTCACACCCTCCTGCTAGTCCCGCGGTGCAGGATCTTGTCCTTTGTGCCAAAAAATGTCACCCCACCTCCAGAAGCTGCTGTCGTGAGGACCCCTCCTCTCAAGGACAGTGATGGGAGGCTCCCAGGGCTCCACGGGGACCAGCCTCAGGGGTGGGTGCTGAGACCCGTGCCCTTGCTGGCCCTCCCCAGAGCCTATTCCCATGGGTGCTGTATTGAGCTGGAGCCAATTCGTCCTGTAGGACAGGGGTAGGTTGGTTCCCTGGGGTTAGCCCACCACTGGTGTTGGTTTCCTGGGGACATCACCATGAGATACCCTGTGGTGGGTGCACCATTGACCTCACAAGAAATGTAATGTATTTAGGATGGGGGCCATCCGAGATTAACTTTAATCTCCACTCCTCAACCTGCATACCAACCCCTTCTCTTTATTGACTTAGATAGAGAGTCTTTTGCTATTTGTTTGAACTTCCTTTCAAAGGTCCAGCTCAGCTTGACTTCTGGCAATTCTCATTTTCTCTGGACACTTCCAGATCCTCAGACCCACTTTTCCCTGCAGATCTGCACAGTCTCTCTGAGCCCTGTTAATTCTCACTGTTGTTTTTGGTGGATTTATCTACACGTGCCTGGAGGTGAGCAGGTCACTCTTCTTGCAAGAGGCATCAAATAGGTTAGTATCTTTGCCTTGAAAGCTCTTTCATCCCCTGGCACATTCAGTCTCTGAGCTTTTCACTTCAGCTGATTTCAGTGGCCGGTTCCCTAAACTTCTCCCAATACAGGAAGGAGAAATATCCCACCTGAGGTGCTGATCTGGCAGAGGTTACTCTTCAATTTGTCTTAGATGAAACCTGTGCAGTTGACGTGCATTCTGCAACCAACTTTGCTATCATTTCTCCTCAAGAGCAAAGACCAAGTCTAAAATAGCAAATTCTGGAGCCATTTATTAGCTGCCACTTCCCAGAATAGCCGGTAGCATTTACTCTCCAATCTATATCTGGAAGTGAAAGGCCCCCACCATGACAGCAAGATTTATGGGCAGTCATTATTAAGGGACATATCCAGGCTGCCTGCTCTGGTGCCTAAAAAGGACTTGAGCAGAACCAACAGAAATACCCCCCCCCAAGCTCCTGCTCCATGGGCTGTGTTAGGAGAAGTGCGGCTCAGCCAGCACATTCCTCCACGGGGCCCCTGACCCAGTCCTGGGGGACAGAGATAAGAGACCCACCTCCCACCCACCACATTCCCTCCGTGGTGACTGCAGAAGCTCCAGCACAGAAAGCGTCGGTGCTCTGGAGGTGCTTGTTTCCCAGTATGATCCTGGAGATATTCCTCGTTCTCCAAACCAGAGCCTGCAACCAAAGTCAGTCAGACCTCTACCTCATCTACCCTCAAAAAGCCCTTTCATCCTGACCAGGTTTCTGGCATACCCACAGTGATGTTTCTGTGTGGCGCTCCCAATCACGGGGGTCATCCCGTGCTCCTCAGCCCTCTGTGCCCCCTGACGGGCTGGCACCAAGCCGCGTCCCACACCAGCTGTCCTGTCAGGAGACATCATCCTCCCCTTCCCAGAGTGCCTGCCCAGCCTCTCGTCCTTTGGGTGCTTGGTTCACCGCATTTGCTGTAAGCAGAAACTCGTGGGCATCAGCCGGTGACACCAGCAGGGCACAGTAAAGACAGTTTGCACCTTTAACTCCTTCCTGGTGGGACGGGGTGTTGTATGTGAGCTGGGGTGGCTGCATCAAACTCTGTACGACAGGGAGATGCTGGGGCGAGCCCAGTGCTCACCAAGATTGTAAGGGGGCTGGAGCATGGGATGTACGAGGAGATGTTGAGGGAAGTGGGATTGCTCAGCTAAGGGACTAATTGCAGTCTTCAACTGCCTAATGAGTTACAAAGGAAGAGCCAGGCTCTTCTCAGAGGTGCGCATCCGGAGGAGGATCCAGAGGCAACCGGCACAAGTTGTGGCAAGGGAAAATCCAGCAGGAGGTGAAGGAAAAATGTTTTCACAGCGAGGGTGAAAATCCTCCTTGGAGATGTTCAGAACTGGCCTGAAGAAGGCGCAAAGCCACTTGGTCCCCGCTTGGAGCTCGTCCTGCTCGGAGGAGGAGGTTGGACGGGAGGCACCAGCGCTCCCTCCCAGCCTGCAGCCCTGCGAAATGCTATGATGTCCCACGTACTTTGGTGAGCAACACATGGTCTCAGCTTTCATTCCAATTAATGGAGCTTCTTTTCCCCAAATGTAAACAGTCTGCTCTTTTCAGGAAAATCTGCCGGCCTGTCCTCAGAGCCAGGGAGCCATATTGCTGGTTATAGACGGCCACTGATTTACTGGTGTGACTTCGGCCAAGTTGGACAGCTTCTCTGTGCCGAGATCCAGCATCCTCGAAATGCAGGAGAAACCCAGTCTATCAGCTGGTCCATCTCATCCTCATCCAGCGCAGGGCCTTCGCGATGATCAGTGTAACAAGCTTTCGGATGAAAGCCACTGGGGGAGTGCATCCATCATTGTTAGCCTGATTAGAGCTAATTCACTACAATCCGGGTTTCTAGAGATTGTGTCTCTTTCTCTGCCTTGCTTCCTGTTTGCAAGCACTTTGCAGCAGCCTTTAATTAATTGTGGCTTGAAATTATTCAGGCTCTTCTCGGGGAATAAATCTTCCCCGACTGAGCGGGGCGCGTTGCAGAGAAGGCCCGGTGCAGATGGAGAGGAGCTCTCCCTGGGCAGGGCCGTGTCTCGGTCCGAAGGCACTTGCCCTGGTCTCGAGCGGTGCCAAGGCCTGTGGCTGACCTCCATCCTCTGCGAGTTTTGGAGCACAGCGTGCCTGTTCCTTCACTGTTCCAAGGGCTGATCGCTCTCATGCTCATGACCGGCCGGTACAAAGCGTCTACAGCCGCATCCCGGTCTGCCACAGGATCCAAGTGAATTTTCCTTGGGAATTACTTTCACTACTCACTCCGCTGCTGCTGTCAGAGGGCCATGAGAAGTGATTGCCATAATAATGGTTGAAATCCAGTTTCCCTTCTAAGCCTTTTTTTATGTTATTGAGAGCTCAAATCGACTCTTTTTTGGTTGAAAGTTTCCATTCTTGGGCCCAAGCCAAAAGTGGATTTTTCAAGAAATTGGAACTGACTGGGTTCAGTCATTTCTGAGTCACACATGGAAAAATACACATTTCCCCCTTGCGCTCCACAGAGACACTTTGAACATGTACGACTCAAAACCAGCTGGAGCAAGAGACTTCAAACTTGGCTTGTTTGAGGGTCCACACTGAGGTGTAAAAATCAAGCCAGGTTTGGAGAAGATCGTATTGGCATTTTCACACTTCCCTCCCCAAAAGAGCCATCGACTGGTGCACAATGGCGAGAAAACATGCTGTTCTCTCCCCCGTTGCTTTACATTGCTTTCTCCAATGGGATAATCCCAGGGGATTAGCATTTAAAGTAATGAATGTTTAAAGTTAGCAAGAGAAGAATTCCAGCAATGTTCAATTCTTCCTAAGCCCCTTAAATGGAGCCGAGCTGAGGGGGCCTCGCGCAGGGAGACATCCGTCAGCCTCAGAAGTTGAACGGAGTATACGCAGGCCATGGTCCCTGCCGTGATCCAGGACAAACACGGGGGCACACCACCACCCCAAACAGCCCTAGGGCTTGGGTGGTGGTGGCTGCTGCGGGGTGGGTGCCGGGGGCACATGGCCCCGCAGCGGGGAGGACGGAGCAGCCAGGAGGTGCAGGACTCGCCCGGGACCAAAGAGTGTCAGAGAACAGAAGCCAATGTCGTAGAGACCAAACTCCTAACCACAAACGCCTTCTTTCTTCCCATAATGGATTGTGTGGAGACCACATGAATGTTGCTGCTGGAAATTTCTGCCTTCCCCTCCTCGGCTCCCCAGGGCACGGGACAAGCTGTCACTGCGAGACACAGACGGTAGATGCTGGGACAAGTCACTGTGCTTTTCCAGAGAGGTGGCCCCCACCAGACCTTCCCCATGGCCAGCAGAGCTGGAAGTCAGTGTCCATCCTCACCCTACAGGCGTGGGGCTGTGCCAGGGGCCTTTCTCCAAGGACATGGGACACTCCAGGTTGGAGGACATTCCAGGAGCCCATTGCCTGGCCATCCTCTGGAGGCTGTGCTCAGGGGCCCATCTGGGACAGCCGAAGGGCTGTGGCCATGCCGGAGGCCCAGCCTCAACACCCCCATCCTGGTCCTCAGCCCCCCCGGCTCTGCTCGGCCTGGGCGTGTGGGGCAGGGATGTGCCTGCACACGAGAGCTCTGCGATCACTGGGGAGCGGGGGCCGCGATAACTTGGGTATTTCACACCCTTCCCTGCCAAGGAAGGGTGGGAGCGGGTGGGAGAGGCCAGGAGGAGCGAGGGGCTGGGAGAGGAAACCAGCTGCATGAGTCACCCTGCAGCTGCTGGGCAGGACAGCCGCAGGAAGCGCCGCTTCCCCTGGATAAGGTGCAGAGGACACGCTGGCACCAGCCCACAGGCACAGGGTGAACCGCGTGCTGCTGCGCGCAGGGTGGAGCTGGATGGAGGAGGTGGCAGAGTTTTGTCCATCGCTCCTGGTGGGCTGCACCAGAGGCCAGGGGTCCCCTGCGCCATGAGACCCCTCACCAAAACCACCTGTGGCTGGTGCCCAGCTCCACGGTCGCTCAGCTGCCCGCGGGGAAAGGACGATATCGTAGCTGGTTGGCTTCCTGCCGGGGCTCAGCATGCACAGGGGGCATGTGCGTGCTGAGCTGCAGGGCTTTGAGCCATAGCCCCCAGTCACAGACAAGGTAATAGAGATCCTGCAACACCTTACAGATGTGCACTACTGGCAGCCTGGGCTCTGGCCCATACCATGGTTTCGTGCGGCTCATCTGCTACAACTTCATCTGCTTGGGTGTTCACAGACACCACTGCAGCACCTCCGTGCCCCCAGCAGACCTATGGCCAGTGGATGTTTGCAGCACTGACCACTGGCCCCGCACAGCTTGCATGGCAGGAGGCTGGGCAGCCCAGGGCTCCCATGTGGAAAGAGTATGTGGAAAGAGTATGGTGATGACCCAGCAGAGCTGAAGAAAGGACGGTGTCTTCTGTGACATGATCTCCTGTGACATGATGGAGCTGATGTCTCAGGGGAGGCTGGGAATCCTGACAAGCAGGTCACCTCAAACCCATCCCCAGTGAAATCCTGGAGAATGGTACACAGGCAGCATTGATGTGGAAAGAAAGCAGGGCGCGCTGGTCCAACAGGGCTGGCTCTTCAACCCCTCTGGCAGGAGCCTCCTCAAAGGGCTGGGGACACACAGGGGACCAGCAAACTGTGGGCACCACCTGACCAAGTCCCTCCCAGTGGTGGCAAAGGCCATGAGTGAGCAGATGCAAGAGGCACAGGAGTGTCCCAGGCTGCCGCAGCAGCACAGGGCTGAGCTGGGACCAGCCATGCCTCAGTGAGGCTTCCCCTGCCCAAACATCTCCCATGAGCTGGAGTGTGACCTCAGGCCTCTGCAAATGTCTGCCCAGACCGGGATGAGGACAAGATCCTGGCTTCCACACCAGCAAAGGGATACAGGCAGGCAGAGCGAGCAGTGTGGAGATCCAACATCCCGAGCCACACCACATGGGATCGGCCACCCTTCATCTGACGTGGGACCTCTCCATCTCCCCAGCCCCACCACCTCTCAGGGACAGTGCCATCCTCCAGCCACCTCCCCCAGCAGGGTCCCCATCCCAGATCACAGGGCTGGGGGTCGAGGACAGCCCCAGGAGAAGCTGGGCTGGGAGGAGCAGAGCACAGTGCCCACACCGGCACCTGGGGATCCAGAGCGGTGGTACAGGGTTCTCCGTGCTCTGCCAGCCCGCCCTACCCCTGCTTTGCTCCAATAGCTTTTCCCGGTGTTTAACCTGACTTTCCCCCGCTATAACTTAAGCCCATTTGATATCCTGTCTGCCACGAGCCGGGAGAACAGACTGTTCCCTTCCCCTCTGTAGCTGTTTTATGTCTTGGAGAGGACCAGCACGTCTGCCCTTGCCTAGGCTGTGCAAGCCCCGTCCCACTCTCCAGAGCTGTCCTCTCCTCACCATGCCGCGGAGCCTGGCACGGGTGCTCAGACACACCGGGAAGAGCACAGAGGGCATGCGCTGGTGAACACCCCCAGTGTGTCATTAAAAGGATGAATTCCATGAGGCTGCCAGGCCAGCCTGGCTGCAGTCGGGCTGGGAGAGTGCATGCCACAGGACACCGAAATCTTTGGCGCCTGTGTGCACGACAGGTCTCAGAGAGGGTGTCCTGTGGTGCCAGGAGAGACACCACGGAGGGCACCACGGAGATCCCGGGGAGTGGTGCCGAAGCCAACAGGGATGCAGGAATAGCCCTCAGCAACAAGGCAGTGTGGAAATGGGGTGCCAGAAGCTGGGTCTCATCCGATCGTACTCCTCTGGGCAAACAAAGGAGCTGGGCGGTGAAGTCACTGTGTGCCACCTGCCATGTCCCCACTCGGTGACATCCCAGCGAGGTGGCAGTGAGGGTGGCTGAGGCTGGGGCAGAGCGGGGCCATGCTGGGGCCAGGCAGGCACAGGCTGGACAGATTTTGGTCTTGTTCCACGAGAGGGTTTTGGGGCAGGGGGTGTTTTATATCTAGATTTGTTTGGAAGGGTTTTGGTTTGATTTCCTCCTCCGCCAAGCACTAAGCGATCGTTCTTTCCCCCCTTGGCAGGAGCTGCCTGTCTCGTGGTGTTGACCTTGGCTGGGCTTTCTCTGCGGCTGGAGCGGAGTCACACCATAAATTCCCTGTCTTCTAGGAATCTAGCATGGGAAAGAAAAGAAACGCAAAAGAGGACTGTGGATTAAAATATTTTGCATCTTAGCACATAACAAAAGGGGTTTGGCACCGAGACGATTTCCCCGAGTGCAGAGGTGTTGTGCACACAGCCTGGGCACCGGTGGGCTCAGAGGCAGGGCCCTGCCCTGCCCCGGGGGACAGCCGTGGCCGCGGTGGCAGGGGGGTGGCCGGTCCCTGCCACATGGGCAGCAGGACAACCTGTTCTGGGTGTGTGTGGGGGTCTTGACCCTGCAGCAAGGCGGGAGGCTCCTGTTGGAGGAGGGGGAGGTGGTTCTGGGCAGGGCTGTCTCCGGCCACCACCCCAGGTGGCCATGTCCTGCAGCACGCCTGGATCCAGCACCTGACCTCAAACCAGCCCAGTCCCACCAGCCTGGTCACAGCGCCACGAGCTTCCCCTGGCAGTGCCCTGCCCAGTGTTCGGTGTGGCTGCAGTGCTGCGCAACTTGGAGGCCAGTTTGAGGCACCTTGCGCAGACACAATGCAGAAATCCTGGAAGCAAAGCGCGGAGGCAAGGCAGGAGGAACCGAGTGGGCCAAGCCCCAGTTGCTCTCACAAGCAGGCGAGATGCAGCACAGCCCCTAATTGAATCCAGCAGGGCTGCTCGGACAGACAAAACACAGCAGTGACTCAGAGTGCGGGGCTGAGCAGACACAACTGTCCCAGCACCTGGGGAGATGGGCCAGCACCCTGGGGTGGGAGCAGATGTCACCCAGCCCTGCACGGAGACACGGACCCATGGCCAGGCAGGAGGGGACACCCCCATGTGCTGGGACAAGTGCCGAGCCCACAATGTCCAGGGTGCCCTTGGGTGTGCAGGAGCATGGGGATTTGGGGTGCAGGCAAGGTGCCCCCTGTGGACGTTGGCACCTCCATAACCCCACGGTGCAGTGTGCTGCTCGCAGCCTTGAAGCTGGGCTGTGAAGCTGGGGCTGCCCAAGCAGTGGCAGACAACTGGGGTGCTGGGAGCCCCCCGCATGGAGGACAGGGACTTCTGCACCCTGCCGGGGCTGGCAGAGATGACCACAGGTCAAGGTGCAAGGGGCTGGTTACCAAAATCCCAGCTGTGCTGCTCCCCACCCCTGCTCTCCCCTCCTGGGCTGGGCGTCAGCTGAGGCCAGCTCGCAGGCACAGGGCAAGGCTGGCCGGAGCTCACACGGGGAAGGGAGGGTGCAATCACACCTTGAGCACCAGCAGTTTTTCCACACCGGAGATAAAATCTCTCCTTGTGTAATTGTGCCTGGGAATTCTGCAGAGCAGCAAATGCAAGGCAGGCAAGGCCCATCCTAAAGAGGGGTCCCCGGGGGGACCTAAAGCGATGACATTATGGGGATGGGGTTCGTTGTGCTGGAGGAACAGGTTTACATCTCCTGTGTTCTGGAAACGCCAAAGCACTGAGGGTTTGATGCTCTAAAAGGGCTCATTTTCCCAGAGCTGTAACCTGCTTTAAGCCCAACCAGCTGGAAGGAGGCCCCGAGCCCCCTGAACGTGAAGGATCCTTCAAATCTCTTTTAAAGCACTTCACATCGCCGCTGCCCGACCACGAACGTCAGTGGAGCTGGCTCACACTTCCCCTGGGCTCCCAGGGAAAGGGAACCAGCAAGGCATTAAAATAAAACAAAGCACCCAAATCAGCTGGAAAGGAAGAGGAAACTGATAAGAAATGTGGAGCAATCAGGGTCACACAGAGAAAGCCGTGAGTGGCAAAGCTGGGAGTAAAGAGGAATTTCTCAGGTCTCTCTAGGGGTGAAAATTCCCAGTGCATGGGGAGCACTTCCAATGTGGAAGGTGTTTTACAGGAAGCCTGAGAAACACCAAAAAGCTGTGAGGGAGGCAATGATGGCCCAGAAAAAGTGAGTGATGGCTCTGTGAGCCCAACCCAGCACAGGCAGGGCAAGGATCAGGCGCAGGGTCTGCCAACATGCGTGGCTCTCGCTGCGCCTGTGCATCACTGGTGCTGGCTGAGAAATACACTGGTGCTGGTAGTGATGCCCTTGGGGACAAATGGGTGCCCGGGACTGTGGTGTCCTAACCAGAAACTCTCTGGCAGCATCGCCGCTGAACTGTGCCGAAGAAAAGGAACGGCGTGAGGCAGCCGTGCATGGGGGCAGCAGGGCTTCTACCCACCAGGATGTGGCTGCAGTGGGAGGAGAGGACAGGAGCATGTGGGATGGGAGGCACCAGCCCCGACAGGGGGACAAGGGGTGGGGCAGTTCTGTGCACCCCAGCGTGCAGGCGTGAAGTCCCATGGCAAGGGGATGCGGGGGGTTGAAATGCTGGGGGGAGACCCCAAGTCAGTGCCGGGGATGGGAGAGGAGATCCAGGCTGCATGGGAAGAGAGAGCAGAAGCTCTGCTCCAGCACCGTGGTGACAGCAGGAGGACAGGATGGGACCAAGGGGGCTGGGAGCACCGTGCTGTGTGCCCCTGAGCATTGTCCTTGCATGGCTGTGCAGAGACCAGCCCTGAGCCCCTCCTGAGTGACTGATCTGGGAACGGCCCCAGGAGCGATGGCTAGCCCACCATTGCCATATCATCTCCTTGTTTCTCCTGTGGGAAAAGTACCCCAGGAGCTTGGGAGCATGGCCTCAGCCTTGCAGGCTCCTCCTATCCCTCTCTCAATGCTCACCCACCTGCCTGGCTTAGCCAGCTCCTCTTTCTCAGGCAGCAAGGGGACGATGCTCTGGTTGGAGGTGAGAGCTGATGGCTGGGGATCAGCTTCTGGAGAGGGCGTACGCGTCCTCGTGTGCCGGGCTGTGGCCACGGGTCAGATGCTGGCCCAGGAAGCTCTCCTGAGGGAACCATTCCCATCCCCTGCTACCACAGGCAACCGCTCGGGTAATCCTCCTCATAAATTTTTCAAGCTCCATCTTGAAGCCCGTCGGGCTATTTGCAGAGCTGGCTGGGTGCCAGGGTCTCTAGTTCACCAGAAATGTCGTGTTTGTTTGTTTTTTTAATCTGGGCCAAGGCCAAACTGGATCCCAACCAGCATTTTTTGGAAGTTTCCGGTGAGCCGCAAGCTTCCCAGCCCCACAGCTGCTCGGCAAATCGCTGTGCCTGCCGGCTCCACGGTTCGCACCAGCGAGGAACATGGTGGCACCTCGACCTCCGTGGCACCGAGAGCCTCTGAGCATCTCCCAGGGTGGTGGTGGCCCCGGGACGCATCCCCAGGGTGACCCTGCCAGGCACCCCCTGGGCATCCAGGGGCTCCCTTGCGACTGCCACCCCCCGTGGCATGGGGACATCTGGGGCCATGGGGAAGCCACACGATTTCTGGCATGGCTGCTGGGCTGAGGGCTGCTGCCCAGCTGGGTTCTTCAGCCCAGGAGAGGCAGCCGGAGGGTTGCCTTTTGCAGGGAGGAGATCGCTGCTCTCGCTCGCAGTGTAACGGTGTTCACGGCCAGCTGATAGCCATCTGCTTCTCTGCCAGCACTGTCCTCTAGCCTAAATAGCTCTTCTCCCTCCTGCTGTTTACTCCCAGATGTATTTATAGATCAACTCTCTCCCAGCCTTCATTTTCCTAGACTAAACAAGCCAAGTGCTTCAGGCTCCTCTTAAAGCCAGGCTCCTTCCACACGCTGTCCCACCTCTTCCCAAGCCGAGCCCTTCATCTCCTCCGTGGGGCAAGGCACTGGCAGCACCCTCTTGATGGTGTGGGTGTAAGCTGGTCCCTTCTGTGTGCACCCTGCCAGCTGTGCCTGTCCCCTCTGAGGCCGTGGTGGTGGATCCTGATTGCTCTTCTCTTTGTTTTGGCATTCATTGGCACCTTTGGGGTTCTGTGCAGACCCTAGACCTTGCCCTAATGCTTCTCCCAGCCCAGCTTTTCCAGAAGGTCATGCTGCCCCTTGTCTGTGTCTATGATGCTTTCCCATCTGGCACTACAGCAAGCGTTGTTAGCAGGGTCATAGACCCAGGGCCAGGCCCTGCGGCACCGCCCTAGCACCTGCCCTGGAGCTGTATCTCATTTTCCATCACACCCTCCTGCTGCCCACTCCTTGCTCAGTTCCTCCTGATTTGACCACCCAACCTCTGTCCCCATTTCCTCACATTTCCACCCTATTTCCCTGCAGCTGTTTCTCACACCCTTTGCCAAAGGAAGGGCAGGTGGGCAAACCCTGACAGCATCCCCAGTCGGATGCAACAAGTGTGAGCACAAGCAGCCTCCTGCATCCCAGAGGTTCACAGGAAGAGTGGGCAGCTCCCTCCCTGCAAGTTGGGCTGATCAGAGAGGTTTTTCTCCCAGTCACTGAGGAGAAGAGGTTCCTGGTACCCACTGGCAGATGCTGGCTGGAAGGAAACTGGTGCCTCTGGTCCAAGCTCCCCCTTGCAGCGGTCCAGGTCCTGGAGCACAGGCCCCACCAAAGGAGGAGGAGTAGGGAGCAGGGCTAGTTTAGCGTGGTGCAGAGGAGCTGAAGGGCCCTCAGGGCTTGGGCAGTGCATTTATCAGCTGCTCCAGCATAGCCTGAAGCCCTGAACTGGCAGGATGTGTTTTTAAAAGTAAGCTGCTCCTGATGTAACCACAGACTTGGAAGCTCAGCTGAGGGCTCCTGAAGGCTCAGGGCATCTCATGCTGCTGCATCACCATGCTAACAGGGATGCCACAAGGCAAAGATCTCTTTGCAAACAGGCCGGGTACACGGACAGCCGCCCCAGAGCATTTGTGGAGCACACGTGCTGCAGCTGCTCAGGAGCGTACCCGAGGCTCTCCCTGCTGCCACAGAACAACTCCAGCTCTCCAAAAGCCAGAACTGATTGCTGAATGCAAAATGCTCGTGCCCAGCATGGGTGGTGCTGGGGTGGACCTCGCAATGGCAGCAGGAATGAGGCTGCTCCTTGGCCTGAGACAGCAGCGGGCACAGGCACGCACAGTCTGACAGCAAGTGGAACACTGTCCCAGTGAGCAACGCTGCTTTCTAGGTCTCAAGAAGAGCCAGTTTCCTAAATCTGAGAACAATTACGAGTGAAATTGTCTTGGAGGAAAAATTTAAACAGAACGGAATAGGAACGATGGCTGGGAACCATCTGGAAATACTTTCTGAAGAGCCCAAGTGTTGGCTGAGGGCAGCAGCATGGACCTCGAAGGACGGCGAGACCCACCAGGGCCCGCCAGGCTGGCACATGTCCATCTGCCGCGGCTGGAGATCCCACCAGCTCTCCTAGGACAGCACCCATTCACATCTGCTTTCTAGGGAAAGCCAGCAGCCTCCTGTAAGGTCTTTCCCCCAGGGGCTCACCAAAACTCTTGGCTTGCCCCCTCCTGGAGCATGCAGCCGCATGGGGACCATACAAGAGCGCGTCCCCAGCTGAGCTTGGCTCAGCCCTACCTTGTGCCCTCCAGCTTGGGCAAAGCCCTGCTCTTTGTTACGAGGAACAATCAGAGTAGGGGAGATTTTTCTCTTGTGTTTTGCCATCCTTTCTCTCTGGCCATGATTTGCCTTCGATCCCCCTTTGCAGAGCCTCCATTTCCTTGGGGGCTTGTGCCCCACAGGCAGCTCAAGTGGCAATGGGACAGGGTGAGCCAGCTGGTGGGGATGTGGAGGCTGCCAGCAGAGCTTATTTGTCACTGGAAGTATCTCGGCAGCTACCTGATGCCAAACTTGCTTGTGGACAACCCAGCCCACTACCACTGGGTGGTCCTGGACACTTGGTGAGATGGGCATGCAGGTGCAACATCACCTAATGGAAGTGGGTTAATCTGTGAGCTGGACACTCAAACACAGCAAACAGAGGTCCTGTGCTGAAAGGGAAAAGAAAAAAAAAATGTAGCTCTCAGCACCATGTCCTGGAAGAGAAATGAGCAAAGACACCACCCCTGTGTGCAATGGAGGGAGCCAGCTCACCGAGACCAAGCCATGGGTCACCAACCATGGGAGCAGCACCTGGATACCACCGTGGAGAGGCCGTGGTGGGCACTGGTGGAGGTGGCACCACTTCACACTTCGTTTCTACCCCTGCTACCCATGTAAGCCAGCTCTGGGTGGCTCAGAGCAGAAGGGACATGGTGGAGGCAGCAGCAGCATTGCGTGGGTGGCAGCCGGCTGCAGGGTGCGGTGGTGGGGACAGGGTCTGCATCAGGCAGAGCCTGCGTGAGCTTCAATGGGGAAAAGCACTTACTTGCTTTCCTGAATTTGTTTGTTTGTTAAAAGATATCAGTTATCAGTTCAATATAAGCTCTTTGCTCATAAATTGAATTTGTTTTTATTAAGGTATTAAATTAAAGAAGTTGAGGAGAGTTCAGACCCCCAAAGAAATGCTGTCAGATTTTGATTTCTCCCAAAGCAGAATCTGCTTGTTTCAGGATGTCCCCAAACAACTGATCGGAGGCTGCAGAGCTGCCAGCAGGAGGACAGCCCAGCATCTACCATTCTCCATGGCATCTGCCTCATCCTCACATCCAGCTCCTCTGCCGGCCACTGCTGCACACCCTTGGTTTGGATACACCAAGACCCCGCTGTGGGCAGAGGGAGCTGAAGGGGTGGAAAAGCATGGCTACAGCAGAGAGGGCAGAAGCTCTGGAGCACCCTCTTTCTACCTTTTCTTGGGATGGCAGGGCTGGCACCCCCATCTTGAATTCTCCTTCCACAGGAGCTGGACCATCCATTGCGCAGCTGCAGCATTTGCTGCCCATGTGTGCGCCTCCGGCGCTTATCCTCCCCTCTGCAACCATGAATCAGCCACTCGCAGGGGAGGGAGAGACACCAGAACACGTGTAAACATGAGGAAAGTCTGCAAGGATCTGTCTCTCGGTCGGCTTCTCTACAGGGATGTGATTTATTTTGGGTACCTAAATGCAGGTTGACATTCTGATGACACAAGGTTAATCCTGGCTGGAGGCGTGTTGTGCTGCCGCCAAGCATTGCTGGCATCCCAGCAGGCTGATGCAGTTGTGCCAATATCCAGCTAGCCCAAGGCAGTACAGGGAAGGCTGAGTGTTTGATCTAAGCCCTTCCCAATACCTCCCTCGGCACGCCGTGCTTCAAACCCTCATACTTGGTTGGAAAGCAAAACTCTGATCCTCCATGGTGAGTGCCAGGCATTGTATAGCTGTTCCCCTCCGCTCTTGGCTAGACCCAGAGTCTGAGCTGTCTGCAGCGACAGGCTGTGCACTAAAACAAGTCAGAAAACAAGTTTGAAAACCACTATGGTGGTTTTCCTGATCTTCTCAAACATCTTCTTGTTGCTTGCTGCTTGGAAGTTTCCAGCCAGGAAAGTACACCCACTTTTCTTTTCTCCCCCTTCACTGCTCGTGGCCATAAAATTCAAGAGTGTCTAGGCTCTGTATTCATTGCACTTTTCCATTTCCACCCGCAGCTTTTCCAAACCTCTTCACCTCTGGAAGGGCTACAGAAGCAGCAAAATGAAAACTGAAACCCAAGAACGCACCACGGTGCAGTTGTGCCAGCTGTGAGGACGTTCAAAGTGTCAGTGGGACAGAGGAAAAAGCTCCTTTAAAGTTGTTTAGAGAGAAGCAGATACTCTTCCCAGTGAAAATCAGCTGCATGGCTCTGACTTGCAGCCAGATAAAGCCGCACAGCTTGAGGGCACTGATCCCCCTGCGCCATTACTTGGGGCAGCAGGAGTCATGGTGCCCCACGCTGGTGCCACCCAGCCACTGGTTTCTGGAGGATGGAGGGGTGGCTGCTGACCCCATCCCAGGGCACAGATTCCCAGCTGTATGCAGCCAGACGGGACCACAGGATCACAGAACTGATGAAGCAGGGACCTCTCGGTCCATCTGCTCCAACCCCTGCTCAAGCAGGGCCACCTACCAGGGGTGGGATGTCCTGCAGCAGGGAGGCCACCCTCCACAGCAGCTGGCACAGCACCACCAGGGCTGGTGCAAGCGGGACCAGCGCTGGCTGCTGCAGGGGAGTTGCATGGGGACGGAGAAGATCCAGCCCAGGCTAGAACTGGGGTGCTCCCACAGAGCTGGGGAGACCTGGTGGGGCTCAGGTGTGCCTGGAGGGCTGCCACAGGAGCCTTCTGCAGCCCATCTCAGCACTGCCATAGGCCGGAGAAGATTTGTGGGACGTCGGAGAGGGAACAGCACTTCTGTGCTGCACTTACAGGCTGAATGTGGTCGAGCCAGGGCGTGAGAGCCACAGGAACCTCATGGCATGTGTCACAGATGGACGTGTCCCAGGTTAAACATGCGCCATATGGGCTTGCATCAGCACTGAGGGCTTTTCAAAGAGCGTCCCGTTTGCAGTAACCAGCCTGGAGGCTGATGTTATCCAGATGATACTGTTGTCTTTGGAAAGGCTCCTAAACACTTGAAAAACACCTTCAGCCATACTCCAACACAGCAGAGCAGGACTGAGATTAGAAATTGCACTTGACAGTGTTCAATCTGTCCAATGGGAATAAAACCAGATCCTGTTCATGTCTCTGCAATTACACACCTCCCCTCCGTAGAAGTGCTTTTTCTTTCATCTTACATCACAGGTATGCACACTGTATCCCTGCCTAAGCTTCAGCCGTAGGGCTCCTGAGAGCATTTCAATGCAATCGCAAACTATTCTGGACAGATGTTGCACAAACTTGTTTCAAAACTGTGGTGGTCT
Organism: Cygnus olor; assembly: GCF_009769625.2. Taxonomy (NCBI): domain Eukaryota; kingdom Metazoa; phylum Chordata; class Aves; order Anseriformes; family Anatidae; genus Cygnus; species Cygnus olor. The sequence continues at coordinate 950,093 of NC_049188.1, read as the reverse complement.
TGATATGGCTAGCCCAGAATTTAATACTTTTGGACTCCGGGTGTCCCACTGAGACAGCATGCAGATGTTTCAGACTAAGGATTTTGAGTTATACTGCCCCAAGTCCATGCAGGCTGCGCTGATAAGTCCAGGCACATGTGTCAGTACAGTAACAGAAAACACTTCACAGCAAAACTGGCTGAGTTATATATTGCCTACAGGAGGGTGCAGAGGTTACCTTTGGGATCATCCACCTGACGTGGGGACACAAGACAACCTTCCGAGGAGATCACTAGCCACCAAAGTCCTGAACCACCTAAATGCGACTGGCTGAGGATCACCGTGGTTATTTCTCATTCATGGTCCATATCTCTCGAGAATGTTACAGAACCGCTAGTCTCCCCAGCCTTGCTTTTCCAGGATTCCCACAGAGTTGTCACTAACTATCATGGCACTTAGAGCTGCCTGCCAAGAGCCCCTGATCCTGAAGTGACATTGCCTCTAAGGAGACAGCCAACAGAGGGAGCCTCAGAGCTCTGAGCACCTTGTTCAGCTCCACCACTGTCTTCAGCCATGGCCTTAAACTTTCTCAGAAAGACCGATGTGCTCATGATATTTGGACTCTGAAACTCCTCTAGTGGACAGAAACCTCCAGCATGGGTGACCTTCACACTGATCTTCAAGCTGGACTTTGCAAGATTTTGCTAATCTGTGAGTGAGAGCACAGAAGTACCCCTCCAGATCCTGCTGGTATCCAGATGTGCTTTCCAGAAGAGGCTGAAGATCCTCATATGCATCTGACCTTTCCCAGAGAGATGCCCCTGATGCTGCAGACCTCCTAGACGGATGGTCCATGCGCAAGGTCCCTCTGCCACAGTAACCATGCTGAGACAGATGCACAGAGCTGTGTGACTGCCTCTGGTTGGAGGGGAAGAACACAGAGGCTGGGACAGAGCCACAGCAGTGCCAGGAGGGAGAGAGGAGCCAACCTGAGGGGATGAAGCTTTTGAGATATGCACAGCAAGTCGGAGGGTGTTGATTGATGAAGGGTAACATTGGAGGATGTCCGGTTCTCTGAGACCAGAAATTAATGAGGAACAGAAAACCAAAGCCGGGAGAGATGGATAGGGAATCCTGGCTTATGCTTACAAAAAAACTGATTTTGCCAGCCTGGAGAACACATCTGGTCTGCACTGCCAGGCATTTGTAAAACATGACCATGTTTTACCACGACAGCAGAGCACAAACCTAAGTGCACTGCCCTGTTCTTGGCCAGAGCTGCTCTGCTTGCAGGAGACAGAGACACTTCTCAAGGCTGAACAATGGAAAGATAAAAGGGGGGGGGAACCCCTTGGTCACCAATGAACTGCCCTAAGCCAGATCCTGGTGTGCAAGTTTCATAAAGCTGCAGAAAGGAGCTCTTTGGGAAAAAAACATCACGTGAACCATCACAACCATCACAACAACAAAACATCACAACCACATCCCAGGTGTAAAGAGGGGGGGGCTGGAGCTGCTTTGGGGAACACTGGGCTGTGTGGGACTGCCCTGGCCTTCAGGTGGGTGCAGCTGGGCTCTGCGAGTCCTCTCCTCAGGGTGTTCTTCGGGAGGAGAGGGCTGTAGGAGCTAAGAAATAACCCATAATAATAATTTTAGAAAACAACATTGTCCTTTCAGACAGGCAGCTAAAAATGTCCCACTGGCACCCCGGCAGGTCCAGCAGAGGAACCGGCTGGCAGGAAGGAGACGCTGGAGAGAGAAGCACTGCAGGATGGGTCTGTCCGAGATGGAAAGAGAAGCAGCCCTTTACAATTAAATTTGGTGTGAAAACGGCATGCTCTCCTGCAGCTGGCAGGGGAGAGGGTTTGGAGCAAATGGCAGGGGTGAGATGTTTTCCTGTAGGATGTTTCATCTGGATCCTCACCGGTTCCCCTGGACAGAGCCCAAGCCTTCCTGCATGTGCGCTTCTCGTGCCTTATCGGGGAGGTGCTTCCCAGGGCTCCCTGGGGCTATGCTGTTCATCCAAAGCATTTCTCAAGAAGACACTGCAAATATTTGAGATACTGAAGGCACTGGAGTTCACAGGGATTGTATTATACTAGAAAAAATGCCAGAAGAGCAGAACCAGAGTCCTGAAAAGCTCTGGGAGGGACTTAAAATAGGAAAATGCTGCAGGTTTAATAAATAACCTATGAGAAAAAGTCACTGAATGCAGGCTAAGCCCAGCCACATGGAGCAGCCACAGGCAGTTTACCCAGACACCTCAGGCTGCCTTTTCTTGGAAGCAGGATGAGACTTGAGCAGGACAGGCATGCACTGGGACATGCATTACTCTGGCCTGGGTTCACTGTGGATGTAGAATAAGGCATCAAATAACATGAGATGTCAAATGTTAGAAGCTGTCAAACAAAACAAATGAGGATAGCAATTCCAGAAATTAGAGCCACAATCCAGCGCTGGCATAAATTCATTTGTATAATTAATGACACACTAGTTCTCAATTATCATTACTGCAATCCAGAAATAGTATTATTAGAGACTACAACGCCCAGTCATGTAATGGCGCACATAAAAGCTGTACTTGCTAGACATGACATACCTACTGTGCTGGCGACAGATAATGAACTGTAATTCCCTGCTAGGAGTTCAAGTTTCTGTAGAGACCAGGCTAATGATCCTCAGCCTAATGAGGTGATGGAAAACACTGTCAAATGGTTCAGTGGAGGCTTGACATACCTTCAGATACCTGAGCCGTCCCATCCGGATCCCATTCACTGTTGCTAAATTCCTGGAGAGCTGCCTTGAAACTGCAGCCCTCACCCACAGAGGCTGAGGAACAGATGATCTAGTTACAAACCACCATGACTGAAACCTGCAGAGCCTTGCAAACACGACAGCGACAGCCAGCAGAAGGCACGCTATGGTAGGAGACATCGTCCCCGGGCTCTGCAGCCCCTGCGCTCAGGAAGCACTGGGGAAGGACATGCAGAGAGGGCTCCCTGTGACACCTGGGGGATGCAGGCTGGCAGCAGCAGGTCAGTGGTCCTCAGGGGCTGGGCAGCCCCGCATTTTGTGCTGCACCCTAGGAAAAGGACAGTCAGCAGGCACCAGCTCCTGCAGCGTCCTGGCTTCAAGGACACATCACCCATTGGAAGCTGTCCTGGTGGCACAGCGGGTCTCCATCCTAACCCCTCCCAGCCTGTTCCTTCTAACACTTGTTAGCTGTCGCTAGATTAAAGACTTCTCTAAGCCCCGGTGCAGGCAGCTGTTACTGAGCACATCCCTGCCCCTCTGCAGAGAGCCCGGGGAATGGTCTGCCCTCTTCATCCCCCGGGACAGCCTGCGCCCCCAGCTCCCCAGGGAAGGGCCTGGGTAGTGACCCCTCACCACCAGAGGAGACCTCCCTCTGAAGTATGGTGTTCACAGAGCATGGGATATGCTGTAAGAAGGCAGAGAAGCAAAATTAGCCCTTAAACAGGCTAACAGTTTTCCTCCAAAAATCCTCAAAACAATTTTCCTCCAAAAAATACTTTCCATAGGTTGAGCCAGCAAAGCAGGATTCATGGGCCAATTTTGCTCCAAAAGGGGGTGAAGTAGCTACAGCGAGTGACCAGGAGCAGGTCAGATTTGTTGGGGAGTGGGGCTGGCAGAGGCAGGCAAATCGTCCTGGGAAGCTTGCTGCTGGAGGTGCATGGTGCTGGGGAGCTGAATGGGAGCTTTTATTTACTCACCAATACCAGCACTGGGCTGAGCATCCCTTCGGTGGACTCAGGCAGCCACAAACCATCCCGGTGCCCCCTTCACCTCAGCCTGCCACCACAACAGAATTGTCCTCACCCACAAGGTGCCTCCAAGTTCCCATGGCCTCCCCTCTCGCATTGTGCCCCAGCACTCCAGGGGACCACAAGACGGCGGCTGCAGGGATCTGGTGAGGATGCACCAGTGCTGCAAGGGCCTGGAGTGCTGCTGTGCCGCCCCGGCTCTGTCTCCAGCCACCCTGCTGGGCTCGAGGCGTTGTGAAATGGCACTGTGCGTGTCAAGGTGCTGGAGCCAGCTGCCTTTCCTGGCTGCAGCAGCCTCCACACACCAAGCAGAGGTGCTTCACTTGCTGGGGCAGCAATAGGGAAGGAAGGGGGGAGTCCTCCCTTTTTGAGGATGGAGACCCACAGCTCATCAGTGTCTCCCTGGTCTCTGGGTGATGCCGGAGGGGAGGAACCGTGGTGACCAGGGCTGGGGAGAACATCCAGACCTGATGTCCCGCGTCCCAAGGGCTGCTCTCCCCTGGGCTGTGTGGCAGTGGAGGTGTTCGTCAGGGGGATGGGACAAGACAAGTCAGGACCCCGGGTCCCAGGGGGCTCCCCATGCACACCCCTGTCCTTGTGTGGCTCCAGCTGTGCTGAGTGGTGACAGCCCCATTGCTGAGATGACAGTGTTAGGCCCTCATTACATGTGCTTCTCTGCATTTAAATGGCTAGTGACAGAGCCCTCTGGAGATAGTTAAATAATCTGTGCTAATGGATTCCTGGTGTCCTGTTCCTCTGCTAAGCCCAGACCCACTGCCTGGGCATTTGGGTACCCTTTGTCATTGAGACCTGCTGTGTGTCCCTCCACATGCCTCCTCTTCCCAGACCTGGCTGGAGGGGACATGCATGGGAGCAGCCCATTGCTGTGCAGGGGGCTCTGGATTAGCCATGGAGCCATCCCTGCTGAGCCCATCACCAGTGGGATGTGGGTGACAGCCCCGTGCCTGCGTGACGGCCCTGAATGCCCAGGTGGGTGCTGGTGGGGTGTGCAGGAATGGGACCAAGCAGGGCAGGTGGCCCTGCTGCAAGTGTGCAGGGGTTGGGAGGAGCTCCCAAGGACCTCTGAGTCCTGCAAAGGAGGAGACCATCCCAGTGGCAGGAGGGAGGGAGCAGGAGGCAAGCCTTGGAGCAGAAAGCTGTGAAGGATATAATGGGGTAAATGTAAGGTCTGGCTTTAGACGAAAAGGTATGGGCTTAAAGCTTTTCTGCTAACAGGTGGCAGAGCCTCCACACAGAAACTGCTCCGTGGTGATGCAGCAAAACCCACGTGGGGGAGGGATGGAAAGGGAAGGGGGATTTGGAGGTACACGAGCAGAGCAGTACAGAAAGCACAACACGAGCGGAGCCCAGTGTGGTGGACCCCAACCCACACCCTGCTGCCTGGCACAGCAGTGAATCCCATGGTCTGTGGGGGAACCCATGGCCTGGCCCTGGGGGAGCCCAAAGGGCTCCTGCAAACAGGAACTTTTCAGGAGCTTTATGCCCCTCTCGGCTGTCACTGCAGGGTTAACCGCCCGGCACTGCTCAGAGCCGTGGCAAGGGATGATCCCTTGATTTTCCATTATCCAGCAGGCCCGCTGTCATGCCGGAGCTATTTATGAGGATCTTCCCAAACCAGCTCTTGTGTGCTCCTGCCACAAATCACCAGAGATGATATCTGAGCATCATCACCATGCGTGAGATTGCACCTCTGCCAAGTCCCAGCTGCAAGGAAGCGGTTCCCTCCCTCCACATGCGCGAGCATCCCTCGCAGCGGCCGGGGAGCAGCAGCCCCAGCGCGGGCAGATGGGGTGGTGGAGCTGTCAGCCAGGCCCCCAGGGGCAGCATCCCCCCTGAGGTGGCCTCTGGAGCTTGCTGACCTCTGCTGGAGGAGCTCTCCGTGGTCTCAGGTGCAGGGACAACCCTGACCACCCCTGCCCTGCACGTGCACAGCTGAGCACAGCGATGCTGCCGGCCACAGCCCAAGAAGTGGGCAAGCTGCATGTCCTGCCCTTCCCCAGCTGAGGACTATAAGCAAGGGGTGTTGCTTCAGGAATGTCTCTGAAGCCCCCAGGAGTGCTCTAGTAGCCTCCAAAGCTCCTAAGGATGGCCTGGCCTCACCTCAGCAAACACCACGCCTTCCCATTTCACCTTTCCCCATTCCACATCGTCCCTTCTGCAGGCCAGTGGTGCCTCCTCCTCCTTCCTGCCTGTTCGTCTCGCCAGGCCCAACTCAAGACCATGGTCACCTGGTGATTCTCACTGCTGGGCATGGGTGAGCATCTCCAGGTGACCATGCATGAGCACTGCAGCCAAAGGCCAAGGGCACCACGGCTTCCTCGCCGCACAGTGACAGGTACTCGCATAGCGAGCTGCAGACCCAGGCACAGCCCTGTCCAAGGCCATCAGTCCTCTCACTGGAGTCTTTCCCAGTGTCCTGGCTCTCCTGGGTCATACTCTCAGCGGGGCTGTCCCTGCTCTTCCACAGGCAGGCAGTCTCTGCATCACTCCACTGTCCTCATCTACAGCTTTTCAGAGAACTCACCCACCACCAGCTTCCTACACCACTTTTGCTAGAGCTTCTGGAACAAGAAATTGCTCAGGATGGGGCAATGCCTGACCTGCCTGCCCATACTTGTGCCTCCTGAGGGTCAGCTCAGCCCCGCAGAGCCCCCAGCCCTGCCCAGGCATGCCGGGAACCAGGGGCTGGGCTGCCCCAGATGCTGGCCCTGGCCCCTGCCCCACGCAGGGCTCTGGGGCAAGGTTTCCACGCTCTGCCTGCCCTGCTGGCTGCGCCAGGCTGGAAATCCCAACCGGTGCTGCGAAGTGCGTAAAGCTCTTTCCTGCCCAGCTCCACTTGGAGTTCAGCCCTCCCATCTCCTAGGCCTTCATCCAGCAAAGCACTTAAGTGCACACTCCTCCCTAAGTGAAATCAATGGGGCCACTCATGCACTTAACTCTGAGGCAGGGTTCACCAGACCCATGGGCTGATGTATTTCCATGCCAGACTCCAAGTCCTGCTCCTTGGCCAGACGAACCTCAAGGCCCTGATTTTTGAATATTTTATTTTTTATTTTATCAGTGAGACCCATGAAGACAGGGAAGGTGCAGGACCTAGATATGTGGCTGAGTACCAAGAAGCTTGCCGCTTCTTCCTGTGTTTGTTCCTGGTCCGGCCACATACAATACCCTCCTCTAGGGGAGTCTGCCCCAGCCACAGCACAAGGCAAGCGAGCCAACCTGCTTGCAGGACTACTTTTCGCCTGGTTTCTATCTTCTCCCAGTGGCTGAGCTCTCCAAGTCTCGCAGTTCCCCTCCATCTCCTCAACACAGTGCGCCTTGCCCGATCACGCCTCTGGGCAAGAGCTCAGCTTGTCCCCAGAGCTTCTCCCTCCCTGCCTCAGCTGCCATTTGGACAGTGGACGTTGTGCCCCAGCAGCATGTTTTTCACACGTGTCGTTATTCCTCTAGAAGCCAGTGAAAGAGGAATGCCAAGAGGCTGTAGTCACAGCATCACTGAAGCCCATAAATATCAGGCTTGCCCCATTTACTGAGCAACGCAGACAAGAAAGGAGCTGTTACTCACTCCAGCCCCATTTATCCTGCAGACACTCAGATCGTTGAACATGCTCCTGCTTCCCGCCAGATGTTTAGAGGTCTGCTTCGTTCATTGTTTACTTCTTGAGCCGACGAGTCCTCAGGCACCAGTCTCTGGACACATGTCTTTGTGCTCGGCACAGCTTCGCGAAACCCTTGAGTCAATACTTTCAGATGAGCTTGTTTGGAAAGTGTTAGGAAAGCAAGGGAAAAATACTGTGGAAGAGATGCGATCCTTCGCCAGCAGCCCAGCAGTGAGCTCACCAGGCACAGCACACGGGGCTGGTGGCTGTGTGTGCACCGTGCTCTGAGCATGGGCCTGCCGCAGCGATGCAGCGAGGTTCTGCTCTCTGCAGCACCCCAAAGGAAGGGATGCCGTAGGCTGGGAAGTGTCCCCCTGTCCCCAGCAGGGACCCACTCCTCACCACTGTCTATGGGGAGGGAGCTTCCAGCAAGCCTCAGCACAGCTGCAGCAAATGCAAGAGCCTCTGCTCTTCCTAATGGCAATGGAGATGTTCTGAATTAAAGGAGTTAGCATGAAATTAGCCCTAAGCGGTTCAGCCTGTTGGCAAGGACAGACCTTGGGGTTGGGCAGCAGCAGCCCTTCCTCCCACGCTCATCCTGCTCCATTCATCCAGCCGCTGCCTCGCGGGAAGGCGGCGGGTCTGGTGCTCAGAGCTGTGCACCCCCAGCTGCATGGCAGGCAGGCTCAGCGCTCCTACTGTGGCAGATTAGGGACATCTGTGCACCAGGAGCCACAGAGACTGTGGTGGGGGACTTCTGCTTTCCAAGAAGCCCAAGGTAACCTCATTCTTTCTGCAAATCCTCTCCTGCTCTTGCCATGAAGCCTACAGGGGAAGTCCAGGAGGTCCACAGCTCTCCGTGCACCAGCAGCCACACCAGTGAGCCACATGGGAACAGCTGGGGGTGGGGAGCAGGGGCATCACCTCTGGGCCGGTGCTGGTGAACCGATGGGTGGTGGGTGGATGCAACAGGAGACCCCAACTTACCCGTGGGGAGGAGAGACCCCCCTCCCTGGGGAGCAAAACACATGGATGAGGGACATACAGGGCCAAGGCTGCATCGCACGCAAGCCACAAGTGTGAAATTTTCCAACCTGCATCACCACTGCTTCCAAACCACAGGGAACATGAATCATCCCACGGATTAGCTCCCTGAAGGCTCTCAAGGACAGCAGCTCGCAGAGGCCCATGTTGGCCAGCGCTCTCCACTCCTAATGCAAAACCTTCTGGCGTGCCGTGGCTCTGCAGCACAAACCCTTGTGGGGGGCTATGGCATGGGCAAGCCCCCCAGGAACGCTGCATCTGTCCTCTTTACCCAGCCCTGGTCCTCACCTGCATGTACATCACCCCTCCTGCCAGAGCTGGGCTGGCACCAGGTGCCCACTGCAGAACAAGCTCTACCTGCCCTCCTGCAGCCATGGGAAGGCAAAAGGGCATGAGGGGAGAAGCTCCATCTGCAGCTGAGCAGGGCTCAGAGCAGAGGTGGTGGGGAGAGCCTGGCTCCATCAATTCTGCCAAGAAGACATGTGGCAGGCACAGGACTGCCTTCTTGAAGCTACAGCACTGTTTGGATGTGGGATGCACTAAGTATGGGACCCTGGACATCTTTGAAGCCTGCGGTGGGATCAGCCATACCCCTCTGTGCAGAGCCACCCGCAGCACAGGCCAGCAGGCCACCTTCCCCATCATGACACTCGCCAGGAGCCCATCTCTGAGCCACTGGGATTCCCTGGAGTCACTCCAGGATGGGGCTGGTGTTGGTCAGAGGTGAAGGGAGAGCATCCCCATGCTGATGGGGTTGGGGCAGGCAACAAGGGGAGGAGCAAGAGGTTGGGTTGAACGGGGCCATGGTATCAAATGGAGAAAGTGGGAGATCTCCGGGGGCTGATTTACAGCTCCTGAAAATGCAGACTCAGGAGTATAAAGGCAAAGAGCTGAGCCAACATGGGAGGAGCGCGTCCTGCAGCCGGCCTGACACAGGGCTGCAAAATACATACATGCGTGGGCTTCCCCACGAGCAGCGCCCAAAGCAGAGGTGGGCGCTGGGTCCTGGATCCAGCTGGGACTCCCCAGGAGACACAGAACCAGGATGGAGCCACCTGGGCAGGTGATGGTGGTGGGGCAGGAGTGAGGGTCCCCTGGCCTTTGCGGGTGTCCCCGGCTGGCTGCAGGACGTGGCGGTGCAGAGCCCTGGCTGCACGCGGTGTCTGGCGGAGGCAGCGGGTGATTCATGTCCAGCCCTTCCCCAGCCTGGAAACATTCTTGGCATGTGGCAGCTCCTAGCCGTCCCTCTGGTTAACCCTGGGTTAGCCCAGCCTGGCAGGAGATGGGACATGTGTGGGCCCATTCAGCTTCTTGTGGTCCAGCCCAGAGCCTTCAGCCCTGTGATGCCCCCCAGACCCCTGCACCAAACCCCTCAGCTCTCTCCTGTCCATCCCTCAGCATCAGTAGGAGCAAGGCAGAGCTGGTATGGGTGAAAAAAAAAACAGGAGTTAGGGATTCTCCCACCTCTTGGTCATCCCTGTGGGCTGCAGGGGCACATCACTGGTTGGATTGGGATCAGGGGCATGTCCTGGAACGGGGCTTTGGGGTGAGCACAGGACCATGTCCTTGGACAAGGCATCTCATTTTGCCTGACTGCATCTAGAAAACACTATAGACAAGCACCCAGGCCTGTCTGGGCTCTCAACAGTGCATCGGGAGGGGACAGGGACACTGCTGTGTGCTGTCAGCAAGTCCCGGGGAGGCCAGCGGGAGCACGAGGTGGGTGCTCTGGATGCTCAAGGCACCAGCACACACAGCCTGGCCCTCCTGACCACACGCTGGCGCTGGCCAGGAATGGGCCATGCCCCCGGGGTGGTCTGTGGTGGGATCCAAGCTTGGTTGGACACTGGTGGGTGACCTGCCCTGCCAGGGGTGGCCCCTGCACTCTGCCCCGGGAGCTGCTGACAGCCTGCTGAACTCAGCCCCACGAGGCGTTAGCTCATCTCCCTGCCGCTCGCGTGACTTGGCACGTGCTGTTGCCTGTTTGGGATCCAAAGGGATGACCCCAACCCTGGGCTGGTCTTGCTCCACCCAGCATGGAGAGGCAATGAGCAGTGCCCGGCACCCTATGCTGCCCTCCTGGCACCCGTGGGGATCCTCACCCGGGGGCTGTCCCATGCTGCTGGGTCCCCTGCAGACCAGTGTGACTGCCACAGGGACAGGGACCGTGGTCCACAGCAGGTGGCAGGGCTCAACCCATCCATGCAGGACACTGATCTCTGCAGGGATGGAGAGGCCAGCGCAGGGACCAACACCTGCATGCAGGGTGGAGCAGGACCATGCCTGGTCACAGGCACTATGGCCCCAGCAGGGCTGGAGAGGGGCTCTGGATGTGCACGGGCACCCAGGAGAGATGGCCACTGTCCCCTCCGCTCCGTCTGTGCCAGGGTGGCCAGCGCAGGGCCCGGACGCAGTCACGGCAGAAGGGAGCAGCCAGAGCAGGAGGAATGTGCTGTTGCATGGGAGGGAGGAGATCACAGCAAAGGAATGTGCTGTGCCACGGCCAGGGCCGGGGGGAGCGCGAGAGGAACCAGAAGGCAAGAAAAATAAACTCCATCTCTCCCAGGGCTAAAGGGCCCCGGTCCTCCCGGTCGCAATTTTTTTCCTTCTCCCTCTTAAATAAAACATGATGTCAGCCATTGTTCTGGCTGCAGAAGGGCTGCCAAAAGCTCTGGCCCTTTCTCAAGCGTCCTCCAAGACCTGCTCAACTCCCCAGTGCAGGACGGGGGACGTGAGACCCATAGGTTAGGGTCACGCCTTCTCCTGGTCCCTGCCAGGCTCAGGGGGGCAAGGCACGGTCATGGGGTCACCACCCATGGGATCTTCATCTGCTCCAGGAACATCACCCCACCGTTGTGAGTCTTTTGACTGCCAATGTTCCCGCCTGCCTCCTTCAACCCCTCAGGAAGCCAAGAGCCCCTCCAAAAGCTCCCAGGCTGATGGTGAACCCTCAGCAGCGAGCTGGGAGCATTGCCCACCATAGGAAGGGTGCAGAGGCTTGTGCAGTCAGAGAAGTCCCTCAGGAAACCATGCACAAGTCCTGCCCTGACACAGGACATGTCACCTCCCATGTCCTGGCAGCGAGGGAGCAGCCGCACCGTGGCCACCGAGGCTCTGCAGCCGGCCAGCACAGGGCTTAGCCGCAGCCCGCCCGGAGCACAGGGGCAGCCCGAGCCCAGCATCCGTCAGCAGCTGCTTCCAGCTCCGCGAGGAGATGCCAGCTCTGCAGATGCAGCCCATAAAACCAGACAACCGCAGGCAAAGAGCACCCCAGGGGCCGTGACACATCCCTCCAGCCGAGCTCGTTGGCCAGCTCCAGGTGGAGGTCAGGCAGGCAACGTCCAGCTCTGGAAACTGTGAGGGTGCCCCTGGTCCTGCCCCCGCAACAGCTGGAGCCGGTGACCACCATGCTCAGGGCTTTGGAGAAACCTGGCCTCTGGTGGGAGGGGGCGCTTCAGGCTGGCAGGCGGGCACTGCAGAAGCAGGACTTAAGACATGTTACTAGGTGAAGACCCAGCACCCCCAGGGAGGTTGAATGCCATTTGTGGGCATGGAAATAGGGCTGCTTGGGCAGGATGGAGGCAGAGGGAGCGATGCTGGGCTGCCTGGGGGAGAGCTGCACACACCGCACACACCGCACCAGCAGTGGGTGCCTGAAGGGAAATGATCTGGGGGAGTTGCTGCAGAGAGCTCGGTCTGTGGAGCTCCCCAAAGCTGAGAGGGGATTTGATCCTGGGTTTTACATGGGTGAGAAGTGTGTCCCAAGGGATGATGCCCTCTCCACAACTGGGACACTGGACCTCCGTGGTGGGACAGTGCGGTGCCACCTCTGGACTGGGACAGGCACGGACACCCAAGCAGCAGATCTGTGAGCAGAAGGCTGAGCTGCAGCCTGGATGGGTTGTGGTGGTCTGGCTGAGCACAGCCCAGCACCGCACTCCTCCTGCAAGAGAGACAGTCACCACAGCCATCTCCTCATCATCACCAGCAAGGCCACCCCTGGATGCTCTGAGACTGTCTTCATGGCTGGGGCAGGACCAGCTTGCCCTTGGCACACTGTGCACCTCTGATCACAGTCAGTACAGTTCCACATTCATGGGACCATAGGACTGGAGAGGTCCTGAGCCCCATGCTACTCGGCAGCCTTTGCCAGTGCCACCTGCTCTTGCCTGGGTGCTTTCCCCAAGGAAAAGCTCCAGGACAGCAGAGAATGGTGGACTTCCTTTCCCACGTTCATGGCCAGTTAACATTCATTTCTCCCTGTGCCAAGACCAGACGTGCTCAGGCAGATTTTATCCACAGCCATCTTCTGGCCCCCTAAACCAGGCCAGCTCTCCCTGGCTGTCACTGTCACTGACTGCCTCTTCCACCTGCATGCACGTGGTCCCTGTCCCAGGTTCACATCACCCTCAGGATGGGAACTATCATCTTTATGCCCAGTAGGAGCATTTTAAGCTGTAGCTTGTGTCCATGGCTTTTTGCTTTTTTTTTTTTATTCTCTTCACCTCTGAGATGAATTTGGCTTTTTTGTCTCTACATCTCCATCAGGAGCAGCCTGACCTCGTGTGGTCACAGCATCATAGCCTCCCCACCTGAGGCTCACCAGGCTGCAGAAGCTGAGCTCTGCTTTCCGTCGCTCACACAGGCTCTGCACCACTTCTCAGCCCAGCAGCCTCCTCCTACACCGTCATCTCTGCATATCCTAAACGAGGATGTGCCCTGCTCTACTGAGGTGTCAGGGTCTGGTGTGGTGGCATTAACACTCCTGTATCTGCCAGATCTTCTTCGGTGTGATTTGGGACCACCTGTGCCTCTCCCAGAGGCACCATGTTATCACCCTTCGGGCTCTCACTCCTACTTCATTTCTCACCCTCCTGGTGAATATGGGAGAACATCCCATGAGCAGTCACTGCTCCCCCAGCACGGTGGGAACATGATTTATCTACAGCCCAGACACAAATCTCTTGCTCTTAGTCCAAACACTGCAGGCAAGAATTTGGTTTGAGCTCCAGCATCAGAGAATTGCAGACATCAGGAAACTATAGATCATCCCACTTCAGCCTCTTCCTCCTCCAGGAATAAGCAACATCATTGCTCCATGGTCAAAGTTCCTCTGTCAGGGCACAGCAGGGAGGAAACCTACAGCGCTGTGCTAAGGTCCATCTATGAGACAAGTTACCTTGCACAAGGCCAGGGTCCATCCAGGAGACACAACAAGTACGCAAACACACCAACAGCACGGCCCAAACAAGGATGGAAGGCTCACAAATGAGCTAAAATAAGGCTCCTGGGCCATGGTCAGGGGTGTGTATAGCGCCTGGATGGGACTGACTGGGGCAGTGAGGTCCATAAGTGTGCCCAGATTCTCCAGATGCTATTGGGAGCGGTGGCAGTGGGAGGTGACTGCTCTGTGCAGGGACCATAAATAGAGGCTGGAGAGTTCGGGCAGCAGGTGCTTCTGCAAACCTTTTTTCTTGGCCTGAGAGGTTGGGTTCTCCATATTATTTGCTCCAAGGCATAATGAGAGGGTTTCATTAACACCACGTGCGACAGCTACATGCTGATCTGGCCTGAGCTGTAGGACAAGCTCTGTGTGCATCCCCTGCTCAGGTAATAACCCGAGGTGCTTGGACACGTACAGCAGGGGGCTTTCCAATGAGCACCATTTGTTGGAAGTAACTGTGCCAGGGAAGTAAAGGAATAAAGCCGGGTGGTTTTACCTCCAGGATGCCCTGGGGAGGCAGTTGTCCTGTTCGGGATACAGAGGCCTGCAAGATCCCTGGGCGCATCCAAGAAGAGGAGGAGGCTGCGGTGCCTAGGGGAGGCTGAGTGCAGGGTAGTGGGAGAGCCTGGCTGAGCTGGCTGTGACATGTGGAAACACTGCAGGTATTCTTGCTCAGGAAAGCCGTATTTGAGAAAGCTTGCTCGGAACCACTGCTGTACCACATGCTGGATTGCGCCTCAGGATCCAGAGGAAGCTGCGCTGCCAGCCCACAGAGGTGGAATTCACCCTTCAGTTGGCTCGTAAAGACCTAAAAACCAGGTCAGTCACCCCAAAGTGCCTGCTTGCCGAGGAGGATAAGCTCATGCCCCAGTAAGTTCCTGGGAGCCAGCTCCTGCCAGGCCTCCCAGGTTTATGCTCAAGGTGATTTTGGCCCTGGTGCCAAGAATCGCTGTGCAGCAAGGGGAGTGCAGCACTGTGCACGCTGAAGCTCTGCCTTGTGCAAGCACCTCCCCATGTCTCTCCCCTGCTGTGCCCCACACTGCCCTACCCATCCCACAGTATGGGCAGGGGACACCCCCAGGGACCACTCCTGCCACCATGTCCCTGCAGCTTCCCTCTGCCCATGCCCAGCACAGACCTTCACCTGGCCTCCATGCGCAGAGAGGTGCTGTATGCCCTGTGCTGCTCAGCACGGGACCTGCACAGGGGAGCAGGGACATTGTGCTGTCACTGGGCTTGCAACTGGCACCCAAGGGGAGCTCAGCCACGTCTTGGCCAGCACCACTGGGTTCCCATGCCAGAGCCCAGGAAGTATCCCAGCACATCAGTTCACCTGGGAACCGTCCCCTCTGACCCAGGGCACAGGACATTTCCTGCTGTCCCCCTGCTTGCTCGTGCACCCCTGGCGTGGTACAGTGTCACAGCGCGAGGGGTGCAGGGCAGGGTGGCAGGGTGGTGACAGCTACACGGCGCCTGGCAGCCAGGACTCTGCTCACATCCCAGTGCTCTTCCTCTGCCTGCATGACTGCAGGAAGCTACTCCCCAAGTGAAAAATGTGTGGGAAGCATGGGAATAGAGGGGAGCTGTTTCCAATTCGGAGCCTCTTAAAATGTGTCCTTCTGGAATGAGGAGAAAAATATGGTCTTGATCCTGGAGATAGGGCCAACAAGAGTCAACATGTGAAATGTCTGCAGGGATCTTGTCCCACTTGAGGACACAGAAGGGGAGTGAGGATGTTGCTAACACGACTTGCATAGATCAACCAGCAGCTCAGGTATAGTGATGGGTGCTCAGGGTGGCATCTACTCCTCTCCAGGGATGCAGTGGAAAGGTGATGGTGTGGCAGCCTCAGTTAAGTAGAGAATCTGAGCATAGAGGAAGGGGACTGAAGGTGTCCCCTGGGAGACCCCAGAGGGACTTACTTAGGGCCCACTGCAGCGCTTGGGCAGAGCAGGGCTGGAGTGCACACCTGTGGAAACAGCTCAGGCTGAGGTGCTGTGCAGACGGCTTTCCAGGAGTGTCCTTCAGCAGGGTGGGTACAGGACCTGCAGGCAGCTCCTTCCTTTGTTCATGTGGTTGCTCCCTCGTGGTTTGGTCGCCATCCTGCTGCTCGGGCACACCCCGCTCTCTGCAGGCAATGTCAGAGCTCACTCTCAGAGCCCGTGTCCACAAATCAAATGAGTGCTGAGCAAAGCAAGCACGACGAACATCTTTCCTTCTTCCTCTAGGGACTGAGTATCAGGAACACTGCCTCTAGCCTGAAGGCTGGGGGAACTGAGAAATGAGCAGGCAGCACTGCTCCGGGCACCCTGGAGCCAGGGGTCCTGGTGCTCTTCCCACGCAGCCGCCCGTCACGCTGCAGAGGGAGCCGGCCGCTTCCGTCCCGGCCTCACCCAGCGTGGAGACAACAGCAGGTTGTGGATGAGCCACCTGCAGTCCCAAATAGTCCTGTCTTTGTTTACTTCATCTCTGGGTACGATCATAACCGAAGTCGTTCTCCAACCACAATGCATCAGCCACTGTGCTGTGAGCCTCCTCCAGCTCCTCGCACCTTGTGCTCTCAGCCTCTCATCACACAGAAGGTCTCTGAGTGCCAAATCTTCTCTTGCTTCTGATCTCCTGCCCTCCTTTTGAAACAGAAGGACTGGAGTGCCCACAGCATCCAGAAACATGCATACTTTCTATGTTAAAGGGTGGCATCACCTCTTTGTGGTCACTTCCATCCTGCACACTAGTGTATTGCACATTCTGGATCCTGCAGTTTTGGGTGCGCTCCAGTGTTAGTACAGGCACACCCCAAAGAGCAAAGAACAAGCACCCATTTATGAGTGCTGACCAGCACTAAAGCCATTGGCCATTTCACTGCTTGGCTCCAAAACTCCTCAGCAAGCCGTTCCGTATGCCCTCAAAGTCTCACCTGTACCAGTGCCCCTCCCTGACACCCACTCCCTCTCCTGGGGCATGGCTCCACGCATTAATCAGCAGTCCTTCTCTGTCCATGGCTCTGCCAGCCTGATCAAGGCCATGTTATGAGCTGATTTTCCTTGATCTTCCTTTATCAGGAACCCATAGGATCAAAGAATATCTTAGTCTGGAATAAACATCCAACATCTACACTCCAGCTGTACCCAGAGCAGGGCTAACTCCAAAGCCAAACTTGTTTGCTCAGGGCCTTGTCTATGAGCTACCTGATCTGGTCCCCGTGCCAGGGCTACACAATACATTTTTTCCTTGTGTCCAGTGGTACCTTTAAGGCTTGCAATTTCTGCTTGTTGCCCATTTTCTTTATTATTCATATATGAGAAGAGTTTAGCTCCATCTTCTCTACAGCTCCTCTGGAGATTGGGGAAGGTGTGATCAGATTCCCCTTTCGATCTCTCTTGTCCAGGCGGAATGACCACAGCTCTCTCAGCCTGCGCTCATGCAGCTTCCACCCAGATGCTGACGATGCTCTGCTAACACAGCACTCTGCAGTTGGCTCTCTGGCTGCACAGTCATACTGCTGATTCACGGTTGGCTTGTCCAACCGGTCCCCAGGCCCTTTGCTGCAGACCTAGCGCACCCAGCCGGCTGTCCCCTGCCTGTCCTGACACACGTGCCTGTTCCTCCCAAGGTGCACCACACGGTATATGTGTCTGCTGAACCTCATGAAGATCCTGCTGGCCCATCCATCCAGCTTGCTGAGGTCCCTCAGACTGGATTATCCATGATTGCTTCCTTCTAGTGCATTTTAGGGAATCAAAGAGCTGCCGGCCTATTCCCAGTATGATTGCTGCTGCTGTTTTTGCAGACCAATCCATTTGCTGTACTCCAGACTTCTGGAAAGCAGTAGCTTTAATGTTAGATTGCCTGCTTCAGTTGACAGAGCAGCTGCTACATTCTTTGTCTCCCTGAGCACTCTCAGCTCTACCATGTGGATCTGGCGTTTTCTTTTTTAACATATCATTTTGCTCCAGCACTTCGTCGTCTGCTAGCTCAGTGCTAAGACATATGTCTGCTTTGCAAACATCTGGGATGGCTTAAGAACGTATTTCTGCCTGTTCATGGGGTGGATCATGGAAGCACTCTTTACCAGCCTCAGTGCAGAGTTGCCCAAGTAATGCTACACTGACAGAAGGAAATAGTTGTGTGTCCAAGTGTCCCTTCTGCCCTAAAGCAAACCTGGGGGTGTTCATATGCCCTATGCTAGTGCTGAAGCCATCAGCAGGGTTCTCTAGTGGAACAAGGAAGGAGGCAGAGGCAGATTCCACCTAGCTCTGGAGATGGTGACTTCATCTCTGTCCTGGCATGTGTTCAACACTCCCTCTCAGGTTAAATCGCTCCTCCTGTCTCGGGACCCTGGGGGCTCTGGTTCCTCACCAGTGCAGCCTGCCTAGAAGTGCTGGAATTTTCCAGTGTCTGAAATGAGGGTATTGACCCTCCTGCAGGCCCAAGTGATGGTCCTGCCCCTAGGAGGGATCTCAGGCCCACACTAGGTCCAGGAGGCTTGTGATGCCCCCTTGGAAGCACTGAGGTCTCCCCTTGACTACTGGTGCCTTTCCCCACGCCTCTAGTCCCTAGGTTGAGGACTTCAGTTACATATTGGAACAAAGTGAAGACGCTTCTGAGTTTCCACTAATACATTTTTTTTCTCTTTGCCTGCCCATGGTTTCACAGCCTCTTCCCTCCTGACAGACTTAAAGTGATGCTTATTCCTGCCCCCCTTTCCTCGCTCCATTTTTGTGAATCCTTAGTAGTTGTACAGATGCTGAGGCAGCCTCTACATTCAGCTGGGTGATTTTAGTTTAATTCCTTTTGTGCTTAGGGCATTTTTATAAGTTTCCTAATTCTCTTGAAAATTCCCCGTCTCCAGTTCAGAATGATCCTTCTCATTTTTCCCAAAGTTTCTCCACAAAACATTGACATTATGTTGGAGTCTCTCTTACTGGCAGCTCCGTTTTCGTTGCTATAGCACTTTGTCTGTAGTTATTTGAATGTCATTCCTTGAACAAATGCCCCGTAGTTAAGAATCAGCACTTGGACGGTCTTCCCTGGTGATGGATTGGGAACAATGTCCCGGCCACCTCCAGGCATTCAGGTGTTTAACTCCTCATCAGACTGGGGGGAGGCAAGCACCCAAGTATCTCGGAGACCCTCACTCCTGTGGAGCAACTCATGGCGGTGAACATTGCCTCCTCACCCAAGCGGAAGCCCCACAAGAGTGTGGATCCTATGGGTAAGGACATGACCTCTGTGCTAACTTGATGTGAACTCCGAAAACTTGACCAACGGTCCTCTCCAATCTCAGAACCATATTTCAAGGATATTTTTATATCTGCCACCAACGGCTCTGTCCCACCCCAAAGATGCTGGCACAAAGTCTCCCCCACCTGTCTTATTCACCTCATAAGACTGGGCTTCCTTCTGCAATGCTGGTTGTCAGTCACCTTCCTGCACCTGGGCACAGTCCTGGGGTGTAACAGTGTCCTTAAGTCTGGGAGCTCTTCTCCCTCATTTCTCCTCTCAAAACTCAACCCACTACCCAATGATCATGTTCACGTCATGAACCAAAAAGGAGGGAGCGGCTCCAGAGCAACCTCATGGAGCTGCTAGGATGGCAGTGAGATGTGCACAGTCCCTGGTAGACCACTGCCTCAAGAGCCCTCCTTTTACTGTATGGTCTGTGCTACAGCCCAGTGTTTACCTTTCCCTTGCATGAATGGTTACAGCTCTTTTCCACACCCTTGTTCAATGTCTTTTTATTTAACCTTCCATTCACACTGTCCAACCTCTTCTCACGAACACTCTCAGAAGGTGCCTGGCTGTGATTTGTGCTCCCCTTCCCCAGGACTTCACCTTTCAAGATGCCAAGCAGCACACGTAAGAGGTGTAGTCTCTTCTGCTTCCCTCGCTCCCCAAGGAGGTCTCGTCTGTCTGATGATCGGGCTGGTCCCTCACTGAGAGCCAGGCATGGGCTAAGTACAACACTTTCAAATCATGAAGCTGATTTTGAGCTCTCTGACAGCTAGCAAGGATGAGAAAAATGTTTGAAAAAAGGAAAACATATTTATTCTGATGCTTACATAACACAGAAACAGCTGAACGGATTTTGTTCAAACCATCCCCAAATAATTCTTCGTTTTTTTGGGCGGAGATCAAGCATGAACAAATTCAATCCAAAAGGATATTTTTTGAGCGATGTATAAACAACTGAAAATAGGGGTTTCGGCTGGAATGTGTGTCTCAGCCGTAACTCGAGTGTTGCAAGAGCCGTTCGTGTGTGTTTCTCCGGGGAGTGTGGTTTGGCGGCGACATGCGGGCTTTAGCTCTCTGTCTCTCATCCTCTGCTATTGGAGAGGGCTCCTTTACTCTAAACTTAGAAGTATCTTATGGGATCTGTTCCACTCGTGATGGGGCCTCACTGGCAAGCAACCCCAGTGTGTAATTGTCCCGTCTGGTAGAAATGTTCCCTATGTTTGACTTCAGCCTAGCCCTTGGTCTATGCCAGCACGTTGCTGCGATGCTGTCTGCAGCCACCCCCGTCATCAGCACCCGGCCGCATCCTCACCCTTCTCCTTTTTCGCACGCCAACTTCAGATCTCCCTTCGTCCTCTCCCCTCGTCGGCCGGCATCCAGGCCCTGGCTCATCCTGCTCCCAGAGACCTTGCTGCTCCACGGTGATGCTGAAGCAGGCGGACGGGCCGTGTTAGGGGGCAGGAGCCTCCCTTGGAACATCGTTATGGGGGAGGCTGTTGGTATCGCGGACAGGGCTGATGAGGGGCGGGGTGGGTGAGGGCTGAAGCTGCAGTCCCCTCCAAAGTCTCCACGATGGTTGGCCATGTTCAGCCAGCCTGGATAGCCTCTGACAGCCGGGAAGTGTCAGCAGTGTCCAGTGCTGGGCTGCCCAGTAGGAGAGATACCTGGAGCTACTGGAGAGAGTCCAAAAAAGGGACACGGAGGTGCTGGATGGCCTGGAGCCCTCTGCTGTGAGGAGAGGCTGAGAGAGCTGGGACTGCTCAGCCTGGAGAAGAGCAGGCTCAGGGGGACCTCATCAATGTCTATAAATACCTCATAGGAAGGTGCAAAGAGGACAGAGCCAGGCTCCTTTCGGTGGTGCCCAGTGCCAGGACCAGAGGCAGTGGGCACGAACAGGGGCACAGGAGGCTCCCTCTGAGCACCAGGCAGCACTTGTGTGCTGTGCAGTGACCGAGCACTGGCACAGACTGCCCAGAGAGGTGCTGGAGTCTCCTCCTTGGGGATCTTCAAAAGCCACCGGGAGGTGGTCCTGAGCACCCTGCTCTGGGTGGCCTGCTGGAGCAGGGTTGGACCAGAAGGACCCAGAGGTCCCTGCCAGCCTCAGCCATGCTGGCATTCTGTGAAGGCACAGCACTGCCCCCACAAACCTTTCTTCCTCTCATTGTGTTCCTGGGAGCTAAATCACTTCTTCAGCCCCCCTTTCAGGTTGATCTCTGCAGACCTGTGAAGGTCCCAGGTCAGCTCTGCTGGTCACCAGTACGACCCACTGCAAGCCTTGCCCCATGTCAGACAGGCCAGCTCCTCTGCCCATTCCCCAGCACAAGCACAGAACAGTCCCGGCCACAATATTTTGCCTGGCATGGATGTGCTCTAGACGAATGCACGTGTTATTTCTGTCTGCTCATCCTGACTTTGTAACAGTGACTAATGCTTTTTCTGGCTGGGAGAGGCTTAGGGGCATGTTAGCAAAGTGGCTGCAAGGGAACAGGCAGCTCCTCCAATGCCCCTCTGCTGGTGACACCCCTTGTCCCATTACCCAAGCAGGAGTTCGGTCATTGGTCATGCTACTGACTACGGGCATGGTGCTCTTGGGGCCACCTGAGGACACCAGTACCCCCAGGCTGGCAGCTGGTCTGGTGTGGGGCAGCCTGCCCTCAGCAGCATGTCTGGGCAAACACTTCGTTCCTGCATCTGGAATCCTTCTGATGTGTCCAAATAGACTGAGGATGGTCTCAGTCCAACTCTGAGACCACGCTGCAGTCCACAGGACGAACAATAGGCACATACAGCTGACATTTCCAAGGAGAAATTCAAACCACAGGGAAACCTGTGAAGATCTCCAAGCCTCAGGAGAAGGCAGCAAATCCTGGCACATGCTATGAACGTGGAGAGGTCAGGGAGCGAGTGCCACGTACCCCTCCTGCTTGTGACCCACGTGTCCCTGCTGCTGCAGCTGCGCCGGCATTGCACATGCACAGTGTGTCTGCGGCAAGGAAAAGGCTGATCCCAACAGAGGGAGCCTGGGCCTTGTCTGGTGGCGGGGTGTCCGGCTGTCAGGAGGTGTCCTGTTGTCGAACAGGCATCTCATGATGGTGCAGAGACCAGACTGCACTTCCTATTTCCTTTTGTGAGCAACCTTTTTGCTAACAAACTTTGTACCCATTCCCATTCAAAACCTGGCCTGAAAGAGCCATAAATAAATATGCCTTTGTGTCACTGGGACAACTGTCCTGCATGGTGAATTCAGGTGAAACTGGGGAGCTGGGGCTCGTGGTCCTCCTGGACAGCAGCACGCCCTCTGCTCCGCAGTGCTGGTCTGCAGGGCATTGGGTGCATTACTGAAGCATAATTTCTACAGTGAGCGCAGAGACGGGGGTACGTTTGCAGGCCAACAGGATATTGTGGGACCCTTCATCCCCAGCCCAAAGCTTTCCCCCGCTGGAGGACCCTCCCCATTGCTGCAAGAGATGGATCTGAAAGAGCCAGCAAGAGCAGATGTTTCTGCATCATCTGCCAGGATCCTAAAATCTGGTCAGAGCTCCGAGATCACCACAGGAGTGGCAGAGCCACCATTGCCCTCAGGCTGGCATCAGTAGGAAAGGGATGCTACCATTCGTCCCTCCAGGTGCTGCCGTGAGGTGGCCTCCCCGCCACCGTCCCTGCACACTCTTTGCCAGGTCTCTACCTCCCAGGCACCCGAGGTCGCTGCGCTCTCGGCGTGACCTCCCCTGGCTCCAGATCGCTGCTTCCACCTCCAGCTCCCTCTCAGCAGAGGGTCGCTTTGAGCAAAGCTGCTGGCTCGGTGGCAGCTTCAGGCTGTCAAGAGGTGAGCTGCAGGACACAAGGACACTGGGGTCAGGGTCTGTGCTTCTGCCTCTGTTCCAGCATTCGGATGCTTTGTCCAGGGAAACAACAGCCCCGTGCATGCCACCAGCCAGGACAAGCTGGAGGTCCCACAGCGTCCACATCCAGCCCCTTCTGCAGCCACAGGGCAACTCCTGCTGGCTCAGGCACCTCCAGTCCAAGCCTGAGGACCACCCCTTCTGCTGGAGGCAACCCAGCTCGTCCTGAGAGCGCTCCTCATCCTCGCCTCTCCAACACCGCACGCAATGCTCTACCTTGGAGCCAGCGCCCAGCCGCGCTGTTAGCACCTCTCTCCTCCCTGCACAACAGCCTCGCACTTGGCCAGCTTCTCCCCTTCTTATCTGCAGCCTCCCACCCCTCCAGCCCCTCCCCAAGGCCCCTCTGCAAGGATC
This sequence comes from Cygnus olor, assembly GCF_009769625.2. Taxonomy (NCBI): domain Eukaryota; kingdom Metazoa; phylum Chordata; class Aves; order Anseriformes; family Anatidae; genus Cygnus; species Cygnus olor. Next base: position 926,953 of record NC_049188.1, on the reverse strand, counting down.
CCAGAGGCAGCCGTAGCATAGCCCCCCAGACACTCTCCTACGAGCTCTGCGAGGCCTTCGTGCCCCCAGAAACTGGTTGCAGTTATTGCCTGTTCTCTCCCCCCATTCCCAGATCATCTCTAAATTTTTTCCTTCCATTACAGAAGTGTTTGGGATTCCTCTTATCTTTAAACATGGAGCCGCATTCGTACGAAGGGGATGTAATTTGATTATATTCTGCCTGTGTTTTAATCCCTCTGTGTAATGTCTCTGTTGTGCTCAGATTGTGCTGTTTGCCCCTGGTAAGGATCTTTTCTGAATTTCATTAGAGGAAAGACTTGCTTAAGTAATTTGGGAAACAATTTGCAAGTATTTTTGCTTATAAAAGCAGTGAGTTCAGTTTGCTGTCAGTGGTGGATTTATACCTCCTTTGTTTGTGCGCATCCAGATGGTATTCTCTGACTATTAAAATGCTTTTCACGATGTTTGCAGTGATTATTCATTTAGAAATTCCCACAGGAAGCCGACAACCCACGATGTGTTGCTTTTCTGCTTGAGGAGCCCCAGCCATCCGGGCCTGGGGCTGAGATGGCACCAGCCACGCTGTATGCACCAGCCCTCAAGGGGAGGGGGGTCCTCTCGCTGGGCATGCCGCGCGTCCCCTGGGGACACCACCATCACGTTTTGCAGCAGGGCAAAGCCAGGAGGGTGCTCAAGTCCCCATGAGCCAGACCCGAAAAGTCCTCTGGAGCCCTGGGCGGCCGAGATCTTTTGCAAGCCTGGCCCTGGCGGTAGCTCCAAGACGGGCTGGCTTTTTGGAAAGTCTGGCCCTGGCTGTGGTGCCGAGTGCTGGGGAACCTGGCACTGAGTTCTGCTGAAATCTGGCGCTTGACACTTAATGACTTTCTCTTGTACGATGTGCTCTGTTATTTAACTGGGAATAAAAGTGGGATGCAGACTGCCAGACTCTCTCTCCATCCTTTGCTTTCCCTGAAGCTGCTCTGCATCAGCCTCCCTCCCACGTTCTGCTGCTTTCACCATTGCTCATGATTTTACACAAGTGCAGCAATCAGTTCTTGAGGCAATTTCTGTGCTCCTCTGATGCCTGCCCCTGGCCTTGCTGGGCTGCACTTGGCTGGATCTTCCACCCCCTGCAAACTTCACTCTCCACCCTTCCTCTGAGCCAGTGCTCAGTGCCACCTGGACCTTTTGCAGGAGATGCACATTGTGCAATACTCCCGTTCCCTCTCCTGGTATTCTCCTGATTGCTCCACCAATGCAGGGTTTGCTCCTGCTCACGGGTCACCCCTGTTTGTCCCCCCTGAGCCCCCACTGTATCCCCATGCACGGGCACTACTGTCCACCCCTGCTGTCCCCTGCTCCCCAAGCCTCGGCACTGCCCAGCCTCCCTGCAGCCTCCCTGTGTGCTGAGCTGGGGACGGCCCTCATGCTGAACTTTCGCCAGGGCTGGAAGGAGGCTTCACTGCCACGGAGACAGCGCTTCCTGCTCTCCAAAGCACTATAAGGCCGGCCGCGAGCCGGCCACTCCAGTCCCAGACTGACCGATTCTGTCCAACCCTCCTGCGTCCCTGCCCGGGCCAGGCACGGAGGTGTCCTGCTCACAGCCTCGCACGCTTCATCTCACTCCAAGTGTCCCTGGGCTGTCCCATGCACAGCCTTTTCCTCCTTCCCAGGGAAAAGAAAACAGCCCAACCACCGTGATTGTTTACCGAGTGAGGTTTCGAATGCCTCGCCTTTTTTTTTTTTTTTCCTGGGGCTGGAAATTGGCTCCAGGTGTTTTCACTCGGGCCGCACATGCAGGAAGGGCGCAGCAGAGGGAGAGGCTGCGCGCTGCCACTGGCCCCCAGCATGTCACACCTCATCAGCTGCCTGCAGCTGGGGGGCTGCGGGGGACCACATCCCCCCTCACACGTCCCAGTCAGGGTCAGTTTGCCAAGGGCAGGAGACAGGACCACCATCCTAGGCACAGCATCCTCCATGCAGCTGTGTGGGGAAATCCACTTTCAGCCCAAAAAGTGTCTCTGAAAGGAGAACGATACATGAATGTAGTTCCCCAGCCCAGCATCGCTCCCGCACACACGGCTGGTGTGCCCCATCCTGTGAGTGCGCACACCCGCGGTAGCACACACGAGCATCCCCATGCCACTGAACACAGGCCCAGTTTCACGAGCAGCTCTCACATCACTCCACATGCCCCATTTACAAAGCACCACCAGACACACACCCCAAACACAAACCCACAGGTTGGCCAGTGGGCAAACCCTCCCATCACTAGAGATGCCCCCCACATGTGCATGCCGTGTCCCCACACGTCACCACCTCCCACCAGCCCCAGCGGACCTGCCCTGGCTCAGAGACATCACCTCCTCCTGTCCCCATCCCATCCAATTCCCCCATGGTGGCAGTGCTGAAGGTCTCGGGGTGTCTTCTGGGGGTCCCCTGCTGACTGGTGTGGTTGGCTTCTCAGAGTTTGCTCCTTGCAGTGCTCAGCTACAAGGTGGGACTGCTCAAGCCATGAGGCACCCACACCTTCTTCCCCTCGTGTCTGTTTAGGGCTCCTTGGGCAGCCCAGCACAGCACTGGTGGGGTTCTCCCAAGGTGTGTCAGAGCCTAGATGAAGGGCCTGGAGTGGGACTCTGGAGCTGAGACAGCACAGTCCCACCTGCAGCATCGCCAGCCAGGGCTGTGTACTTGAAGAGCTTTTTCCTTCAGAAACACAGCCAGGAGGAAAAGTGAGAAAGCCGCCGCACGAGAGTTGGTCAGAAACACTTAGACAAGACATTTCCCCATTGGAATGTGCTGGCTCATCGCAATGTTTTGTGGAGACGGTTTGATTGTAGTCAAACTCTGCCAAGAAACTGCCAGACCTGCTGCCTGGCCATCCTCCACCTCCCCCAGCTCCTGAGCAGCTGCCTGGGGCATGGGCAGCAGCCCAGGAGCCCGGAGAGTCTGCAAGCCCCAGGCCTCCGCTCACCGCTCCATGAGAACCTCGGCCCCCATGGCTGGCCTGGGCCTTGGCCGGAGGACAGAGCAGCAAGAGGAGTGGCGTGAAGTCAGCGTTCCCAGGAATTCCCTGCGCCTGGGCGTTGCATCCAACCCCCCCATCCCCGAAAAAATCACCGGCGGGAGAAGTTCTGTGCTTTGGGTTCATTCTGAATCCAAACAAAACCAAATCTTGAAATGTCAGGGTTTTTTTGGGAAACCACACTTTCTGCTCCCACCGCGAGCACTGTGCTGGTACTGGGCTCCAGGCACAATGGTGTGAGTCCTTGGGGAGCAGTGTGGGGACCTGGCAGGAGGCACTGCTTGCCATGTCTGCCTGCTGAAGGACTGGCTCTCCATCCCAGGTGGGCTCAGAGACCTCAGCCGCGGGGAGGAAAAACAGTGCTAAGCATCAGTTATGCGCATAAATGTTCTTGATGTGATGATGTGAGCTGTACATTACTGTGGCAAGGAAAACAGGGAGTGCATCCCCTACTGAAAGTATTTTGCAGCCCATGAGAAAGATTTCTTTGTTCTTGGTAGAAAAGTTGAGACTGTGCATTTTTTGGCTAAGACTTGGCATGTTCATTCCTGTGCTGAAGATGCAATACTGGCTCTTGGAGAGGATCCCAGTGTGAGAACAAGCAAAAGAGTTGGGAGGGGGGGATCTCCATCTCCGGAGGCTTCCAAGCCTCAGGTGGACAAAGCCACAGCCCCCGGCCTAGTGCTGGAGATGGTTCTGCTGTGAGTCAGAGCCTCCAGAGCCCCCATCCCACCATACCGTGGGGGGGGGCAGGGAAAGCCTCCCCGCCAGGACGCCTTCCTCTCCCACCAGGAGGTGCAGGAGCTCGGCATCTCAGCTGAGGACTATGTTTCACGTTGCTGGTTCTCTGCAGTCACACTCCTGCCAGCCTGATCCCAGTCACAGGCAGCCACAGGCTGGGCAAAGTGACCACGTTTGTGAGATGCTGATGGACAGCCGACAGCGCAGCAGCCGCTGCACGTACACGCGTGGGGGATGGCATCCAGCAAACATGACAGCTCGCTGGTGCAGTTCCAGCCAATGCAGTGCACAGCTGCGGGACAGGTAATTCAATACTGCCCCGGATCTCAATTAGAGACTAAACAATATAAAAGCCACATGGCATACGTGAAAAGCAATCGAAAGCTGGCTGACTGTCAGCTCTCAGAAGTGGCTGTGAAGAGGCCCATCACTTTTGAGGTTTGTTTTTAGTGAGTTCCTGCAGTCCTCCGCTATTTAACACTGCTGTGGATGAAGACAACATGATTAATGTCATTAGTGATTAATGGATGAAAAACACAATTAATATTGTCTGCAGATGGCACGGGCTGCAGAGGGAGAGAGCAACCACGATGCCCTACGGCACAAAGCCGCTCCAGCAGGAGCAGAGCGAGGACCAGGGGCTCTGGTCCCAAATCCACAGACCAAGGGCCCTGAGCCCATTCCCAGGGCTGGGGGCTCCATCCCAGGGGGCAGCCTGGGGGCCTGGCAGGTAATTTGTGAATGTGCAGTGACACAGAGGGGCTGGAGCAGAAGCAGGAAGGCTCTGAGTGTTTTGGTGTGACACCACACTGGCTGGGCTCACTTATTCATGTGGCCTTCACAGGGGAGGCTGGCTGGATGAAAGCTCCAAGAAGAGTCATAAAAATCACAGAATCGTGCAGTATCCCGAGTTGGAAGGGACCCACAAGAATCATCGAGCCCAACTGCTAATGTCTGCGGAGAAGGAATCACACAGCAGTGGGACTCGCTGAGCCAGCAGGAACGGAGCACTGGCCTCTGAGTCCTCCCCGCTCAGTGATGTGCAGAGATGTGGCGGGCAGGGTCTGGGTGCTCCATCTCTGTATTCTCACAGTCACATCTGTGGTGCTTTAGGACACTGATTTTGTCAGGAGCCCCTCCAGAAGAAGAGGACTGTCCCCAGGGAGCAGAGGGATGTGCTCTGGGGAGCCAAGGTCCTGGGGTGGGCAGTAGGTGTTGTCCCTCCCTCGGCTGGCTCCCAGCACTCTCCCAACACAGGGCAAAGGGGGCAGACACCATGGAAAATCATAGAATAATAGAATCATTAGGGTTGGAAAAAACCTCCAAGATCATCTGGTCCAACCATCCCCCTACCACTACCATCACCCACTAACCCATGTCCCTAAGCACCACGTCCAGCCTTTCCTTAAACACCCCCAGGGACGGTGACTCCACCACCTCCCTGGGCAACCCATTCAATGCCTGACTGCTCTTTCTGAGAAGAAATGTGTCCTAATTTCCAACATGAACCTCCCCTGGCACAACTTGAGGCCATTTCCTCTAGTCTATCACTAGTCACCTGTGAGAAGAGGCCGACCCCCAGCTCCCCACACCTTCCTTTCAGGCAGTTGCAGAGAGCAATAAGGCCTCCCCTGAGCCTCCTCTTCTCCAGACTAAACACCCCCAGTTCCCTCAGCTGCTCCTCACAGGACTTGTGTCCCAGGCCCTTCACCAGCTTTGCAGCCCTTCTCTGGACATGCTCCAGGGCCTCGATGTCGTTGTAGTGAGGGGCCCAACGCTGAACACAGCACTCGAGGTGCAGCCTCACCAGCGCAGAGTACAGGGGGACAATCACCTTCCTGGTCCCGCTGGCTGTACCGGTCCTGACACAAGCCAGGGTGCCTTTGGCCTTCTTGGCCACCTGGGCACACTGCCTGCTCATGTTCAGGTGAGCATCGACCAACACCCCCAGATCCTTTTCCTCTGCACAGCTTTCTAAAACATGTGTCTTCGAAGGAACAGCAGGCCAACGATTCAGAGAGCGTTGCTTGTTGCGTGAAACACAAAAGCTCTTCATGCACCAGAGCTGTGAGGGTTGGCAACTGGTTTCTCCTGCTGGGAGCCGCAGGAAAGCACAGGGCATCACTCCCAGCAAGGGCAGTAGCCCTGCTCCGAGGGCAGGGATGTTCCTGGGCTCAAGGGAATTCCCAGGACAGGCTGGGGCACCCAGCTGGAAAGCAGCCTGGCAGAGAAGGCCCGGGGGGTCCTGGTGGGCACCAAGCTGACTGCGAGCCAGCAGTGTGCCCTTGGGCAAAGAAGGCTGGTGGTGTCCTGGGCTGCATTAGCCAAAGTGCTGCCAGCAGGTGGAGGGAGGTGATCCTTCCCCTCCACTCAGCGTTGGTGAGGTCACAACTGGAGACCTGTGTCCAGTGCTGGGCTCCCCAGGAGGAGAGATACCTGGAGCTACTGGAGGGAGTCCAAAAAAGGGCCACAGAGATGCGGGAGGGCCTGGAGCCCCTCTGCTGTGAGGAGAGGCTGAGAGAGCTGGGACTGCTCAGCCTGGAGAAGAGCAGGCTCAGGGGGACCTCATCAATATCCATAAATACCTGACAGGAAGGTACAAAGAGGACAGAGCCAGGCTCCTTTCGGTGGTGCCCAGTGCCAGGACCAGAGGCAGTGGGCACGAACAGGGGCACAGGAGGCTCCCTCTGAGCACCAGGCAGCACTTGTGTGCTGTGCAGTGACCGAGCACTGGCACAGACTGCCCAGAGAGGTGCTGGAGTCTCCTCCTTGGGGATCTTCAAAAGCCACCGGGAGGTGGTCCTGGGCACCCTGCTCTGGGTGGCCTGCTGGAGCAGGGTTGGACCAGAAGGACCCAGAGGTCCCTGCCAGCCTCAGCCATGCTGGCATTCTGTGAGCCCGACGGCACCCACACACTGTGCTTTGCTTCCCTTCACCCAACTTGGAGGGGTCACGTCGCTGTCCCCAGCAATCACTGCCCCTGCCCTTTGTCTCTGCTCCTTTGAGGGATGAGCGGGATGGAGGCAGGAGAGCTTGGGGCAGCCACAAGTACAGGGGCACAGGGTGCAGCGAGCAGTTGGTCCCCACTGCAGGAGCAGGACCGTCCCACAGCAGCTGTGTCCCCAGGAGGTGGCCGCAGCACCCAGCACATCCCAAGGTGCTCCAGCCATGCTGTGACAGCCAGGGGTCACATCAGCACCACCGGGCTGGGCGGTCTGGACCTGCAGGGCACTGCTGGCTGCCACCAGGGAATTGCTGTGACTCAGTGACACTTGTTAATTAGTACAGGGTTTCCCCTGCAGGAACGGTGAGCTCATGTCCCTCCCTGGGCACTTCCACCACTGGGACCTGCGGGAGGCAATGGTGGCACTGGTGCCCCGAGGTGCTGCTGCTACCAGGGGACAGACAGATGGACAGACATATGGACGGCAGCCAGGGGAAGCAGACATGCATGTGCGGGGAGGAATGTTTGCTCTGAGCGGGTCCAGCCCCTGTGCTATTTCTGGTCCCAAGAGGCCCTGAGGGAGGGCTGTTTATCAGGGATAGACTGTACCAGATTGACTTGGCACCTTTAAAAAGTCAACAAAGCTCTTTTTTTTTTTTTTAAAGACAAGGTAATTGCTAGGAAGGCTGGAGAAGGAGGCGGGTGACACGGGATCAACTGGGCTATAAGGGAGAGAACGGACTGTGCTGGAGCAGCAGGCCAGGCAACTAGCAGACAGCATGGTTTTGGGGCAAGATCATCTGGATCTCTGAGGAACAAGAGGCACAGCAAGGGACCCAAGAGTCAGGAGGCCTCAGGACAGCAGCAGGTGAATGGCATTGAGGACTGGAGTAAGGAAAAATAGGTGCAGTGGGTTTTGTGCTTAGGGATGATCATGGGGGCCACATTGTAAGATAAGGCTTTGGTGGAAGCCCCCAGGACAAAGGCATTCTGCAGATGTCACCCTAAGCCAGCAACAATGGGTGGCCATGTCACAAGGATCAAAGGGTCAAAAGGATCCCAGGGTCACAGAAGTCAAGATCCTCAGATCAAGGAGCTGGGATGCTTGGGGTTGGGACCTGCCACCTCTGTGCTGGTGTTTGTCCACCACATGCCCTCTTCCGGGAAGCACAGACCAGTGGTGGAGCTGTGCATGGGTGTCCGCACACTTCCCTGAGGACCTGGAGGCTGCCCATCATCTCATGGCCATCTCCGGTCCAGGCACATGCTGAGCTGATGCTGGCGGTGGGGACATCTTGGACACTTGGAGGAGGGGACACAGTCTGCACGGAGCAACTGAGCGGTGTCAGGGGATGGAAGCTGTCTGTAAGTGTCGGGGATGCCCGAGATGGAGAGCAGGCACCTTTCAGGTGTCCATGTGGGACTGGAGGTGCCACTGGACACAAGTTGGACCCATGGAGGAGGTACACTGGGTGTCCTGAGCACGTGGTGGCGTCAAGGTAAGTGGGACTGCTCTCAGGTCATGGGGAGACCCCAGCAGCAGGAGACACCTTTACCCAATTCAGGGAAGCTGGAAGGACCCACCGTGCTGCTGGTAGCACAAGAGGATGCAAGGCACAAGCAGGAGCTGCAGGGCTACAAGCTCTGGGTGTTAGCAGCCAGAGGACAAAACTTGGGCTCAAGCCTGGGGTGTTCTCCTAGCTGGGGAATGGGGCCAGCAGTGGCTTAGGGTGGGGGCTGGGGACAGGGATGGCAATGGCGATGGCGATGGCTCTTGGCCACGGGTCTGCAGGGGCAGGGCTGGGATGGAGTGCTGGGTGCCTGCCTTGGCCACGCTGGGGCTTTCCACAAGCGCAGCCGTGGCCCAGGGGGACACGCAGGGAGCACAGCCACCCCCGCCGGGGCAGTGCATGGCGGGGCAAGAGCTGGCACAAGGCGGGCACTGCCGCGGCCAGCGACTCCTTCCAGGAAGGCTGGCCCATGCAGCTCTCCAGGACTTGCTCTCTGGCACCAGGAGCCAACTTCTAGGAACTCCTGGCTGCCTGGGAAAGCGGCGGCCACCCGCATGTCTCCAGCCTTATAAGGAGTTTGTCCTTCACGGCTGCACTGCTCCGGCCTCCTCCAAGCACCACAGGCACCCCGCAGGCACGCAGCACCGAGCAGGCAGCCCTGCAGGGAGCAGAGGTGGGGCAAGGCAGGGTGGTGCCCGGGGACCCCGTGGCACCCAGGTTTCAGAGGCAGTGGGGGGGTGGCAAAGAGCCTGGGCAGGTTTGAGGGCTCTCAGGAGCTGAGTGCCAGCAGAAGATGCTGAGGTGCTTCACCATGGCACCTCCCCTGAGCACACAGCCTGGCTGCACAGTGCGAGGGCACCCGTGTGCCAGTGTGTGAGCACACGCAGATTGCGTGCACGCATCACTGTGCCTCCTTCTCTGCACACACGTGTGTGCGTGGACACAGCCCCCTTGGTCCGAGCTTCTCTGAGTGGCCCTTGGAGGTGTGTGTGACCCATGCCCATGTTAACAAGCACGGCCCCAGCCACGTCACTCCCAGAAGAAATCTCAGGGCTTGCCAAGGGACACGGTTTCCTCCAATTGTCCCTGAGCAGCGGTGCCTGGGCTGGCACAGGGCTGTGACTCGCCCATGGCCTTGGCACCAGGGTGACCATGGTCAGCATTGTGCTAGGTGGGGCATCGAGATAAGGGACCCAGACACAAATAACAGCGGAGCCAAGGTCGCCAAGGCACCAGGACAGGAGGTTTCAGGACATGCACCTTCCGGAGGGACACCTTGTCCCTAACAGGGGGTCAGAGCCAGGGGTGCTGCCTGTGAGGTTCACCATGTCCTGCTGCTGTCGCAGGGTGCAGGGGCACCCTGTTGTGGTGACCCCTTGTCCTGCTGGTGCTGTAGCCTGTGAAGCAGGGCTAGTGGTCAGCAGTGAGATGCAACACTGTGGACATCACCCAGCACCAGAGATAGCATGGAGGGGGCTCAGTCCTTTCCATCCATGAGGTCACAGAGGACCAGGAGGCCGTGCTGGGGCCCCGTTGGGACCCACTGCCAGCCCCACAGGCAGACAGTCCCACTGGCATGGCCCTTCGGGAGCAAGGAGCTGGAGCACCAGGCTCTACCCCTGGGGGCACGTCTGGGTGCCGAGGCAGAGCATTGAGTCCTGCCTTGATGTAAACTGGGGGAATGGCCCCGGGGGCTGTACACCATGCCCTGCCCCAGCGGCTGGCCAGGGAAGAGGACATTGCCAGGCACAAGCCTCTAGGGCAGTGGAAAACCCAGGGCAGGGCATGGTGTAGGGAGCCCAGGCAGCACAGACCTCATCTTCCCCAGGACTGTGCCTGTTTGGAGGCACGCCTCATGGAAATGTGTCCTCTGGGGCTCCGGGCTCAGTTTCTCACAAGCCTTGTACATTTTTCAAGGCTACTTTGATTTTTGATCAGCAGCTGGCAAAATATTGAAAAATATTTTAATGAATACTATGTAGTGTTTATCTTTATAAATGAGCATCTAGTTCGTCAGACTTACTCATGACTCTCTCCTTTAAATAACATCCTAAATGTCACTGCAAAGTTTCTCTCTGGTTCTCCTGGTGGGATTTTCCTTGACTGTGACCAAGAGTCCAAAGGGCAGCAGCAGCTCTCCTGGTACTGCTTTGCAGCACTGATTTGGCAGAGGCCAGGGATTCAAATGTTGTGTAGCTGTAACAACTACAAATGTGTAGCTGTTATGTAGTTGTAGCAGCAAGCAACCCACAGTGCCTTGATATAGTATTTTCCAGGCTTCCCAGCTGCTCATTGCCTACATCCCTCTTCAGTATCAGGAACGTGTCCCTTAGCACCAGCTCTCATCTCAGCCCAACCTCTGCTTGTTGCCAGGGGCACCTTAGGGGGCTGGAGATGGCCCCATGGGGCTTGGCACACTTTGGGCATTGCATCCCTTCTCATCCCATCCCGTCCCGTCCCATCCCATCCCATCCCATATCTTCCCATCCCGTCCTTTCCCATCCCATCCCATCCTGTCCCATATCTTCCCATCCCGTCCCTTCCCGTCCCATCCCATATCTTCCCGTCCCTTCCCATCCCATCCTGGCAGCCACCATTGGAGAGCTTCTTATCGAGGAACAACAACTGATAGTTACAGCAACTCCTGGCCAGGGAGAGCTTCCTGCACAGCCTTCCATGGGCTCTGCTGCCCATCTCATCCTCTTCCAGGCAGCTGTCTCTCCAAGGCTGCAATCCCCCAGGGTGCCCTCATACAGATAATGGCTCCTAATCCCATTGCCCAGACCTGCTGCCCCAAAATCAGCTCCACCAAAAGCCTGTTGAGAATCAAGCTCATGGTTCTGCCTGTGGTGTGTCTGCAGGGTGAATAAACAGCCCTAGTGCAAGGGGAAGGGCTGGGGCAGGGCAGGGAGGCTTTGGGCTGCAGGGCCTCCTGGGGTGAGAAGAGCTTCAGGAAGGAGGAGGACGGGTTGAAGGCCCCCGATGGGGCCATGCATCACCCCGTTTCCCCACAGGGCACAGGCAAGAAGGAAGAGAGGCTCCCATGCAGCTTCTCCTGGCCCGGCGAAAGCTCACGCCAGGCTGTCTCTGACCAAGCAGAGCCCAGCTCACAGCTGGGATCCCAGGATCTACAGCCACCATGGGGTGCTGAGGGGCACCAGAAAGCTGCCAGGGGCTCGCAGCACCATGGGGAGGGGGTGGGGTGGGCTGCCTGGCACCATCAGGGAGGGACTGTGGCCTCCTCACCGGGCAGGGAAGGGGTCCCTGTAGCTAGGGCAGCACCAGTGCTCAGGTCCCCTGAGTAGCCTGCAATCGAGAGCCATGAAGGTGCCAGAGCAGAGGAGCCACGTTCTGCCCAGGCACCGCCTGCACGTTTGCTCTGTCCTCCCTCCCTGCTCACAGAATCCCTGCCTTTTGGACATGCAAGGGGCTTTGGCTGGAGTCCAGTGGTCCTGGGCTCTCCAGGACATCAGACACCAAGGCTGCCACTCAATGTGCCCTCAAGATCATCTCTACCCTGGTGTCATGCTGCCCGTGAACAAGGGTTGTCCCCTCACTCCACAGGCAAGAGGATGGCCTGGCACCATCACAGGGGCACCACTGCCTCAGTTTCCCCCACCTTCCAACACGTTCATGACCCGTAGGCAGATGGGGTACCACGGCTTGTGTGGCCCAAGCAGAGCAGGGCTCGGGGTGCTGGCTGCCGTAGCCCAGAACCTTGCATTTGCCTAGGGACCTCCCTGGGCTCCCAGGTGCCTGGACAAACCCACCGCCGTGCTGCATCACCTCTCATCCCCGCTCCCCCAGGCCTGCGGCACTCCCAGCATCTGCGCAGCTGCTGGCGTGGCCCAGACAGGCCCTGCTGCGGGGGAACAGGGGTCAGGGGCCAGGCAGACATCTGGAGGGGGGCGCAGCCCTGCCCATTCCCCCGCAGAGGGGACGGCAGCACTCGGGGCTGGGGCGGTCCCCAGGGGCACCCTGTCCTCTGCCCGGGGGGCTGCGCAGGGCGGGGGTGCTGACAGCATCCCTCGGCTGCTGGGGGCCCCCAGCGGCGCTGCACATCTGGCTCACCGGCCGCCCGCACATCTGGAGGCACTCAGGCAGACCCCAGCAGCTGCCTGGAGCGGGAGGACAGGAGCTGGCGGCAGACGGAGGAGGCTTGGGGGGCTGGCTGGGGAGGGTCGGACAGAGCAGCACACCTCCCCTTGTCTTGCTGGACCTTGGTGTTAGCACTGGACATCCCGAGGGGCCTCCTCTGCTCTGTCCTTTCCCTGGGATTCCTGTGTGCTCCCAAGCAAGGAGCCAGGAGGATCTCAGGCAGGCTTTGGAGCATCTCCTGCAGATGGCCGCCCCTCTGTGAGGAGGTGAATTGGGCCACCAGCAAAGGAAGACACATGTCCCAGCCCCTCCCTGTCCCCAGACACATCCCCAGCCCCAGCAACTGGCCCAGCACTGGAGGTCTCCCTGTCCACACAAGCCACGAGGTCCCAGGGCCGGGAAGACAAGAAGTAGGTCCCTACTGCTTCCAGCTTGGCCAAGTCTTGCTGTCCACCTCTCCAGGATGAGTCCCCACTCCTCTGCCACACCAGTGGAGAGCCCTAGCACTGCCCGCCATCCCTCTTAGGTCCACCTGCCTCTCCCCCGGCCAATAACCCTGGGTCAGGGCTTTCCCAGAGCAGGAGGAGATGCAGTCCCCAGAGCAGGTAACAGCTGGGTGCCCTCCTGGGGCTGGAGGCTGGCCCTACCTGGCAGTTCTTACCTGTGCTATGAAAATCACTGCAAAAGCACTGGCTACATTCACATGGAGGTGAAACCCATCCTGGTCTTGCTGCTGAGCAAACTCAGGCCAGCCTGTTCTGTCCCTGGAGCAGGAGAGACAAGAGCCCCTTGTTTCCCCACCAGGCACCCCCCCACCAGGCATCCCAAAGCACTGGCCCGGAGGACAGCTTCGCCCACCCAGTCCATCCTCATCCTGCTCCCCACCACCAGTGCTCAGCTCTGACCACAGTGGGAAATGAGACAGGGCAGAGCAGAGCAATGGCACCAAGAAGAGACACCCAGACACACCTCCAAAGCTGGCCTGTCTTCTTCAGAGCAAAGGGGCTTGATCCGCATGGTTTCTCCGTGCCAGTTGGGCTGATTTCTACCAACCTACCAGCCCAGGGAGACTTCCACTGGTGGAGCCTGGGCTGCCTGCCGCAGCAGCTGGGCCTACTCCAGAGCATCCTCTGAGGACCAGCTGGTCAGCACCCACAGCTGCCCACCCACAAGCCTCCAAGTGAAGGGGAGAGAGGGAGTGGTGTCCCAGTGTCAGAGGAGAAAACATCAATAATGAGGCATCAGTAGCTCATAAAGAAAAAGCAAGGCTGTTCTCAATTAATTCAGATCTAGATTAAGCAAGAGAGGTGAGCAACAGCGTGGGCTGAACCCATATAAAGTCATTGGCTCAAATAGATTGAAAAAAAAATAAATTAAAAGAAAAAAAAAAAAAAAGAAAGAAAGGAAGAAGAAATACCATATTCAGGTCTGGTTTGTTTATTCAGAAATAGAGAAAATTAAAACATAAGCACTAGGACAAAATATGCCAGCTCTAAATTCTGCCTTAGATGATGATTTTATTAGCAAAGAATCTGGATCTCAAGTTATGTCTCAAAACAACACAAAACCAGATGCAGAGGTCAGTACTCTCCTGCCTAATAACAATGCTTTCAGTGACATCCTTAAGGAAGAGATGGACTCATCAGTACTGCAAGAGATGTTTCAAATAAATTTGGACAGCAAAGAAGACAGCAAAATTTTGCTATTAGAATCTGCAATTTGAGACAGAGCATAATGAAAGCTCTGTTCCAAATGCAATCCCATGACATCACTAAGACTCAACAATTAACATCAGCTGCTTCTCAAGTAGTTTAAAAAATGAAGATAAAGTCATAACTCATCAAATAAAGTCATCCCATAAGAAAAATCTGTGCTATCCTGAAAAAAATAGGTGTTTGAAGACTCAACATGAAGCCATTTCCAAAGGGAATAACAGCAAAACTAGTAGGAAATAAAGAACAATGTAGAAGTCATACAAGTTGAAGTGTTCATGACAGAGCTAAGACTAATGTCATAAAAATAAAACTATTGCAGCAGAATCAAGTCCTATGGACAAAACACTTCGCTACGAACCAAAGATATCTTGAAAGTCAGCAGGCAGGAACAGATTCAAATTTTCCAAATCTGGAAGGGACTACCAATTCCAGAGAATAATTTGGATACAACAGTGTTGTCCACGTTAAAAATACTTAATATATTCAAAAAAGAAAAAAAAGACTGACACAAAAAATGGTTAAGATATCCTGCATTAAAAACGAGTGCTGGGGGGCACAAGGACCAGATGTCATCTGTTGTTTGGCTTAAAATCTTCTCTTCATTACACCCAAGACAAGCGAAACTTTCCTTTAAAGGCAAGAACAGACCTACGAGGGGGAGCTGCCAAGGGGCACACAGAAGGTGAGAGCTAACTATGAGGAACGAAAGTGCACAGGGAAAGGTCTGCCTCACCAGGTGTCACCAGCTGCTGAGCAGTTACGACTGCTCTGACGGGAGCTAGGACCACGTAGGCAGGCACAGATATCTCACAGGGAGCAAAACCGGAGACAAGTGAATGAGACACCCCACACATCATCCACAGATCGACTTCTGGTCGCCCAACAAGTACAACGTGTGAATGCTGCATGAGTGTCTCCTCCAGCACCGTTCCTACAGACACGGCAGGCACTGCAGACACGTCAGCGGTACTGTAGTTGCTTCGAGCAAGACAGGTCTCTTACCCAAAGCCGCAATCTAGACATGGCTCATGTCTGGCAGACTGTCTCCCAAGAGGACTTCTTGGCTTTGCTTACCGTTATTTGTCCTGGAGCAAAAGTTGATGAGGTTCCACCATGAAAAATGCCACTGACAGTCCCTGCTCATTACCGGTATTTAAGATCTCATAGCAACATGCCAGCGTTGGAGATTATTACGGCCTTTTGCAGTTCAAACTTGACAAATATGGTACTGGAGCTATTCGGAAGGGACACAGTGGGAGCAGAATGGAGCCTCCAATACCATGGGGAACCCTCTCTTATCTTTAAAGAAAGCTACAAATAAATGGCATTTGGCAGTTCAGTGTGCTTATCAGCAACACTGATGGTAAAAAGAAACTCCTTTAACTCTTGAAAGCCAAACTCAGTTGAAAAAAAAAATGCTTCAGACAGTTTCTACTTGTGGTCTCATGCTGTTGATGTGGGAGTATGAATGCCAACATATCTGAGTTGGTTGGATGGGATGACCAAGAAATGTCATCATGACCCGAGGGCAGGTGGTTGCAGCACATTTGCACTTAAACAGCAAGAACTGAAGGACAGAAAAGCACAGCACTGAAGTCTTTGTGTTTAGGGAATGCTCAGGGAATCCCAAAGAAAGTACAAGGCTGGTGCCAGCTGAGTGGATAGGAGGGAAATGAGAGAGGAGGAAACTGAAGGACATGGAGGAGCTCACAGCCGTGGAGGAGCTCCTGACTGCTGCTCACCCTCGTTTCAGGGTGACCAGGGGAAGGCACAGGGGGTAGAAGCCATGGGCAGGCTCCTTTCTCTGCTGCATCACACTCCCAGCTGTGAGTTTGCTTTGTGGGTTTGGTTTCCTCTCCCATCGAGGAGCCTCCAGCCTACATGAGACCATGACCCAGAGCCTGCTCCCCACAGCTCCCCAGAGGGGTGACCACAGATTTTTAGAGGAAATCGCAGTCAAAGCTTAGTCCTTGCCTGCTGGCCCGGCCTGAGTGACTCGAGCAGGGAGGTGAAGACTGCATTAGCAAATATTGTGGCTGCGTTTGTGGTGCTGGAGCTCGGCAATCAGGAAGCAGCTCTTCCTTCTGGGGACACAGCCTCTCAGCCCTCTAGGTCTAGGGACTTGCTGCTCTCCCCCACTTCCACCCCATGTGCCAGTGGCCTGGCTCTGATCCTGCCTTCTCTAATAGGAATATAAATTCCATGACAATGTTTTCCTACCTTCAAAACACCCACATTTTGCTGGGGGATGCAATGAGAGCACAGAAGATGCGCAATAACCACTAGAAGATGTGCAATAGCCACTTGATGTGGTTGCTTGATTGCCTGGAGACAACCAAGCTGCTGATGAGCATCGTTGAGCAGGAGCCAATGGCACAGCACTGTTATTTTGCTCACGGTCTTTCGGATGCACCAAATTTATGGCCATAAGATTTCATTTTATGCAGCTCAAACAACTTCAGGCCTGACACCATTGTCCTGCTACCATCATGACCAGGAATTATCTTTTGGGTTAAGATCTTCTGCCGGAAAGGCAGCCAGTCTGCCTGCCAAGCTATCAAGGAGAATTCAACCTTTGCCCTCTGTAATTTGTTCCAGCAGTCAGTGTTGAGATATGTGCCGGTCCACATTTGGGGAGATCTAGCTTTAATGTCCAGCCTTTCATTCTCACTATTTTAATTTCTCTGCTACATAAAAGCACTCCCAAGTGCTTACTTTTTGTTTTGTTTTTTTGCAAAGAAGCATGCCTTCTGAAATCATGCGCATGTGTGTGCTCCTCATGCCTTCATAATTAGTGGAACAAATTCAGGCAAATTTGACAGGCAGCTAGTGGCCTTAGGAGCTGTGTTTTAAGGATGTTTAAAAGTCAGATAAACATGTGGGAGGAGATAAACTCTGCCGGTGTCCCCCCCTCCGCATAAGAAATCAGAAAATGCCTTTGGGCAAGAATGTGGAAAAAACTTCTCTTGGTGCCCACACATCTGTAGAGAAAGAGGATTTGGGAGGGGACCCATTACTCAGACCTCCATTATCTCAGTTAAAATATTGACCCACCAGCAGACACCCCCTTGGCGCCCATGCAGGGAACAGGATGTCCACCCCACGAGCTCCTTATCTCTGGTAACGAACCCTCCTGTGGTCTCACATCCACAAGACCATGCTTCCCAGCGCTTGGTCTCTTGGACCTTGCTGTCATGAGGATATCAGTGCCTGGAGATGAGCAGAGACCTCTGAACCTGGCATGCACAGCACTCGGATGCCCTCCCCTCCCTCTAGATCTGTGTGCATCACACTGATTTTGCAAAGGGAATTTTCCAGGATAAACAGCTGAGATGAACTAATGGAAATCTGTGGCTTGTTAACCCTCGTTAAAGCCACTGGCAAAAGCATGGGACTCTGTGTTTCGGCAGGGGCAGCCTGGGTCAGGTTTAACGAGGGCTGCGGCAGCGGCACCTGATGGATGCTGCCAGGCAGGAGGCGCGGGTGCTGTGCTGGGGCTGCACAGGTGACGGCAGCAGTGGTGCTTGCAGGGCTGGACAGCCTGTTCTCCAGTCTCTCAGCCCAATTAACATCACCTCGGAGAATGAGGTCATCGTAGCAGGCCAGACAGTCTGGGAAAACACTTTCACAGCTCCAGGAGGATTTCCTCTTTCCTCTTTTCAATTGTTCCTCTGTGCTGCCTCGCTCTGCTCCCCCTCCCCATCCGTGTCCTCAGGCCTCCTTTGCACTTGGGCTCACCCGTCCCTTCGGGAGCAATCACCACCTGCAGGAGCTGCTCAGGTGCTGGGGGAGACCCTGGTCTCTGCAGTGGGTTCTGCTCTGCCCGTGCTGTCATGTGAAGGGGGTGGCTGCAGAGCTGCTCCCGGCTGCCTCTGGTCAACCCCAACAAGCTCTTCCTCCCCGGGACTGGTGGGGAGTGACAGAACCAGTAGCTCTGTCCTCATCCTCCTCATGGTCACCCATGTAGGGCAATGACAACAGCTCAGCATGACAGGGAGGAGGGTTTCTATATGTTGTCACCAAGAACATGGAAGACCCCTACAATGGATGTATTCAGAGTAAATATCTGAAAACGTCTTGCCACAGCATTTGCAAGGATTGCACCAAGGCTGCCTTCGCTTCCTCACTGCAGCTCTCACATCCCAAGGTGCCACAACTGGCGGTGTGCCCCACGGCCTACCCATGGGTCCCCCCTCCCCGCTCCTTCTGTGGGTGCCTCCTGCCCTGCTATCGCAGCCGCCCCTGCCCTCCAGGTCCCCGTGTGGCCGCCCAGCTGATGGCACTTGTAATGCTGCCCTGCCACTGGTGTCCCTCCCCACCCCAGCGTGCTCCTGCACCACCCAGGGCCCTCCCTGCTTTCCTGGGGCCCCCTGGCAGGAACCAAGAGCCATAGTGGCCACCAAATCCTCCACCGAGCTCCTGCGCAGCACCGCGTGGCTGCCCGACGCTCCCAGGGAAGGCTCCCTCTGCCCCCAGTGCTTGACAAAGTTCTGCCTGCCCCTGCCCACAGTGCCATCACCACAAACATGGGGATCGGCTCTGCCTCTCCAGATGTCAGCTCCTGCCTGTGAAGAAAGCTCTCAAGGCTGCTCCAAGGGAGGTAAACACCATGCTGAGGCTGTGATGGGCCCTCTCCTGGCCTCGGTACCTCGCACACATCAGTGCCCACAGATGCGGAGCACAGGGACTGCGCTGGGTGCTGGCTTTGGCTTCATGACCCGGAGTTTTCCCAAGATGTCTGTGCACATCTCTGCTGCACCACTTCTACCACAACCCGGCAGGGCCTGAGGACTTAGCAGCCATCTCCAGTCCAGTTTGCTCCTGATTTCCCCGCCTACAAACTCGTCTAACATCCACAGCCTTCAGCTTGCTGGGGAACAGCAGCATTTTGGAAGCAGAACCAGTGGCGTGGCAAGGGGCTGGCTCAGGTAGAGCGGGATTGAATGGTGCCAGAGCAGGGCCAGACGGTTCACAGCACCATCCCCAGCACTGCCCAGAGCCCAGGCGAGCGGCCTGCCTCGCCCAGCACCCAGCCCTGCCCACGTCCCTGCCCCTGGCCTCGCACCCACGGGCAGCAGGAGCCTGCGGGCCACAGCTCTGCCTGCATCACGTGGCATTTTTTCAGCAGCATTGCTCTCCAAGTCTTGTCTTGGACATCAAGGGTCTTGTTCTGAGCCCCCCAGCTTTGGGCTGCTCTCCTCTGAGCTGCTCAGGTGCCGCGTGGCCTCCATGGTGCTTGAGGAGCCCAGAGAATGAAGAAGGGGGGCCCAGCGCACGGCCCAGCCCCACACCACATAGCGTGGCTGGGTTTGGGGCACAGGAAGGATGTTTGGAGAGCTCATGTGTCTGTGGCTCTCCAAGGGATCACACTCTAGCTTTGGGCCCCCCTTCGTTCAGGCAGGGCAGCATCCAGCATGGCCAAGACACCAAGAGGGGCCCTCAGGACTCATGGGCTGAGGTGGCCTTGATGTTCCTGGGCCAGGCCGGCCCTGGAGGGAAAACATGCCCCAGAGCCACCCAGAGCTCCCAGAGTATTCAGGGACAGGACATCTGCACATTCTCTTTTCCAAAGCAGCTTCCAGACTTGTCTGTTGTTCCACCATGCCCCAGGCACTTACACTCACAAGCCTTCCTATCCCTTCTGCATCACAATGTTTATTCCCACCAGTGCTCTCCATCTCTCCACACCTCAAAAAGTGCTCACAGATGCAGCGTCACCCTCCCCTCAAGCTCGCCGCCTGCCCTCTGCTCAGAGGCCGCGTTCCAGCGCGCATCTGCCAGGCTGCCTTTAGACGTGACCTCAGGCCAGTGTGCAACATGCTCCAGAGGTGCCTGTTTTCTTCTGGGGAGAATCCACAGAGCAACTCGGACACAGGGATACACAAACCCGTCTGATATGTTCAAAGAATTACTGAGCATCTGCAAAGAGACCAAAAGAAAAACAAACATGCGGATGAAAGGATTCCTGTGACATGACAAAGAGGGAAAAAAAGGAGAGAGGGACGAATAAGGCCACCCAGACAGGTCCTGGGCTTTTGGGGAGCCCACCATCCTCTCGAGGAGGGCTACCTCAGCACCTGCACCATGGCCAGAGACTGTCACCACCTGCGTGTCCCCTCTGCCTCTCTGCTGCGAAGCACGCATCCCGACAAGACATTGGTGCGATTCCATCCTCGCGGAGCTCCTTTCTGCAATGCAGGGACATTGCTCCCTACCTCCCTGACCTCTGCCCTGGCCATGCGGGGTGGTTGATGGCTCTACAGCTAAGAAATGTGCCTCGAATCTCATCCTGTTGCTTTTGCACCCTCCCCAGAAACTCTTCTCTCCTTTACCAAGGAGTAAGAAACATGCACCTCAGCAGACTTTTCTTACTGTCCGTGGCACCAGCCATCAGTGACATCCATCCATCTTCCAGTCTTCCACAGCTTGCTCCATTGACATTCAGAAGTCCCCTAGCTATTGTTCAACAGCTCCTTTTTCCTGTCACAATAGCAAGCAGATGTTTTCATCCATTAAAAAAAATAAATAAATAAAAGAAGGCCGCCCATGGTCTTCCAGAATAACCAGAGGAGCTGCAGTTCTAGCTATACCCAAGGGGGCCATTGGAGGAGGATGGTGACAGAGATTCCCATCCCTCTCTAGGTGCTCAGGACGGGTCTACCAACCCCATGCTGCAGTGCGGAGTTTCCAGGCAGTGAGGACCCTCCAGCTCCTGTGCTGTGCAACCCCCTGTGGCCCCCAACAAGGAGCAGGGATGGGGCTTCAGATCTCTAGGAAAGCCACCCTCTGCAGCCTGGAGCCCTGCCTGCCCTCACATCTGCAGCTCTGCCTCCTCTCACAGAGCCCAGATGCTGTCTTCAGGTGGGGATGGGTCTTCTTGGTGTCACCTACTGCCAGGTGGCCTTAGCTCTGGGATGCAAAGTTACGGCCCTGCTTTGGGGCTCAGAGATGCTGGCCACTGTTGCAAGGGTCAGGCTCATGGCAGGAGACGTCTGGCTCACCAAAAGATGGGGGATGAGAGAGGGTTACACCCTTGGACCAAGCAGCATTGCTGCAGCCAGGCACTGACCACAGGCACAGAAAGGTGCCTGTGCTGCCACGGCCAGCGCTGCCGTCACGGAGGGAAGCTGTGATGGGCACTGCTGGCTCACGAGCGGTACACAGAGCCCTGCTGCATGAAGGATGCGGTAGTGCAGCACTGGCAGCGTGCTGGGAACTGTCTCAAGCAGAGGAGAGTCTTAATGCTGCATGGGGCTGAGCAGGGAGCTGAGCCAGCGGGAAGTGGGCTGCCACCAGCACCGGCTTTTGCCCTGCGCTGCCTTGGTGTGCGGCTGGACAAGGGGGTGCAGGCAGATGGGAAGCAGAGCTCTGCAGAGAAGGGAGGAAGGCAGAGCCTTCAGTGGCTTTAACCTTTGGACAGATTCTGCTGGCTTATAAAACAAATCAGGTCCAGGTCCAGCCACTGCTTGAAGCACGGCTGGACAACAGGTCCCACTCTGATCGGGACTCAGGGCAGAGCTTGGCCCCAAGGGCTGTCCAAGGGAGAAAGGAGGAGACCCCTGGCAGGGAACCTGTGCCCACCACATGTCCTCTCCACAGGGGCCCTTGGGTGCCCCTGTCCTTATCCCTGCCCCTCCTTTTCTCCCACCATGGCCATCCCCCAACACATCAGCCAAAGCCTCACGGCAGCTGAGCCTCATTGCAGCTGTTTTGGTGGGCACTACTTGTCCCTGTGAAGGTGACACCACCTGGGCACAGCACAGCCTCTCCGCAGGGCTCCCGGAGGACCCTCATCCCTGGGAAAGGTGGGATGGGAAGGAGATGTGGCCTGATGTGGCACCATCAGCCAGTGCCAGCACAGGGCGCCCTGAGCACGGCAGCTTATGGGGACAGGCAGCCAGGCATGGGCAACATGAGATGCAGATTGAAGCTCTTCTGGGGCTGCACAGCCATCAGTGCTCCCAGATCCCAGGCCGAGCTCTAGAGTCAGTGAGTGCCAGGACCATTAATAGTGCAGTGACAGTGTTTAAATTGGAGCTGCCACTGCCGCAGACGCAATAACTCCTCATGCCCGAGGAACTGATTAGCAATGGCCCCGTGCTGCATTCTCCTTCACCCTTTGTGGAGCGAATGAGGGGAAAGGGCTCAAACCCAACGTCTCAGGCTGTGGTGCACCCTGCCCTCACCAGGACCATCCCTGTAGTGGTGACCTGTACCAGTTCCTGTGAGTCCAAAAGCTGGAGCCCCTTCTGCAGAGCTTCAGGGCTGCGCTGTGACTTATTGTCGAGTGTTTACTGTCATTGCCGGGGAGACATTAGTTCAGATTATGTCAAAACAAAGTTATTCCAAGCTCAATCCTAGAGAAAAATATTATTGTAAGCAGTGATTGGCGAGGGGTGGCGTGTCCACCGCCAGCAATCCCAAAGCCCACGGGGTGGGGGGAGATAGGATCTTTGTTTTCAAGCCAGGCTCCCAGCCAAGAGCAGCCAAAGCCGAGGTAGAAGGGAGATTTTGTGAGGCAGCCAGCAATTCAGGTCAAAGCTTCATCTTCTCCAGAAAAAAAAAAAAAATTCTTTAAACTGTAAAGAGAAAGTCCTGTTCCAGCTCCAGCCTTAGCCAGAGAGCATATGTGCCATATTGTCCAGGAATTGAATGTAAGGAATCCAGATATGCCATGTTATCCAAGAATCACATGTAGGAAATCCAGGAGTGACTTGTTATCTAGGAATCACATGCTGGGAAGCCAGACACAGCCTGTTAGACAGGGCTTGTATGCAAGGAATCCAGATGTGGCACATCAGCCGGGGGCAGGGCGCGAGGATCCAGATGTGCTGCATTCCCCCAGAGCTGTGCGCGGGGATGGGGAGCAGGCAAACACGTGCAGGCTGCACCCTGCGCAGAAGCGCAGGTACCCAGCTGGCTCCTGCCTTAGCTCAGAAACAGACAAATGCAAA
Organism: Cygnus olor; assembly: GCF_009769625.2. NCBI lineage: Eukaryota > Metazoa > Chordata > Aves > Anseriformes > Anatidae > Cygnus > Cygnus olor. The sequence continues at coordinate 903,965 of NC_049188.1, read as the reverse complement.
AAGCAGCCTCAAAAGCAGAGGCTGAGCCGAGCCAGTCACGAGCTAGTAGTGTGGGGGGCCAGCCTGCAGCTGGGCAGAGAAGAACAAGCTAGGAGAGGAGGATATGTATGTTCTCAAAGCTCCATGGGCTCAGACTCCGGCTCTGGAGTGGGGAGGCCATCAGGGAGAAGTGGTGATCCTTTTTGCTGGTGCTAGACACTGACCCTAGAGCCACCACACAGCATCCAGGAGCAGGAGGGACCTTGAGGGTTGGTCCAGGCTTGGCAGGTGGAAAGAGATGCACCAAGGAGAACAGACAAGGGTATGAATGAGCCTTGAGAGGTGCAAATAAGGACAGCAAAATGCAGGCAAAGTCTCAGGAGACATTCCCAGACGGTGAGATAGAGTGGGCAGTGGACACCTCTTCCCAGGGCTGGCAGGGCTGGGTGGGAGTGATGGAGCCGGCTCCCTGGGGAGGACAGGGACAGGGCTCAGAGCAGGGTGCCCAGCCCCAGGGAGCTGGAGGTGTTTCCCAACCCATCACCCCTCATCCCACCCCAGGGCAGCACCCAGGACGTGGGCACTGCAGGAGGCTCTGTCTCCAAAAGTAAGCCAACAGGGATGCTGCCACCGCCCCAGTATCCCAGGAGCTCTTTCCTGATCCCACTGAGAAGTCCTGGGTGATGCTGGGTGAAAGGAGATCTTCCCCCACACGTCTCCATGACATGGATGGGGGCACCTCCGCAGGGCCACCCATTGCAGCCACAGCTGCCAAGCCCCACTCCACCACCAGCTTGCAAGGTGTGCACAGCATCACGGAGCCAGGCTGGCCACCTCCTGGCCTTCAGGACAAAGCCTGGAGCTGCTCCTTACAGCCCGCTCCCCAAAGCTGTGAGCTTCCCATAATAGTGCCCTACAGGGCTCAGGTGCGCTGTTGTGACCAAATCCCCTCCTGCCCACGGTGTGCTTTCTTCTCAGCTTCTTCTCACAGCATCTATTTTTGTTCCCCCCTACCCACCTCCCACTGAACCTGTGCCAAAGAAATAAAGCACAGGGCAGCTCTGGGCACTGGCCAAAGCAAGAGCTGTGCAAATGGCACCAGGCAAAATGCCCAGTATTATTCTGGCACTGAAACAGCCCCTTTAGAGGCTGGCCAGAGCCCTCCCCGTCCCCAGAGCTCCTGGAGGAAGGGGCACCCAGAGACTGGCCCCAGTCATGGCGATGCTCAGACCCAGCATCCTGCAAGCACATCTCTTCTGCTCCTGTTCCTGCCATGCTAAAAAGTCTCCTGGTGACACAGGCATTGGGGCTCAGATGGGCTAGAAGGCAGGAGAGACGGAGAGGCCCATTTCCTTCCGCAGCCAGGTGGCTGCACACTGGTAACCAAAGGCTGTCCTCAGGGCCATGGGGCAGGGCATGAGGGGTCTGTTTGGCTACACTAAATGTCATGTACGCTGTCCCCAGCCTGGTCTGCCACTTGTCATTATCATGTTTGGTGGCTCATATCTCTGTATCCCACAGCATCCTCCATTCCTCTTCACTGTCTTGTCCATCTCCTGTAACATTTCCAGTGCTCTGCAGATGATGTGCTCTGCAGGTGGCTGCTGCTCTTTGCTGCTGGACCTGGACTCTCTCTCTTGTGAACACTCTGCCCTTCTGCTGGGCTGGATGCCCCCTGCCCCAGGGAAAAGCCCTTTACCCCAGTGAAGCTGCTCTATCCCCTCTCGGCAGCCCATCACTGCTGGGAAGGAAGGGGACACGTGCAGGCACTTGCTCCTGCTCTGGGAGCTGCTGATCCTTCTGGACCTCCTGGAGCTGCTCTCAGAAATGTGATGGAGCTGTGGCTTGTGAGCAAACACCTTGCCCTGCTCAGAGAATGGAGCTTCCTCCTCATCTCTGCAGCTCCTGGCCTTGTACCCAGCCAAAGCAATCCTGTCCTCACCCCGCTCCCCAGCCCAGGTACCAGAGCTGGCACTCGTTCGCTCATGTGCCTGCACCCCCGTCCATGTAAGCCATAACAGCAGAGCGGTGACAACTGGTGTTCCATCCTCTCAAGGACCTGAGACAGGGGTTTGTGTCCTCCCAGCCCCAGGAGCTGCAACATGGTCCCAGATCCTGCAGATCATTCACAGCACCGCCTCCATGTCTCCCACCCTGGTGCTAGCATCACAGCCTGTAGCCCTGAGGTGGATCAGAAACCCCCTTCCAACAAGAATCTGTGCACACCATGAACACGCCAGCTGGTTCCTCACAAGGGCTGCGAGGGAACGGGATGCACACCATGATTTCTCCTACAAGCTGGCCCAAAGCCTGGCCTGCAGGAAGGCTTTGTGCTGCTGCGCCAAAGCTCCAGGCAGCAGCAAATCCTCCCCCCATCCAAAAAGCTCCTCCAGTGTCCAGTGGCCCTTGAGGAGTGGGAAACTGCAGCTTGTTTCAAGGATGAGTTTGTCTAAATGAGGCTTCCAGCCAGTTGACCGTAACATACATTTGTCAATGCTCCTGAAAGCCTCCCCCACCAGGAAACATCTTTATTTTCAAGTACCTATAAAAATGGTCACGTCACCTCCCAGCCTTCTCTTAGTGAGTGGCACAAGCTGAGCCTGGTGCAGCTCGTTTCCCAGCCCCTAGGACCAGGGGACCACAATGAGTGGACACCAAGTCTGGTTGCAGTCCCCCCTCCTCAGCCTTCAAACTCCAGCTCCTGGCAGGTCTCCAAGGGCTCAATATTGTCATGTCTTTCCAAGACTTGTTCAATGTCAGTGTCAGCATTTCAGGGACTCTTCCAGCAGCTCATTCTTGGCTCAAGGGTATAAGTTAACCGGGCCTGTTGGTCTGAAGTTGCACAGCCTTCTTCATCACAGATGTAAATATTTTAGCCCCCACAGGGGTGAACGCTTCTTTATGCTTCGACCCAAGCACAGACTGGAGTCATCTGTTGCATTCTTCTGGTTTTGCTTCTTACCGTTTGACTCCATATGTTTTGCACAGGGCTGAGATTGGGGGTTGGCTTGGTTTGGTCGTCTTTAATGTACATTTCTAGACTTCTCACTGCCATTAGCCAGTGAAAGCTCATTGATTTATTTGGTTTCCCCCTCTACTACCTGTACAGTTTAACCAGCAGTTCTTTAGGTCACTGCAGGCTTCCCTTCTCCCCACCCTTCCGGACAGTGCCAGCTTCTCCATCCCATGGGCTAGACCCAGCTTTGGACACATTCCATTTGTCCGGTGCAGCAGTGCCCGGCTCAGCAGGAAGCCTGCTCCGTGCAGGAGATGTCTCCTGCCTGCTCTACACGAGCAGTGGCAGGACAGGGGGGAGCACCTCACAGGCTCTGCTTGAAGCACTAACCCTGGAAATTTCCTCGCCACTCGTACAACTCCTGGGCAGTAGTAGGGCCATGACCAATTTTTAGGGGTCTTGAGAAACTGAATCGTGCAATTTTGGTGCTCAGCAAGAGCTGGAGGAAGTGACCCCCCCGTGTCTGCTCACAACCTGCCAGAGCCCTTCCCAAGGCAGGAAAGAGCTCGAGCCATGGCCCACCTCATCTGATCACACCTGCCCAGCAGGATGGAGCAGCCCGGCCTGGAGGTCTTCACCTTTCCGAGGTCCTCACTAGCTGGCATTGTCCCACAGACCAGGAGATGCCACCAAGGTCTCTTTTCTCCTCTGATGGCCACTGCTCCACGCTGCCAGCTCTCCCACCAGCTGACTGGGGCTGCTCGGCATGAGTCACCCCTCCAGAAGGCATGGTAGAAGCAAAACAGAGAGGATGAGGAAGAGAAAAAAGCATGTTACCCTCTCTGGGCAAGGACATGGGCCTTTACTCAGCTGCCTTCCCTCCATGCCAGCCTCTGGCTAGGCTCACGCCTGGTTCCCACCTGCAGCACACCTCAGGGCACCGCAGTCCTCCCCCCGGTCACTGCCACCCCGGTTACACATCCAAACCACCGCTGACAGCTTTTTCCCTAGGAGAATTATTTTCGTCTATGAAATCATGGCTTTGGGGCATTGCTGGGATGTCCTTGAATGAGTCCCAGCTTTTGCTAACGCCTCCCACTCTAAATTTACAGTCCCAGTCAGTCATGCCAGCGATTGTTTCACATTTTAGAAAACTGACCTTTCAGATGTCCAAATAAACACGTTGTTCATTGATGTCTAATGTGAGCACAGCCACGCTGCTCTCCGGTGCCTACAGATCCCCGCGCCTGAGAGCAGCAATTAACTCGTCATTAGCGGAGCAGAGTCTGCTCACTCATCACCCTGACAGTGTCCAGAGCTTTCCGCCATGACCAGCTCTTATCTGCAGTTTTTAGAGACTCTCAAAAAGTCACATTATTGGCTGCAGAAGATATCCGCCGAGTGTCTACCAGGCGTCTCCAGGCGAAGAATTCTTTCCCCCCGCGAGCCTTTCCTGCAGGCTGGAACCGCGTTTCTCCCACACGCTCCTGCCTCTAACAAAGCAGCTCTGCTGCCTCCAGGTGCCAGAGCCATCGTCGGGCCATGGTCGTGCCTGTTCCTCTCGGCCCCTGTTTGGTGAGCGGTGTGCCTCCCCGCAGCCGCCCCGTGCCTGGGGTCACGGTGCTGATGGATATTTTTATCAGCTGTTCCAGTGCCTGAACAAGCCCTCCAGGCAATTGCACTTTCATTTGTTGCTCATCCCATTCCCACCCCTCACCCCCCTCCAAGAGGCAATAAAATACTTTACCTTTGTTTTTTGTGTTTGTTTGGTTTTTGGCCATTATTTGCCATGGACTGCTCTGTAAACCCCCCAGATTCCACCAAAGCCAGATGGGTCCTTTGCCATGTAATCGGCAGCCCTGGGGAGTGAGTCCCTCCCATCTGCTTTCATCCCCCAGTGCCAGTTTGTTTGCCGTAACTCACACTGTTCCTGGCCATGGTTTCGCTAGACTGACTGCTGCCACTACATTTGTATTGTGGGTTGGGTAATAGCATAAGGACACTTCATGTTTCTAAAACCAGCTATTTTTGGGACATGTTTGTAGCTATGCTGCAACTGAGGTCAGCCTTCCAGCCACATGCACACACCGGCCTCCTGGAGACTGCCCTACCCTGTCCCATCCTATCGGACATGCACTGGCTCCCACCTTCCCAGCCCTGAGCCAAAGGGCTCGTCCCCCCAGTGCCAGTCACCCACAGGGGAACCATCCAGCAGCAGCCAACGTGGGGTGCTGTGCCCACCAGGCTCCCCTCACTCACACGTATGGTCCACGCCAACCTCCCAAGGCCTCCTTTATCTCCCAGGTAGGAGGGAGGAAAGCCCCTTACTTGCAGGAGGAAATCTGGCAGGGTTTGGAAGACAAGTTTATGAGGCCTCCACATGCTCTTGGGCCTTGGTAGTGCTCTGCTAGGTGCTGGGGATGATGCAGGTGGTGCTTGTTGTTGGTCACACCAAGGACCACTGCTGCAGAAAGCCCTTCCAGTACTGCCCCACGTTTTCCACCCCCATGTCATCCAATAGCACATTCAGCTGCTCCAGTAGTGGTGGTGTGAACCTGGCTCCAGCATGTTGTATGGATCATCCCATCTCAATGCACCTCCCATGGCATCCAGATGCCTCTGTGGGGACTGACCAGGGCATGGGTACAGTGACCTCCTCTCCCACGGAGCAAGCCCTCCAGCATGAGGCCCTACTCCAGGCCAAGCGCTCTGTGCCACGCAGGAGAGGGCCAGGTCCCACCACATCGAAATGGACTCTGCTGAAGGACGTTCCCACAGGCCACAGGCAGAGCCATAGCTTCCCTCAGGCACTCACGGGGCATCTCCTTCACACCAAGAAAAGGGGATGGGAAATGCTGTTGGTTCCCACACAATCCCAGCCTCTTCCAGGGCAGACCCCGGGCCCCAGGGCAGACCCCTTGCCTCGCAGCTCTGCAGCACATCGCGCTGTTGGGCCCAGGACATCGCCGGGCTGGAAGGCAGAGCCCAGGTGCAGAGGACCAGGTGGCAAAGTCTGTCCAGGCCGCTTCTGGTAGCAGGCGAAGAGGTCTGGGGGGGCTCGCTGATCCCTGTGGGTGCAGAGCAGATCATCTCCAGCGTCTGCAGCGCGTCCAGCCAGAGCACCACGGGGCCATCACGCCGCGTTTCAGAGGCGCTGTCAGCAGTGACTCATGGAGTGAGAACACACAGTTCTGTGGGACCGGAGAGCCCAGGGAGACAACAACAGTCTGAGATTTATTCCACAAAGCAGCCTGAAAACAAACCCCAGGAATGTTTATTATTTTTCCTATGCAGCGGGGAAATAAAGCACAATTGTCTTGTGCTTGGAAATGCTGGCATCCCCACACACGGCTCCTCCGCAGAGATCGCGGCCACAGCTGGACGTTCCCAGCCCTCAGCCCAGGCTGCCTCCCTGTGGTCTGCGCCGTGGAGGAAGGGAGTTTTATGGAGTGGCTGAGCTGGAACCTGATGGGAAGGGTCACCCTGAGCCACAGGAGCACCTGCCATGGGCGTGGCCCCAGGAGATGGAGCCAGCAGGTTTGGGAATGGATCCCCACATGGAAAGCAGGATCATCCACCTGCACTGCTGGTCGTGCATGCACAAGCCTGGGACTGGGACCAACTGCTCCTAACCTAAAAACCATGAGACCCAGGTGCAGCGGGAGCAGGGGGACCAGGGGAGAGGAGGGAGAGAGATACCCAGAGCATTAGCAAGGGATGTAATCGCCCCCAGCCCCAGTGTTGGTGGGCATGAAAGATCTGGCCTCTGGTGCGGGGCTGCAGTGCCAGGATTCTCGTACCAAAGGCACACAGCGCATGCTGGCTCCACCCTCCCTCGGAATCCTCTCCGCACCCCTGTGCATCCCCACCCCAGCTCCTGCTGTCAGCCATCTGCCCCTTGCAGCACCGGGCAGCACCACCTCAGTCCAGGGCTCCCTCAGTGCCTGAGCGAGGTAACACCGGGGACATCAGCTGTTCTGCTCCAGCAGCACCCACCCCACCCCAAATCCTCTGCAACAAGCAGCCGGCAGTGCTGGAGCCACTGAACAGGACGTCGGAGATGTCACAAGGCACACTAGGGCTTACCCAGTCCTGATGCCCTGCAGACCTCACTGAGACCTGCACACTAGCACAGATTCACCCCAAAACCCAGCACATCCCATCCTAATGCTCTGTCTTGCTCCACTAATGTGCCGTTTCCAAGAGATGCCAGCCTCTGCATCCCTTCCTGAGGTGCCTGCCCTGAAGCTGCACCCCCCAGACCTGTCCCCCCATTCCAGGGATCAGGAAGAGCGGTGCTGGGACTGGTGTGACTGGGCCGTGCGTGGGGACTGGGGGCAAACACCACTGGTGATGAGTGGTGGAAGAAAGGTCCTTGGAAGGGCAGGCATTGGCAGTGCTCAGATGGGCAGCTCATCACAATCCCAGCACATCGACAGGCAAGCACACAGGGCTGGGAAAGCCAAGGACAAGCTGCCCCAAAGGGTGGCTGAAGCCACTGAAAGTCAGTGTCAGGAAGATAAGCGCTGTAAAACTCCCAGGTATGGAGACCAGCAGCAGCAAGCAGGAACTGTGGGCAGTGCCAGCCCATGCACAGACATTTTGGCTGCCCCAGACCACGTTTTCCACACGGCGGCATCCCCTGGAGGAGCCAGGCTCTTGGCCGGGCCCCTCGTGCAAGATTTTCCAGCTTTGACCTCAGCCCTGCCGCAGTCCACGCAGCCTCGGCAGCCTGGAGGGCTGGAACTGGTCCTGCTCCCTGCCCTGTCTCGCAGGGCCCAGCCCTCTACGAATCAAGAATGTTTATTTAAAATAATTTGGGGAAGAAAAGAAAAAAAAATAAGCCTTTGCGTAGAGCTAGGGAAGCCCTGAGACAACAAATAAGCATGAGTATGATACTCAGCTTCAAATGGGCAGTCAGAACCGGTCTGTGCCTCATAAAATAATGAGTGAGTATTAGGAAAAGATCCTTAAATACCACAGATAAAAAAAGCAAAAGCATCTGGCATGGCCTGTTCGCAAAGAACATCTCTTGCCTGAGAAACTTAATTGTTTTGTCAGGAAAAATTACTGGACGAGGCCAATTAGAGTGGGATTTTGGTTCAGTGCCTGGTCTGATGGTCCCAAAGATTAGCACCCACATGCATCCCAGTGTCCCGAGCAGTGTCACACCAGCCCTGCCCCAACCTATGGAGCAGCACAGGGACCTGCAGCAGGACACAGAGCTGTGTCCTGGCTTACGCAGCGTCCCCAGGGCGGGGAACAGGGACACGAGGTCCAGAGGGGCTGTGCTGCTGCCACACAGAGCATTTAAGCAAAGCCATTGGACCCCAGGAGCACACGGCTGGTCCATGAAGAAAGTTCTCTGAAGGGCCCAGGAAGCCATGCTATGGAGAGAGCCCCAAGGGTTGGAGAGGACCTCAGGAAACATGAGTTTGTACCGGGATGGGCGGCAGGGCCAGCCCCGTTCCTGCAAACCTCCGTTGTGGATTGTCCCGTCTCCGGCAGCCCCGGCAGCACCGTCTCGCAGCGCCTTCAACCCCGTGGGCATGGCTGTCAGCGTGCCCCACTGTCACCTCGCGGGGGTGTGCCACCAGCAAGTGACAGCAGCTGAGGTTGGGCAGGGCCCATGGAGGCACCTGGTCCAGCCCCGCTGCCCTGGCAGAGCAGGCTCAGCGTGGTAAGACTGGGGCTGTGTCCACTCCAGTCCCGAATGCCTCCAAGGATGGACATCCCATTGCCTCTCTGGGCCCTTACTCCAGTGTTTGGCCACTCTCGTGGGGGAAATAAAACCACCAGGAGAAATTCCGATGACAAGTCCCCATGTGGCAACCAGTCCCCATCATCTTTGTCAGCTCCCCTTCTCCACCTCACCTCCACAGTCGTGCTCCATCACCCCAAGCAGCAGTGCTCCGTCTTCCTGGACAGCCCCACTCCACCACCCGGACAGTCCCGGGGCCAGCACCACCCCATGCCCTGCTGTGAGGCCGGCTGGTGGTCAGCCAGGCGTGCAGGGGCTATCGGGGGCTGTTGGGTGCTGCTGGGTGCTGTTGGATGCTGTCAGGTGCTTGCCATCAGCCTCTGCCCTGTGTGTCTCGGGGCTCACACTGCAGGGACTTGGTGTGAGTGGGCTTGGGGCCGAGGGGAATGCAGAGGGCAGCAAGGGCAGTGCTGGAAGTGGAAAAGGTCAGACACAAGCAGCAGGAGGAACGGCTCTGGAACAGCCCTTAATAACGGAGAAATCCATTCATTGCAGACAGCAACTCAAAGCATGAGTGAAACCAGACTCCGGCGGGGAGATAACAGAACAATTACAGGGAAACTGGAATTCGGCTTGCTTGCACTCAGCTGGGGAAAGAGCAGACAAAATAACCAAAGACCTACCACAAGTGCAGAGATCTGTGGCACCAGCCCCTGCATCCGCTGGAGCCACGGGCACACAGAGGTGGGCAGGGGGCAGAGGTGGGAAGGAAGCCTCAGGGAGGGCTGCACATTGTGTCCAGGACCTCATTTGCTTAATTAGTGGATGGGGTTTTATACCAAACTGGTTGCAGTCATGGGGTCTGGGGACACGTCCCCAGTGCTTTGCAGCTTGACTGTGAGGGGTGGCCCGAGGGGATTGGACCCCATAACTAAAAGCAGGAGGCTGAGGTCAAGCAGGGACTTCCCAGGCAGGGGTGAGCTGGGCACAGAGCAGGGGCAGGAGTTGGAGGCTCGTGAAGGAAGGAGCCCAAAACACCGGCAGCACAGGTGCCAGCAGGACTCTGGATCCTGCTCCCCACCACTGCCATGTCCCACTGCTCACCCCACCAACCCATTGCCCTTGCAGGCACTTGGCAGAGGGCAATCAGGGATAAGCCCAGGGACAGCAAATCCGCTCACTGACTGCTCCGAGAGCAGCACAGCATCAGCTGGGGTGCATTGCCCTGAGCTGCACACCAGCAGATTTAGGATGCATGGTTCAGGGCTACGTGTCCGTGCCCACCAGCCCTGCGCCCACATAGCGCAGGTCCTGGAGCAAAGCGCACCTTGCACAGCCCGGCCCCCCGTCCTGGCAGCCTCAGACCCCCCCAGGCCACCGGGGGCTTCCCCGGAGCTGCCCGCCAGGTTCCTGCACTGGGCTGTCAGCGCCCATTGCTCCGGCCTGGGAGCACGGCAGCAGGGTTTGGGATTAAGGGGTGAAATACCACAGCATCAGATCCCTGGAACTGTCAAAACAGGACAGAAAATATAAACTGTGAAAAAACACATCAGAGAGAGGGGATTTCCATCACCCTGACTCACCAGGCTTGGTAGGGGCTGCCCCAGCCTGGGGCTTGACCCCAGCCCCTGCATGGGGACAGGGCAGCTCCAGCACTGCATGCTCCCCTCTCCCCGTCCAGCTCGGTGCAGACGCCCCCAGTCCTAGGATGTGGTCGTCAGGAGAAGAGAAGCAGACCGTAAATCACTGCAGCTGCGATGGGAGCTGGGCCCGGGCCATGGCCGTGGCAGACCCCTCTGCTCCCCTTGCCAAAGGGAACAAGCAGGGCACAGGGTGCTGGCTGTGCTGCCGGAGGACGCAATCCGTCTGCAATGCTGCTTGTCCAGCCAGGGGGCTGGGCAGCCGCGCTGTGTATTTATATCAAATGGGGGAAGGGTTGTATTTTTTATTTTTTTTTTTGGAGTACAGCAGGAAATAGCTGGGATAGTTACATACCTGGCGAGATGGCTGAGGAATCAGGGGCCAAGAAACATAGAAGATCTGGCATCACCCAGAGCATCTGTGCTGCACACATCTTGCAAGCATCCGGGGCTGCATGCGTGACAGGGCAGCGGGTCACAGCCAGGACCCCAAGTGTGGCCAGCGCTTTGGGGCCCAGCAGCTGGCGTGCGAGGGGTGGCCAGAGGCGAAGCCGTGAGCTCCGTGCTCCAGGCAGCAAAGCACTCAGCAGCACGGCTCACAAGGCCAGCACACGGAGCCCAGCCAGCTTCCCACCATGGGCCATGTTCGGACATCCTCTGTGTCCCCAGCGCCCAGTCTGCCTGCAGACCCACGGCCCTGTTAGGGACAGGGCTCCTCTGCAGCCCTCGGGACCGCAGGAGGAAGATCCAAAGCAGGAGCTGCAGAGCTGTGGTGCCTCCACCGTCACGCTCAAGGACACCACCGTGGAGCCCTTCGCTGCTGCTGTACTGAGGAGGGGCTGCCCACAGCCCACCAAGCCCCAGCAGGAGACCTGGCGCTGGGCTGGTCTCTGGTGCTGGCAGGAGCCGTGCTCGGCAGGAGGCTGGAGGAGGGACCTCCTCAGGTCTCCTCCACGCACCGCCGCTGTCAGCTCTGCCCTGTACAAGAGCCAAGGCACATTAAGTGCTGCCGTCCGTCAGGACACCCCACGGTGATCCCCAGACATCCTTCTCCGAAGCCCGCTGTGCCAGCCAAAGGCTCACGGCCCCCAGACTCGACCTGATGAAGGAGACCCAGCTGTGCCAAAGAACGGGGACTGGGGCTCCCCTTGGCAGGCCGGCTCCAGCGGGGAGCAGCCACGAGTCCAGCCTGGCTTGTAGAGGGGGGCTGTCCCTGGCTTGGCTGAGCACGTGAGGCCAGGTGGGCCGGGAGAGACCAGCCCTCAACAGGATGAACCTGGATGAAGGCGGATGAAAACGATGGGATGAACCTGGAGAGACTCTCCTAGGGCTTTGGATACAGGATTCTCCTCCAGCACTGTTACTTTGCTGTATCCCCACTGTTGTCATCTAAGTCCCAAATCCCAAGGGCAGAATGATTGTCCTTCCCCTGCTGGGGCCGAACAGGCCAGGTCCCTCCTGGTCCTGCTCCCCAGACCCTGCTCATCCCCACCACGTTTCTCCGCTCTCCCTTCACCCATGTCCCTCTTCCAATGCAGCAGCCCAGACTGGGTCCAAAGCCACAGGCTGGTTTTTTTTTTTTTGTTGTTTTTGTTTTTTTTTTTCTAAGAAGGTAATTTCTTCAATGTGTCAGGATTATTTTGAGCTCTGCATCAGTCCTTCAAGGCGTTTGCAGCTTCTCATGGGGCTGTGGAGTCTGGGGAGGAAAACAACCTGGTCTGCCTTCAAGGACAAAGCAATGAGGATTGCTCTTTGGGAACCCCATTTGCACACAGGCTGTAGAAGCCCCAGGTGCTCCATGCTCCCTGCTGAGCAGCACTGTGAAACAGCACAAGAAGCCTTCCTGCAGCCAGAGGTGTGGCAGGGGTCTTCTCGCCCACCTTCCCGCTGGCTGCAGGCAGTGCCTTCCCCTCCCTCTGCTCTGCAAGGTGCCTGCAGTGCCTCGGGGTCTGTCCCTATACATCGCCACCAGCAGCCACCTGGAAAGCAGCAGAAAATCAGGGCCCACACAGGGTGACACATCCTCAAATATTTTCCCAGCTTACAGCAGTTTGCAGTACATGGACCTCCTGAGCCAGAGCTGAGCCTTTTTATGTGATAATCCCTGGTGGATTTTTCTTCCATGAACTTGAGCTGAACCCACCCTTTGAACCCACGTGAGCTCTGAGTTTACTTGTTCTCAGATATAATCCACAATGAGATTGCTTCAGCCAGTGTTCAAGTGCCACAAGACAAAAGCCCATCAGGCTCAGCCCGTCTGGGAACACGGGGTTCCTCCGAGCACCCCTCTCCCCGACCTCCAGCCCACTGGAGGCTAAGCAAGCCACCCTGCCCAGGGCGGCATCGGCTGTGCTCCCAGCCAAATGCCAAAGCAAAAATGGAGAGAAACAAACCAAGCCATCCCAGAGCCAGCTGTGGTCACCTCTCCACTGGAGCAACAACCTCCGCAGACCACCTCCACCTTCGCTGCAGATCCCTGGAAATCTACCAGCCATCTCCAGTAGGTCACTCTGCGTCTGTCCCTGCACTCATGTTACCCCATCTCCAATGATTTAATGTTGTTTCCGCTGTCTGGGCCCCTCCTCCTTGTTCTTGAGATAATTGCAGAGATTTGGATTTTGCCAGATTCCTAGCCTCTCTCTGAACTTACTCCCTTAAAATCATTTCTGTGAGCACCAGGCAGCTGCCCTGCAGTATCCTCCCCTGCACGTGCTTCCCGGGAGTTATTACGTAGCAGTTGTCAGTCCATAGTCTGCTTTGCTGCTCTCCTCCTTCCTTTTCCAAGACACTAATTGCACATCCTCTTCCAGCTGCAACTGTGAGTTAGGATAAGCCCACCACTAAACTGCCTAACCAGGTCATTTGGATCAACATGGGTTGGAGAGCGTTCAGACAAGCAACTCAAGCCAGGAAATCCAAAGATGCAATCCTCCAACAAAATCCTCCTAAGCTGAAATCCTCCGGCTAAGGGAGGGCAAGAATCAACAGCCAGGCGTGCGTGGCTGACACGGCTTCAACCACAGGAGAACACCACGATCTCCGGGGAGGGCGAGCTCTCGGTCCATGGTCACCATCACCCAAACCGCTGTCACCTCCTCAGCCCATTCCTCAGCTGGCCGAGTGAAGGCTCCAAGCCACACGTTTATCCTCCAAGTGTGTGCTCTCCCTGTAGCTCCATGTAGCTCCATGGGCTACATGGTCCTTGCTTGGGGATGTGGTTCCACTCAGAATCGACAACGCTCAGATCCAGCTCAGCTTAATCCGAGACAAAAATAATGCTTTGGCCATGGAAAATGCTATTTTCCATTCATCTCTACTCCCCGAGGGAAACCTGCAGACCCCTCATGGGCAGAGCGGGCAGGGATGAAGCCACCAAGGGGTTCCCCTGGCCTCCTACCAACGGGAGCTGCTGGGCTCCAGCTGAGCTGGGATTCACCACTGCCCCTGCAGGAGGAAGGGCTGGGCTCCAGGGTCCGATTCAGGGCCCTGAGGAAGAAATATAAAAAGAGCAAGGGGAACAGGGTGAAGCAGCCCATCCTACCTCCTGAATGAATATCCATACACTTAGGTGCTGGTGGAGGGAGCTAAAAGCTGCTTTTTTGAGATTCAGACCCCCAAATGCCACCTCAGTCCTGGTCCAGACAGGGATGAGGTAGCTCGGCATCATCAAACGTCCAGAAATGCTTTAGGATCACCCAGGACCTCGGCAGACAAGAGCCTGCCACACAGCCCAGGGCCCACCGCCTGCCTGCTGGGGTGCACCCAGCCGCACCGCGCCGCACCTCGCAGGCAGCACGACGTCTTCTCTCGCACACCACATCAAATGCGCCGTGTGTTGGCGGTCTCTAATCCCCTCATTAATTCTTGCTGCAGCAAAAGCTGGCACCTCATTGCTGAGCCGACCCAGCTTCCAGCTCCTGGATCTCATCCTGCCCCTGGATCTCACTGCATCCCTGGTGCTTCCCCGGGGCACAAGGGCAGAGCAGAGGGGACCGCCCTGGGGCGTGAGCACAGCCTGGGCCAGGGGCTGGGCTGCGTCCCAGGGGTGCAGCCCCGGGGCTCAGGCTGAACACAGGCATCCGCAGGCAGCCGTGGGGATGTGGTGCCCGGGGTCACACCGAGGGATTTGCACCTAGTGGCAGGGGTGTCACCAGCGAGTCACAGTCTCGGGGTGGGAACTGTCAGCTCTGTGGTGTCACTGGGGAGTGCCCGGGGACCGCTGCCAAGTCACGAGGGTGCCATCACGCCGGTGGCACTGAGTCACGGGGCCGAGGGCTGCGCAGGTGCTGGGCGATGCGATGGCACAGCCTGCGGGCGTGGGAGCAGCCGGGGGGCATGGGGCAGGGAGCTGAGCTGGCAGGAAAAGGAGCAGCTTGCGGGGTGTGCGGGATGTGGCCAGCGTGGGAAGTGGAAGCACCCGGTCACGAGGAGAGCCGGCAATGGGGACAGGGGGAGGGAGAAAGTGTGGGTGGAAACATGGGCAGGGAATGGGAGTGAGGCCTGTAGGGTGGGCGTGTGGGGTGAGGAAGGGGGTGAGCTGGGCAGTGGGGGCTCAGGCGAGAACTGCAGAGGGGGTGCCGGTGAGCAGAGGTGCTGGGGTGCGGGATGGGGGTCAGAAATGGGAACGTCACCAGGATGGGAGCAACCGTGCCCCCGTGATGCACTGACCCGGGATTTCCATGCCGTGGGGGTGCAGTGGGGGGAGCACCCTGCTCCGGGGTGCAGGAGGGCAGGATGCTGGTGGCACAGAGTGCAGTGTGCCGAAACGGGGCCGATGCCGGAGCACCACGGTGCCGAGCTCCTGCTGCCGGCTGCCCTGGGGAGCAGCAGCAGGCAGGGCTCGGGGGGCAGCAGGTCCCTGGGGGCGGCAGTGGCATGGGCAGCGTGGCACGGGGGTGGAGGACAAGCCTTGCCAGCCATGCCAGCAGCCATGAATCAGCTGCCAGCTGCCCCCCAGCCCGTCTGCCTGCTCTGCTGGTCTGATCTCCGGCCAGCTCCGAGCCATACTGCGCTGATTTGTATCTCAGCCTCTTCTTGCTACCTGGTCACGAGCCACAGAGGCATCAGGGGCTGGTGCAGACGGTTCAGCAGCAGCAGCCCCGGCCAGGATCAATCAGAGCCGTGCTCAGATTTATGAACTGAGAAGTCGGGCAGGGGTCCAGCCCTCCTGGGGGGCTCGTGGTGCTGAGTGGTGTGCGTGAGGGGGCAAAATCCACTTGTTCTCGGACACTGGGCTGGGCTTTAGGGAGGGACTGGACAGTCCAGGGGCTGATGGACTCTGGCCACGTTTGGACTCTGGGAAAGGAAAACATTGCACTGTACAAGCACGCAGGCACAGAGGTGTCCCAGCCCATGGCAGCCCTGGTGTGTGACCAGTCACTGCAGGCATGCAAAAGCTCAAGGGTACCAAGTCCCCAGCTGGCACCGTGCCCTCTGTCCCCCTGCCCAGCCCCAGGGGACATTTTTGTCCTGTGGCTGTACCCCAAAGCTGAAATACACCCAGGCCCCAGGCTCTGCACACCTGGGAGCACAACCAGGCCACGGGCCTTATGCAGGATATTTGGGACCAGGTAAGCACATGCAAAGCCACATGCATAGGGGAGGCACTGCTGGAAGGGGGTTGATTGCTCCATCAGCTGGAAAGGGAGATGACAGCAGAAGAGGGATGTGGGTGCCAAGGCAGCCCCCACGGGGGGTCAGCTGGGCTCAGGCTGGTGCAGCTGCAGCTCCTGGGGGACCCCAGCAGCTGATACCAGCAGGAGCTGTACAGAGAAGGAGCTGGAAACACAGGGATGCGCTAACTGGGATGTGCCCCACGGCCTCCGCCCCGTGTCCCTTCCCTCGTCCCACCAGCACAGCCCTGAGGGACACCCTCTCAAACCACCTGGACCTGTCAGGGTGCCCACAAAACTACCAGAGCCCATCTCCCTCCCTGCTCTTGTTGGGGACCAGCCGTCCATCACTAAGTGCTGCCAGCCAGGCTCACACACGGCCACGGCACACCCTGAGGGTGCTGCGCACAGCAGGGTGGCCAGAGCCAGTCCTTGGCAGTGATTTCCACACCCCTGATTGTCCGAGTTGCTTCTGCCTAGGCATCCCAGTGCTCCACCCCAATGGGGAGGCTTAGGGACCTGGCTACTTCCATGTTCAGGGCCAAGGCCATGCCAGGGATGTCCTGCAGGGAAATGTAAACTTTACGCTGGAGCCCAGGACAGGCTCAGGCAGGGGACCTGCAGGCAGGTGAGGTGGTGGATGACATTGCCAGAGCTGGCAGAGCCTAGCCTGGAGGCGCCCATTCCTGCAGCGCCTTCAAACCCAGCTCTGAGCCGCTCTTTCCCATCTCCTGTCCCAGATCCATGGCAGGTTAAGGGTGAGGGACTGGCTGTGCCTGCTGCACAGCACAGCCACACGCCCTTGCCAGCAGCACCGTCGCAGGAGACGCTCTGGCCCCAGGCAGGGCACAAGGACAGCACCCGAGGAACGGCACCGGGCACGGCAGGAGCACGACTGGATGCTGCAGGAGCGTGGGGCCCCGTGCCAGGACAAAGCGCAACTTCAGCACGGCTCCGGCCACGGGCAAGCTCCCAATGGCTGAAGCCTCCTGCCACCCTCACAGGGGTCCCCACCGTCCCGCGGGGGACAACATCCCTGGGCCTTTCAACATTGGCACCGGGTCCGGTCCAAACCCTGGCTCGCCGGAGCTGGGTCCGGGCCAGTCCAAAGCTGCCGTGACGCGGGGCGCAGGAGAAGCTGTTTGTACAGCTGTGCACAGCACGGCAGCGCAAGCCAACCCCAGGAACACGATGTTTAGAAAAGCACCGGCTAATTTGAGAGTGGATCTGCGCGAGCCGGGGCTGGGGGACGCGCGGCCCAGCTGCAGCCTGGCAGCAGAGCGGGATGCGGGGCCGAGGGGAGGATGCTGGCTGCGTACCCCGCCTCTTGTTTGCCTTGTAAATGGACGTCAGGCTTCAATCAGCGGTGGGAATGATGTTCAAAGTGTGAAAGCGGCCCCGAAGCGCCTGGCCACGAGGCTGCCCCGTGGTTCCAGCACCGGAGGCACCTGCCCGGGGCACAGAGCCCAGGCGGGCGGTGTGGGACGTGCGCCAGCAGCTGCAGAGGGGACAAAGGGCGCAGCAGCCCCCGCCCCGTGCCCTCCGTGCCCAGAGCCCCACCGGCCCAACCTCTGCCCGCATTCCCCCGCGGCGTCCCCGGACGGGGGGGGGGGGAGGGCAAACGCCGCCCTTTGCGGGGAGCCACCGAAGCGGGGCCGGGGGCTCTCGGGGCCCTGCCGAGCACGGCGCCCGGCGGCCGGGGCAGAGCCGCCGAGGCTGCGGGGCCCGGCGGGGCCGGCGGGGCAGTGCCCGGCGGCGGGGCCGAGCGCGGGCGGAGGGCTCCCTCTCGAGGCCCCCGGCCAGCACTGCCCGCACCCACCGCCGGGCCGGCACCGAGCCCCGGGGCGCGGCCCCCACCGTCGGGGCGCCGGGGACGAGCACCGGCAGCGAGCCCGCGGGGCTGGGGGGAGCCGGCAGTGAGCGGCGGGGCTGGACCCGGCGCAGGCCAGCAGCGGGGGCACCGGGCGACACCGCGGGGGTGGGACGTGTCCTCCGCCTTGGCCACCAAAGGGGGAGGCACTGCCACGAGCACGCGGTCTGCGGTGGGCACGGCCGGTGGGACCGCTTCTAATGAGCTCCTCTCGTTAACCAGCGGGGCTTGCTATGCTGCCGACACCACCACCAAGGGGGAGGGTGTCCCAGCAGCCCCCATGCATCGTGTTGGCACCCCATGCACCATGTCGGTGCCCCACGCATCGTGTCGGTGCCCCGTGCACCATATCAGTGCCCCACGCATTGTGTCAGTGCCCCACATACCATTTTGGTGCCCCGTGCCAATCCTCGTCCTGCTCCCCGTGGGCCCCCACTGGAGCCAAGCAGCTCCTCGCCACTCACAGCCCCGAGCAGCCGCACTCCCGGTCTCCGCCCCCCTGGCCCCGGCTGTGCCCTCGGGACACGGACCCTGTGGCACGGCCACCCCGGGCAGCGGGTGGGCAGCTGGGGATCTGCGGTCAGGCCTGCACCAGTGGCTGCTGAGCACCAGGATGTCACCTGCGCCTGCGGTGGCTCAGGACGGGAGCAGGTGGTGGCAGCGGACGCGGCGCTGCAGGTGAGCCGAAGATGCAGATGCAGGCGCGGAGGTGACGGCGCAGCACTGGGACATGTGGGGAGGTGACGAGTGGCAGGGCGGGAGGTGACCTGTGCAGGGAGCGGCCATCATGCCCGGGACACAGCGAGGCACGGGGGCAGCAGGGCGCTGCCACGGCGGAGCGGCCGACCTGCAGCGGCGGCTGGGACAGGCCCGGTGGCACTGCGGTGACATCGGCACCTGGCGACCCTGGGGCGCTGGGTGTCGCCTCCACGGGGTGCTGGGTGTCACCCCCATGGGGCGCCGGGTGTCACCTCCACGGGACACGCGATGTCACCTCCCTGGGGCTCGGTGTCCCCCTGCCCGCTGCCCCCCCGGGTGCCGGCTGCCCCCCGCCGGGCGCGCTCCGCGTCCTCCCGTGCCGCTCGCTCCCACCCCGCGGCTCCCGCCCGAACACCGGCGCGGCGGCGGCAGCCAATGGAGCGCGGGGGGGCGTGTCCTCCGCCGCTCGCGGGACCAATAGGGGGATGGGGGCGTGCCCGGGGCGGGGCGCGGAGCCAATGGCGGCGCGGGGCGGGGCGGCGCGGCGCGGGGCGGGGCGATGCTGCCGCCGGCGGGGGTGCGGGAGCGCGTCCGGGCCGTGCACGGCGGCGCGGCGCTGCCCGAGCTGCTGCGGCGGTACGACGGCTGGGCCGGCCGCTACGAGCAGGTGCGGGGCGTCGGGACCCGCCGGGACCCCCCGGCACCGGGAACAGCCCGGCACCGGCACCGGCACCTCCTCGGCACCGGGACCGGTTCCCCCCGGCGCCCCGCCGGCCGCCCCGCTGACCGCCCCGTCCCGCAGGATGTGGCCGCGCTGGAGTACCGGGCGCCGCACCTGGCCGCCGCCTCGCTCGCCTTCGCCTTCCCCGCGCCGCCCGCCGGGGCGCGGGTGCTGGACGTGGGCTGCGGCACCGGGCTCGTAGCGCGGGAGGTACGGGACGGGACGGGACGGGACGGGAGGAGCGGGAGGCCCGGAGGCCGCGGGGTAACGGCGCCGCCCGTCCATCCCCGCAGCTGCAGCGCCGCGGGTTCGGCTGCCTGCACGGCGTGGACGGCAGCGCGGGGATGCTGGAGCGGGCGCGGGGCACGGGGCTGTACCGGCAGCTGCAGCGCTGCGTGCTGGGCCGGGAGCCGCTGCCCGGGCCCGCAGGTAACGGCCGGCACCGGGGGGGCGGCGGGGGCTGCCATGGGTCCCCGCGGGGCCGGTGACACGGGGCTCCCGCAGAGCACTACGACGCGGTGACAGTAGTGGGGGCCCTCGGCGAGGGGCAGGTGCCGTGCTCAGCGCTGCCGGAGCTGCTGCGTGTCACCAAGCCAGGTGAGGCGGCCCCATGGGATGTGGTCCCCATGGGACGGGTACCCCGCCCGGGTACGGGTACGGGCAGGCCGGGACGTGGCCTTGTCCCCACGGGCACGGGGTCACACGCTGGCGGCCCGGCCAGCTGGGTCCAAGCCAGGGGTCGGGGCAGTGGCACTTGTGGCCCGCTGCCACCCTCGGGTGACACGGCACAGCGGGGGCCCCGTCACCCCGTCCCCTGTCCGGGCAGGGGGCTTCCTGTGCCTGACCACCAGGAGCAACCCCTCGAACCTGCGCTACAAGGCGGAGCTGGAGGCAGCGCTGCAGCAGCTGGAGCAGCAGGGGGCCTGGCAGAAGGTCCTGGCCCAGGAGGTGGAGCGCTGGGAGAGGGCCACCGAGGAGGAGGAGAGCGTCCAGGGCACTGGCTACATCTCCGGCGTGGTCTACATCTATCGCAAGTGCCCCGTCCCACCTCTCGAGGAGGGCTGAGAGCTGAAACGGCGCCGGGGAAGGGGGCTGAGCCTGGTGCCCTGCACGATGTCACCCTGCATGTCCCCTGCCCCGTGCAGCCATGCCACCCCCTTCCCACACAGCAGCACTTTCAGAGCCTGAACTTCCCCATTCCCTTCCCCATCTCCTCCCCTCGGGTCTGAGCCCTGGGGACCTGCTCCTCAGCTCGGGGAGGGTCTCCAGGTTTCATCGGGGTCTTATGGGCACCCCCGTTAGCCCTGACATTCAGGTGCCTTGGTCCTTGTCCTTGCTGTCCCATCTCGCAGCTCTTTGGGACATCTTGCAGCTCCATCTGACTGGGCAGAGCCACCTCCTGTCTGGGCTGTCTCCTCCCCACCGTGCCCGCCTCCCACATGGCCATTGTCAAAATCTGGATCCTTCTTCATCTTCCCTGCTCCAGACCCCAGGCCTCTGCCTGGGGACTGTTGCTGATGGGTCCCCATCACCACATCCTGCTGTCCCCCTGTTTATCCCCCCCCCAGGAGCTAACCCAGTGTGCCCCAAGGTGCCGGAGCCCCGTCTGAACCCGGAGCAGCTGTGCCAGCACAACGCCCAGCTGGAGAAGCTTTCCGAGCACCACATCAGCCTTTCATCCCTGCTTAAGCTCTCATTTTCCTATGGCTTTGTAGTTAATGGTCTGGGTGGGAAATGAACCTGGAAGAGACCTCAGGAGTTGGTGGCTGCTCCCCACCCAGGAGCCGCCCTGGCATCTCCTGCCCGTCCTGTTCCCCAAGCCCCTTGTGATGGTGCCTCCACCCCTTCCTCCTCCAGTCCTTCCTTGGGAAGTTTTTTTACCCAAATCTCTTGCTGGGATCTTTCTTTCTTCCTTCCCCAGACCTGTTGCTGCTTGTCCCATTCCCATGGATGTGGGGATCGGGTGATCTCCTTCCTCCCTGGAGCTCAGCCCCCTTGGGAGGTGGCAGCCCTGCGGTCCGCGCTGGGCTCTGGTCGTATCCAGCGCTCAGTGCCCATCCCGGTGCAACCAAACTGGGGGCTAAGCCCTGTGAGCCCTCGCCCCTGTCCCAGGGCTTTGGGGACAGCCGAGCACCCCGGGCTGGGTGCGCTGAATGTGTTTTGAGGACCGCAATACCCGCTGTAAAAATGGGCACTTGTCACCCCTCCTGGCTGGTCTGCATTGTCCCCCCGTGTCCTGGTGTTGTGGTTCCCACCTCCCCTCTGTGTTACAGGCACTGTCCCTTTGTCCCCAGTGCTGCCCTGACGAAGGGGCCGTGGCTGCCCCCATCCGATGCTTGGCTGTCAAATAAACCCTGCCTGTGCTGCATATTTGGGGCGTGTTATTCCCTCGTGCAGGGCCACCGGCCGTCCTGTGGGGTGGGGAGGGTGGCCAGGAGCTGGGGGGGGGGGGGGATTTGGGCCCACCCCTCTTCCTGCCTCAGTTTCCCTGCTCCTGCATGGGGAGCACCCTGGCTGGCAACTGCTGCATCCTCACGGGGATGTGGGAGTGTGCCAGGACAGCCCCTCCCCGAGCTGGCTGCAGGGGTGCAAGAGCCATGGAAATTGTCACCGTCCCCCCACAACGCAGCTTCAAAATGAGCCCAGGCAGCTTCGGTGTCACCGAGACCTTTATGGGGGCTGGGAGCTGGCAGCAGCACCCAGCACGAACATAGCCCCTGCCTGCGTCCTGGGGGCAGTGGGCAGGATCCATACCCTCACCCGAGGGGAGCAGGGCTGGCAGCGGGATGGGGCCACACGTTGTCACAGCCTGCGGGCAGGGCAAAGCGCCAGGGGGGCCAGGATGGGGAGGCAGCCATTGTGGGAACAGGGCGCATGGGCTGGATGTGGGCAGGCTGGGGACGGCGGGCCTGTCCCCACGGGCTGGCGCCCAGGGCAGGCAGCTCACACATAGTCTTTCATGGGGTAGCCCATGGGGCTGCAGCTCTTCACCGCTCGGTACTTCTTGGGGTAGTGATCCCGCTGGGATGGGGGCCCTGAGCAGCACAGGATGCCCCCGCCAAAGAGCTGGAGGGCACTGGAGGCCCAGCCGATGTAGAGGGCAGCCCCCAGCTCTCTCTTCAGGGCCTCGGGCACCATGGGGTTGTAGAAGTTGGTGACGATGCTGTTGGCGGACCAGGACACGGGGATGAGCAGCACAATGCCAGCCAGGACGAAGATGGCACCTGCCACTATGGAGACGCGCGTCTTGGAGTTCTTGTCCTCCACACAGCGGGTGCAGTCGGCACCCGAAATGGCAGTGAGGAGGGCGAAGAAGGCCACGATGATGGAGGTGACCACCAGGGCGCGGGCGGCTTGCAGGTCGGAGGTGAGGTCCAGCAGGGAGTCGTAGACCTTGCACTGCATCTGCCCCGTGCTCTCATACACGCAGTTCATCCACAGCCCTTCCCAGAAGACCTGGGCCACCACGATGTTGTAGCCGATGAAGGCCGTCACCTTCCACATGGGCAGGGCACAGGTGAGAATGGAGCCCAGCCAGCCCAGCACGGCCAGCACCAGCCCGCCCAGCTGCATCGTCATCGTCGCCATCGCCAGCACCTGCGGGGACAGGGCAGAGCCATCACATGCGGGGTTCCAGAGCCGGGCTGGCGCTCGGAAGGGTGATGCCTTCGGGCTGGGTGCATCCTGCTCCCGTCCACATGGGGACGGCTGCAGGCCAGCACGGGGACACACGTGCTGCATGGAGCGTTGCTGCAGAGCAGCACAGGCGCACATACTGCCGTGAGGAGACTGAGCTGCAGGAGCCCAGACAAGTCATGTTTTCACCCAAAATGTCCCCACAGCACAAGGCAGTCGTGTGTGGTTGCCCCATCCCAGCTGAACCATGCCAGTGCAGGGCACGTTATGGGGAGGAAGGCTTTTGGAGAGCAGGACAGGGGCTCGCTGTGCCCATCAGGGCAGGGCTTCCACCCCACAGCTGCGCCGGGCTCTGCCCCATCGCCTCCCGGCCCTGCCAGCTCCTACAGGCTTCACTCTGCCCTCGGCACACTCTGCCCCTTTGGACCTGGGGCTTCCTGTCTGGGGCGCTGGGAATGGGCGCGAGCCCAGGTCTGCCTCTGATACCGACTGCAGGGCTCAGCACTTTCAGAGATACCGGCTCCTTTTCCTCCAGACAAGCAGCACAGGGAGCCCAGGGATGAACCGGGGCTGGTCAAACCCTCACAGCTGACTACAGAGTGGGGCACTGTGGACAGCTGGATACAGGGGCTGCTGCTCCCTGGATGGGGGGACAACAAGGGCACCGACCGCTGCACCATGCCATGGTCCCTGGGCTCATCCCAAATCTCTGCTTGGCCCCACGCGGAGCAGACCCCGGCTGCCTGCACCTCCCCGCCAGGGGCCGGGACCCGCGCTTGGCGGCCGGGAGCAGCCGAGTTTTTATGGTCCCGGCGTGGCAGCAGGTATCGGCTGTGCCTGGCACACCCTTAGGTTGTTGCAGGTTTCACCGCAGTTTCTCCAGTCCTGGTTTCGGTTTCTGCGGCCTCTCCTGCACAGCTGTGCTTCCGTCCTTCCCCGGCACCTCTCACCCATTGGCACCCCTGCTGTGGCAGGCGCCTGGCCGAGCTGGGGCTCTGCGTTAGGCCCTTTGGGCCGAAAATAAAGTCCCTTTCTCCCAGAAAATGGAAGAGGCCAGGGGTTGGGATGATGGGAAGCCATCCTAGGTGTCCTCTGCAGCCAGCGGGTCCCAGGCTGGTGGGGCTGCTCCAGCAAGTGTCACCATCACTGTGGATGTCTGCACCAGGGACTCACGGCAACCATCGCGCTCCCATTCCTGCCCATCCACCGCCTTTCCCAGCTCTGTGGGAGAGTTCAGCTCCCCACTTCCATCCCCCCTCCCAGCAAAGGATGGGCACGAACCAGGAGCTCTCAAAGCCTCCAAACCCAAGGAGCACCCAGAACCCCACAGCTCAGGAGTCCCCATGGTGGGCAGCACGTGTTGTCCCCATATACCCCGGGGTGCACACACAGGACATTCCCAGGGCTGGCCACAGGCCAGCCACGCACCGGCACGGTTTCAATGCTGGAAGACAAACAGGCAAAACACCCGGTGTCACCCACGCTGGCCCCAGGTGCTCTCGGGTGGCCCCAGGGCACGGGGCAGTGCCAGCGCACCCCTCCCGCCGTCCCACGTCCCAGCTGGCGCCTGCCACCTCTTTCCTGCTCGGCGCGGCCGGTCGGGCAGGAGCAGCGCCCGGTGCCGTTCCCGATGCCTGGGGCCCTGCGATAGCATGGGGCGGCCCCGCCACCACGCCTGGCGCCGTGAAGGCATCTCACCTTCGAGGCACCCGCTGTCACCTCCAGGGGTCCCCCGGTGGCCCAGGAGGGGAGCACGGCCGCGGCAGGGAGGCCAAGGCTGGACCAGGGGCGAAGAGAGAGGCTGGCCCCAGGCCCCAGCCTGCGGGAGGCTGGTGCTGGCCCTCCAGAGAGCAGCTTTTGGGGTGTTTGAGGCTAGTGTTCTCCAAATGTGGGGTCCGCAGCGGAGGCCCCGCAGGCTGCCCTGCCACTGAGGCCAGAGGATAAAGACAACGGAGCACAGCGGGGTCCGAGCAGCTGCCGTTTAATGTGGGATGGCTGCGACACAGGAACAGGCGCTGCCACAGCCGGGGGCACCGTGAGCCCCCCCGGGCCGCCCCGGCTCCTGCCCCGCGGCGGGGGTGAGAAGCCCGGTGCAGAGCCCCGCGCACCGCCTGCTCCCGTCCCGCCTCCCCGACCGGTTCTCCCAGCCCGGCCGCTGCCTTCCCACTCCCAGGATAATGATGCCCGCGCCCCGGGGAGCTGCCGAGAGAAATTCCACGCGCATAGAGCTACGCAAAAATGCCAAAAGTAGGTCAAAGTAAAACTACAAGGCACAGGGGGTAAGAGCACCCCAGCCACCCCTCAAGACTGTGCCGGGGTTTGCTGAACCACCACGTCCCCTGACCACGTGAGACAGGTTTGTTGTCCCCACTGCCCCGTGGTGACCTAAGGACACGTCCTGGGGTTTTCCCAGCCTCCGCAGCAGCGTTTGGGCGAGTCCCCCGGCCAGAGCCGCGCAGGGCGCGGAGCCATGTGTCACCTGCGGGACGGGCACCCCGCAGCGCTCAGGGCCGTGCCACGACGCGGCACACCCCAATACCGGCAGCCGGGGCTCCTTCACCAAGGAGATGCTGCGGGTGCCCCCGAGCCGCGGGGGGGAGCGGGGCAGGCAGCCAGGACAGCAGCGTTTTGTTCCCCGTCCGGGACGGGATTAAAGAACCAGCTTCAATCCACAGGCGAACAAAGGCGGTTCTGTCTGCCCTCCCTCACACCGGCCCCTCCGCACAGCCCCGGCACCCGGCCCCAACCCAGCCCCCCCGTGGGGCCGTGGGATGCCCTGGGGGCATCCCCCCCAAGGATTCACCCGTGGCGCCTGGGTGGGCGCAGCGGGGCAGCGGTGGGTCCGGGTGGGAGAGGCGCCAGGGCGCATGCGGGGCGCGGGGAGCGGCTCCTAGACGTAGTTGCTGGCCGGCAGCGAGCGGGACGCCGTGTACTTGGCAGAGTAGGGCTTCTCGCCCCGCGGCGGGCAGGTGCAGCACAGGATGCCCCCCCCCAGCAGCAGCAGCGCAGAGGCAGCCCAGCCCACATAGAGGGACGAGCCCAGGTCCCGCTTCTGGGACTCGGCGACAAGAGGGTTGTAGAAGTCTCGGATGATGGAGTTGGCCGACCAGGAGATGGGGATGAGGATCAGCACGCCGGCGATGATGAAGGTGACACCGGAGAGGATCATGACCTTGGCCTTGGCGGTCTCGTCCTCCACGCAGTTGGTGCACTTGCCGCCAGCGACGGCGAGCAGGGTGCCCAGCACGGCCAGCACGATGGCCACCACCACCAGCGCGCGGGCGGCCTGCAGGTCCTGCGGCAGCGCCAGTAGGGAGTCGTACACCCGGCACTGCATCTGGCCCGTGCTCTGCACCACGCAGTTCATCCACAGCCCTTCCCAGATGATCTGCGCCACCACGATGTTGTTGCCCACAAAGGCCGTCTCCCGCCACATGGGCAGCGCGCAGCAGAGGATGGAGGCCAGCCAGCCGATGACGGAGAGGGCGATGCCCAGCACCTGCAGCCCCATGGAGGCCATCGCTCGCCGGCGTGTGCCTGCAGCCGCCGCGCAGTGCCGCCCGCCGGGACCATGGCGGGCGTTATATGCCCTCGCCGAGGGAGGAGCCATCCCGCCAGCACCGGACGAAGGGGTAAAACCAGTTTCCCGGGATTCCTCTGCTTGCATTTCTCCCACAGCCATGACACCTAATATCCCTGCTGCTCCCACGGTGGCCAGGATGAGGCCACCCAGGTGCAGGATTGCGGCCACATGTTGCCCGTGGGCAGACAGGGAGATGCCCAGGTAGGGCCAGGGCAGGCCCTGCAGCTCAGCCTGGGGTGCTGTAGGGGAATAGGCAGCATCCGGGATGGGGATTTCTCTGCCGTCACTCCCAGACCCTTCTTCTCCATGACCTGGATGGATGCCTCCACGCTTCTGTGCCCCAGTTTCCCCCCAGTGGCTGCTCCTGCCCCGTCTGCCATAGGCCCCATGCCAGGGAGCAGCAGCTGTGCCAGCCCTGCTGCTGGGCTCCGCGCCGGGCAGGGCACAAGCGGCTCTTGTTTGTTCCTTGGCGTCTGACGAGCGCTTCCCATCCCTCCATTTGGCCTCAGGCAGGAGGTGCCGCCGCCCGCCGCCAAGACCCACAAACCGGTCGGAGCTGCTGCCGGCTTGCCACGGAGCAGAGATGGCGCTGCCTGGGGCGAGGCAAGGGACAGACCCCAAAGCCCTGATCACCGTCCCCGCAGCCAGCATTCACATGGCAGCCCCCAGCCCCAGCCTGGGCTTAGCTGGACCAGGCACACGGTACCAAGATGCCAGCATCATTCTGCAACCACCTCAAAGTGCCCCGGTGCCACGGTGGCACCGAGTGGGGACCGGGGTGCTGAGCACAGCAGGCCACATGGTGCTGGGGGCATTTCCACCGGCGGACACCAATACTTTGGGCTCTGCCCGACCTCTCCCCTTTTAATCCCCCAGCCCCTGTGCACGTCTCCTGCCTGCCCCCTCCAAAGCCCCCCCATCTTGTGCAGAGGCACAGCCTGAAGCCAGACAGCCCGCAAGGACAGACAGACAGGCAGTGCACTGTTCCCTCTCCAGCTTAATCTCTGGGAGAGATAACAGGGCCTGAGACTATCTTTGTTTTTCCAAGCACGCAGGCACCGCGTGGATAAGGTATCAGGAAAGCCCCGTGGGGCTGCGGGGGGGGGGGGGGGAAGAGCCAGCCCCCACCAGGTGCTGCATCCTCCAACCTGCCAAGAAGTGGGATGGTGGCTTGCTGATATGATATAATTGCTTGTGCTAATTGTTCGGCATGACGGGTTCTTGAGCCACTTCTGACCATGCTGGGGCATCTCCGGGCATTTGTACAGAGAAGGCTCCTGCTCTAACGCACAGCCCAACTCACGATGGGACGAGCCGTGGCTGTGGCAGGGAGGTGACAGCAGCCTGGTGGTCCATGCAGGCTGGTGCCACGAGGATGCCACCAGCACTGTGGCTGGGGACACAGGTGTCCATGCAGGCAGGGCAGAGCTCAGGCACTCAGGGACACTTGGGTCTTGCTGCAGAGCCCCCTGTCCGATCCGTGTGCTGTTTCAGGGGAGCCACCCGGATGCCGGGGTGCTCCCGTGTCCGTCTGTCCATCTGGAGCACCCACATTGCTGGCATACCAG
The DNA here is from genome assembly GCF_009769625.2 of Cygnus olor. Lineage (NCBI taxonomy): Eukaryota > Metazoa > Chordata > Aves > Anseriformes > Anatidae > Cygnus > Cygnus olor. The sequence goes on along the minus strand of NC_049188.1, from coordinate 876,000 downwards.
CGTGCCCACCCTCGAGCCAAAGGGCCGAGCGCTGTGGTCAGGGCTCCCTTTAATCAGCGGGGGCGGCGGCAGGGACCAGAGCATCCCCCGGCCGGGGCACCCTTCCAGGGATGCAGCACCAGGGCCAAATCCTGCCCCAGGCTGGATGTGGCTTTGCTGCCCAGCCGGCTGCTCTAACCACACCATCATTTGGGGTTGGAGGCAAGCGCGCACACATGCGTGTACACACTTCCATAGCACAACCTCGGCCCGTGTGGGCTGTGTCCCACAGGTGCCTCCGGGCTGGGGACAAATGGCAAGGTGGGGAGCGGGACATTGCCACGCGCAGCGCATCCAGCGCCTGCGCTGAGACAGGCACAGGGCAGCTCGCCCTCACCCTCGGAGCCAAAGCAGGCGCCAGCGTGCCCATTTGACAGCTGATTACTGTAATTAAAGCCAGAATGCGACATGTCCTCAAAATGGTGTCTGTCACCAAGAAACAGCCCTCGTGCCCTCCCCCATGTCCCCCAGCCAACACAGCTGGCGCCGTGTCCCCAGCACTGCCGCGGAGGCCAGCAGGACACACGGACACAGGGCTCAGCGGGGAGCAGCGGAGCGGACCCCTGCAGCAGCGTCCCACCTCACACTGCGCCAGAGGATGCCACCCCACTGGGGACACAGCCTAGCTGGACTTCAGGGAACTCCTCCACACCAAAATGGGGTGCTCAGTCCGTCCTGGGGTTTCGCCTGACACCAGCTGAGTGTGGTTGCCTTGCCCCGAATCCCATGGGATTCGCTGGTCAGGGGGGACTGAGCTGCTGTCCTCACTCCAGTGCACCCCAAAAGGCTTGGAGAGGGCAGAGCTCACCTCCCATTGTGGCTCATAAAACGCTCCCCGTGGATCCCCCTTGCTGCGGCAGGACAGAGACGTGCTACATCCCCGTGAGGCCACCCTGGGGCAGGGACAGGGGACCAGGCATTAAACCTGCAGTCGCCGCAATGCTCAGCGCTGGTGGCACGGAGGGACTGGCACAGTCCCTGACCTTGTGCCGGGCAGAGGACACCCTGCAGGGACAGAGCTGGCAGATGTCCCTGTGTGGGTCACGGTGGCAATTCCCCCTCTCCCTTGCCCCTGCATTTGCTCCCAGTGCAAGACCTCACCGCGCCAGCGCCACAAATACCTTGAGGTCCCAAAAAGACGGGCAGAGGGGAGCCGGGCAGGGCCGGGAGCTGCAGCGGAGCTGGCGCAGAGCTGAGCAGCCTCTCCCCAGGGCGCACACGGGGCGGCGAAGGATTAGTTACCCACACGCCGCCTCGCTCATTGGAGACTCAATGTTCCCAAAAAGTTCTTGCCTGACATAAACCCCCTGACCAACTGAAATGTGCACACTAAGGTTGTTTTGCCCTACCTGAAAGCAAAGGTTTATTAACTCAGCACAGCCCAGACACTCATGGAAAGCACCGTGCAAGGGAGCTGCTGCCAGAAACAGGACCTTCAGTCCCTAGTCGCCAAGAAAATAAAATCCCTATCCGTTCACTGAGCAAAAAAAGCAGCCAAAAATGGGCAAAAGCACTGGCGAGTCGAAGGGACATGTGAGCTGACGGCCACATCCTGGGAAGGGCACACCTCTGATGCAGCACGGCAGGTGTAAGGGGGGGGGTCCGCACACGGGTGATGCTCGGGGGGGGTTGTGCCCTCAGCAAAGCCTGGGCAAGACAAAGAACCGCTCAGAGCCCATAGGGCTGGGGGTGTCCCAGGTGTGCTGAGATTTAGGGTGGCTGGGGCGCGCTGCCAGCCCCCTGCCAGGCCCCGCCGGCCAGTGCCCCGCAGCCCCGGCACCCTGTGTGCCGCGCTGCCGGCAGCCCCGTCCCCGCCCCGCCGCCAGACAGAGCTGCCATTGATGCTGGAGCCGCCTTACCTGCTCCCCGCCGCCGCCGAAGGGGCTTCAACAATGGGACGCCTGTGTGCCCTGGCCGGGGCAGATCCTGCAGCCCCGCGCCTGAAATATAAGCGGGCGAGGCAGCGCTCACCGCCCCGTCCCCGCTGCCCCGGGGGGGAAGGCGCCGGCCCCGCCGCGACCACAACCAGGGGGAACACCCCAAGCCCCGCGCTGGCCGCACCGCACACGTGAGCGGGATGCAGCCCCGCAGTGCCCGGGGCAGTTTCTGCTGTCACCTCCTGCTGTCACCTCCTGCTGTCACCCGCCCTGGGGCAGCCGGAGCTCCTGCCCAGTGCGAGATACACATGGGGACAGGAATGGGGACAGGTCCCCTGGGCTACCTGTGGTGGCTGTCTCCCTGCCACCGTAGGTGCTCGTGGAGAAGGGCCACCACCACGGCGATGCTCACACACCCCTCAGTCTGGCCTTCATTCGGGATCACCTCTGTCCCCATGTCACCATGTGTTCCCCCCCCCCCTTGTTCCCACCACAGGGACCTGCTGCGGGTGATGCGCCCCCTCACTTCCCAGCAGCAAGGGGAGAGAAGAGGGGCTTCAGGCACATCTGGGACCCCGCAGGGATGCCAGCCCCCTCGGCTGTTTTGGTTAAACACCAGCAAGCCAAATTCCTCGCCACAGGAATGCACCCCAAAGCGTGTGGCTGGCCGGCACCCCGAAACCCCGGTGATTTGCCCCTTCCTCCGCCGTGAGTCAGGCAGCCGCCGCTGCCCCAGGCCGGCAGCGCAGCACGAGCGCAGCCTGTACTTTGGGCAATTTGGGATGATGAGGTGGGGAGGCAGCGCGGCGCGTGGGGGCTGATTGCAGGGCCGGGGGACCTGTCACCCCGGTCCTGACCCGGTGGCCCCTGCCCCACAGCTCTGCATGGGGTATTCCCCTGCCCCACGGCCCTGACCTAGGTGTTTCCCCTGCACCTGCGCAGCCTTGCGTGCACCGCTGGGTGCTTGTTTGCGCACGCACACCGCCGGCATGCGCATGTGTGTGTGTGTGTGCGTGCACCTGTCTGTGGGTACTTTTGCTCCCCGTTGTGCCTGCGCAGCCTGGCGCATGCACCCAGGGCTGCGGCCGGGGCACGTTCCCCTGTGGGTGTGCGCACTTGTGAGGGTAGCTGTGCATGTGCACAGGTGTGCAAGCACCCATGTGAGCACATCTGAGTGTTGGTGTGTTTGTGATTCTGTCCCTGTATGTGTCTGTGTGTGTGCACCTGTGCGTCTGTCTGTCTGCACCTCTCTGTGTGTGTGTACCTGTGCGTGTCTGTCTGCGCGTGTGCTTGTGTACCTCTGAGTCCGTCCGTCTGTCCGTGTGGCCCTCTGTGTGTGTGTGCGCGCCTTTGTCTGTCTGTGTCTGTCCGTCTGCCTCTGTGTGTCCGTCTGTCTGTGCAGCCGTGTGTCTGTGCATCCCAGCCAGCAGGGGGTGCGTGTGTTTGGGTGTGTGTGCATTGTCCCCCGTGCAGCCTGCACCTGTGCGCCCCTGCACGCCGGGGCCGCGGCCAGCAGAGGTTTGCACTGCCAGCACCCGGCTGTGTGTCCCCGGGGTGCCCCAGCCCTGTCACCACTGCCACCTGCCCTGGGACATGCCCGTCTGTGCCGTGCTTTGTCACCACGAGGGCCGGGCCCCCCCAGCCCAGCAGCACCTCACCAGGTGCAAGCCCCCTTGCGTGCTGCTTGCACAGAACCCCCCCAGTGCCCCGGGTACCCGGCCCGGCCACCAACCCCAGCCCGCCGTGGGGTGCCGTGGGGCGGCAGGCTGACCCTGGTGCATAAGGGGTGTCAGGGTGCCACGGGGTGGTGGAGGCCAGGCACAGGGTGCCACGGCAACAGCACGGTGACAGAGGCACACAGGCACGGGGCACTGGGGTGCCGTGGGGTGGCAGGAGCTGACCCAGCCAGACTGGGGGTGTCGGGGTGCTGCGGGAAACAGCTGGGTCAGGGCCCCTTGCCTTTGGGGTCCTGGGTACTGGAGTAGGGGGGGCTCTGATGCGGCAAAGGCTGCCAGCACCCGCTGCGCGCCGCGCTCTTGAGTAGTTAATGAGTTGTAGGGGAGCCCTCGGCAGCAGCCAGGAACAGGCTGGAGCAAGCCCGCGGGCACTCGCTCGGCGCGTCCGGCTGCAGAGGGGGGGGCGAGCGCATTCCTGGGGTGGGGGGGCTGGAAATACCTGTAGCACTCTGGTCAAACAGCCATGCAAGGGCTGGGGGAGCCGCATGCACAGCAGCACCCCACCGCCTTGGGGTGGTTCTTTTGGGGGACAGTGGCCCCCGGGATGTGACTGCTCATGGGGCGACCACGCCTGGGCAGCCGGCCCGTGCCTGCCTTGTTTTTCTGTTGCCGGCTGCCACTCAGCCAGGCCTGCCAGGTGGATGGGGTGACGCTGCCAGAGTGTTACGTGCTCTGTCTGCTTCCTTCAAGGACAAAACATTTGAGCAGGATGAGTAAAGAGGTTTATCACCTGGCCAGGGATCCCCATGGGCACACCCAGCCCGGCACGTCCCACGTTGCACAAGGGGGATCGGGGGCTCAGGACGGGGGGACGGGTGGAGATGGGGGCTGTGTGGGGTCGGGGCTGCATGGGGACTGCCAACATGGGGCGCATTGTGGCAAGACAAAGGGGCTGCACTTTGCACGGTTATGCAAAGGTGCCTGAGTGCACCCTGCTCTTGCTGAGCCACAGTGAGATAAGGGGCAATCTGCGAGCGGATAAAAAGCCCAACAAGGCTGTAATCTTAAATAAACTCCCTTCCTTTTGGACACTATGTTAAACGTGAGATCTGATAAGGTGCTCCAGAAATACAACAGACTGTGACCTACAGCATCCCTGCTGAAGAGGCTGGGCTGCGGGAGTGACGGCTCCCACCCATGCCGTGCCGTGCCGTATCATGTCATGCTGCCTGGTGCAGGGGCCAGGGCCGGGATCTGGCCATGGCCACCTGCAGTGTGTAAGCACAAAGCCGAGGGATTTCCAGGGACTTCCAGGCCCTGCTGCCTTTAGGAAGGGTTGTGATGGAGCAGTGGTGGACGTGGGCTCCCCAAACGGCACCGTGGTGCAGGGTGGGCACCAGGGCTGGCACACAGAGCCCGTGGACGTGCACCGCAGCCCATCCAGCTCCTTGTCCGGGCTTCCTGGTGCCACGCCGGGGTCTGCAGATTGCACCCATCCAGCCCCACGCCCCGAAACTAGGCCTCCGCTGGCAGTGGCCATCTCAGGTGGCTTCTCCCCCTCCCTCCCCTGCGCCAGCGCCATCTCTGCAAACAAAGGGGAGGGTGTGGGACGCTGCGACCGAGCCAGTGGCGAGGAGCGTCCGGCGGTTGAAACCCCACCCGGGCGGGGCGCTGAGCGAGCGCAGCCCGGCCCCGGCCCCGCCAGCCCTTATAAGCGCAGGTGCACCCAGGTGTAAGCTGATCCCCAAGGCTGCAGCGGTGAGCGGAGCCCGGGGTGGTTTCGGTCAGTGGGTTCCTTTCTGCCATTGCCTGGGGCGCGCTGAGCCGGACACCATGTCTATGGGGCTGGAGATCGGTGGGGTGGCCCTGTCGGTGCTGGGCTGGCTGTGCAGCATCATCTGCTGCGCGCTGCCCATGTGGCGGGTGTCGGCCTTCATCGGCAACAACATCGTGACGGCGCAGATCATCTGGGAAGGGCTGTGGATGAACTGCGTGGTGCAGAGCACGGGCCAGATGCAGTGCAAGGTGTACGACTCCATGCTGGCGCTGCCGCAGGACCTGCAGGCCGCCCGCGCCCTCCTGGTGGTGGCCATCGTGCTGGCCGTGCTGGGCCTGATGGTGGCCATCGTGGGCGCCCAGTGCACCCGCTGCGTGGAGGACGAGACCACCAAGGCCAAGATCACCATCGTCTCCGGCGTCATCTTCCTGCTCTCCGGCATCATGACCCTCATCCCCGTCTCCTGGTCGGCCAACACCATCATCCGGGATTTCTACAACCCGCTGGTGCTCGAAGCGCAGAAGAGGGAGCTGGGCACGTCCCTCTACGTGGGCTGGGCGGCCGCCGCGCTGCTGCTCTTCGGGGGATCCCTGCTCTGCTGCTCCTGCCCCCCCAAAGATGAGAGGTACGCGCCCAGCAAGGTGGCCTACTCCGCCCCACGCTCCGCCGTCACCAGCTACGACAAGAGGAACTATGTGTGAGCCCCTGCGCCCCCACCCCGGCCCCCCAAGGGGCTCGGCCACCCGCACCCCCACCTCCAGCCCCATCCGGCGGGACCGGCGCCGCCGGGGACCCTCCGCCCCGCGGGCCGGGGAGAGACCTTGTCCCCGACGGCGCCCCGACCCCAGCGGGAGCGGGCAGAGGCGGGGGGCGATCGGGGGGGCGACGGGAGAGGTCCTGGGGTCAGGGCTGGGCCGCGGGAGCGGGAGCCGGGCGGGCGGCTGTGTAAATACAGACGGTTTCGTGTAAACAGAGCCAGTTTCGGGTTGCCAGGAGAGCTCTTCGCATGAGCGCCAGGCGGAAGCGGCGGTGCCCCCGTGCCCTGCCCCGCCAGCCCCCGGCCCCCTGGCCCCCCCGCCGGCCAGGCGCCTTCTCTCCCTGTTACGCGTGGTCTGTACGAGTTACATTTGTCAATAAACGTGTCCTGTTTTGGTAGCCGCGTGTCCTTGGGGCGGCAGCGCCTGCTCTCCTCGGTGGGATGTGGGGGGGGACGTGTGGGGTGGGAGCCACCCGCGGGACAACAGCTTCAGCCCCGCAGCCTGAAAGCGTGGAGCTAATTAGCACAATTAGCGAAGAAAATGCCAGCCCCGGAGCCTGGATGGATAGGAACCCACCGCAGCCAGGACCATCTCTTTGTCCCCTCGAACAGGGGCATGAGCACAGAGCTGCCCCCACGCCAGGAGCCACCCCACCAGGAATGGAGCCCACCAGGGGCACTGGGGACACCCCCCCACCCCCGCAGGAGCAGCAGTGTCCCCACGGCGCCAGATTTGGGGACGTGCATCTCCCAACTCCCATCCTGTGCCCAAGCCCCTCTTTGCTTTCTCTCCCCCTCCGGCTCCCTCCCAACCCATGGGTCTGCCCTTGTGGGGTCTGGTGGTCCCAGGGAGGGCTGCTCTGCCCCCCACACACTGTTGGGGGTACTGCTGGCAGCGGGTGGGTCCGCAGACACCCAAGCAGCCATTCACATCCTGCTGCTGACACTCCCTGCCCGCTCAGTACAAAGTCTGGCTCTCCGGAGGGGAAGACGGGCTCTTTCCCCCAGCAAAGGCTGGGGCGAGGCCGCATTGCACAACCGCCCGTACCGCCTGTTCCCAGCCGGCGGCACGGCTCGGCTCGGCTCGGCTCGGCACTGCAGAGCCCCCGCCTTCCCGCCACGCTCCGGCGAGCAGGGACAAAGCCGCAGGTGCATCGCCCCGTCCCGCGTGGGGCCTCCGGCTGGCGGCTCCTCTCGCCCCTCCCCCCGGCCCACCGGGGACGTCCCGCCGCCGCCGCTTGGAAAAGCGCTGCCCAGAGGCAGGGCAGAGCAGGCGGTTTCGCCGCTCCCGGTTCGACGCCCCCGCGGGCAGGCCGAGCCCCGGCGGGGCGTGGGGCGGTCGGTGCGGCCGAGCCTGCGGCGATCTGCTCCGCTCCGGTTCCCCGGCCCCACCTGGGCCCTGATAAGGATCGGCCGCGCCGCGGAGCGGAGCAGCCCGGCTGGGGCCGGCCTGGGGCTCCCGGGGACAGCGGAGCGCTGGCACGCGGGGCCTGCGGGCGGGCGGTGACCTTGCTGCCTGCAGCGAGCACAAGGAGGCCTTTGAGGGACGCGGCCTCCCCCCCCCAGTTCCACCCCCGGTGTCAGCTCTCCCCTTGCTGGCTCCGCGACAAAGGCAGCGCCGCGGGGCCGGGATGGCTGGCGTCGCCGGTGCGGCGAGGCGCTGCCTGCCGTTCATCCGAGCGTGGCTGCGGAGCACCGACACGCACCCGTGTGCCACCCGCAGCTGGCGGCTCCGTCCCGCCGCGGCACGCGTCCCCTCGGGGCGTGACGGGGAGCAAAGCGCGGGCAGCACCTGGCAGGCCCGGGGGGAGTTCCCAGGACGGCGGAGGTCCGGGGGCAGCACGGCACAACCACGGTCCCCCTCGGTGCCCGGTCCCCCTCTGGCAGCGCTGGCCTGAGCCGGCCCCGGGGCGGTGGGGGCTGTCCCGGGGCACTGCACGGCGTGCGGGGTGAGGGTGCCCCTGCGGTCGCCGTGCCCCCGAGCCGGGCGGTGTCACCGCCATGGGGCCGCAGCTCCCGGACAGGGTCGGAGCCCCACGGGGACGGGGACAGGGACGGGGACGGGGACGGGGACGGCTGCCTGCATGGGGCCGGGCGTCGGACGGGCAGTGTACGGTGACATACGGTGTGACGTGGTGACACGGGGGGACACAGTGGCACACCATGGTGCACGGTGACACACGGGGCGCGGCGAGGCCCCGTTCCCCGAGGCCCGCTCCCGGCGCTGAGTCACGGCGCCGCCGCCCCCTCCGGCCGCCAGGGGGTGCCCGCGGACAGCGGCGGGGGCGGGGCCGCCGCGTCACGTCCCGCGCGCCGCCCGCCGCGCGCCGCCCGCCGCCCGCCGCCGCCGCCATGCTCCGCCGCCTGCCCCGCCGCCCCCGCCCGCCGCCGCCCGCCGCCCGCTCCGCCGTGACGTAAGGGCCCGCTCGCGCGCGGGGCGAGGGAGGGAGGGAGGGAGGGCGGGGCCCCGCGAGGAGGGGCGGGGCTTCGCGCGTCGCTTGGCCCCGCCCCCTCGCCTTATAACCCCGCCCCCTGGGCCACAGCTCTCCCCTCGCGGGCAGGGCACCCCCGGGCCCCGCCCCCCTTTCCCGGGCCCCGCCCCCCCGTCCCGGGCCCCGCCCCCCCGTCCCGGGCCCCCCCCCCCCGTCCCGGGCCCCCGCCCTCTCCATGCCCCGCCCCCGTCGGGCCCCACCCCCCGAGGCCCCGCCCCCAGGCCCCGCCCCGCCTGCCGCCCCGCAGGGCCGTGCCCCTGTCCCACGCGTTGCTGGGTCCCGCCGGGGCGCGGCCGCCCCTGGTGCTGCTCCACGGGCTGTTCGGCAGCCGCGGCAACCTCCAGACGGCGGCCAACGTGCTGGCGCGACGCAGCGGCGGCCAGGTGAGGCCGGGACAGCGCCGGTCCCGCCCGGGCCACGCCCCGGGGCGCGGGGGCCGCGGGCCGCCCGCCGTGACGGGGGGTGCTCCCCCCGGCAGGTGCTGATGCTGGACGCCCGCAACCACGGCGGCAGCCCCCACAGCCCGGTGATGACCTACGAGGCGATGAGCCTGGACGTGCAGCAGCTCCTGGCCCGCCTGGGCATCCCCAAGTGCATCGTGCTGGGACACAGCATGGGCGGCAAGACGGCCATGGCGCTGGCCTTGCGGCGGGTCGGCGGGCGCCCGGGGCCGGTGGCGGGAGGGGGACGGGTGGGGGGACGCTGCGGGAAGGGGGTGGCACCCGCGAGGTGGGGGGTGGCACCCGAGGGAGCTCGGAGGTCTGGGGCGCGGGGAAGGAGGAACTCGGGGACGGGCACGCGGAGACCTGCGCTGGGGCAGGAGGAGGCTGAAAGCCTTTGGGGAGCCTTGCCGGGAGCCCTGCGCCTGGCCCCGCTGCGCAGGGCGGGGCTGGGAGGTCTCGGCTCGCGTCCCATGTGCCCCGCTTGTGTCCCCAGCCAGACCTGGTGGAGCGCCTTATCTCCGTAGACATCAGCCCTGTCTCAACCACGCTCGTCTCCGAGTTCTCCGCCTACATCTCCGCCATGAAGTCAGTGAACATCCCGGCTGGCCTGTCCCGCTCTGCAGCCCGCCAGCTGGCTGACAGCCAGCTGAGTCCAGTGGTCCAGGTGGGAAATCCTTCTCCTGCAACGGGGCTTCTGCTCCCGGCCTGTCCCCGGGACACAGGGCTTTAGGACCGCAGGCCCTGCCGGGCTCTTCCCGCTCCCGCTAGCTTGGTGCTGGCCTGGGCAGCTGGGTCGCCGGGGCACTGGGGGACGTGCCTGTGAGGCAGGCGGGGTGGGCTGGAGGGGACAACAAAGGGCGCCAGCACATCCTGAGGGCGCGGTGCTCTCACTGATGAGCGTGTTATCCACCTGCACGTTCCCCTTTTGTGGCAGCACCCTCAGCTGAGGCAGTTCCTTCTCACCAACCTGGTGGAGGTGGAGGGCCGCTACGTCTGGCGTGTGAACCTGGAGGCTATCTCCCACCACTTGGAAGATATCATGAGCTTTCCTGTCTTCCACAAGCCGTACCCTGGCCCCACACTCTTTTTGGGAGGATCCAACTCACCCTATATCAGGTGGGACCGGAAAGAAGTCCGTGGTTTGACCCCTTGTGATCCTCTGCAGCTGCTGAGAGTGCGAGGAGGTCCCAGGAGGGGGGAGGTCCTGGAGGGAGCCCGGTGCCTCCAGCAGCCGGTGACACCAACATGCTGGAGAGCGAGGAGGAACCTGGGGGCAGCCCCAGGCCTTCCCAGCAGCGAAGGGAGATGTGGTCAGACCTGGCATAGCCCTCGGCTTGGGGAGTGTGAGGGCAGGCATTTGGACAGACCTCTGACCACACCTCCCATCTTGTGTTCACTCGTCTTGCAGTTCCAAAGACTATCCAGAGATCCAGCGCCTCTTTCCCAAGGCAGATATCCAGTTCATTGAAGGTGCAGGTCACATAGTCCATCAAGATAAATTTGAAGAATTCATCACCGCTGTCCTCAATTTCCTGCCAGCACCATAGCCCTGGGGACCAGGGTTTCTGCAAGCGTTGTGTGAGACCCGAGGAGCCCTGGGTAGTGGCGCAGGGCTCCTGGGCTCTGGGAAGAGAGGCTCAGCCCGGACCAGCTGCCCCCTTTGCAGTTCTAGGACTTCTCCCATTCCCGCACACATGGAGCCGGAGCTGAGACACGCTTCCACGCCCATCCCTCTGAGCTGTCCTGCACGCTCACTGGGACACCCGCGGCGCTGGCCCAGGCCGCAGCCTGCCTGCGCTGCAGTGTTTCAGACACTAGGAGGGGGCAGGAGAGTCCTCTCCTTCCCTACCGCCAGACCACCTGGTAGTGGAGCCGCAGAACTTGCAATAAACCTGACTCCATGCCAAGGCAGAGAATGGTTTGGATGTGGCTGTGGAGGAGAAGGGGAGCAGTGGTGGGCACAGGAATGGGCTCGGGCTTACCTGAGGGGATGCTGGTGGGACTGGGGTGTTAGACATGGGTTTAAGGAACCCTCATGGCTCCCAGAGGGAATCACATCCTTCCTCCGCCTCCAGGCGGCGTGAGGACATGGAGGGAGCTGCCTCCTGAGCAAGGCAACGCTGTGGGCCTGCGAGGGGGAGCTGCAAGGAAGGAGCAGTGGGAGCATGGACACCCGCCCTGCTTTGGGCTTGGTGGCCTGGGTAAGCAAAGGCTTTGCGTTCGCTTTCTTTCCCGAGGGACTCAGCCTAAGGAGACGGAAACCTGGGGAGCACGCAGACTTGGGGCAGAAACTCGAGATGCCGAGGGACAGCAGGGCAGGAGGCAGCTCTGCTGTTGCATCCCCCTCGTGCCAGAAAGGACAAATCCCAGCTCTCGCACAACTCTGGTAAGGGCTAGAGGAGACACTGTCACAGAATATCCGCATTGGAAGGGACCCGCAAGGATCATCAAGTCCATCTCCTGGGTCCTGGTGTCCCAGCGGTGCAGCGAGCAGATACACTGAGCAGTCACAGGCCTCCAGGAGCGCAGCCCCAGGCAGCGCGTGCCCAGCCACCCCCAGGATGGGCACCCCCTCTGAGTTCTGCCCTCCCACCTTGCTCCCAGTGGCCCCAGTAGCTGCTGTTGTGTTGCGTTCCTGCTGGCCGTAGTGACTATCCACCCACCATGGGCTAGAGGCAAAGAAGAGGTGCTGTCTGATGTTAAAAACCCTTTATTAGATGACAGGGGAGTCAGAGACGGGGTGGAAGTGGCTCTCAGGGATCTGTCATGGCTGGGGAGACGCTTGCTTCACAGGCTCTGTTTGGCAACAGTAAAGAGATGTTAAGCAGGTTTGCATTTAGTGCTCTACTGCCAGGTATCTGCTGCTCCCTGGCAAGAATTTGCTCAGGGAGAGGTTGCAAGCCATAAAAGGAAAGGAGGAGAGGAGACCATGGACTATTTTATTCCAGGGCTGAGGTTGCCTAGCAGAGGGGGCAAAAGGAACTGGTTCAGAGATTGTTTTTCTACAGAGAACACAGTTTTTGGCCTTTACTCCAAGGACAGAAAAGGAAATTTTCCTTAAGTGCACCTCTCTGAAGCAGAGCTGAATTCCCCTTGAGTTTGAGCCTTCTGCTGTGTCACTCCCAAAGTCAAACACTTTCTCTGTCCATGCCTTTTTTTTTTTTTTTAAGCCCATTGGAGAACATTAGACCAAGAAGCCCCTGAAACATGGGCTACCAAAACAACTTCCTTGAGCACCTATCTCCTGTAGCCAGCTGGGAGATGGGGAGCAAGTCAGGCCAGTGCCTGGCACCTACTACCAGCACCCGTGTCCTTTGGGCATACAGCCTAAGCCGTGTGGTCTGGAGCCAGGAGAGATGGGGAATTTCTCCCCGCTCCTGCCCTCTGACAAGATCACCAGGTTTGGGGCACAGAGAAAAGGCTGCTGTAGAGGTGTGAGGTGACGATACTCACGGCAGGCAGGCAGATCAGTGGCCTGGGAAGAGGTAGAACTTTCTGAGCATCGTAGTCCTTTCTTGTGTTGGCAACTGCTGAGGGAAGTTTTCAAAGGAACATTGGACCTGGGGTGAGAGAGTGGGGAGAAATGAGGACACTCCCTTCCCAGCATGGGAACAGTGCAGACAATCAGGAGGCATTCCCAGGAAGGTGTCCGGTGCCGTGGGCTGCGCCACCACTCCGGGCTCCCACACATCCACCACGCAGCATGATGCTGACACCCCTGGAGATCCAGCTGATTTTCCAGGCCAAACCAGAGCGCCTGGACGCCCTTTCCTCAGGAGCTTGCTCCTGAGGCCTGCAGAGGAACGGCCTGCCCTGGCCAGAGCTCTGCTTTGAGCTGGGCCCTGCTCCCAGAGCAGTATCTCTAACCACTGCACAGCTGCATCTGCATTTGACTGCAGAGCCTCACCTTTCGGAACAACTCCTGCAAGTCACTGTTAAAGGCATGGTTTCGAAACTGCTCTACCAGTTTCTGGATAAAAAGGGAGCCTGTTACTGGGCTTCTCCAGGAGACAGTATCTGGGGAGACAAAAGATGCCAAGTGTCATTTCTCTGGTGTTCTCCACTGCCACAGTGATTAACACCAGGTGCTACAGCAGGAAACAGGGTCACCTTCTCTGGGATATTTGTATTTGGCCTATCTGACCTGCACGATAGAGAGTGGGAAAAGGACAGAGCATCCCAGGGAGGCTGGCTGTGATATATCTTCTTCAAGCCTCTCTGCCCTTCCTGCTGCCAGCCACACTCCTGATGTGTGCCGACTGGCATGGTATGGAGCCATCTGACCGAGCCAGACTCCATGCAGGAGAAGACAGTTGTCCCCAGCCAGTCGCTCCCTGGGACCCATGGCATAGGAAATGGCAACCCTGTTCCCCTCGCCTCCCCTCAGACAGGAGAGCTATCTCCCAGGAATTGCTTACCAGGTGTGGAGGAATATAAAGTGGCAAAATCACTCTCCAGGTGAATTATTCTGACTTTTCTGCCTTGCAGCATTGCAGTGTTCATGCTGTCTGAGCTGAGAGCAGGCACCTCAGGGATGGTTGAGTCGGACACCAGCACCAACCCTACGTTGTCTAGGAAGGCAGGGCCAGCCATCAGTAGTGGGGTGCCCCAACCTCACCCCATGCTTGGGGCAGACTTGCCCTGGGAGAGCCTGTCTGGCTTGCTCACCTGACAGGCACCCCATAGTGGGAACTCACCTCCGCGGCAGGACTGGATAACCACCACCTTGGGTTTGCCAATCAGCGCCTCGCAGTGCTTGTTGTTGAAGTTCTCATAGATGGTGTCGAGGGAAAGGATGTCTGTGGTCTCATCTGTGCTCTTGGTCCCGCAGAGCCCAGTCCTACGTCCGTGGGACATGAACACCAGGAAGGTGCTGTCGGAGGTCAAATGATCTTTGTGACCTGCAAAATCCTTCATGACCACGGCCATCTCCTGAAAGCCACAAGGAAGGAGCATCAGCCACCTGTGATCAGCTGCGTGGAGATCCAGCCACCAGCTGTGAGCAGGAGCCGCTGCCACTGGGGACAGAATTGTCCCCACGGTGCCTGACCCCCTCCGTGACCGTTGCACACAAGGGTCTCTGCGCTGTTTGTGGGGCCGGTGCCAGCTGCTTTGTACAGTCCCTTACCTGGGAAGTTAAGTTTTCATGGAAGTCCACCCTGTAGCCCAGCCCCTCCAGCAGCTTCGTCATCTCCTTCACATCCACTTCAGCCCCCTTCCGCTGGCTGAGGTGCTCAAACTCTGTGTTGCAGATGAGCAGGGCCCTACGGGTTCGTGTCTCCCGTGGCAAGTGGATGGGATAGATCTGTGAGGAGGGACAGAGGTGGTGCTCAGCTTTGGGTGGTTGCAGCAGAATTTTCTTGGGAAAAGAGCAGAGAAGGCCCACAGACACAGCACCCACACCTCCCTTTCCTTGGGGCATCTCCCCAGAGCTCCTGCTCCTGGGCCAGGGAGGACCCTTGGTAGCCCTCGCCCACTGTAGTGGAACGGCTGGTCCGTGCTCCAGCCCTCCTCTCATCTCCTCCACCCACAGCACCTGATTTCCCTCCGCCTCCTGGATGCGCTGGTACTCGCTTAAGGAGCACTGCCGGATCCACTGCTGGCCCTGGATGCTAACGGGGGGCTGCACACCAGGGGACCCTGTAAACATAAACTCCTGCGGTTACACGGGGAAGGACGAGCAGGGACTGTCACAGGGCGTGGGTGGGCAAGCAGAGCCAGACTCTGCTACACGGTTGTCCCTGTTCAGTCCCACGGGGGACAGCCACCCAAGAGCCTTGTCATCGCTGCGTGGCAACAGGGACCCGCTGCCACAGTGCAGTGACGCTGTGAACTCCCAGCTGCTCCCACGTCTCCCTCCAGCACCCTGCAGGAGGCGCCCAGCACCTCAGCATGGCTGGGGCAGGCCGCAGCCCCGCATCTCTCACCTGAGCCAGTGGCTAGGCCCAGCTGCTCCACCAAGGTGTGATCATGCTTCCTGAGGCTGTCGATGAAGATCTTGCTGGCCTTCGAGCCCTTCAGGCGCACAGTGTCTACGAGGCAACGGGCCTTGTCGCTTGTCACTGCGTTGCCTTCCTGTACCTCATCCACTTCCGCCTGGCTCAGCACCTTGTGGGCCAGGAGGTCATCCAGAAGCTTGGAGATCACCGGCTTCCTCACACGATCCACGAAGTCCGCCCGCACCTTCAGCAGCTCCTGGTCTGCAGGGTGGCCCTGTCAGCACCCAGAGCCCGCGGGCCACAGCTCTGCCGCCCCACCGCCCGCCCCAGGCATCCCCTCGTCCCCCTCACTTCCCTCAGCGCTCACCCCTCACCCACCCCAGGGTGTCCCTACCACTCCCCCAGCTGCTTCCCCTACCCCGGGCGCTTCCCGTACCGCCACCCACCTCTCCCCGTTACCGCACGGCCACGGAAAGCACCCCAGGGGACACATCCCTGACGCGGGGCTGTGCCCTGGTCCCCAGCCCGCACACCAGGGGCTCAGCAGGGCGGGCAGGACCCCGGCAGGGCCCCGTCCCCCCGAGCCCCAGCCCCGCAGGCTGTACTCACCCGCCATCACCCTCCAGCCTGCTGACGGGGCGCCAGCAGCCGTTTAGGCTGAAATAACCGAAAGCAAACACAAACCGCCGGACTTCCTGCTTGGACCGCTGCCACGGCCCGCCCGAGCCCTGCTGGTCCCCGCTGCCCGGCACCAGCACACCTGCGGGCCCGCTGAGCACGGCACCGGGGCCCCCCCGCCCCATGGGGACGGGACGGGACGGGACGGGACGGGACGGGACGGGACGGGACGGGACGGGACGGGACGGGACGGGACGGGACGGGACGGGACGGGACGGGACGGGACGGGACGGGACGGGACGGGACGGGACGGGACGGGACGGGACGGGACGGGACGGGACGGGACGGGACGGGACGGGACGGGACGGGACGGGACGGGACGGGACGGGACGGGACGGGACGGGACGGGACGGGACGGGACGGGACGGGACGGGACGGGACGGGACGGGACGGACGGGACGGGACGGGACGGGACGGGACGGGACGGGACGGGACGGGACGGGACGGGACGGGACGGGACGGGACGGGACGGGACGGGACGGGACGGGACGGGACGGGACGGGACGGGACGGGACGGGACGGGACGGGACGGGACGGGACGGGACGGGACGGGACGGGACGGGACGGGACGGGACGGGACGGGACGGGACGGGACGGGACGGGACGGGACGGGACGGGACGGGACGGGACGGGACGGGACGGGACGGGACGGGACGGGACGGGACGGGACGGGACGGGACGGGACGGGACGGGACGGGACGGGACGGGACGGGACGGGACGGGACGGGACGGGACGGGACGGGACGGGACGGGACGGGACGGGACGGGACGGGACGGGACGGGACCCGCAGCGCCCCCTCGGCGCTCCTCACAGGGCCCGCAGCCCTCAGAGGCCGGGCGCGGCCCGCCCCGAGGTGATGGTGAAGGGCCGCGCGCTGATTGGCCGCGGCGAGACGCGCTGTGATTTCTCATTGGGCGCCGCGCGCCGCGCCCCGCCCCTCTCCGCGCGCCGCGCCTCGTCACGGGATAGGCTTGCGGGCGAGCAGAAGGGCGGCTGCCGGCGGCCGGCTCGGCGCTGGGCGGGGACGCGTTCCGCTCGCTCATTGGCCGGCAGTGCCGGCGGCGCCGGGCGCCGATTGGCGGCGCCGGGCGGGGCGGTGGGGGCAGGGCGGGGAGCTGCACGCGGCACGGGCGGGAGCGGCGCGCGCCGACCCAGGTGAGGCCCCGGGGGGCTCCGGGGGACCGCGGGCGGGGCGGCGCGGGCCGGGGCCGGGGCCGGGGCCGGGGCCGGCGCCGGCCTCCTTCCCTCCCTCCCTCCCTCCCTCCCGGGGCAGGCCGCCCGGTGCCGGCCCCGCCGAGCCGCAGCCCCAGGCCCGGGAGGCTCCGGGCCCTGCCCTCCTCGCGGCGCCCCCTCCCTCCCCCCCAGCGCCGCTGTCCCCCCGGGAGGGCTCCGCCAGCCGCGGCGTTTGCGTGCCGAGAGCCGGGGGAACAGCCCCGCGCCGCCGGGGAGCGCCAGGGCCGGGCCCTGCCGGGCTGCGGGGGCCGCGGAGCGCCGCTGGGCCGGCCCCGGCAGCCCCTGCCCTGCGTTCGGTTGTGTGCGCGGCTCAAAGCCGCCCCCGTCCCAGCGGTGGTGCAGGCGGCGGGGGCGATGCCCGCAGGGGTTCCCCTGCCGGCGGCTGCGTCTCGCCGAGCTCCCCTCGGCACCGGGTTCCGGCCCTCCGGCTGCCGGGGACCCTGCCGCGAGGCTCCCGGAGGTGCTGCCGTGCGCGGGGCAGGGCCGCTCCCGCTTCCCGTCCGTGTCCGCAGCTTGTCCCGAGAGGGGGAGTCGGTGCCGGGAACCGGCTGGTCGGTAAAGAAAGGAGGCCAGGGATGAAACGAGGTAGTTCCCCGGGCACGCGTGGGGTTGAATGGGAAGAGTGCGTGCGGTTGTGGTGGAAGTCCCTGAGCGCTGTCTCGCAAGGAAATCCAGCAGCATAAACTAACCCGGAGTATTTTTACACGGGAGGAAGGCGAGCAGGAAAACACCTCCATGCTGTATGCTTGCACATGCTCCCAGGGCGAATACGTCGCAAGGAATTCATAACTAGCAAGCGACTACAAACAAAAGTTTGTACCTTTTTCTTCCGCCCTTGCTGGCCCACCCTCCAGTGCGGCTTCATTCAGCCGCGGTTCTCCGTCTGTTGGAGGGTTTCGGGATTTGGATGTGGCCTCACCATGGCACTGCCGTCTGTCGCGGTGCGCAGGGAAATGTCAGCATCTGGGCCTTTGGACAGCGCTGAACGGAGGAGAGAGCCGATTTAAAAAATTACCTTGCTCCTAGCAAATTAGGTAACAGATTAGTTCCTGCTGCTGGCAGTCCCATCTCACCCCCCAGGACATCCACACCGCTCCTGAGCCGGGAGGAATTGATCTGCGCGCCCCGCTCCGATGCCGCCGCGTCCCGCTGCCCCTCCCGGCCGTCCCGCGGAGGCGGCTGCTCTCCCGGCGGCCCGAGAGGATAGGATTTCCCTGCGGAGGGGTCAGATGATTAGCTTATAAATAGTAAATGCCCGTTCGGGCCTACTTCGAGTGGCGTGGTTGGGCCGCGGCCTCGCTCCCCGCGCCGCCGCTCTGCTTGCCCGCGGAGCGCAGCCTCAGCCGCGCCTCGGGGTGCGAGCCACCTCTGAGGCAGTAAGGGGGACGTTCCGTCCGAGGTGGTGAACTTCTGCCAGCGTCGGCCTTTGAGGAAGGAAGCTGCCCCGGTGCGAGACACTTCGGCTCTGCAGCCAGAGCTTTGCAGCCGGTTGGAGAGGCTGCGGCCGCGGCGATGCCCTGCGCCGCTGTTACACGCTGAGGTGGTCTCCGGTTACTTGCTGGTGCATTTAACTGGGAGCCCGAGTTGAAATGAAACTAGAACACATTTAGTGGTTGAATTCCACGTGATACGAGCCCATTTTCCTGCAGGAGAGTGTTTGCTCATGTGGGGGAGCCCTCTTCTGCCCGACCTTCCTCGAGCTGAGGTTTTGTCGTGGAGCCGTACCCGGCTTTGCCCCTGAGCTGGGGGAGCCCCTTCCCCTTCTGCAGGGAGCTGCGCTGTGCTGGGGACCAGGAACGGCTTCGCGTGGGGTGTGCTTTGCAGCATCCCTCTGCAGGCCAGATTGCTCTGTGTGGGGTAGGTCTGAAAGCAGCGCCGTGCCTTTCATGGCATGAAAGTGCATTTCATGGCATGCCTTTCATGGCATGAAATTTTACGTGGCAGAAGCAAAGCTGAGCAGGTGGCTCCTGCTCTTTGCAGTGGCAATGACTTTGTTGTTGCTTTTTGTTTTGACTTGGTTGCTCTTTCTTGGTTGAGAGATTACCTCAAATTCCTTCTTCAAGAGGGGGGAAGCCTGCCCACAACACATCCCTAGAGAGGAGAGTTACACGTTGGTATATTCTGATCTAACTCACATTAAGTTACCAGCCTCGGAAGCTTCCTTTGCTGTTGTGTTTATCTGCAGGCACCTTATTCCTTTTAGCCTTTGGTTTAGAGCAATGCCAGTCTTCCTTCCCTTGTGGATTGTATCCCTTATCTTCTAGGTGGAGCACTTGCTCAGCAGCACGCTTGATACAGCTGATCTCATGCACTGGAAACCCCGTGAAGGTCAACTCTGCTGGATGTGCACAATGAGTTTTGCGTTTGCCAGCACTTGTTTTCCTGGGGAAAAAAAAAATGTGGCGCTCTCTCTTGCAAGGATGCAGAGTCGGTCGGGCCGGAGGACTGGCACGGCGTCCTTGGGAGGGCTGGTGACGAGGACTGAGAGCGAGCTCAGCCTCGGAAATGGGCTGGCCAGGAATGGGGCGGATGGGACTGTTCCGATAGCGGCCCCGTGCTGTTCACCTCTGCCTGAGGCTTCGCAAGAAGCCGAGTCCGGTGGCATTTGCTGAGGCAGGCGACTGCTGACCGCAGGCAGCTCCACCCCTCTCTGGAGGATTCCGTCCTGGCAGCAGAAACATGGGTGGAAAGTGCTCGCGACTTATCTGTTTGGGGGCAAAGTCTTGTAGCTGAACTTAAGCCCACATTCATGGCAGTATATCCTCTAGAGCTTTCTTCCGTTCCATGGCTCGAGCAGCGCTGACTGGGGAGCGGAGTTGTTCCATTTCCAGCCCGGCCAGTTCTTCGTTGCAAAATGAGGTTTTGGCATTGCTCGCTCCAGCAGAGTGTGCAGGGACACGGCACTGCTTGCGAGCGACAGCTTTATGGTAAGGACCCTCCAGAGCCAATTCAATTGCTTGCTCTTTGCCAGTCTTTCTCTGATGTTCTCTGTTGAAACTGAGAACTGCTCGGAGCAAAGGGTGCAGTTTGCGTTGTTTCTTCTGGAAGCTTCAGAGGCTTTTTTGTGTTTCAGCCTAGGAACTCGTTAAAGTAGCCAGCTTTCTCCTAGTGGTTGATTTTCTCGTGGCAACCCAGCATCAGTCTATTCAGTTGCCTCTGTTATTTCAACTGTACTGCCTGCCTTCCCAATATTACTGTTATTATTTTTTTTTAAGCCTTTCAAAGTAATCCGCGGAAGCACACTTTGTTGCTGGTGCATGACTGGCATGCAGCACCCAGCACCGTGCGCGCAGCGTGACGCAGCCGGGCAGGAGTCCGTGTAGCTATTGTCATGTGGGAGAGAAGCTGCTGCCTCGCTGAGCGTCTCGTTTACGAGGCATTACGCCCGGGTTTGAGGCCACCTCACCGAGGGCGCTCGGCGAGAGCGCAGCCGGCCCCGGCACAGGCAGGCGCCTGCTGCGGCACAGCTCGCCTGGCAGCACCGGCACCCGGTGGGCTTCGTGCGGCCCGGGGTGCTCGGGTGTAGGGGCCGGAGGATGTCTGGAGCCCTGCAGTTGTTGCTTCTCACCCCAATCGACATCGTCTCAGCTTGTGCTTGCTTCTGCTTTCTGACCTGACGGCATGCCCCACTCCTACCTCCCACCAGCTGCAGCTGCCCCGGTGCCTTTGGGCACATCTCTTAGCCCGTGGGAAATCCAGGCTGCCACAACAAAACGCTCCAACCTTAGTGAAAACTTCGAGCAAGCCCGGTGTGTCTGGGTGCAGGCTGTCCGGGTGCCTGCGCTGCCCCGACGGTCAGACTTGGGTAGGTGGAAATCAGCCTTTTGAGGCAGGGAGGCTGTGCTCGGGCGTGTTTCTGTTCCCTAAATGGAGCAGCCCGAGCGTTAAGGGTGGGATGGCTGTGTTTGGATGTGGGGAGGACAGCAGTAACGTTCTTCTGGTGAGCTTCCTTCGGTGAGCTCCTCTGGAAGTATCAGAGATTTCTTAAGAAGCTTTCTGCTGAGGCTGTGCCAGCTTTACCTCCCCAGCAGCCCACACTTGAGTGTGGTTGTTGAAGCTTTTGGAGCGCTGTTGTCAACCTTTCTGTGCCCTCGGGTAGGTCCGGGGCTTTGGCAGCCCCTGGTCCTTCCGCAGGGCTCCTTCCGTGTGCAGCGATGGACGCCAGGGTTTGGCAGAGCCTGATGCCTCTGGCTGCGGGAATTGCTCCCTCGGATGTTACAGCTCTCGTTTGCTTAAAGCTGAGGTCCCAGTGACGTGGGGAACCACCGAAGAGCGTGTGATCTGTGCCAGCTCCTGGGCAGCCCTTCCCCTCCGGTCCCACTGGGTTGGGACCCCGCAGGGGGATTAACTGCCTCTCCTGGGTCGGGGGTATCAGCTTTGCTTTCTGAGGACTTGAATCTTTTGTGCTTGCAGACAGCGTGCCTCATTCTGCTCTGCAAACATCTCTCTCACCTGCGCAAGGCTGTTCATCACCTGCCTGGTGTGCAGGGGAGAGCTCTCGCTTCTGGAAGGTGCCAGCACCTAATGTCTCTTGTCAGGGGAGCTGCTAGCCTGCGTTTTTCCTTTCCACACCCTTCACAAGCGGCTGACAGGGGCAGCCACCCGGGGAAAGGGGAGCTCCCCGTGCCCTGCGTGCCTTCGCTGGGGGCTGGGAGCTTGGCCACGGATGTGTGCGAGCCCGGCGAGGGTACCCAGGATGAGGAGACACCTCGGCACCGCTGGGCTCAGGTGCGTGCTGGAGCTACGCGGTGCGGTGCCCCCGTACAATGACTTATTACCAGATCTCAGGGAGTTTTATCATCCCCGGGACGGCCCAATGCTGAGGGCCCTGTGTATCCTTCCCTACCCCAGCTCCTGGCTGCTGCCCTTTCTAAGGGCCTTGTTGCTTCTAACTCAGAAGGTGAAAAATGTCTCGGGCTCTGAACGCGTTACTGATGTGTGCTGGGCTTTGATGTCCGCGACCAGCTGCCTATGGGAAGAGGAAGTCCCTTGATTTCAAAGGAGAAGTGCTCGTCTAAGCTGTGAAGTCCCTATTTTCTGGGGGGTTTTGAACCTGTAAGACGTCACCGCAGTGGCCGCTGTCACCAAAGGCACGCACGGGGCGTTGAGCAGGAACACGCGCCCTGGTTGGAGGGCCCGAGGTAAGGGAAGGGCCGTGGCGGGACACTCCAGGGGCTGCAGGTACGTCCAGAAATCCCTGAGCGAGTCCCAAACTTTCCCTCTAGCTTTACCAGATCGCAGCACGGCACGGGGCGGCGTCAAACGCTGCTCGGTTCAGGAAGCCTTACAGGCGCTATCCTCAGCGGTGGTGCCTTGAAGAAAGGTGTTGCTGCAGCTGCTTTGCTCCAACCCTTCTGCTGGTGTCGGCCCGGCGGTTGTGACCGCTTCGGTCCTGCAGGTGGGCGTCTGCGGTGCCAGCCATGGTGCAGGGGCCTGGGGGAGGCAGCGTCTTTTGGAGGTTTGTCCCGGGCTAAATTGTTCCTTTTCTCATCTCTGAGTGCCTGCATAACGCGGTGGCACCCTGAGCATCGGTCTGCCAGCCCGCAGGGAAGCCCCTGCAGTGCCCGGAGGCGAGTACACGATCAGAGGAGGAGCTGAACGGGCAGCGCTTCTGGATGAGGAATCGGCCGTGCCCTTTAGCGTGCCTGCAGCTCACTCGGGCCAGCACACAAGGTGTCGTGGTGCTCAGTTTGGGGTGCCTCAGAGGCATGCTGCAGGCAGCACGGGCTGGGCGCGGGGACCTGGGCAGTGGGTGCAGGGCTGGTTGTGCCAGCGGGCAGGCGACTCGCACCGCTCCCTCCCGTCCTTTGCACCTTCTTGGACTGACGCGAGATAATTTCTTACCTGCTCTGTTCTTTGCTCTTTCCCCTCTCTTATTTTAAAAGTTAATGCATGCTGCCTGCTGGCTCTGTTCCCTGTTGTCCCTCTCCCGGGAGCGTCACCCCTGGCATGCCAGCGGGCAGACCGATTCCCCTGCTGCCTCTGCCTCCCGTTCCCATCAAAAGGGGGTGGCCAGGTGCCCCTGGATGCTGGGTAAGAGAATCCTAGACAGAGCTGGCTTTGCTCAGCAAGGAGAGTAAATGGAGATTGTTTTCATGTGATAAAACCGTTCAATGCAGAGGTTCTGTGCAGATAATCCGACTGCCTCATTAGAAAGCAGGGTGCAGAGCTTTCACTGCAGTTGCTAAATGAGACGAAAGAGGAAGCAAAAGAGTTTCAGTCCTGTAAAGCGAACTAACAGTTTTGTTTGATAAAGCGCACGCTTAATGAAAAGTAACCCCCCTCCCTCCCTCTCCCCTTCTCTCTCCCCCTCCCTCTCTCTGCTGCATCAATAGCTCTTTCTGCTAGAGGAATTTCCAGCAGTGTGACAAACGGTGCGACCTGTGGGCTTGTCTTCTCTTTTTTGCAATACAAGAGGAAGTTACTTGGACTTCTCGGGAAAGGTTCAATAGGTCTGCTCCTCTAGCAGGAGGAAGTCACATTTTTGGCATATTTTACTAATGACGAAGCAGCCAAAACCAAAGCCCGAAGGAGCACCCGATTGGCATGGCAGAGTTCCCTGGAGCGCAGGGCACCCAGCGGCAGGATCCCGGTGTGCTCGTGCTGCAGGTGGCCGTGCTGCTGCTCCGGCTTCCTCTCAGTGCCCCGAAAAGTCACAGAGCTCCGGAGTTACTGGAGCGAGGACTGGGAAGCAGGATGCCTCTTCCAGCACCGTGCCTCTGACTCCTCTCAAAGCCCCAGCTTTCCGCTCTGCCTGTTTTTCATTACTGCTGGTATCCAGAGCTATTGTGTTGCAGCCCTGGGTGCTAGCTTGTGTCGCAGTGTGCGTGTTGAAGTGAATAAGCGGTGCTGGGGAAAATCTGGCTTCAGCTGAAACTGCTGCTGGGTCTGCCGCTGCTTTCAGCAGGCCTGGGATGTCAACTGCTCGTGTCAGTGAGGCGCTGGCGTGCAAAAGGTGGCTGTCTCAAATTTAAGGAAAAAAGAAAAAAATCCCATTGCCTTCTGAGATTTTTTTTTTTTTTTACATCAGCGAGCCTGATGTATTTCATTTTTGGCCTAGATCTCTTAGAGGCAGGAATTCAGTGCTGGTGAGTTTTAGTGCAGTCAGTTACTTAAGGTAAGTGATCGCAGTCACTGCTCCTAGCGTAAAAAGAAGTTTGTGCGGATTGCAGCAGATGAGTGTAAATCCTTTGGCTCCTTTTAGCATTGAGCTTTTCGTGTGACTGTCCCCGTGCCCTGTCCGGGGCAGCGGGGAAGGGGCTCTGGGTGTGAATTTGTGCAGCTCATACTGTCAGATAAGCAGGGGACTTGCTATATATATCGAATTGCCTTCTCTTTCCTTTTATTGATTGGCTGGGGATTTCCCTTTCTAAGCGTGTCTGTTGAGAGGACGTCATGGGCGGTACTGTTTTTAGAAGCAGTTAAGCTCATGGTAGAGGGCAGGGACCATAGCAATTAAGCTCACCTGAATTTGCTGTCCTGCCCCATGGTTGGAGCTGAGTCGGTTCATGAAAGCAGGTGAGCGTGTGCAGCACAGTCCCTTGACGTGATTTTCACTGCTAAAGCACAGAACTGTTCTGAAGGCTCCAGATACCTGGACGTGAAGGAAGACCGGGGACTCCAGTCTGATCTTCTTAAACCAGAGACTTCTCGGGACTGGGGGTGGGAAGGGGGAATCCTTAAAGGCCGAGGTGGGTGTTGCTTGGGATTGGGAGGGCGCGATGAGAGACCCAGCCTGGCACGAGCCTCTCAAGAGGCAGGGTGCAGAGCCCCGTGCCGCGTGCGCCTGGCTGGGGACCGGGAAAGGGGAGGTGGAGGCTCCTGTAGTTTAACCAAGCGCCCGTAGGCAGCTGAGCCACCGAACCCTGCGGTGTCGCGGGACAGGTGACGTTACAGGGTGTCCGGTCACCGGGACTAACAGCAGTACTGGTTTTCTTTCAGACACTTTCCACTGACTGTCACAGCTGGGCTTTGGGTGCCGGCAGGTGGGTGCCAGCTTAGATGCCAAAGGCGCCCTGCCTGGCCTCCGGCTCTTACCGGGGGGTATGGTTCTCCCGTCAGTCCTGCCCTCCTCCTGCTCGCGGCAGGCAGATGCCTTTGACACCCTAAGACTTGTAAAATAGCACCGGATGGGTATGTTTATGTACCTGTGTGAAAGTAATAGGAGTTGTACCCCTAACACCAGCAGAATCTGGGCTGAGTTTGTGCTGCTGCTGTTTAGTCGGCGTTATTTTAAAATACCCAGGTTGTTGGTAGGAGCGCATCGCAGCCCAGGTGCCCCAGAGAGCTGTGAGCTCGAGGAAGCTGGGGAGCAGGGAGAGGTGGGATCGGCACATTTCAGGCCTTCTCTTTTGCTTTCCGAGCCTTCTGGTGCATTTGGGTCACATATTTCAGGCTTTTTTTTTTTTTTTTTTGACTTGCACTCACAAAGACCGTCTTTCAAAGAAAACGCCAGCTGTCAAGGACGTTACAAGTTGATGGGAATTAAAACGCATACGCTTCCGATGAGTAAGGAGAAATGAATGTTTGCAGGGAACCCAGGTTGAAAAGTGCTTCTCCAGCCTGGGGACTTGGGATGTGACCTCAGTAGCACAGTCACTGTTTCCTTGAAGCTGTTGCTGCTTCCTTCCTGAGATTGAGTTAAATCTGAGAGCCGAGCAGCACGGGGAGGTAACGGGGCTGCCGGAGGCTGGGGGAGCTCGGCCGCCTCCTCTGCTCCCCGAGGCACTTAGGGAGCAGCGCGTGTTCTCCAGGGCAGCCCAGCCCCTGAGAAACCCTCCCGGGGTCCTCTGCAGCCCCAGGCAGCGCCCGTGCTCTGGTGGGTGGCCGGGGCTCTGCGTTCCTCCCCGGCTCAGGCCCGGCTGCGGAGCTGCAGGCAGAGGATGGGGAGAGGCGGGCGCCTGGAGTGCAGCTGGGGCCGGTCCATCTGCACTGCTTTGGGTAGGGACCAGGCAATTGTTTGTACTTGAATAAAGGCCCGATTGTGACTTGAAACGTCCCAACTGCTTTTTTTAAAGAAAAGCAAACAGAACTGGAGAACAACGGGCTGGAGTTAGAGGGGGCGTTGGAAATGCTCACCGAAGTCACGCTGCGCTTCCCATCTCCCTTCACCCCGGGGCTGTGAAGTCCAGCGCGGAGCCTCAGCCTCGAGCCCCTTCTGTGCCTGGTCAGGAGGGTCCGGAAAAGGTCAGGAGGGTGGGGACGGCACAGGGGAGGTGGGGGCCCTTTGGGGCCATGGTTTGGGGTTTCTCCGAAGGCCACTGAAGTGAATGAGGGGCCTGCCTTGCCCTCTGCTGCTCTCAGCTTTTCCCCGGCTGTCACCGGAGACGGATCGATGCGGCGGTAACAGCGCGCGGGGCCGGTGCCAGTCCCTGTTCTCTGCCAGTTCCTCAGGAAGATGAAGGAGGTGGCAGAGGCAGACCTGGCAGGGGAGCATCCCCAGCATGCTGCTGCCACCTGGTGCCACCGGCAGCCCCCGGCCCCTCGGCAGCTTCACCTGCAGAGCGAGGTATTTCGTGGCGCCGCCTCGGCGAGAGAAAGGAGGTGCTCTGGGGTGCCTGCGGCTTTGTCAGCGGTCACCAATTTCCCCTTGAAACGGTGATTTTGCTGTCATTAATGTCAACAGTGGAGCTGATTGGCAGGCAGGCGTGCTGCTGAAATTAATTACGTGTAAACTCCTTGCAGTGGCGGATGGATGGCAGTGCTCTTCAGGGGTCTGGCAGGGCACGGGGCTCTGTCCTTGTCCCTTGTCATCCTGCACACTTGGGTCACACCTGGCTGGCCTCTTCCCCCAGAGGCATTTTTCAAATTCTGGTGGTGTGTTCCTCCCCCAGGCTCTAATCCCATCTGCTCATTTTCACCCTCCAGCTCTCTCCACGCCCCGTTCTCTGCCCCAGCATCCTTCCCTCCGTTCTGCTCCCTTCCTTCCCCCTCGGCCCTTCTTGCTTCTGCCTCGAAACTGCGGTGCCCCAGGGTGGCCGGCTCAGCTCAGGCCACCCCCTCTCAGCGCACTTGGCTGCTCTGCGCACACCTCCGGGATCTCCAAAGCTCCCATCTTCTTCCCCCCTTCTCTTTTTCTGCAGAGGATCTTGTTTCTTCCAAGACAAGAATATGAAATGCGGTGCCAGCGTCCCTTCGTGCCTCCCCGCAGCACTCTGCTCCTCTCCCTGCGGCAGGCACAGGGCCTCTTCGCACCTCTGCCCCCTTCCTGTCTCCTCTTTCATCTGCCTCTGAATCCTCGCCCTATGCAGTAAACTGTGTGGTCTCTTGCTTAAAGCAAAGCCACCTCTGCTCCTCTTCACCTCCCATGACTGACTTTTTCCCTCCTTCGTTACACCCCTCCCCCCCTGCACAGCGAGCTCGGGCTGACATCCCGTACCTCTCCAACCCATCCTTCCCCCTGCACCAGAACTGCTGATGCAAAAACCTTGAACTTGGCAGGCTCTCCGATTTATTCTCACCTCTTCACCACTCAAGAGGGTTCGGCTCCCTGGCTCCTGGAATCCCTTCCCTGACCTCGCTCTGCCCCTTCCCACCCTCGCTGCTGCTCCTCCAGCATCTCTGCTGGGATTCACCTGCTCCAGCACAGGGGGTACAGGCGGGGTCTGGCCGCCGCAGGTGGGCGAGCTGGCAGTGCCGTGGGGCGGCTTGGAGCAGGACGGACTTCAGACATCCTCACTGCACAGCTTCGCCTGGGCTGAGAGAACGAGGCTTGGAAACCGTTAGCCTAATCCAGGTACAGTTTTGAGGGCCAAAAGGTGAAGTCCTCCTTAGGAGGGTGCTGTGCAGCCAGAAGTACTTCCAGCTTCGGCAGCTTTCCCCTGTCTCTCCACGATCCTGCATGTCCCGTTCTGGCCTTTGGGTGCAATCCCCATGATGGAAGCCCGGGTGCTCCTGCTCCGAACCCAGGAGGAGCTAAACCAGTTTTCAGAGACGTCTTCTGATGGTTCTCCGTTAACATGAAACCTAACAGTCTCAGGGCGTTTTAATCACGAGCCAACCCTCCGATCAGGGAGGGCAGGAGCTTTGCGAGCTGTTACTTGGTAGCAGCTGCTGTCGTGGCGCTGGTGGAGCTGGGGCAGTTCAGCTCTGGGGCAGTGCCCGCGGGTCCGTGTCCTGCTCCTCGTTTGCCTGGAACTGAGGGGGTGAGACCGTCCCATCCCGTCCTCGGGGTGGGTGATGCTTGCACAGCGCTGCAGGGCCAGGGACAGCACCCTCCTCCACAGGAGAACGTTTCCTGCCTCCCAAATCCCGCAGGAACGCTGACTTTGAACGTGCAATTTGCTCTGTGATCCCAAGCCTCTGTTCTCCAGGTGCCAGCAGCCGGAGCTGCAGGGTGCTGAGCGCACCCCGGGCAGCGCTGCTTACCCAGAGACCTGTGGGGATTCGCTTAGTCAAACCTGGAAGAAAAGGTATCTGATCCATTTTAAATCCTGTAAGCTGTAAAAAGGCTGGCTTTGTCATAAGCTTGATGGAATTTATCCGATTCTGAAACTTCATCTATCAGTAATTGGATTGAGTTGTATCCTTGTCAGCAGAGTTGCCCAGAGCTGAGCATACTTTGCATAAATACTTAAACATATTGAGCAAGTTGTCTCGATGGTTTTTTAAGCTGCGTACACGAGCTTGTTTTGCTCCGGATTACTTTGGTCCCTCTGCTGTGTGCTTGCTGTCTGTGCTTTGGCCACCTGGAGGCAGCCCCAGTCTGGGCCTGGTGATGCTGGGGACAGGAGCACGATGCTGGGGACGGGAGCACGATGCTGGGGACAGAACTGCCCTCGGGTCACCGCCCAGTGCCCCATTAGGTATCGCTGTGGCAGGCTGCCTGCCCGCTCCTTGTTCCTGCTGCCCTCCTTCACCTGCCGGGTATTCTTGCTTTGCTGCATTCGTACCCAGCCCTGGTTATGCCCACACACAGGTAAATTGGGGTACTTCTCACTGCAGGGTGAGCTGAGTGCTTTGGCCCGCTTGCCATCATAATTAGGTATTGCGGTGATGGTTTTGAACCCTGGTAGCTTTTCTTTTGAATATTTATTGATCAGTAAAAGTAAAAAAAAAAAAAAAAAAAAAAAAAAATTGTTGTTGAAGACCAGCTGTTAGTGGCAGCAACCCTGGGACCTGCAGTTTTGCTCAAAATAACAAAGACTATCCCATACAATCTGCTTTGCATGTAACCAGGCGGTCTGACAATTGTATTTTTAGCCTCTAATTAGTTGAGAGGCCTGAGATGGCTGGTTTATTTCATTTGGGATCAAAATAAGGCTAATTGGACTCCTGGTTGTTTCTTCTAACATCCCCTGTTTAATAACGGGACCCTTTTCCCCCATTAAGTACATTAGGACTAACTGCACTGTTTTCACTGAAATTAAACCAAAACCTCAGCCTGGGGCAGGCGCTGAGCGTGGACAGCCTCGCTCCAGCTGCAAACAACCGCCAGCATTTCCTACGCAGTGCAGAAGGAGCCGCAGGAAGGGCAAGCTCCCACCTTGCCTGGGGTGTGTGCCGAAATCTGCCCCGGAGCTGTGCCCGTCGTCTGCTGCCCTTCCCACCTCCCTGAGCTCCATCAGCATGGGAAACCTCCCCACGTGCGTGTGGACGGGCGCAGCTCCTAAACAGTCGCGCTCCTCCCTCCCAAAGGACTTCACTCCCTGTAACGTGCCAGCGGCAGGTGCTCGCGGGGAGCTGCTCTGTGGTGCTTTGTTATTATTTATTCCCCGTTCCATAAGCCTACATCGCTGTAGTGAATCAAACTGCACCGAAGACAGGGCTGTTAAGGTTTTCCTGAGCTTTTCCACGCGGCTGCCATAAATAGGTGCTGGCTGTTTGTTTTCACAGTCCCGTGTGAGGCAGGCAGATGCAGAGAGCGAGTGTTTCTTCCCATCGTTGACAGCCTGTTTGCTCGTGGAGTCAGGTTTTTCACAGCACACACGCTTGATGCATGTGGACGTTGACTTGCAAAAGGGGGCAATTCAGGTGTTTGAGCCTGGAGCTGGAATTAAGAAAATTCCAGGGGAATTTTTCCTCCGAGGAGAATGGGACCAGGCTCTTCTGCAGCCCCAGCATTGCTCCCAGCACCTGCAGCAGGTGAGGGCAGAGGTTTCGAGATTAATTCCTGTCCCTGTCCAGTGCTGCTTCGGTCTCTGCCTCTCTGTTTTGCACTAACAGAGGCAAAGGTCCCTTGAGGAAATAACACCCTTGTGTAACGCGGTGTGCAATAACCCGCCTGAATCACGTGCGCAAGAGGGCTGTGGGGAGAGCAAATTAAGGTTTTATGAGAGCTCTCGACTCTGACACTTCCTTGTTATCTGAGGGCTTGGCTCCGAGATTAATAATCCCGGAGTAGGATACAGGCTATAAAAACATGAGAACAACGTGAATTGTTTTCCTGCTTCACCCAACCCAGGTCCGTTGGGCAGCATTGCGTGAGTGCTGGGGAGAGCAGCGGGCACCGTGCTCTCTTACCTCTTCCCCAGCTTCATCCCTTGCCTCTGCTCCCCTCGTTGTTTAATTTGGCCACCTTGGCTTGGGCATCGCCTGCGGCCAGGCCCGGGGAATCCCCCACAGCTGAGATTTTAGGGCAGCTTCCGACCTGGTGGGCTTAAGCAGGATTTTAGGGGAACCCGGCCTGCATGGCACGCTGCTGCGCTGAGTGTGTGACCTCTGGGGAGAGTGGGGCGGTGTGACAGAGGTGGGCAGCCTCCGCAAGGAGGAGGAGGAGGAAGCGGAGTAGGACC
Organism: Cygnus olor; assembly: GCF_009769625.2. NCBI lineage: Eukaryota > Metazoa > Chordata > Aves > Anseriformes > Anatidae > Cygnus > Cygnus olor. Next base: position 845,355 of record NC_049188.1, on the reverse strand, counting down.
ATGCCAAGTCCTGAGGCAGCAGACAACATCAGCGAGGACAGCTTTGAGATGCTGGTGGAGGAGCATGGGAGGCCGCGCGAGTGAAGCTGTCTGCAGTCCCCGGGCTGAGGAGGACAGCTGGAGGCCCGGTGCCTCCTGGTGCCTGCGGTGGCTCCCGGCTTCCACAGGTCCTCAGGAAGGCCTTGCCTGGTGCTGCCCCGGCCTGCCCGGGCCGCGGGAGGAGGCAGCCACGTTCCTGCACGCTGAGCTCACACCGAGCGGCCTCCTCTCGCCGCAGCCTGGGGGTGGCAGCTTGGAGGAACGGCCTGGTGCGGGCCGTATCCGAGGAGAGCTGCAGTTTGTAGCAGTTACACCAACTTCTCCAATGAGGGAGGAAGCGAGGAGCTGAAACAGCCATTAGCAACGATTTAATACATCGGTACAAAGCGTACAGCAGGAAAAGTACTCATGTGTCATTCAGCGTTATCAATAATTCAGATAGTTTCAGATTAGTGAACAGAGCGTATTAACGTTTTACTTCCCTGGCTAATTGTGCTGTTCACCTAATTTGTAAGTCCCTGCCTGGCAGCGACTCCTCCTGGTGGCATCGTAAGCTACCACCAGTTGTTTTTTCTCTATATGAAGTCTGGTGTAAGTGGCTCTTTTGCTAAATAGTGGGAAAATCCTTTTATAGTTAGAAAGAGAGAAATTGGATCAGGGTTTGATATCACAGTATTTGGCTTTTCCATTTTCCTAGGACAAAACACTCATTCCCATCGTTGTTTTTCATGCTTTCCTGAAACTTGTTAACCTGCTTTTAGATGTAAGGGAATATAGCAGATATGTTTTGAATCCTTTCTGAGGTTCCCTTCCTTTCTCATCATGTGCGTGGCAAGACATGAGAAATTAGCAGAAATTAGCTGAAGCACGAGGGCAGTTACTCCTTCCGGATGGCGCTGCTGTGGGCTGTGAGCCTTGGGGCAGGGCAAGAGCTCCCTCCAGCACGGCCTTGTTCCTGGATGACTTGCATGCTTCTTGTTCACGGGGAAGATTAAATTTCAGAAATGATTTCTCACTGCTGGCATTTGGCTTGGCCTTCTGACGTGTAGGTGTGAAACCTCACGTAATTCTGTGCTGGGAAAGAAATCCCAGGGCGGAGGGAAAGTGCTCAGTAGATGTGCAGAAACTCTGCTGTATCCGATGCAAAGCCTTGATGGTGAAAGGAGGAGTAAATCTCATCAAAGAGAAATTTAGACCCTCTCCAGTTCCACATTCGTTGACATTTGCATTTTGTCTGAGGAGGGAAAAAAATCTTCATATCAAATGGTGGCAAAACTTACTCAAGGCATCGAGCATCCCTGGAGCTTTGGCACAGTACAGATGGCTGCTCGCTGCCAGAGGCTGGGTTTGGTTGGTGAGCTCGAAGCCACCTTCAGGCTACACTTAAAACTGAATATTTCCAGAAAAAAAAAAGCCAGTAATATTTAAAAATTGGGGGGGAGTGCAAGCGACACGCGTGTGCTCTGCTTGTACGTACTGAGGGTGCTGCACAGACGCGTGAGTGGCACCAGGGGCATGGGCGCACAGTGCACAGCAATCGTGGTGATCCGAGATCTCAAATGTCTCACAAAGGCTCCTCCCCAGGTCCTTGAACCGTAACGACCAGGTCTTTCTTCCCTCGGCTCCCTCAGCGCGTGTTCCTCTGTAGAATGCCATGGGTTTTTCTGTCTCACTGAGCCGCCGCCATTCAGGGCAGTAGTTCAGCGTGTGCTTCATTGTCTGACAGGAGAATGTTTTCTCCCCAGCTCCTTTTCTCCTGCCCTTGGGTAACATAAAGACTGAAAAAAGTACTTCTCCCCCATTAATGAGCTTTCCAACTGTTAATTTTGAGGTTTGCCCTTTGTCAGAGCTAGAGGCTTGTACCGCTTGATTTCTTAAGTGGGCATGGAAGTAAAATAAGGTGGAATTTGGTGAGGAGGCTGTATCTGCTTCAGTCTTACACCCATGTCACCCACAGACACAGTTCAGTTTCTCTGCCAGAGCTCCTGTGCCATCCCCAAGGTGTTTTTCGCACCTCTGGAGCCCTGACCACCACGTGCTGGTGGGGAGCAGGTCCTGTGTGTAGTGGCTGACCCTTGGGACGTGGCGTCTCCCCTGTGATAACCATTCTGATACCCAGCATCTCCTGGAAAGGGCACAAAACAGAGGTTAGCAGCGATAGGTACAGGGCGCTGGCCTATTGCGCTCTTTTATTATTATTTTTTGTCTCTGTTCATACTGAGGTATCGTTGCTGTTGATCTGAATTTCTGCTCTGGGTTATCTTTTGTTTGCTGCAGGTGTGTTTCGTGGAACAAGAAGAGGAGACTGAGCTGTGATTGACCCAGGAGGTCCTGGACAGTGGCTGAGGATGGTGAGTATATATTCTAGTCCTCCTCTGTCCTGTGGTTTGTTGTTCTTTTTGTGTGGGTGTGTGTGTGTCCAAATATTGTGCTGCTCATAAATGTGAGAGAAAATACAAGAATTAGAAAGAAAAATGCTAAAGTATTGTGTATTATATATAATAATATAATACAGAGAGCTCTGTAGTATGTCTGCAGTCAGGATGCTGTTGGCAGGAAAAATTTACCGCTAAACTTGTTATTGAAATATACTGGCAAGCAAAGCAAGTAAGACTGGAATCCTCTTCTGCCTCCTTGGACTAGTGACATAGTCAACGATACTTTTTTTGTGGCTTACCAATTTATTTTTACTTTAAATGTAAAGTTGGGATTTCTCCTTCTGTTCCACTATCACCTCTTAATGAAGAGTTAACACCATGTTAACAATGTGTTTTGGTGGCACCAAAGTAGCAGAGATTTCACGATAATTTGTCAGAAAAAAATGTGGTTTAATAGAATCTGGAGGGACTGAAACACAGCCAAAATAGCCAGATTGCTGATAAACTTGAATAAGGTGACTCTAATGCCTCCAGCAAGAAATTATCCAAAGTAAGCGCCATCTGATGAGAAGTCTTGAGATCAGGAATGTTGAAAGATAGGGTGAAAGTGTCTCTAGGGCCGTGCTTTGAACAGGAATTTGAACGTGACGTGGTGATACACGTGTTTTGCAGTGGGTGGGCAGCAAGTCTGTGCATTGCTGCAGTAGCAGTATCGTGTTCAGCTTTGTACTCACTGCTGTCAGAAGCACATCATTATGTTGGAAGGAGAGCAGAGAAGAACAGCAGAAGCAGTCAAAGGGCTGGAAATTCAAACTGAGGACTTGAAAATTTAGGTTAAACATGTCAAAAAAAACCTGGCAGGCTGCTGAAGGAAACGGTGATATTTTCAGAGGGATTGTCCCCCATGTGATCAATTAACAACTGCAATAGAAAAGGAAATTTGCTGTCTGCATTAACTGAACTGTCAGCTCTAGTAGCATAGAATCACAGAATATACCGAGTTGGAAGGGACTCACTACAATCATCAAGTCCAGCTCCTGGCTCTACCCAGGACCACCCAAAAAATCAGACCATACGTCAAAGCCTTGTGCAAGCACTTCTGGACCTCTGGCAGCTTTGGTGCTGTGACCGCTTCCCTGGAGCCTGCTCCAGTGCCTGACAAGCCTCCTGGTGAAGAACCTTTTCCTGACAGCTCTTGTCTGAGAACAGCTTCCTGTTGTTCCCTTGGGTCGTCTCAATGGGCACCGGAGATAGGACCTGAGGGAACGGCATGAAGGTGTATAGTTATTCATGCAGCATTTTTGGTGTAGCCCCTATCCTCGTGCTCCCTTACTCGGCTTAAGATCTCCTTTCCTCTCTGTTGGAAGAGCTTCTTGCCATGTTTCAGACCAACTAGCTTGCTTTGGGGTGGAGAGATGAAAGTATACCTTTGTTGTAACCTGATAAAGCATCTTATACTCTGAGTTGGAATTATTCTGGTTTCAGATTGAAAAAGACTCAACAGTTTCTCTATATGAGATGGAGGTGAGATTGATGCAGATGCATCCAAACGTTAATGAAAAATTGAACCTTTTTCTTTTCTTAAAAGGACCTGATCCTATGCAACCTTTCCTGCAGTAACGTGTCACGAACACTCAAATGTTGCAGTGGCACTGGTAAAGCTAACCAACATCTGGATAATCCTGTTCCCTTTCTTTTGCATCTGTAGCAGAGCATCTCACTGTCAAATCTTGGAAATGTCTGGATCGTACTTTGTGTCATGCTGAATCACTGAAAAACAACCAGCTCTTTCAAAATTCCTTGTTGTGTGCATGTTTGTGGCTGTCGAGAACTGACTTAGGTCAGCAACTCTGTCCTGGGGCTTGCTGCTTTTGCCCATACCTTTTCATGCCCAGGTTAGTGAGAGTGTGGGAAGTCAGGAAACCTACTCAGGTTTCCCTTTGTTGAGACAGGGCTGTCTCCAGGCTGGAGGCCACATGTCTGTGTCTGATTCTGGTTCCCTGAACTTCCCTCGTGAAACTGGAAGGGTCGTGCTGCTTCCTCCCAGCTAGAACCCCTTGTGTTTCACGGTGACTGAGGCTGGGAGAACTTGCTTTGCTCTCTGTGTCCCAGGGAACCAGCGTTCAGGGTACCACACAGCATGTGGAGAGGCTGAGTAGACCCCAGCAAGGCTGGTTCGTGGCTATTCCAAATCCTGTAGTCTGAGAATCTCCGAAGGAGAGGACAGAGAGGAGGAGAAGTGAATATATGTGTGGAAAATGCATCAAAAATCCCTCCAGGTATGGTGGAAAAGGCCAGGGTCTACTGGAGAATGCTGCAGAGAGAGCCTGGGGGAGCATCTCTCTGCTGTACTCCCTCACGTCAGGATGTGCAGCTCAACTTTGTAACCCTGAAACAATTTCCTGATGTTTTATTAGCCCTTGGTAGATTTTTTTTTCCCCATTAATTAATCTATCTGCTTTTCAAAACCAAGTAAAGACCTGCAGCTGTGCAGACCCTGGCCTTTTCCACCTTACCTACGGCTGTGACACGCTGTGCAAAGAGCTGCGCTCCCAAGCTGTGGGCAGCAGCCCCTTCTGCCCCTGCTCCATATCGTTTCAGCTGACTGTCCCCAGCTCTTGTACTGGGAGTAGCTCTGAACGGTGGGGTTGCCTGTGAGCTGCTCCATGCCCTTCCTGTAGGTCTGTCACGTTCCCCTCAGACGGCTGAAGAGCTCTGTTGTTTGCACTGTGCTCTGTCCAGAAGGTGGCTCTTGCCTTTAATCCTTGTCTATACTCCCGAATCCTATATCCTTTATGGGGTGCATGGGCTGGAGCTTCAGACTTACTAAAAAGTTGGAAGCCTTTACTTTTCACTGGGCTCCTTTCACGTGCCTTGGCAGATGCATGTCCTGAGCTGGCCCTTACTTAGTTTTAACCCTTAATACTTTGGCTTCTTCTAGGCAAGAGGGTCTCCTTACGAATACCTGAAGATATCTTTACATTTTCAAAGGACCTTTTGAAAAGGGTTTATGCGTTTTTCGTATTATACTCAAATGTTCCATTCTGGTCTTTGTTTTGTTTTTATTTTTTCTTTCACAAGAAAAGAACCACACCCCCTCGCCCACTGTTTTGGGAGGAGGGTATAGGCTTTCTGCCTCCTGGGACAAGGGGGAGAAAGCAACTTACTGCGAGCAGCTGTAGAGACAAGCGTTTATCCCCTCCTGCTTATCTGAGCTGCTTCCAGCAATTGAAGGTAGCTGCCTGATGCAAACCCTTACCCCCGCTGAGTCCTTCTGTGAGCTCTTCTGCAGCCTGTGCCCTCTGAGCAGGCCTGCATCAGGTGCTGGAGGCTGGCTGCTGGTTCGTGGGCAGGCGGCTTCGGCCCCCTGCAGGGAGGGCTGCTTGGAGACCTGGTTCCCTGCGGGCCACCTGAGCTGGAGTTAACGAGCCGTGATCACTGCAGTCAGAGGGCAAAGCACCGGTGCCCTCTGGTTAGCAAGGGCATGCCCCAAAGCTGGTACCTTACTCAGCAGCACCGCGCTGCTACAGGTGCGTGGTCATCGCTTAAGAGCTTTGACTGCTTTGACTGGAAGAATCTCTTTATTTCTCCCCCAGATATTAGCTGCTGATGAAAATAACCTTAAAGACAGCACTAGCGGTGGTTTAATCCTTAACTCCGGCTAATGGAAGTCCTAAAGGGCAACCAGCACCTTAATACGTTACTTAAACTAACCCGGCGGGTAAGTCGGTGCGGGCGCAGCTCTAACCGCATGCCGTACAACTCGTGCTGCAGCATTCCCTGTTCCCAGCTGCTGTGGGTAGTGGGGCTGTCGAGATTTCCACCTCGACTTGTTCCCTTTGGAGGCTGCTGGCTGTTAGTTGGGGTGAGGCTTTGCAGTTTAGCCGTCCCCTGTCCCATCTCTGTGGCATATGGAGCTGTGTCCTTTCATCCCTCTTCTCAAAGGCTTTCTGTGTCGTGCTTGTGTTACGTGCTCACCTCTGGGCAGCTTTCTGAACAAATACTAAATGTATGGTATATCAGATCTACAACCTCTACTGTCATCTTGTAAAGATCAAAAGATGACATTCACCACCCCACTCCTGGTTTATGGGGTATAAAGCAGTAACCTCTCCTCTTCACACAAGTTTAGGTTTTATTTCTGGAAGGCCATCTCAATGGCTCAGCAGCCTTTTGGTTCACCAAGGACCTCTTTAGGCTTTGAGGAAATAAACTGTTTTTGTAGAGAGACCCGAAACAAAGATGCCCTTCATATAAAGAAGCAGAGGAGGCAGAACAAGAAGTCCCATTGGCCACAGCTCATCAGCTGTCTGCATCAGCTCATGTAGATCCCCGGTACAGCAATTTATCTCGCCCTGGTGTAGGTATCTGTGCTAAGCAGGAGGATAAATTTTGACTTTTAGGACATGGGACTATCTGCCCAAGACAGTTACTTCCCCCTGCCGTGTTTTTTTCCCCTGTTGTTTTTCCCCAGCTGGAGGCAGGCTGGGGCAGCCCTAGGGACAGGGCTGTGGGTTCAGTTCTGCCATCCTGTGCAGCAGCCCTGGCGCTCCGTCCGCAGGGGGTCTCTCCTCGCATAACACTGCAGTGACAAAAAGCCCACCCTTAATCATTAGAAGTGATAGAAGTGGTGCCCTCTGCCTGATGTGAGGGTATTTACTGCCGTTTTGTGAAATGGAGGACAGGAGTCTGTTAGGATTGGGACAGACGGACCCGTTCTCAGAAGTCTGTCCAGGGTGATGGTGGTGGCATCCTGCAGGGGATGGGAGCACTTCTCCTCCTCCTGCCCTTCAGCTGCTTGCTTCCACCTTTCTGCAACGGTCACGTTTTACTTGGCGAGGGGTTCATTTGCAGTGTTTCATTTGCACTCTGTGAGGCACTGCAGACTTTGCTCGGGTGGCCTCTTGTTCTGGGAGGGGGCGTTGGGCTGTAGACCCATGGAGCAGGAGGGAAGCTGCGAGGTGGCTCGGCGGGCGGGTGCTTGCTGCTCGCTGCACTGCGCTCTCCCTGCCCTGTAGAGAGCTGGGCCAGCTTTTGACACCGGGATGTAATTCAGGGCGCTGACCAGCTCCAGGCCATGGGATTTCAGCGCCTCGGCAGCAGTCCTGTGCTGCCAGCACAGATCCAAATGCAGCCTCCAAATCTCTTCTGGGACCGCTACCTGCGGTGTGTGAGTGGAGCTGCACGGAGGGGAGGGAGAAGCAGCACAACATGAACGATGTGCATTGCTAGTGGGAGAAAACAGGGTTAATTACTACTGATCGGCCTTATGAACGTGTTGACTGTGTTATATTCAGCTCCTCTCTTCCTCGAAGTACACAAAGCCTTTAGGATTGTTGTGGCTGGGAGAAATGCGGGAGGTTTCTCTCTGCCCCAGCATAAATGTACGTGTGCATGACACTCGGAGGAGCCCAGTTACGTGAAAACAACCTTGTCTTCCCAGTTCAGTCGTACGGTTGTTAGTGATAATGGAGGGAACACCAGCTGCTCGGCTGGGGAGACATCTGACTTGGCATTTAGGAAATCCCTTGAGTTAAGCCAGCTAAAAGGAGGCTGCCGGCGCCCTGCGCTCCCTGAGCCTGCTCGGTGCTGCAGCTGCTTGATTGCATGGACGTGAGAACAGATATTTTGTGAACTGGGATGACTCAGGAGGCTACATTTGCAGTAGGAAGGGGTGAAAGTGGTGGAGTTTAAAACTGTGCAGGCCTTTGACATGCTGCTAAGGCGTGGGGCTGGGTCTGCTCAGCCCCAGGCTTGGCTCTCGGGCACAAGTCTGAGCTGTGTGTGAGTCCTCTTCTAATGCTGCAAATGCAAAAATATTTCAGTTGAAGCAGGGGAAAATCTATTTGTGGATGTTCAGGTCAGCTTAGGTTGGAAATTCAAAGTAATGATCTGACAAGCGACCTCTTAACTCTGCGCAGCTGCAGCTTAGGTCTGTAAAGGTCCCTCTGCAACCTGAGCTGGAAGCAGCCCCTGTGCTGGGCCCTGAGCTGAGCTCTGTGTCCTGACCAGCTGGTCCGGAAAGGCTCAGAGCAGCTTGCTTACCTGCCTTGTCCACAATTTTGTATGTTGTAAACACGAGTCATACATTTTATGCACTCAGTGTGTTAAAGAGCAATGTGTGCGTTGACTCTACCAAAGAGACTTCCGTGCTTCACCTATTGACAGATGTATTTTGTTGCTTTTCCCCGATGCGCATCAGAAAAAAAAAAAAAAAAGAAAAAAAAAAATCTGTTTTATGTCTTTTATAGCTATACTTTCTTTCCAGAATAAAAGGTTTCTGCCACCTTTTGCTGCTCTGTTTTTTCAGCAGACCTCTGGCACTCACCCAAGAGGAGTACCCCAGAGGAACCACGCAGATTTGGCCAATGCAAATCCTTAACCTTGTGCATAAACCTCTGTTCTCCTTATGTGTTGACCTCGTATTGTAGCACAGATGCCTTCGGGGCTGTGCTTTCTCCATGTCCTGCCAGGCAGCCCCGTTAGAGGAGAGCCCAGGGTGCCCGGTGGAGGCAAGGGCCTCTGAGCCCAGGCAATGTCTCCTGGGGCACCCACCAGGTACCAAGTAAATGCTGGACTGGGACAGAACCAATGGTAATGGTTAATGGGATTTTGTGGCTTATTCTTCCTCTATGCTTTTGTCCAGCATCCAAATAGTGTAGCCTGTGTGGCCTTTGGGGTAGTTGGTTCACTTGGTTTCCCAGCGAGGGAGTTCATTGCCTGGGCCCTGCTGCCCTGCAGTGACACAGGACAGCACATCTGGGTGTTGCAAAGCTGTCCCTTGAGCAAGGCAGCTCAAAACAATCTAACCCTTAACAATTTTTGTGGAGAAATGCCCACGTCTTTTTATGTGACTTGAGAGAACCTTTCGAGACGCTGTTGTGTTGGTGGTGGCAGTTAGAGCTGTCTTGTGGTGACTGTGGGGCAAGCGGGTCCTTGGGGAGCCCAAAGCCGTGTTCTGGTCCAGGAGGAAACAAGCTGGTCTGAGCAGAAGACCTGGGCCTGGGGCCTTGGAGGACTGATGAAGGGCTGGATGTTCCTTTTGTGTTTCAAGCAAAAGATTCTCACTTTTGCTCTTTATTTCCGGCATGCTGATCTCTGCCACCAAGATGCGGTGGCTCTGTAGGGTGCCATTCTTACCCTTTGGCTTCAAAAGCAGCAGCTAGGAAAGTAGTTTTGAGAAGGGATGCTGTCCAGGCTCAGCGCTGCTGCTGCCTGTGCCAAGCAGGGCAGGGGAGAGCAGATAATCCCAGCCGCCTCCTCGGTGGCAGGAGGCGGAGGGCTGGTGATGGGAATGGAGCTGGCATTTCCCCAGAGGCTGCTGTCCTGTGGCTTCTGGGCTGGGACCCGGTGAGCCCGCGGTCTGCTCGGGGACATGAGGAGTGGCAGGCAGGGAGAGGCAACTCATCCCTGGGGATGCAGGGGAAGGGGCTGGGTGTTCAGCCCCGCGGCGCCTCCTGCACCGGAGGCATTCGCTCGGTGTCTGCAACCATTGCGAAACTGGCCGTGGGGAAGCTCCCCGACGGAGCCACTGCCCAGGCCATCAACGAGGGGAGCCGGTGGCCCCGTGCTGCTGCCTGCGCCACGGCACGAGCACCAGGAGAGCCGGTAGGAGCCAGACATCCCGCAAATCCCTGCGCCTGGCAGCCGCCGGGCAGCGCGGATGTAAAGGCTGGGGAACCAAGCCCCCGTGGAGCAGCGGGGCAGCCCCTTTGTCCTCCCCTCCCAGGCCTGGCAGGGAGCCGCCAGGCTGCTGGAGGCCGAAGCGAAAGTTTGCAGCAGCGGGGCCGCAGCACAAAGCCTCCTCGCCGCTATTGTTCCCGGCATTCCCACCCACGCCATCAGTGCGGCAGGAGCCCAGGTGCCGCCGGGGAGGCGCGCCAGGCCCGGACTGCATCTCCCGGCAGCCCGGCGAGGAGCAGGCCGCGTGGCCGCTATCTGCGCGTCCTCGCCGGCCGGGTGCCGGCTGTGCGCATGGGGACGGGGGACGGGGAGAGCAGGGGTGATCCCCGTCGGCCTCTCCATTTTCTGGCTCGCCTGTCAGGGAGACGCTTGGATGGCAGAGCCCTGCTCCGCTTCCCTCGGAGGTAGGTGGAGTCTGCCCGTCCTCCGCCCTCCCTCCCTCCATTGTCAGCGCAGCCGAGCGCGGCACCTGCTCCGGCCGCCCGCTGCAGGGATGCTCCTGCCCTTCGCCAAGGCACGGGGAGGCTGCGGAAATCCCTGCGCCGGGGCTCGGAAGCCGCTGCCGGCCGCAGCAAAAGGCCCGAGGAAGGAGATGCTGCTTGCGTGCGCCCAGCCCAGCTGCCGCCTCTGGAAATGAACATGAGTCTGCCAGGCCGCGTCTCCTGCTCTATGCTCAACTGCTTTGTAAGTGCTTTTCTTTTTTTTTTTTTTTTTTTTTTTTCCCTTTCCTCTCCCCCCTCCTCCCCTCCCCGTCTGCTCCAAGCAGGGCGGTAAGCCAGCTCACCTCTCCAGCCCCCGTGCTGAGCCGCCCGCCCCAGATCAGGCCTGTCCTTGAGGCCAGGCTGCCTGCAGGTCCTCCTGCCTTGCATCTTCCCGGCTCGGCGCGCTGCTGCATCCCGCTGGCCTCTCCCTTGCGAAGGGGGAAGCCCTTCTCCTCCCTTCCACGTGCCCTGCGAGACGCTGTGGTCCCTGCCGTGGCTGTTGCGCTCTCCTGCCCCAGCCCAAGGACACAGCAGCCGCCAGTCCAGCGGGTTGAGTCAGCCAAAGGCCCCGGTGGGTCCTTGCTTGGGGCTGGAAAATGACCCCGCAGGAGCAGCAGACCCCAGGGGGCACAGTGCGAGGCTGGGGTGCATGAGCCCCCTTCCCGTGCTGACCCTCCCTGCAGGCCATGCTGATGGAGGGGATCCCAAGCTCTCTCTTTTTTACCTTCTGTGAAAGCAGTTTTGCTCAGAGGAGATCTGATGCCCCATCCTGCAGGAAGTCATTGTCCCCCATCCCCCTGTTGTGCGTCATCCGTCCGTGTCCCACCCCACCCCCCCCCCCCCCCAAAAAAAAATATGATTCATGGCCAAATGGCTTCAGGGAATCACTGGCTTGTGACGAGTGAGGGGTCCTGAGCTGCTGCTGCACCCCAGGAAGGGGCTGGGCAGGAGGTGCAGAGATGCTCAGCCTCCTGCCCAACCCGTGCTGCGGGCGGGGAGGGACTCAAGGACACCCAGGCTGGTGGAGATCTCAGGCTGCTCTGCTCTAGCTCCTGCTGCTCACCGGGATTTCTTTGTGTGGCAGGAGACGAGGGTCTCCGCTCCCAGGCCAGCACCTCGACAGCCAAGCAGGGGCTGGTGGTGGGAGAGGCCCCGAGCCCCCACGGCCTCCTGCGCCCCTCGCAGCAATGTGCAGGGACCCGGTGAGGAGGTGCAGTGCCTCTGCCTCCGGCTGGGATCAACACCGAGTGTGGTGCGTGCTGTGGGCAGCCGGCCTCGACCCATCCAGGCCTCCTCCGCGTGTACGGGCCGTCCCACTGCTGCGTGCCTGCTGGAAGGGCCCTGCTTTTGGGGTGCTTGGGGCCGCAGGCTGAGCCTTCGGAGGAGGAGTGGGGTTCTGAGTCGTGTTCAGCGCCGGACGTGGCCCTCAGGGCATACATGAATCACTTTCGGTTTAATCTCTGATGAAAACATGAGGGGATTTGGCATCATTTTAAATATGGCTGAGCAGGGTTCTTATTTCCTCAGATTGAAATTTGGGGTTCTAGCTCAGGGAACTTAACCGGAAAAGTATTTCATTTAAAATTCTTCTTGTTACTGAATGCTTAGCAGAGTATTTCCTAATAACTGCTGGAGCTTGTAGAGGAGTACTACTGAGAGAGCAAGAGGCACTGTGAAGAAACATTCCTACAGCAAAGTACTTCAGCACTTGGAATTAACGCCACCCTCAGCTCTCAGCAGCAAGTGTCTTCTGCTGAGTGTCTGGATGCCGCTCGTTCATGCAACGTGTTGGTGGTTTGGCAGAACGTGGGGTGAGGGTTGCTGAAAATTAGGACCAGGATTTCATGAGCAACTGAAGGTTCGCTAGTCCCAAACTGAGACACTCTTCACCTCTCCAAGGGTGGTGTGTCAAGGCTCCATGTGTCCTCTCAGACCACCTCTCTGAGACCTTGGCGGGCTTCCCAGAGTTTCCATCTGGGCAGGGTTGACGGTTTCAGGTGCCCTGAGGGAAAATGCCCTGCTTCGGTGCTGTCACCCGTCTGTAAGGCTTGCTGTGAATTGGGCGTACTTCGAGGCAATTGTTGTAGGTTTGCATTTCACACTTTCCTATTCTCCTCAAATAAAATTTCAGGCTCTTCCTAGGTTTCTTTGGGCCAAGAGTGAGAAAAGCTCCCCAAAGAAAAGAGTCTTTTGTAGCAATAAGAGTAGGTTGAAGCTGGACTGTAGGTGGAACCCTCTGGGTTCCATTCTGCTGTGGTTCCATGACAAAGTTCATGGGGTCACATTTGATGTGACAAATCACGGTTACTGTCACATCACTCCAAGATGCTGTGCATCATCGAGGTGTATCTGCTCAGCTTTCCAAACGGCACATGGCTAGAAGAGACAGATCTGGAGACCTGTGTCAGCTTTCTGCTGTGCTGTGGTGTTCTGCAATAGCAGGAGAAACTGCTGAGGTCCTGCAGCATCGGAGAGGTTTGGTCTGGAGGCAGAACAGGCATTTCCATCCACAGGTTCAGGGGATCCCCAACGTACTGGGGTGCCAAGAGTATCCAGAACTCTTGATTTTGCCTTTTTATAACATGCACTGGCTGGGGTCTGTCTCTTAATGTGTGTTTTGTTTGTAATGCAGGGTGAGGAAGGCCCTCCCAGTTTGGAGTACATCCAGGCCAAGGACTTGTTCCCCCCAAAAGAGCTTGTAAAGGAGGAAGAGTCATTGCAGGTAAGGAAGTAAGAAAACAGAAACCATCGGCTTCAGGATGTGGCAGGCTCTGTAGCGTGAAATCGGAGAGCGCTTCTCCAGCCCAGGATGCGCTCCAGAGGCCGCAGGTTGGCCAGCACTGTAGGTCACACTCGCACCAGTGAGCCCTTCATGTGCATGGAGGCTGTGGGCAGCTGCTTGGTGCCTCCTCCCCCTCCTTTCCAGCCCTCCCAGGATGCTGCAGTTCACGTGGCGTCACATCTGCTGCTCAGATACAGCTGAAGCATGATGCAACACCGCTGTTCTGGGTGTTCCCTGCCCTCCACCTGTGCTGGCGGTGAGGAGCCGTGCTGCTGTATCACGCCGCAGCAGGCAGGCCCTCTGTGGGACAGGTAGTGTACCGGAGCTAGGCTGTGCTCTGGATGGCAATAGCGTGCCGTATTGCAACAGCTGATCTGACTCTCATGTACATTGCTCCCGGAGTTTTTCTGTTGCAGAGCTGTTGGAAAGAGAAACCACCATATGGAAAGAGAAACCCGGGTGGTGCCAACCTCATGCTGCAAGAGACCCTTGAAAGAGACCCAGGTGCCACTGCTGCTGTGCAGCAAGGGCAGTGGGAGCCGAACCTCCCAGTGTTTCTGGCTTCTTTAGCACAGTCCCCTGCCACCTTGTCCCAGTGCTTGTCATCCTGCTCCTATGGCCAGAGCCAGGCACACAGTGTACGTTCTTACTGTTGTTGCAATAGTCGAGGATGCTCAGAGATTGGCATTGTTTCAGTAAACAATGCTGGTAAAAGCAAGGACTGAAATGTGACAGCTGGAAGGCTGACTGGGAAAGAGCAAACGTGGGCTGGGAGGCGTGCAGAGGCTGCGGGTCGGTGTCCCGAAGGTGGAGCTTCTGAGGTGGCTCTGAACGGAGAGCACCTGGAGAAGAGCACAGCCTGCTTGAGTAGTCTTCATGGAGGACCATAACGTTCGCCCCTCCCAAAGGATAATTCGCATTCAGTAAAGAGAATAGTGATTTTTATTCTCTTAATATAAAATGAAGTCTGAAAGGGAGCCATCGACTTGATAACAAGCTGCATTCAGGCACCGACAGTTTATTCCAGGATTCCCCTGTCAGTTCTTGGAGCTTTACCATCCCATCTCTAATCTCTCTCCCTTCTGTTGCTGTGTGAAAGAGCCACGTAAGCAGACAAAATACATGCCAACTAAAAACAGCATTGGCAAGTATGCATAATAGACTGCAGAAATAGAGAGAGAATATTTTCTTAATGTCAAATAATTAATATTTTAAAGGGTTTTCAGACAGGTGCCAGCCTAAGGTTGTTATTTATGTTCAAGTAACTTAAGAAGGGAAAATTCTTTAGGACACTTGTCGCTTGCACAACACATCACATCTGAAATCCAGGAAATTCACTTTTTAGGCATCATGTATCCAAGCCATAGATACAGCTTAGAAATAAAGACAACGTGGCCTGACTTGTATTAATTACAGTAAAATGAATTGTCTCATAGGATCCCCTGGCTGGCAAGTGAAGGGCTTTGGCTGAAATAGTTATGATATTTTTGCATAACTGGTTACCAAAATCACCTGGTGTAGGTGGCATTCAGGGAACAAAAAGGAGTCTGCTTAGCTAGGGCAAAGAGGCCTGATGAATTCCAGGCTGCTCCACCTTTTTTTTTTTTTTTAACAAGAAGGAAAAAAAAACCACCACACATTAGTCTTGGCCATCTGCCAGGATCCCCTGTTTTAAAAATAGCTACAGCATGTCTGGACTGATAGGGAAAAACAGACAGACATTTGATTTATCTGCTACCTAGATTAAAAGAAAAAAATAATAATACAGGTAGCTTCATCACGGTTTCCTCAGTCTTACAAAGCACTATACACAGAGATTCCTTCACAGCCTTGTTAGCAGAAAGTGTGCCAACCTTTGTTTCATTTATTTACCTGGATTAGTACCCAGGGGTTCTGTAGGGCTGCCGAGAGCCCCCTTTGCTCCTGTGGCGCAGCAGCATCACGCGCATGACTGCACCTTGGGCAGAGGACTCGGGCAGCATCGGGCTGCATCTGGCACTGTGCAGAGCCTCCCTGAGGCTCCTCCTCAGCCCAGGCTGTGTCTGAGGTGGTTCCCTTCATCACGCTGCCTGCATCAGCGCTATGTTGACCTTCTGTAAGAAGTGGGACCATAAAGCCCCCACCTTGCATGCAGCATCCTCACAGCTGGGTGGCCACGGTCGGTACGCGTAGCATTTGTGGTGCACACCTCTCTTCTGCAAGTAATTGCCTGCCTGCAGCTGCTCACCGCTTCCCGAGGCATCCTTGGCAGAAGAGCCATCTGGCGGGGCTGGGCAGTGGGTACCAGCGCTGTTTTGTGCTGTACCTGCTCTCAGCAGCGCACAAAAAGCACATTGATGTGATTTTCCACAGGAGATGCATTGTGGATGCAGTAGGAGGAGCGGCTCTTGGCATTAATGGTGTGCAAAGTGCTCAGCATGTGTCCTAACTAGTGGTGTCTCCTTTCCAGGTCCCGTTCACTGTGTTGCAGGGTGAGGGGGTAGAGTATCTTGGCCACGCAAACGATGCTGTGATCGCCATCTCCAACTACCGGCTTCATATCAAATTTAAGGATTCTGTGATCAATGTAAGTCTGGATCTGCCTGTTCCTGCTTCCTGAACCGTAATCTCGTGCAGTATTTTGGGATGAGGGGTGGGGGAGGCACAAGCCATTTGTATGGTTTGCAGCCTGGGAACTGTGCCTCTTCAAAGATGCCAAGCCTGACATCTCTTATTACTGCTGGTCACGCAGTTGCTGTCCTGCTGCTGCATTTTGGAGGGCAGATGGGGTTCTTCTATAGATGATAATTAGGTCTTTCCCTTGCTCTTCATTTTGAAGTCCAGCATTAAGCTCAGGGGTTTTAAGACTTGTTAAGGTCTCTTGTAGGCCAGAGGCCGGTCTACCTGGCACTTCTTTTATTTGGACATCAGCATCCTAGAGTCAGCCAGTGGGAGCCTGAGGCTTTCTCTCATTGTATTGGCATGCCATCTTTTATTGTAGCCTTAGTTTGGCTCAGTTGCCTGTGTTTATCTAGTTGTGATTTAGTCAGTAACCGGCCGATGGTGGGAGACTAGCCAAGGACAGAACAGAAATCAGAATAGTAATCCTTGAAGGAGACTCTATGCTGGATTGTGAAGATTCCTAAGCCTCGAAGTGGGTTTGTAGTTTGGGCTAGGAGCTCGTGTTTGTTGACAGAGCCATGGCTGGGAGCGATGGGCCTATGGGCTGGGCTGCTGTTTCTGCTAGTATGATGTCTTGTCATGCACTGCTTCTGTCCCTTGCAGGTGCCTTTGAGGATGATGGAGAGCGTGGAGTGTCGGGATATGTTCCAGCTTCACATTGTCTGCAAGGACTCCAAAGTGATCAGGTAGCCGTTGCTATCTTATAGATGCCACTGCAGTTGCCGTGATCAGCTCTGGCATCTCTCTTTGTTCTGTCATTGGAATGAAGCTCTTTATGGTCAAGGTTGCTCTGTTTTTTTCTAGGACTTGGTGCTTTATTCCTTTTTCTGGTTAAGCAGAGCAGAGCTCCCTGTCTTTGTCTCAGCTGGATATATGTACCCACTGAGTATGATTTGCATTTGGGTTTGCAGGTGCCATTTTTCCACCTTTAAGCAGTGCCAGGAGTGGCTGAAGAGGCTAAATCGAGCCATTGCCCGCCCTGCGAAGCCTGAGGACCTTTTTGCATTTGCCTACCATGCGTGGTGCTTAGGAGTTTGTGTTGATGAGGAGGATCAACATGCCCATCTCTGCCGTCCAGGTAAGCTCCTGGCCCATCTGCTTCCTGTTTTTTTGTCCAGAAGCACAGCAATACAACATGAACTACTGTTCATAAACTGATGCCTTGCTGTGTCTTACGTTCTGCTGTGGCCACAGCCCAAGTTAATCTTGCTAAGGGCCGTTCCGTACCTAGCCTAGACATCCAGCTGATGTCCGGATGCAGCTGGATAACACGGACAGTAAAAGGAACAATAAATAATAAGCACGCTAAGGAGCATTCTGAGCCAGCAGCACTTAAATCCCCTTCTCCCTTTCTCCTTGTGAATGAAGAAAACATCCCATCCTTTAGTACTTTCATCATGATAATGAGACAGCTCAAGCAGTCTTGTCCTTTGACAGTAAATGTCATCAGCATTGAGGCAGCATCATTAATATCAGTCCATCTGCATCTCTTCTCCAGTGCTTAGAAATGTCATGACATTCCTGTGATCAAATCTGCAGAGATGTCTGGCTCATTTTCACTCAGGCACAAATGAAATGTTTGAATCCATAAAGAGGAAAACAGAGTTGTGATAGTGCCCTCGTGTGGATTGGAAGTTTGCCCTCTCCTGGAACACAAAGTTCACTTGCAGTTGCTTTCTCTTTGAGAAGCTCCAACATGAATAAAGGGAAATTAAAATGAGTGATAAGCCCAGCTTTAGACTTAGAAAAGTGTTGTTACTAAGAGAGAAGCAGTAGCCAGAATGATGCAGGTTTGGATGGAGGGATGGGGGATGAATAGTATATCTGAAAGAGGTACCAAAAAGAAGTTAGTAGAGAAAAAGGTAAAAGGTGTTCCTGCTCTGTCCCAAACACCAGCAATTAGGAGATATTTGATGTCTTTCCCATACAGAAAATATTATTCTCTAATATAAATACATTTACCTGCAAAAATTGTTGCTGCAGGATATGAATGAGGCAAAGAACATTTCAGTATTTATTTATTAACAAGATTTGACACTTGAGCACCAAAGACATCCAGTATTTGTAAGGTGAGGCTAAAACATAAGAGGAAACTGAGTCACCCTCTGAGAGAGCAGTCTGCAAAAACTGCCTCTGGGGTGGGCTGCGTAATACTCTGCCATTGGCTTCCCAACATCCGCTTTGGAAGCCATCTCCATCAGAAGGGAAATGCAGATGAAATTAACACCACCGCCCTCAAAACACGCACTGAAAGGGGAAGGCTATTTCTCTGCTGCTGAGATTGGGAGGTGATCTGACTTGACAAAAAAAGCAGAGGAACCCGTGCAAGGGACAAGTCGTTTTGGCTTCTGAATCAAGAACCCTGCTGTCCCAGCTGTCCTGTGGTTTCTCTCCAGCCTGTGATAGTTGCTGTGGAGCTGCCACTGATGTTTAAATTTTATCAGTTCTGCTTAGCTGTCAGTAAATACCCTGTGCTCTACCATTCCAGGAGACCACGTAAGATACCGATTCGAGATGGAGCTGGTGAGGATGGGCTTTGACTTGCAGAATGTCTGGCGAGTCTCTGACATCAACAACAATTACAAGTGAGTGTTTCGCCACTAGGCTCTCCCCGCTCTCCTCTTTTCTTTCCTTCTTCCCTTCACAATCCCCATGCAGAGCAGTGGATGAGTCAGTCTCCAGCTAATCCTCCTTTCAGGTCTTGATAACCCTCAGGCAGATCAGCGTATGAGCCAGATCCCCTTTCTTTCCTCCTTGAAGAAGGAGTACACTCCAAACATCAGAGCTAGCAGCAATTCTAAATGCTGACTCAGGTAGTTTGTAATGTGGTGGCCATAATTTATCCTTGAAGACAATCTAGGGTCTTGGAGAAATCATCCATCGTAGGGTTGCCTTTCTGGTCAGTCTTTCTAAAATGCTCACATTGAAAATTAAAAGTTTGCATAAAGTCAGGCAGCTATTCACCTGTGTCAGGAAACTGGGGACAAGCCAGTGGAGGGCTCTCAAGGTACTGAGAAGTCTGGAGGAAGAGCTGGGTTGGTTCAGTCTGGTGAAGGAGAGGCTGAAGGGCGATCTGCTTACAGCCTGCAGGGCAGTTACAAAGGTGATGGAGTGAGACTCTTCTGACACTGACAGGTGATAGAACAAGGGACACTGGCCTCAAGTTGCAGCTTGGGAGGCTCAGATTGGGCATGGGAGAAGTGTCCTTCCCCAGAAGGGTGGTGCTTTGCTGGGACAAGTCCCCCAGGGAGGTGGGAGGTCTCCATCCTTGGAGCATTTCAGGTCTCAGCTGATCTGGTGTTGGATGTGGTTCCACTGTGGACAGGAGGTTGGAGTGGAGATCTCTGGAAGGTCCTTCACCCAGCACGTCAGTGGTTCTCGCCTGTCTTCTGCTCCTGGAGAAGAGCTCTTGGAGAAGCGCTTCCGCATTCTTTGCGGCAGGTGGCATTAAGCCAACAGGTTTTTATTAAGCTTTGACTGACATGTTCATTTCTGCATTCCCTTTAATCCTTTGCTTGAAATGACTGGTATCCCTCAGTCTTTTCTGTATTTCTCAGACAGTAAAAACATCCCCAATCACCTTTATATTTCCAGTTTCTTGCGGAGACCGTGAGAAGCCTCAGGTATGCTGACCTGGGGAAATCCCTGTGGAGTTTTTGCAGTTTGCTGCCTGTTACCTTCTCTCATGTGCTTCCTCAGGAATCCAGGCATCAAACAATCTATTTGGGCTGTGATTTATTTTCTTCTTATCCATACCACATTATTGCTTTTGGACTGTTACGTGACTTTGTTGACAGCATTCACACAGTTTTTCCAGGAATTTCAAATAAAAATTGTTTTCCTGAACTGAAACTCAGTTTCAGAATGCACAACAGGTAGGTCCGTGCCGCAGGTACAGTCTCTGTGTGTCTTTGAAAGCAGCCAGGCTTTCCCTCACTGCTATACTTTGGGATGTGGTTCCCTCTGACTGCTTCAGAAAGTCCAGCTTAGATTAACCACCTGTGGTTTGCTTCCTGGGAGTTATGACCAGCAATGCACAGCTATTAGCCAACTTCTCTGAAGACAGATGTTTGGTTTTCAACCAAACCAGGGAAGAAAGAACTTGAAACAAACCTTAGCAAGCTGGATGCAGGCCTGGTTGTGCTTTCCTTGGGTCTGCTAAGTTCCTCCTTGGGGATCCTGGCAGGTCTCAGCTTCCTTTCTCAGCAGACATCCCAAGATCTTAAAGGTGTTGTAATTTGCTTGTGCAACTCAGAAACCAGTTCTCTCTTGCTGCTCCAGGGAGTGTGTCTTTAAATCCTGCCTTGGCTTTTGATCATTAACACCTGCCTCTATTCACAGGAATCAGGTTACTTTTTAACTGTTTATAGTCCTTTTTATCTTTTATTTCCCAGCATTGACAAAACAATGTTGTTAGAGACAGGATACTCCAAGGTAATGACTTTGTTCGTTGTCTTTCAAGTCTGTTCCGAGATGTTCTTATCTGGTAACTATTATCTTCTTCCTGGCGACAGCCATCATAAAAGTAGAGCTATACAAGCATATAATAACCACTCCTTCAGTCATGATAAAAGTTATACTCTTTCAGCATACAATAATAATAAAAATATTACATAATATCTCCATGGCTTTTACATCCTCAGTGATCTGTACACCCAGAGAACTGTGCATGCTCTGACATACGCCAGCTAATGCACCCATGCTGTCTGAGCTAGAAGTTCTTTTCATGTTGCCCATGATGCTAGGAGGGTTGATGCACACACAGTTCCTTCAAAAACAAACAAAAAAAAATCAAAGAAATTCACCTTTCTTTTGCTGTTGATGCTTGTTTTCAGCTTTGATCTTTTTACAGTCACGGTTTTATTTATTTTTGATTTTATGAGAAAAAGCTGCCTGCAGTGCTGTGGTATTGTTGAAGATATCTGATGTTTCCTACTCATTTCTGTGACTGCTCTTAGTTCATAGTTTGTCTTATTTTGTTAGACTTCTCTACAAATCTTAATACTTTTCTCCACTTTCATGGGAAAGGTGATGCTTCATGTTCTTGCATTCTGTGAAGGAGGATCTCTCACTGGGGTGGTTGTTGCCTTTGTGGCAAGAAGATGCTTCATCTGTCCTTGTTTGTAGGTGTGGCTAGTGCTGATTTATGCATTGGTGTTGTTAATGCCTTTTTCTGGGATCTAACTTCACAGTTTCAAAAACATTCCATTTCTTGGTTTGGGTCGGCATGGTCCTAGGGGTGCTACAGGCCACCCCTCCATGAGTCACATTGCTTTACTCTTCATTTCTTTCCATGTGCTGTGTGAGCACATTACACAGCACAGGGTCAAACATGGGTCCCTTTGGGACTCCGTTTCTCACAAAAAATAACCGGTTACGTTCTGTTACTGTTTCTTGCTTTTCAAGAGTTGCTGTTTCTCACGAGGAGCTTCTTTCAAGTCTTTGGTGAGCAACCTGTAAAAAAAAAAAAAAAAAAAAAAAAAAAGCTATGAAAATCCAAATCCACTGTCAGCTTTGTGAGCTACTTGTTCAGTGGTGCCTCCAGCAAGCTCTAGATACGCGATATGCGACCTCCCTCCACAAAAGCCATGTTGACTCTTCCCAAGTGCACTGTATTTACCCTTGCACCAACTGTGCAGTCAGTGGCTTTGTACAGAAGTCAGACTTGAGAGGTTTCCCACATTCGCCCCAGAGAGCTTTTTACAAAATTGATACCGAGTTTGCCACCTTTCATTCCTCTGGCACCCAAGCCAATGTAAGCAATAGATTACGCATCTCAGTTAATCATTCACCTGGTGTGCATTTGGGTTGCTGTAGCAATGTTGGGTATTATCTGGTCCTGCTGATTAGTTGCTCTTCGTTCTTAGCAGATAGTTCTACAGCTTCCCCTGCTGAAGTTTTCACATTAATCTCTTCTTGTGCCTTGTCCCTTGTAAAACAGGGGTAGGTCTCGCAACTTCTTTTTCTCTGTGTGCTCCTCCAATGATCACCAGTGTGTAGATAGTTTTGACTTTCTGCTGTGATCTTGCTTATCTATCAGACCTCCGAGGTGTTTGAAAAAAGTCTTCGTAGTTTTAATCTCTTAATAGGGCATTTCTTGAAAACTGCATGATTGCTTTGTTTTTACTGTTTTTTAATTGAGATTCACATTTGGCTCCTCTCAGGTTTGTGTCCTTTGGAAACGTTTCCCCTATTTGAAGGATGTCATTGTATTTCTAAAATCCTACTTTCATTCACCAACTCTGCCAGCTCTTTCTGATCCTTTTTGATGTGTTTTATATTACATTGAATAGCATATTTAATTAAGCATCGCATCAACTGCAAGCTTTTTTTTCACTTCACTTCCTTTCACTTTCTCTTGAAGTGTATAACAATGAATCTTTTCCCCTTTCTGAAACAGACTTCTACTGCAGTGGGAAACTTTTCGCCTTTAAATATATTTTTGACTTCTACTGTGCAATGATCGCTGCAACAAAGCGATTTTTCAGTTACTCTGTTTTGGAGCAGCTTTGTGCATGCTTAGGACCAAAGGAAGAGTTATATGTCTTTTGTATTATTTGGCTGGTACCACCAAGAAGCAGCTGATCATTTCTAAAAACGTAGCCTTTGTCTAATGTGTTATCATGATGCTTATGTATTTTATGTGGAAGCAATGCAGGTCTCCCATTGCAATTTCTGCCTTTGCAGCCTCTCTGAATCTCTTTCAGCCTGTCATGGATGTTGCTGCTGCCATGCTCCTGTGGTTGTAGTGTATCCCTAGTACTATCCAGTTTCTCTTTAGGCTTGGGATTTCAGTCCGTGCACTTCTTGCAATGTGTGTTGATGCTGGCAACTCTTGGCCTCATGATTTCACCTTCATTTTTTCTTGGAACAGACAGGACTTTGTTAGATCAATCTATTCTGGTCTTCCTACAAAGCTTCTACTCCGAAATCTAGGGTACCACTGATAATCTCCCTTGTGCCAAGTTTATAAGGTGCTGGTAAGCCAACATACTCCTTTATCCTGGCTCTTCATGTCCTCTAGCCTTAGGAGCACAGGTCTGTTTATCTTCATCTCAGTGCCAATTTTTGTGCACCCTCCTTAAATTTGGCTTAACTTCTTGAGGCTGTCCTGTGTCCTAACCTGAATTTTATTGACTTGATCCTTATTGTTTTTGTAAGATTACAGAGTTTGTGGCTTAACTCTTAGAAGATATGTAGAGCTTAGTGATATGGTTTAGTGGATAACTTGTTAGTGTTAGGTCAGAGGTTGGACTCGGTGATCTTGGAGGTCTCTTCCAGCCTAGATGATTCTGTGATTCTGTGATATGCTCCTGTACTGAAACATTCTTGTATTTATTCTCCCCAGTTTTTGAGACATCTCCCGTAACATTTCATCTGAAGTGCCAGGAAAAACAGGTTCTGTTTTGATTTAGATGAAGACCATTCTTTTACAGACCATGGCTATTCAAAAAATCCCCCCAGATCCTAATAGGTACTAATCATATTTAACATTCCATTGTTCTTGATCACACTTCAGTGCTTTTCTGATTTCCTGAGCAATTTTACAAGTGGAATATGAAGCACTTCAGAGAGTGCTACCACACACAGATGTTCTGTCCTCAGCGTCTTACCCAACAGCTTAAATTTTCCTTACTGGATTCTCTTTCCATGCCCTATCGTTATTATACCATAGACCAACCTTGCTTTCTGTCCAGGGCTTTCTGAGAAGCTGTCTAGACACAGTGTGAAGTGACATTTTTAACAGGTCAGGCAGGTCCTTGCTACCATCACAAACCAGGTAACATCAGCTAGGATAGCCTGGATTGAGGGGAGCACCAGGCCACCCTCTGGAGCTTACCTGCTGGATAGTTTCACCCTCCTCAGTTTGCTTCCTGTCTGCCCTGAAACATTCCTTCCAAACGATGTGGGTTATAGCCTGGAGCTGAGACTGCTCTTTGATGTTTCTTGTCAGGGCTTTGTCTGCCTGAGCTGCTGGGGCTTGGCTGGTCCGGCATCCAGGCGGTGCTTCCACTCCGAAGCCTGCAACCTGCCTGCCCGCATGTAGCCACATGCTGGGAGCCCAGGGGCAGACCAGTTGCTGCAGTAACCAGGAAGCCCCTGCACTCCTGAATTTTCACCTGTGCTTCATTTTGTTTGCGTTGCTCTTAGCCCCTTTCCCCAGCATGCTATTTGACTTTCCCCATCTTTCCCTTGGCTCCTGTCTTGTCCTACTGTTAACATACACTACAATTGTTTTTTTAACGTTTGGGGAGTTAAGCATTTGTAATCCTATTGCCTGTTCCCCAGTCCCCCCTCCCCCAACTTCTGTTTCAGCCAGACTGCTTTGAACTTCTGTGCATTTAGATGTGGCACTTTGTTACTGCAGCTCTGTTTCTTAAAGAGTTTTGTCCCCTCTGCTATAGCTGTACATGCTTGGAGTTTATCCAGGTGACCAGATTGGTAGGGACTTGCCCATCACATTTATGTCACTGCTGGCACATGTTCAGATAATAACCTCACTAAATAAGATACTATTTCAGATCTCCCTTGTATCATTTTATTGTAGCACAGACCAAACCATCATTGCCATCTTTCTAGGCAGAGATCTACATCTTTGTCATAGAGGTGTGTAAAGCTTGTCAGTGGTGACCTGTTTCCTGCAAGTGCCAGATAATTATTTACTAAACATAGTGTGCGTTTCTGGGTTTGTAAGTACTGCAAGAAAACCAACCTCCCCACACACAATGACTGTTTCCCTAAACCCTCGTGCACATTTAAATCCAGAGCATGTTCTAAAGGCATCCTTGGGAAGTGCTGGGATACTTGGCATGGGCCCAGAGGTGAGGCCTGATGTTAAGGGAGGCTGTCATCTCCTAGCTCATTCCTGACAGCATTTTTTGGGGTTACTTTTCCTGTGTTGGAACTGTACTGAGATAGATATGGAGAGGAAGAGCCATGCAGAGTTTGGGAAAATGTGAACTGCTCCTGCACTCTGTCTCTGTACAACTTGTCTAGTACATATTTTGGTCACTGAGTTCTCATCTTGCCTTGCTGCTATCTTTTTTCCAGGCTTTGTTCCAGTTATCCCCAGAAGCTGCTGGTGCCTGTCTGGATCACGGATAAGGAGCTAGAGAATGTGGCTTCGTTTAGGTCGTGGAAGAGGATCCCTGTGGTTGTGTACAGGTAAACAAAAAAGCAAACCAGCGCGCTCCCCAAGTCCCCAGTAGTTGCCCTTTAGACAGGCCTAGGAACTTGGTCTGTGATGGTAAAGCAGGATGTTCTCCCAGAGAGAAAAATCTTTGGTAACTGCTGCTTCTTTCCTGCTTGCAGTTAGATCTGAGGACAGAGGTGACTTTCCTTCTGTGCGAGATGCAGCAAGAATCCCATGTCAAATTCAGGTTCTCTTTGAGTTTCAAAACATGGTCACAAATTGAGGTGTGCCTAGCTGTTACTTTGAAAAGAAGTCTTGGCCAAAATGAGCCTGCTGCTGCATGGCCCTTCGATCAACAACTTATCACGGCCTCGATATACATTTTAGTACCCACATGCAAGTCATTCCTGTTTTGACTGAGTTGTGAGAGTTTGAAAACATGTAAGTAACAGGTAGGATGAAATATTTGCCTGTGGCTGAACATCACTGATTCAATAACTGGTAAATATGGAGAGTACCTCTTCCCCATCAGAGCAGCCTTCCAAAAATTACCTATATGTGAGGATGCATGAGGTTAGGCAGCAAATAAAGCAGGGCTTTTCAGGGCAGGGGGTTGATTTCTCATTAAACATGTCTTCTAGGAGGCTGACATGTTTGAACAAAATGGGAAGTTGGTTGCATAGGTGTGCAGGAAGATACCTCACCCAGTTGGTGTATGTTGTAATGTATGTTGTGGTTTCTAGCATCAGACTTGGTGTTAGCAATTATTAAATCCAAATATAAAAAGCTTTGAAAATGTCAGAGCTGCATTACAAAGGAAAGCCCTGGGAAGCAAGAAAGCCAGGAAACAAAACCAGCAAATTTACACATACCTTAACTCTACATCTTTGTTTTACATGGTTTGTGTTACATGCTGGCAAAACAGCATGCTGTTTCTACAAGAACTGAATTCTACAATGAAGTAATAATGAGCACTGGTTATCGCATGGAGCCTTCCCCTCTTTGCGCAGCCAAGTCAGCTAAGAAGTTAATTGTATTTGTGATTATTTCTGCTAAAAATGGGCTGGCACTGGAGACTGTCCCTGTGTGCTTCTCCACCTGAGGGCAAAGCCATGTCTTTTTCTACCCTCTTAAAGTTATTTTGTTCAGTGCTTTATAATATCACTATAAAGGTACCCAGTAATTTACAGGTTGAGCTGCAACCGTTTGCAGCCTGGTATCAGATTACAAGATGCTGACAAGTGATGTTATAAGATGGGTCCAGGCCTTCCCCATTTCTCTCTCATTTTCACGTGCTCTTTAGCCTTTGCCCTTGAACTTGAAGCATTTGGCCAAGAGGGTCTATGAGGGCCATGGCTGCTTCTGGAGTACCTTGTGCTGTGCCAAGGGGAAGGGACAAAATGCAGAGCCTCACACTCAGCTCTTCATCACCTACAGCTCAGGAGAGAGGACAAGTGGCCTTGGATGCATTCATCCCAGGGACTCAGTCACCACAGGACTGTTTGCTAGAGTTCAGAGATTTTGGAGAGCAAGGCTGAATTCAATGGCTGACATTCGGATCTGTAAAGCATGACACCAAAGGTATCACATTATCAGTTTCCTTACAAAAAGTATAGTTTAGCTGGTAAGCAAAGCAGAAATATGGATCTCCATCTCCGAGTCCTCAGTGGAGGACACGCACAGTGGAGATTCAGGACCCTCCAGGCACAACTCACTTTTAAAGCAACACAGAGGATGCAATCAATTATTTAGTTGACTACAGAGGCAGACGGGCATTGTATGCCAGCCGCTCCTCGTTATTACTCTGTCTGCACACCCACCTTCAGAAGACCTTGGGACTACGTTAGCAGGAGAGCTTCTCGCAGATGCTCAGCAGTCGCCTTTGACTGTGTTCATGCTGCAGTGAGTGTCAGGGAAGCAGTGGGCAGATGGTGGACGTTGCTGCAGCCCCATGCTGAGCATTGGTCTCAAGCCTTCTGGTCAAGGTGGAGTGGGCCAGGGCTTTCATCTGCAGGCCTGGAAACTGAAAGCACTCGCATGAACGCATCTCAGGTGGGAATCTTTAGGTGATGCTGAGAAGCAGCAGCTCTGTAAACCCTCTCGGCAGTTTCTCATGTTTTAAGCTGAGCTGCTTGACTTTGTGTTGTGGGTGAGAGCTCCTATGGCCAGAATAACAGTCAGGAAAATCAAGATGGCATGTGCTAAGAACATCACATCTGCTCTAGCCTTGTGTTCTGAGTGAATCTGGGAGTAAAAGATCAACTGATAAAATACAAGGCATGTCATACTCCAGCTTTGGATTCTAAAAGGGTCTTGAGTCATCTAGACTAAACTGAGGATCCCTGGGGAATACTTATGTCCACATAAGTTAACATGCTATGGCACTTTCTACCATTCCAGTTTCAAGAAAAGATCATTTTTCCTTGGGGAAAACTTCCATTAAGAAAAGAACCAAAACTTCATACACTCGTGTTGTGGAGATCTGCAGGAGACCACAGAGTCAAGCTAGCTATGGGTGCTCCCCTGATCTAGGAAGCTCACTGCAGGCATGGTTTTGGTTTTGGTTCTTATACTGGCACCTGCTAGACTTTATGCTTAGTGATGACTTCATGCTCATCAATGTTGGCCATATTTCCTCGTGTTTATTAGCACATCATTACATCTCTTGAAACTGGTTACCTCAAGACCATGCCCTGCCCAGTATTTGTTGCGCTGCTCAGAAGCCTGTGGTACCAAGAAATTCTCTAAATGTAGTATGACACTTTGGCCACGCTTCTAGTACTGCATTGGACAGGCCATCACTGACTGCAGGTGGCCTCATACAACTCACATCTACACAGCTAAAGTCTTTTCCTACCCTCTGCACCCCAAAACAGTGCTGTCACATCCAAACAGGCTGCTGGGAACAGTCCCTGGCACAGCACCTGCGTGTCCCAGAAACGTGCTCAGGCGCTGTCTGGGAAAGTGCTAGTTGGCACAGGCCGAAAATTGTGGGTGTGCTAACAAACAGGCTTGGATGATCACAGGCCGGTGCTTAAGTCCACACCTTGGCTCTGTTTCATTTACTAGTATAAACAAAGCCTTTGCTGCTGTCTGTATTAACCATCCTTCAGTGATCCCAATGCCAGAAATAGACCTCCTGGGAGTGTAACTCATCTTGCAAAACAAAACGGCAGCAGAGGATGGCACCAAATGAGAAAGGACTCCAAAGTATTTTGAGTTAGCTGCATATGAATATTATTTTTTGGAAGTCTTCAGTTCAGAATCTTCATCAGTATTAATTATGGGATGTCATTAGCAATAAAAACTTTTTCAGTGTTTACTGGTAAGTTGCTTCAGGAGAATCTTGTCTCTGAGGAGCAAAACCATTTCTACAAACTGCAGTAGCTCCTGGTGAGATGACACCACTGTTGAAAGAAATTCAAAGTTTCAGTGTATTTTCTGGATGTACTGCATTATAGCAAATAATGTGAACAAGCATTGTCATCCACTGTGGAACAGCAGAGCCCATAACATGGGGATGACAGCATGAGGAAAAAGAGACACCTTCAAGAGTGCTTCTACTACTAGCCCCCACCAGCAACTGAACAGCCTTTGAGTGATGGGTTGAGACTTGTGCTAGCGTGTTTTAGGATCTAGGCTGTTATGTATTCTGCTTGGCCACCAATGCAGGTTTTTCAGAGGTGTCAACCTTCAAAGAAAATATTTGGATGTTGTCAGCTGTTTTATCTCTGTCTTTGTTCTTACTCTAGCTCGTCTTCAGAGAGGTGTCACACATGGGGCAGTGGGACAGGGAGGGGTGAGTGCACAGGGCTGTCCAGGTTCTTGTCCCCTCCCTGAGAAGGGCCAGGCACCACGAGCAGCGTCTCAAGGACGTGTAACAGACAGGACAGGGATGCAGGTATTCTGCCCTGCTGTGTCTTTGGAGCAGCCAAAGCGTCTTAGACTTCCTGCGGCATATATATTCAGGAGAATGTATGGTTGTGTTTCGTGGTCACTTGGTGGACCTACCCACCATGAATTAATGTATTTGTAATTCCGTATCACTGTGGCAGTGAGTCTACTCTCTGTTATGGTTGTGGATGGATTAGAGAAGGAAGCTTGTGTGATTGTGAAGATGCAGGTGTGTGATGTGGTGTCATAATATTTTCTGTTTTATTCTTTTCTTAATAATTCCTTGCACATTCTTAACCTTTCTGCTTCCTTTGAGCACTGAGCTGAGGCTCTTTCAGACCTGCAGTGGCTTCAAAGTCTTTGAGATTTGGCAGCTTATTGTGCATAACAGTTTTCATGTCATAACTGGGATACTTATTGATCATCTTTAAATACTTTTCAATTATTATTGTTACATTTTTATCGCTCGGTATCATGAGATCCTCTGCATTTTTTCCAGTCAGCTATGACTCTCTTGGATAATTCTGTAGCACCAGCAAAATTTGTCACATAATCATCCACTCCCTTTTCAGGCCACTTGTGACTGACTTGACAAGTATGTTCATGTGAAAAATGAGTACTTCTTTCTATTTCAGACCTTCTGTCAGGCCTTGATTAGCAGCAGCCAGGGTAAGGTTCACATTGTAGGGGTTATTAGTAAACACTAATAAAGCTCAGGCCTCCACCCAGAAACTAACTAGTCCGATGCTGAGTGAGTTAATCTTTCTAATTTACAAGCACTAAATGAAATGGTTTAACAACCAGTACATAATGTAAGGGAGGAAAAAAAGTGAAAATAGAAGAACAGAACAGTAGTACAAGAAATAACTATGACTTTCCCAAAGCACAGCCATATTTATTTGAAGTTCTCTCTAGTTTCTTAGGGGAGTAATGACAAGAACAACTGGCAGCTTCCCCCTTGCTACAGAAACTCTGGATCATTTTAGTGGTGGTCAAGATCCCAGCACGGCCACCGGTCCCAGGGGTGCAGCTGACCCTGGAGCTGCCGCCATCCGCTGGCACTGCGTGTTCCTGACAGCCACTCCTGCAAACACTGCAGCAACCTGCTCCTCTGCAATCTCGTTTTGCCAGCTGTTCCAGCTCCATTAGCCGCTCCTGCGCTACTCACAGCCATCCTCTGTTCCTCAGCGCTGAGATTTGAGTGACAGCCTCTGTGTCACTGCTGTCGTTATGAATAATGGTTATTTGAAATGCCCTGCCCTGTTTCACTGCTTGACTACAAGGGTAAATGCAGCAGATGAAGCAGTGAGGAGGGTTGCACAAGCACTGGCTGTTTGTAGATGTGTGGGGAAGTTTGCTGGACTCATTCCTCACCTCTCCGGGGGGATTCATCCGGCTCTTGCTTGTTTTGCAGACATGTTCGCAACGGGGCAGTGATTGCACGCTGCAGCCAGCCTGAAATCAGCTGGTGGGGCTGGCGAAATGCTGACGATGAGTATCTTGTGACATCTATTGCCAAAGCCTGTGCCTTGAACCCTGGAATAAAGGTACCTGGTGGCATGCCACACAATGGAAGCAGTGATGGCAGCGAGGCCTGCGAGGCTGACTTTGGTGAGGCAATGTGCTCCGTTCTGCTGTCTCTTGAATGTGTGAATTATGGTGTGGTTCCTACATCTAAATGTTGTTGCCACTAACAGGGCTGTTACAGTGAAAGATTTAAACCAGACATCCAGGTTAATAATCTGGGCCCTGCATGTGGGACATGTCTCTGGGCTTGTACACAGCCAGTGTTGGGTTGTGCTGGAGGCCTGTTGTAAGAGGGAGGGAGGTGCCAGGAACTTAGTCTGTGCTGTCTCTGCAGACTCGTCCCTGACCGCGTGTTCAGGCGTGGAGAATGCGGGAACTCCTCAGAAGCTGCTGATTCTTGATGCCAGATCTTACACCGCAGCTGTGGCCAACAGAGCAAAGGGAGGAGGCTGCGAATGTGAAGGTACACAGAGCTAAGCAAATCCCACAGTGTGTTCCTCTTGAACCTGCTGTGTTTAGTTGGGCCCTGGACCACAGTTTGGGTCAGGCTGACATTTTGGTGCTCACTCTCTGGGAGCACGTTCCCCTTCTCACTCATGCAGTCAGTTATTCCAGACATATTGCTGCTGGCCCACAAGGCTTTTCTAGAAACACTGCCTACCTTCTGCTGGAGACTAGAAGCAGTGCTGCAGGGTACAACCAAACTATGTGCATAGAGGCACTTGCTGCAGTGGCAGCAGCACTTTCTGAATGTTTCTGTCTCTGTTGTGTTCAGAGTATTACCCAAACTGTGAAGTGGTGTTCATGGGCATGGCCAACATCCACTCCATCCGCAACAGTTTCCAGTATCTGCGTGCTGTCTGCAGCCAGGTGCCAGACCCTAGCAAGTAAGTGACCTTATTCTAGCTGAGTTTGATGCCGTATCTGTTAATGTCCTGCAGGCTTTTTTTCTTCCTTTTTCTTTTTCTCCACTCCAGATTTCTACCTCACAAAATGGAGGGAAAGTGCTCACAGTGCTTAAATGGTGGTTCCCTGATCCCCAGTAATCCAGAATAGATTGTATCACTGACTCAGTATCACTTATCTATTTGTATCCTCTGAGGGTTTCAAAAACATAGTTGTTTTGGGGAAAAACTGAGATTAGGTGATGGATACTTTGTAGTTATTCACAAACTGTCTGACTCCTCTTTTGGACATGTTTTTAAAAAGACACTGTTTTTTTCACTGCTAAGGAACCATCTCCTTGCTTTTTGCACACCTTCTAGCTGGCTTTCTGCCCTGGAGAGTACCAAGTGGCTGCAGCACCTTTCTGTCATGCTGAAGGCAGCGGTGCTGGTCTCCAGTGCAGTTGACAGAGAAGGGCGTCCAGTGCTGGTTCATTGCTCAGACGGCTGGGACAGAACTCCACAGATTGTAGCACTGGCAAAGATTCTTCTGGACCCTTACTACAGGACCATGGAGGTACACATTGTGCTATTCTGCTGTTTCATGTCTGCTAAATGACAGTCTTTGAGTGTCGTCAGAAAGGAACAGAGCTGTATTTGGCAATTAGGTTAGTGGCATTTCAGAGCTGCTCTTACAGGTATTGAGTTTTTCTATATGGTCTTCCTGCGTGTTTTCAGTAAACTATATACCTCATTCCCAGTGTCGTAAGGCACTTTGGAAAACAACCTGTTGTGCTCAAGGTGCAGCTGCTTCCCTGTACTTCCTTCTGTTTATTCTCGAGGCTGTTTGTCATATAGAAATAACAGTTGTCACTTTGTTTTTGGAAACCTCTGACGTTCATGTAGCTTTGCTCCCAAACCAAGCACAGATACAACATTCTTTGCAGACCTTCAGAAGTCCTGAGATTTCCTGGCACTGCTAGCAGACAGAGCTTGCCTTGTCTTGCTAGGTGCCTACAGCAAAGTTGCCTGCAGTTAGTTTTCTCTTGCGTTCACAGGGTTTCCAGGTGCTTGTTGAATCAGATTGGCTGGATTTTGGTCACAAGTTTGGTGATCGCTGTGGTCACCAGGAGAAGGTGGAAGATCAGAATGAGCAATGCCCAGTTTTCCTCCAATGGCTGGATGCTGTTCATCAGCTTCTGAAGCAATTTCCTTGCCTCTTTGAATTTAATGAAGCTTTTTTGGTAAGAAATATGCATGCAAACATTTCTTTATTCCTTGCGAGACGTGAGCAGAGGCAGAGAGAAGGCCATAATATTTTACAGCATTATAGTTGAAAAACAAAAAATTGAATTCTTAAAAAATGGGGAAGTGTCTGAGTACTGCCTAGGTTTCTGCTGGCGTTCCTGACATACCTACACTGTACGGGTTCAACCCTGCACTTTGGTTGTGGTATTTTGACCTGGTTCTGTATGTGTAATGCTCCTGATGGCTTCTTGCAATTTCTTCTTTCTCCCAGTAGGGATCGCAGGCTTGGAGTACCTAGCAAACTGGGCAGTGATTAAGGTTTTATATTGTCTAATTTCTTTGAATCACTTCTTCTCCGTGTCCCTTTCTAGCCCAGTGAATTCAGATTTTCTGAATTCAGAATTCAGGAGCATTGTTCTGATCAAAAGCTTGATTTGCATCTCTCAGACATACTAAAAAAAAAGGGGGGGGGGGAAGGGCAAGCAATAGCTATTAATTGCTGACTTACCAAATAATAGTTTAGGGTCATAGAAGGATGGATATGGTATTGGTTGACCGTTGCTTTCGCTTTAAGCTAAGTGGTTCCTGTTATCCCCTCTTTGTCCTGTCCTGTGTGACAGAGGACCACAGTAAGATCACCAGCTAGATAGGAAGTGCATGGACCATCCTAGACAGGTAGAAGACACTGCCCTTGGGGACAGAAGACACTGCTTACCAGTGGCCATGACAATTGTTCTCCTTTTGATGTTGCAGGTGAAGCTGGTGCAGCACACATATTCCTGCCTCTATGGGACCTTCCTTGGGAACAGCCCATGCGAGCGAGAGATGCACAACATCTACAAGCGTACCTGCTCCGTGTGGTCCCTCCTGCGGGCTGGCAATAAGAACTTCCACAATCTTCTCTATATGCCAGGGTCTGAGCAGGTGAGTAGAGCTCCTGGTCTAGTCTTCTGGGCTCTGTGCCTGCCGGGCACTGGGGACTGTATAAAGAGAGACTGGAGAGGTTTCCTTCTGTGTTCATCTCTAAACATAGCGATTGTTGCAGGTGCTGCATCCAGTGTGCCATGTCCGAGCACTGCACGTCTGGACAGCAGTCTATCTCCCAGCTTCCTCCCCACATCCTCTGGGACAGGATGATATGGACATTTACCTGCCCCCTGGATCTCAGAGCCAGGAGTTCAGTGGCAGATGTTTGGACAGGTAAGAGCCTGGAGCTCCAGTCCCAGGTTGCCTCCTACCCACAGTCATCTTTTCCCTTCTTGCTCATTATAGTTTCTCTGTCTTACCTGTTGTGCTTATTATCTTTGCTGTGGGGAGCAAGAGCTCAGTAGCATTGTCCCAGCCACTTAGAGAAGAACATGTATAATTCCCCGCTGCTCCTAAAAAGGCAGATTGTGGAGGCTGTGATGTAGTTTTGTGCCTTTCAGTTCATGCTGCTGCGCCCCTCTACCTCACCCACCCCGTGATCTCTAATTAGGAACGTTTCTCTTATCTCAGTTTCAGCTGAAATGAGGGAAGTTTCAAGAGTTTTGTTCTGAGATTTGCTTTGCTTCTGGGTTCCAGATTACCAAAGACAAGATCTATGGATGACCTGCTTTCAGCCTGCGACTCCAGCAGCCCTCTGACCCGCACATCTAGCGATCCGAACCTGAATAACCACTGTCAGGAAGTCCGGGTGGGCCTGGAAGCCAGGCATGCCACTGCCGAGGGAGCTGAGCTGCACGTGGGAGAAGGCAGCATGTTGGCTGCAGGCGAGGCACAGGAGGTGGAAGAGCATCAGGAAAATGCTCCCCTGCAAGCCAGCAGTGTTTTTAGCGGCTGTGCTGAGCATGAAGTGCATAGCAAGCAACAGAGCAGCTGGGCATCTGTGCCAGCAAGCAGTGTGTCTCTGGAGATGGAAAAGGGAAATGTAACATACATGGAGGAACTGGATGGCGCATGTCCAGCTCCAAATCCTTCCAAGCAGGAAAATGTTGACAGGGTTCCTACCAGTTCTGAAAAGCAATTAGAAACCTGTTCCCAGGAACCCTTGAAGGCTGCTGGCTTGGCATCCAGTGGAGGAGGTTGCCCCAAGAAAAACACCACCTGCCAAGCCATTCCCAGCCAGGAGTCCCTGGCACCAAGTGCTCCTTGTCAGGAGCTGGGCATCCCCTGCCCGGATGAAGATAAGGGCAAAAGCGATGCTAGAAGGAATGGACCCTGTGAGGAGCCCTGCCGGCTGGGGAGAGTCCCGCTAGAGCAATGGCGCAAACCTATCTCCCAGAGCCAAAGCAGCGAGTTCTCCTTCCTGGGGTCCAACTGGGACAGTTTTCAAGGAATGGTGACATCGCTCCCCAATGGGGAGCCTGCACCCAGACACCTCCTCTCCTATGGCTGTTGTAGCAAGAGGTTGAGCAGCAAACAGCTACGGGTGCCTGGCCTGTGCCTCAGTGGCCAGTGGTCTGCCAGAGAAGGTGCGAAAGCCTCAGCCTGCTCTGGCCATGTCGGCACGCATTTTGCAGGCTCTGCAGTGAAGCCCAGCCGTTCATGGCTACCCTGCCACCTGAAACAAGCATCTGGTCCCAAGCACGTGCCGCCAAAATGTCCTTCTCCTGTGCCTCCTCTCTACCTGGACGATGACGGGCTGCCCTTCCCCACAGATGTGATTCAGCACAGGCTGCGGCAGATCGAGGCCAGCTACAAGCAGGAGGTGGAGCAGCTACGCAGGCAGGTGCGAGAGCTGCAGCTGCGGCTGGACATCCGCCACTTCTGTGCCCCACCGGCTGAGCCACCCATGGACTACGAGGATGACTTTGTAAGTAACTGCCTCTAACCCCCCAAGTCCAGCCATGCATCTCCTGGCCAGCAGTGGTCCCTGCACACCCCTCACACTACCCTTTCCAACCCACATTCACCTTTAGAGTGGATGGTTAATACTGCTGCTGTGTTTCTTCAGCCCCTTTCCCCTCTTTTCCCCGTGCCATGGCCTCATGCCACCCAGAAGTACCACTGCTTCCTGGGGGCCAGGCAGTGGCTCCTATACGGTTGTGAATGCTTCAGCCCTTTGCTCCTTGTGTGGAGAACTGCAGAGCTAGCCACATGCCCCTCATAAGCACTGTGTGGCGGGAGAGGGAATGCCCTTGGCTCTGGGATTGAGGCAGCTGAGGGGATTTGTGACTTGTTCTCTTTTTACAGACATGTCTGAAGGAATCAGATGGCAGTGATACTGAGGACTTCTGTTCTGATCATAGTGAAGACTGTTTGTCAGAAGCGAGCTGGGAGCCTGTTGATAAGAAGGAGACAGAGGTACGTGTGCTGTTACGGCAGCTTTAAAGGTACTAGGATGTTTCTTCCTAGCAGCTAACTTCACTGGTTATGGCAGCAGAGAGTGGGCTGGAAGAAAGGCCGAGAGCAGCAACCCTTGTCCTTTAAGACAAGGTGCAAGAGGCTCTGCATCCTCTGCTGCTGCTGCTGTGTCCAATAGAAGAGGACCTGTGGGATCGGCTCTCTCAGGGCTAGCCTGTTCTGGTCTAAAGCAACATCTCAGCCTGCATCTTGGGTCCTGAGACCTGGTTGGTGTGGTGTTACAGATTTAAAGCTGATGAGGACTGGTGTTTGCCCTAGGTTACGCGGTGGGTTCCAGACCACATGGCCTCGCATTGTTTTAACTGCGATTGTGAATTCTGGCTGGCCAAACGGAGGCATCACTGCAGGTAAACAATATTTTTGCTGCAGTTCCACTCTTCTTCTCTGCTTTTGTCTGTCAAACCTCACAAAATGCTTGAGTGCAATCTTTGTCCCCTCCACCTCCGAGGAGAAAGTGTTAAGTCTATCCTTTATTCACCAGGTCTCATAAATTCCCTGCAGGTTTCCAGTCTGCTATGTTGTCCTTGTTTCCATTTCCTTTTTTGATCCTTTTGGTCTTTGATCTTTTTTCTGGGTAGTAATGCCTACTAGTCCCTTTCTAGTGCTAGCCAGCCAGATTGTGCTGGGAACCACATTATTTTTTAAGAAACATGCTGACTAGTCGTAAGTAAGGCTGAGACTTCACTCCTGAACTTGGTCTTTTGCGCTTGCTGAAATTTGCTGTGGCATTCCCAGCTCTCATTTCACTGCTTTTCTTGCTCCTTCACAGGAACTGTGGGAACGTGTTTTGTGCCGGTTGCTGCCATCTGAAGTTGCCCATCCCTGATCAGCAGTTGTATGACCCTGTCCTCGTTTGTAACTCCTGTTATGACCACATCCAAGTGTCTCGTGCCAGGGAGCTCATGAGCCAACATCTGAAGAAGCCCATTGCCACAGCTTCCAGCTGAATGCCAGACAAGGGACCTGTCTAAGCCCAGCCTTTTCTCTCATGGGTTTGAAGGGTGACTCTGCCTCCACTGTAATTGTGAAGGCCTTTGGTGCAACACTTAAACACCAAGCTTGAATGCACTGTCTTCAACAGTCTTACTATCAGTCTGGAGCAGAGGAGCTCAGATTGGAGTACGGTGTGTGTCCCCACTCTGGTACCGGTGGGCCCGTACATTGTAGTCTGATGACCTAGGGCTAAAGAGGGGATTGCAACCTCTTTCTTCTGTGGGCTGGAAAGCAATGTTTTCACAGATATTGCCTGTGCAAAGTACCCCCAAAGCAATAGAAAGGCATGTTTAGAACCAATTCCCCCAACAAAGGCAAGCTGCTGTACAAGGAAGAGGGCAGACTCTAGGTGGTACCATGTGCTTTGAAAGGGCCTCAGCCTGGAGCAGGTCTGTAGATTCTCTTTCCATGAGTGTGATTTGTGATCAGCTTGGTGAACAAGACTCATTAGCCATCACTAATTGATTTTCTCTTGAGCATTGAAGAGAAATTCATTCTGGCTGAAAACGGGCCGAGCAGATTTCACCCGTTTTCATGCTCCGCTAGGATTGGTGAATGCACTTGACTTTGTCCCTGCCCCCCAGCAATGTGGGGAGATGGGAGATTGGCTTTTTCACTTCCTGCTCTGCCCGTCTGCTTTGTCTGCAGTAGTGTCACAGCCTGGTGCTAACACAGGAATGGCACCCTGATCCTCTCCTGGCATGGAAACAGAACTTGTGTTCCTGTGTTGCTCCTCCTCCCCTTTTCTGCCCTCAGCTCTCCACTTCCTACTGCTCTTTATCCTGAAAACTTGATACCTTGAGGGTATAGGCCATAATGTGTTGTTTTACCTCCTGGAATGTGCTGTCTGGTGTATGTGAGGGTTTCAGTCCAAATGCTGCTATATATTTCTGTGCACTTAATGTAACCCGAAGAAGGGAGAATGAAGCATTGATACCAAAATGGGGGTGGGGAAAGACACTGGCTGACATAGACACTACAGTCTGTGCTTTTCACTTTAGGATGTACAACCAAGCTACAGTGATAAACATGACATGTGGCATCTGTTCAGTGGTGGAAACAATATCTCTGTTTTGCCCCAGTGCTACCTAAAATGCCTCTTGAATTTTACATCTTTTTTTGTCGCCTGTACAGTGGTCGAAGTTCAGAGTTGCCAACTTGTAATTGCCTCTCTACTTGTTCATTAAACTAGAGAACGGGAATCCCAACTCATTCCAAAAATAAAAAATAAAAAAAAAATAACAACTGAACTGGGGTTAGGAAGAAAGTGGGCTTCGGGTGAGCTTTCTGCAGATATTAATGAGGAAGAAGAGTTTGACCGTGGGGCATTTCTTTATAGAAATGCAAGTTTTCTTTCCAACCATATGAAAATGTACTATGTATTCTGTATGTCATGAGCTGAGATTTTATATGTTGGGAAGGGAGTACCTTTGAGGGCATTTGGTCTAACAAGGCAAAGTGCTTTATGCTGTTGTGATCTCCCAGATTTTTTGCTAATGGTTTGTCATCTCTATCAGAGGGAATGCAATAATGACCCTCTCCTGTACTTTGATATGTCAGCCTCTGGTTTTGTAAGTCCCAATAGTGCAAGTAAAGCTAGCATCATCTGAAGACCCTGTACTTACTTGGACTCTGCTTCTTTTCCATACTGGGAACAACCAATATGGCTTTGGGAAGAGAAGGCACCTTGCTTCAGATTCTCCCTTGCCTTGTACCTTGCAGTCATTGCCAGACATGGAAGAGTGACCATTGGGCTGGCAGAAGAATTTGGATTTGTTCCTGTTTTGCACATGTTGGAATGACTGCAAGCAATAAGGAAGCCAGAAACTAGGTACTCCTGGCTCTTCTGTTCAGGCCATTAGTCCAAACTGCTTTTAGCTCTTGTGAGTTTCAGTGTCACAATGTGCTGGCCAAAAACTCTAAAATCAGTTTGATAGCATTGTGACAAACAAAATGTGCTGTACAACTCAATACAGTTGAAATAAAATCTCTATATTAGTGCTGCTGTGTTTGGACCCATTCTTTAGTTTGTGGTGTAATCTTACTCATCGTTTCCCTGGCTGTAACTTGCTACCCTTTCCCTTTATTAAGGTATGTTAGGAATTTAGTATCCCTTCTCACAAATAGTAATCAAGAGTAGGACGCAAAGCATGCTATGTCATAGTCTTCTACTTTGAGGCTCTGTGCTCTTTACCAAACAAACCTGCGGCTACCCAAGATGCCAACTTCCTCCAGCCTCTCCTTTAATGACTGGGTAAGGAATTTTTCTCTTCTAAACAAGAGCAGCTAGGGAGGATTCTGTAACTTTTCGACATGTTTGTACCACATTTACCTGGTAAGTTATGTTAGATTTGAACATCCTTAAGGATGGGATGGTTTCACAGGCTTCTGCATAGTTGGATTAGTCCCCAACGTCCAGTCTGTGGGAGAAGCAATGGTCCACTTTCTTTCCTTGTAACTTGGTGAGCTTTTTCCTGCCAGTTTCACTTCTGCATCTGGCAGTTGGTTGCATTCCTCTATGCAGAATGGCAGCTGGGGACTGTTTTGTTTAGTCAGCCTGATCTGCCAAGGGTGATGCAGGTAAGTAACAGTTTGTAGTGAAACTGGAGTGAAACTTTTAGAAAGCATCCAGGGATCTTAAAATTGAATAGGCCTCTCATAAAACTACTCCAATAGTTCAGGTCAGGCAGGTACCTAAACACTTTGCTGTAGTAGAAAACAGTAGCAAGATAGCTTGTCACATTTAAAAATTAACCTTTGCTCTTGAAACAGTCATACAAAGGAAGGTCATCTTTGAAGGCAATGCTTCTGAATGTTAACCGTGAACGATGTTTCTACAGGAAAGGACAGATTAACTTTCAGGCTATGGTCTTAACAGTTCTGATGTCATCTTACTATGCAGCAGAAGACTGGCTGCTAGGACTGTTGTATGACCCTTTTGGCATTCCTTCACCAGGAGGAACGGTACTTCAGCAGAATTTCCCCCTGTGCCTTCAAAGCTGAATATAGGCATTTTGCCTGAGACACTTATAACTGTTATAGTGTCAGGCTGGAGATGCCAGCAAGGGCACTTAACGTTCATGAGTATTGAGCACAGAACAAAGGATTATCACTTAAAGAATATAAAGCCATAATTTGCCAACACGTTCAGCCTGAGGTAATCTATCTGTGCACATTGAAATGTGTCTAAACCTAGCACAAACAGGGAGATCAAAGCTTTCCCCTATCAGTGCAGTAACTGCCATGAATTCTTAGCAAATTAACAACCGGAACTGCTTATGATGTACTATAATACCAGCCACTGAACAAAATAAACATAGATTTAGGTGTAGTGAGAAGTCAGGTCAAGCTTGTGATTGTTGGATATTATTCATCTGCTAAGCCATTAGTAGATAATGCTAAAACTGCAGCAGATGTGAAGAGACATGTTAAGCCTTGGTTATGAAAGAGGGAAAAAAAGAGGAATGTGATATATGGCCTTCTTGTGAACCCTGCAAGTACTGAACAGGAAACAAGTTTAAAGTGAGAGACAGACAAGACGGATGCAGGCTTTCTGAGGTGTGTTTGATGTGCTTCTGGTCATTCCATTTTCAACAGTTAAATAGCAGTACAATGCTCTCCCAAAATGTTATGCTTCTGTAAAAGTGAACTTTGGCCACTGCCGTTTATTTACAGTACCTTGGGTATCCCTGTATCTCTTAAGTACATACTAATATATATGTCAAACTGTCCTTAGATGAAAGATGCTGTATGCAGTCTCCAGTATGTTTCAAAAGAGTTACTGAAAGCAGCACACGCATCTTCAGTCTCACGAAGTTTAGGTTAGTCATGCAGCTTTAGTCTCCCATGCAACCATATATTTTACTGACATGTCTGTATCCTATTCTTTCTTACTGAAAACAAAGCCAGTTCTGAACCTGTGTCAACCTCTGCATTTGAAAAGCCAGTTGCTGTGCGAACCTGCTGGACTGGCCTATTAAGTGGCGTGTTCATGAGAGAAGACAGCAGCATAAGGGTAAGCCTTCATTATGGGGGTACTTAGGTGCTTTATATGACCTGGGACAAAATATTCAGCGTTACAACTGCCACTTCCCTTTTGTGACTGTAGCCTTATTTCACAGTTAGACAATAAATTGCTCACTGTCACCTTCTAACAAAGTAGTCATGTTGTACAAAAATGGATATACTTGTATACCAAGAACATACATCAAGAAAATATAAGAACAATGCATTTTCATTTTCATTCATGGTCTTAAAAAAAAAATGCAAATTTATTTTAGACTTGCATAACTTTTTTTTTTTTTAAATGGCTGCAAAGGCACTTGCCAAAAGGAAAGCATTTGGCAGAACTGTATCAGAAATAAAGACTGACAGGCCTGGCTTAACAGTTTCAGTATATACACTGTGCAGAGCATCTTCCTTTTGAATGAATGGTAAGGGTAAGTCAACTATCTGCTAAAAGTCAGTGCTACTGAAAGAAGGGAGGCATGCAACATCAAAGACTTGTAACAGGTGAGCGACTAAAGAGGAACAAATTCAATAGTCGGTAAATCCAAAAGGGACAAGAATCTCTGCAATGAATTCATGCATAGAACTGCAGTTCTCAGTTGGTGATTGAATTGTGGAGGCAGCAGTGGTGCTACCAGACTTGAAGCTGCGAGTAAGGGAAACTAGGACCACCATGAGGGGAGAACCTGTGCTGCCAGGTGGATTGTACTCTTTGCCCGTCTTTTCAGACCCAGAGCATTGCTAGTTTGGGGAAGACAGAATGCTGTAAGTCAGCATGGGGCTGGAATGGTGTCAAGGTGGGTGTTGAGTGAAGTCTGGAGGGGCGATGAAAGAGTGCAGGGAGAGATGGATGTAGAGAAGCAGCAGCAGTAAGACTGGCTGAAAATGCTAGGCACTGTTGTCAGCTGACAATGCTACCTCTAGATCCTGCACTGTCCAACAGCTTTTGACTGAGCTATGTTTCCTGCTGAAAAGCACTTCATTATTATTGATCTGTTTCAAGTAAGAGGAAACTTTCAGTGTTCCCCAAAAACATTCTGAGGGGCACCTACATTGTCTAAAACATGGGCAGTTCAGAGGTTGACCTACCAAGACAGCTAAAGGGATCATTACCTTCTCATTGTCAGGCTTGCTGGGCGAGTCAAGCACACTCCCATCTGTGTGACACAGATATAAGGGAGCTATGAAGCTGTTTCCTTCAGCTTACCTCCTGCCACATCTGCTGTAAGATTGTCTCGTGTGACCTGGCATGAGTAGTGAGGCACTGAAAGGTGCAAGACACGGTTTGCTGGGAGCAGGCAGCACTCTGGAAGCTGATGAAAAAACATTCCATTTTTAAAAAGTCATCTGGTTTGCAGCTATGGGCTCAGCTACAAAGTACCAAAGGAAATGCTTTAGAGGAACTTCTTAGTTTTAGAGACTTATTCTCTGCATTTTAGTTATGGATTACATATTGTTGAGTATGACAAGAGTTATGGTTGACATAAAAAAACTCACCTATCTCAGCTTCAGGCAGTCATAGTCTTCTTGCACTCCTGCACAGGGAAAGAAGAGAAGCCTTAAATAATTTCTTTGACATAGTACAAGAGACAGACTCTGGAATGCTGAGGAAATATTTTGTGAAGTGGACTTTTTCTTGATTTTCAAGTTTGCATTCAGTATGCTCCACTTCAAAGCTATAGCTGTTGACACTGAGCAACCATTACATAATTCTTAAGAGGATAAATTATAAATTATTACTGAGGAAATAAAAATGCAAAGCCCCTTGGGAAGATGGCTTCATCTTCACATGGATTTAATGAGTTCAACTAGAACTGTAGGCCATTAATTCCTCGGGTAAAGCAACTTCTTCCATGGTCCAGGATTTTAGCTTCGACAACAATGCTGGCAAAATTTCTGTTCTTTCCTGCTGTTGCTACTGACTCAGAATAATGACAAAAGTGCTAAATCTGCCAAAGATAGGCACAGGACAGAGTAGTAATCAGTCTGCTAGAAAAGAGGCAAAAATCATATCTCTTAATCCCTCCTTACGATCGCTTTCTGTTGACCCATTTCTTATTTTACCTGTCTGCTTTAATTTGAAGTGACCACATCCCAAAATATTTAAGCTAAGCACAGTTTTAACATCTTTTTCCTTACTTCAGTTATGCAGAAGAGCAGAATGATTTTGCTTTCAGTTTACAAATAAGAACAGTTTCACATCACAGTTTATTCAACCTTGTCTCCTTTCTATAATTTACTGCACTTTTACTTGCCGTGGTGGTTCGGGGCTGTACTGTAAACCAAAGCATTAAAAATTATTTCAGTTAAAGAAATCTTATGACAA
This sequence comes from Cygnus olor, assembly GCF_009769625.2. Lineage (NCBI taxonomy): Eukaryota > Metazoa > Chordata > Aves > Anseriformes > Anatidae > Cygnus > Cygnus olor. The sequence goes on along the minus strand of NC_049188.1, from coordinate 801,972 downwards.
GTATCAGATAATGTATTTAAGGCCACAAGATGTGCAGCTGTTTGATCTTCTCACTACTTTCTTGCTCTGAGGGCAGCCAAAGATAGAGGAATATCTTTTTCACTGCTGATGACCTATAGATGGGATGCAGACAGAGAGAGATTACCATTCTCTTCCTTTCCCAGCTCCTTTTTTCTCCTCCCTTTTTGGTTCATAGCAGAAATTCTTGCTCTAAAATTCTAAGAATGGCTGTACTAGGCTAGAAAAAAGTCCCTGTAGCCTGTCTCCAACCACAGCTAGCAGCCGAAGCTCTGAGAAGAGCCTAAGGGGATATACATGTGCTAATACATCTCTGGTACGAATGCTGATCATCCACCAATCTAGGACTCAGGGACTACCAGTGACAAGTGCCATCTTTAAGAGCCCTGGATGTACTTCTCTTTGTGAATATATCTGGTCTTTTTATTTTTTTTTTCAGCCAAGTAATATTTTGGTATCCAAAACATCCTGTAGCAATTAGTTACCCAGTTTCCCTGTAAGCACCCAACTTGATTTCTGGGACATCCTCCCAGTTCTTCTACTAGTCATGTTCACTTTCTTTACACTACTTATAATTTTACTACCCACCTTCACATAGTCAAACCCACTCTGAAAATTTCTTCTTCAGTATTTCCGTCTGTTGAAGTTAATCCATATCCTCAATGCTGATTTTCTCTATTCCATTCTAACTCTACTAAAACAGTTCTGGAGTGGGAGAGATGAGAGCTGCACATGTTCACTTTTAGGGCAAAAGTGAAAATTTGTGTTTTCATCTCTGTTCCTTTTCCAATCCCATCTAAACTCACTTTCTTTTCCTTTTTGGGCACTGACACAGCTGACACTTTCATAGATTTAGTATAACATCATGATTTCTTTCACAAGCAGCATTGTTTCAGTGACCATCACTGGGTACATAAGGTTAAGCTTCTATCAGCACCGAATTCCCCCTGAGTATTGTCCACACCAGCAGATGCATAGTCCTGCAGTCCCTCACAGCAGCTCTGGAGAAGCTAAGGTGAGGAGCACAAGCCATCATCTGGCTCACCAACCTCTTTTTGGGTGCACTCCTGCACAGGCTGGGCGCAGGCCCTCGGTCCCCCACAGGATTTAATCACTTTCTGTGGAAGCTGACTCACTTTCCTGAGCAAGCTGCTCTGAGGAGAAGCGGGTAGCCTCCCTTAGCCCCTGAGACTCCTCCAAAGGAGTGATCCTTCGCTAAAGCCATTTATGAGGCTGGACTTCCCCTTCAGGCCATAGTTTCCCTCAGCACCTGGCGTTTTTAACCTGTTCCCATGCATCCGGGCTGATAGTAGCACACTTACCCACCCTTTGGATGATGCCCCCAGGACTGCCTGGGGACACAGACGGGCAGTTCCAGCAGCAGCAGCTCCAACCCCTGGGGTTCGGTCTCTCTCCTCCTGGGACCCACAGGGAGCCCCTGATAGCACTGGGGCTGAGGGGACATCAGGACTGAGGGACCATCAGTGGGGCTAGGCAGCACTGAGGGGGACTGACAGGGGGCTGAGGGGGATTGAGAGGGCTGAGGAGAACCAGTAAACCAGTGGGTCTGAGGGGATGGCGGAACTATGGGGAGACTGAGAGGGGCTGAAGGAGACCGGGGGCACTGAGGGACTACAGGGGACTGAGAGGGGCTGAGATGAACTGAGGGGGACTGGTGAACCACTGGGGCTGAGGGAGACTGGGGGCACTGGGAGGACGCTGGGACTGTGGGGGGACTGAGAGGGGCTGAGGGGAACCAGTGGGGCTGAGGGGACGATGGGGACAAGGGACCAGCGGCCGGGCTGAGGGGGGACGGCGGGACTATGCGGGGGGGGCCTGAGGGCAACCAGCGGGGCTTGAGGGACACCGGGGGCGCTGAGGGGACGGCGGTGCCGGGGAACCCGGGGGGGCGGGAGGGGCGCCGGGGCCCAGGGGAGCGGGGGAAGCGGCGCGTCGTGGGCGGGAGGCACGTGCCGGGCGGCGCGGGCCGGCTCCGGTGCTGCCCGGTGGCGGCGGCCCTCGCGAGGCGGCCGTTGGGGCGTGAGCGGCCGCCCCGTCCCGTCCCGTCCCGTCGCCATGGAGGAGCCGCTGCTGCCCGCCCCCATCAACCCCAACAACTTCCCGGCCAAGCTGTGGCGGCTGGTGAACAGCCCGCTGTTCCGCTCCATCCGCTGGGACGCCAGCGGCGAGGGGCTGCTCATCGACCAGCCGCTCTTCGAGTCCGAGCTGCTGGGCGCGGGGCCGGGCCGCGCCGCGGGGCCGGGCGGCGACGGGGCGGTAGGGGCCGGCGACCTCTTCAAGACCACCAACTTCACCAGCTTCATCCGGCAGCTCAACCTCTACGGCTTCCGCAAGGTGGTGATGGGGCCGGCGGGCGGAGCGGCGGGGACCGGGACCGGGCCCGGACCCGGGCCGGGCCCAGGGGGCGACGGCGGCGGCTCCGGGGGCCCCCTGCACCACTTCCACAGCCCCCACTTCCGCCGCGACCGCCCCGACCTCCTCGTCCACCTGAAGCGCCTGACGAGCGCCAACAAGGCGAAGCTGGCGGCCGGGCTGGAGGTGACGAGCCGCCCGCCCAACCGCTTCCAGCGCCTGCTCGGCACCTCGCTGCACGGGGACCTGCTGCTGCCGCCCTCGACGCCCGGCAAGGCCGACCGGCCCGGTGAGGCGCGGCGGGGCCTGCGGGAGGCCGGGCGGGGCGCGGGGCGCTGGGCTCGGCTCCCGGCCCGTCAGCGGGGATGCTCAGCGAGCCCTCGTAGAGGAGAAAGGGCCTGGTTGTAAGATTTCTGACAGGCCTCTCCCCAGAGAGAAGAGTTTGTAAAGAGGATCGAATGACAGGGTGAAAGCTGAACTGGATGTAAGATTGTTAGAAGGCCTCAGAATATGTTTTATCATCTTCCTAACCCTCCTTGAGAGGGTTCGAGTTTTCCAAGGCAAGCCTGAGCTCTTGGAGGATCATTCCACAAATTCCAGATAAGAATGGGAGAATTATAGTTGGCGCCGCGCAAGGAAGGTGCGGGTGTCTTCGTTTGCTGTGCTCTCAGCCTGGCCCAACCGTGGGCTGCTACCAAAAGAGCAGTCCTGCTCCCAGCTCCCGTGGCCACACGTTGCCATCACCTTCCTTGCAGTCGTTGGCTGTGCACCGTGCCCTGAAGGGAAGAGCAGGCTGCCCCTGTAGGGCTGAGCTGGGTGCAGAACTGAGAGGCTCGGGGTGGGAGAAGTGGCAGGACTCTGCAACCAGAAAGGAAAAAGCAGATGGTGGTACTGCTTCCTGCAGTACCAGCCCTCGGTGAGGGCAGATCAGGGTAGCCTGGTATTTATTCCTGGTTGTTGTTTCCAAGTAATAACTGTAATCTAATTCGTGTGGTGTTTTCTGTAATGTGAGTGGAACTGCACCCGTAATAGCAAGAAAACAAAAAGAAACTTCTAGGAAGGGAAGAAGCTTGCTTCAATACTGAGGCTAGGAAGCATTTAAAGATTTTGTTTCAACATTTTTAAGGCTAAGATGAGTAATTAAGGATGTCTTCAATAAAATCAGGTCTGAACTGGTGTACTACAGGCCATTGATAGAGTAAATCCTAAGGAAAACACAGCCTTTTTTTCCCCCGTCTGTTTTTATGGGTGCATTTTTGTCCCAGTTTTTAGAGAGCTTTTGCTCTAGGAGTCTGAGTTTCTAGAAAGAAAAAGAGAACATCAGTTTTTATAGCCGTCGAGTTCTGACAGGCTGACAATTTACTGTGCAGTCTGTTCTGTACTAACTATTTAGGGGCATGTCTTATTTTGCTTTAAATATGAGGTAATTTGATAGGTGGAAGATATTTTTGTTTGCAAAGTGTCAGTCTGTTCCAAATGTCTTGCAACATGTAGCTCTGTGTTAAATGTCCAGGAACAATTCCTGTTAAAGCACTGGTACATTGTAACCTGATAATTGTAACCTGAAACTAGATAATCTTAATTTCCCTATCCAAAGGTAAAATAGGAAGAAAGGAATCCTCATACTCTCTTCATTCTCTGTTTTTATATGGTGAAAATACTGAAATAAACAGTCCTATACATAAACTCTTACTAAAGTTTAGGGGGCAGGTGGTATTTATTTAGTGATTCCTAATGGTTTAATATGAACTTGTGGAATAATGACTGTATGTTACCCATTTCTTGAATTAGTTCCTATCAGAAGAGTGAAAGAGGTAAACGTGAGGCTGTTTTTTAAAAAAGTCTAGTTTGATGCAAACCGTTCTTAAGCTTATAATTAGCATTATAGCTGTATACGGTACTGTGGAAAAGTCATAAATACGGTAGTTCTTTTAGGAATTCAATGAGCATAAAGGCATTCTGAGTTTTATAGTCAGTGTTCTGAGAATGTCAGCAAAAACTCTAATAGAAACTATGTCATCATGGCATAAGACATGGTATCTAAACTGAACTAGTTATGCTGACTGGAAAAAAGTTGACTTAAAAATGACAAGTGATCTTTGTTAATCAAAGCAAGGCTGTGTATATAAGAGAGGATATTCTTTAAACGTACACAACAATGAATTACAAAGCTTGTAGCCTTCTTTCTCGTTCCCCTTCTTGAAAAAGACTTGCTTGTTCATGCAGAAATATTAAAATCCAAATGAAATCGGGGCATAACCTGGCAAAGGAAAATAGCTGCTTTAAAATTTTAACACTTCAAAAAGTTATAAAACAACAACAACAAACAAAACCACAGGGTCTAAGTGAAAATACCTTATCTGTAAGCATTGATGCAAGATCTTGATTACAAATTCATTATTCTTTTCTTTTACAGGTTACTTCTAATACTTCTTCCCTTTTTCATTATCACTGATGTCCTGTAACTTACACAGAAGCCAAGTGATATGTAGCTCTGGCTTCCTCTGGTGCTAATTTGCAGTTCTAGTTTTTCATACTAGAGAACAAGAGGCTAGTACGATGAATGACACTTGGGAGGAAACAGTTGCTTTTATATCCTTGTCTGCTGCTCTTTCTTCAGATTCAACAATAAATGCTTCTATCATTATTTTTTTTCTTGACAAAAACGATTTGTCCTGAAACATCTGAGCTTGGATTTCAAAACCACTTGGAGGATTTTGACATTGCCTTTCTTTGGCTGTCTTTGAGCTTTCAGCATTGGAGTTTCATATATTCCGGCTTTATGATTTGTTTTTCATTTTTTATTTTTAATATACTGTCTGATTTAACACACAGTACTTTTAAAATTGGTTTAGTGTGGTTTACTAATTTACTATGCATTATATGTTCATTATACTACATAGATAAATACAGATAACTGGTTACTGCAGGCTCATGGAGAAATGCTACATAGACAACTGTGTACTGACACTGCACCTGTTACTGTACGTTCAGGTGGAAGAATACAGTCTGTTTCTGGATTAAGTATATTGAAAGAAGTGTTGTCTTCCCAAATAATGTTTTAGAGCCTTGGCTCCCCATATTACCTTTCATTACCTGTGAAAACTCCTTTCATTCACACTTGTTTTACTTTATTTTGTACCCAATGCAGGACTGCTGACTGTAGGACAGTTTCATGGACCTTATCATCAAGACAGTTTATTTCCTTACTCCTACATATCGGCCTCATCCCACAACCACAGCACGTTACCGTCAAAAAGTTTAGATCGGACTCCAGTCCCTTCCAGAACATGGCAGAATTCTCTTGGGTTTGTTCCAGGACACGAGGCTTCCCCAGCCTTTTCAGATAAAGGGGTTGCCTTTCCAGTACTCCAGAGGTTTCCAACAGAGGTCACGTACACACTACAGCCCAACACCTCTCCTGTGCCGCTTCAGCAACGGTCTCAAGCCATTGCCACTTCCCCTCCAAAATACAGCAGCTACACATCTTCAATGCAGTTCTCACAAACCTATTATCCAACAGGTGAGAAAAAATTCTGAAAGTTATAACTTTTCTATAATGCTGTGTCATGCGTATTTCAAGTGAGAATTAGAAATTTTAAACTCTAAGAGGATGAGAGACCTTTTAAAGCAAAAAGGTTCCCTGTTTGATGTTCCTGTCCTTCCTCTAGATTTGAAGTGTCCCCTGGTGATTTTCCATGTAGCCTCCCTATTGACGGTGAGGAGAAAAGTATTTGTCCACAACTAGTCAGTGTTAGCCTAACTTCTTATTTATTTATTTATTTATTTATTTTTAAATAAAGGAAAACTGAGGGGGATGATACTAAACCACTGATAACTTGTTGAAAAGTAATATACTACTCCTCAGTCCTACGTTTTCCCAAGTAACTTTTTTAAGTTGGAGGTCAGTCAAAAGTCTTCTGCAGAAAATTTAATTCTGGTCCATAATCGATGTTATTTTCTCTTTTTTTTTTTCTTATTAGCTTCTTCCATGTTTTATTTTTATGCACTTAAGACTGAAGAGTTACAAAAGTCTTGACTACCTTCTTTTGTCTAAAACATTTCTGCTAAACTTTTCAGTCTTCCTACAGACAAGTGTTTTTTTTTCCTAGAAGGTAGTTGAAGCAAATTATTCTTCTGCCCTTGCTTTGAACTGGAATAAAACATGCAGTAGTTTGGGGGGCTTCTGTTTGTTGTTTTTTTCTTTCCCTAGAACTTCAGAACATAGTGACTCTTTCCTTGAACAAATTAAAACTCAGTTATTACTCTCACTTTCTGCCTGTTCCTCCCTTGGCAGCTGCACCTTCACTGAGTCAGATATCCCCGTTTAGAAATCCGGCATGTGGTGTCTGCTGTCTTTCTCCAACAAGTACACGATGAAATCTTCACATCTTTTGTGTGTGTCTTCTGAGACCTCTGCAGAGAATATTAGCTCATGTTTCAAACAATAATCACTACTTTCCGTTACATACTTCTTGTCAAGGAAGGATTCTGAGGAGTTATGCAAATCCTGTGTACACTTGTAAAGGTTTAAGAGACAGGGAACTTTTGTCATATGTTCCTTGCCCTGTGCTGCTTATAAAGATTACTTGTGACTACTGCCTGCATCACAAGCTGCAAGTTATTAAGCCTCCTCCAAGGAGCAGGGTGACATGAGAATGTGAGCTTAAGGTGGGAAATGGTCCCTACTTTGCTTCTGTCTGGACACAGAGCATAGGCTGAGATTCATCTTCTTGAATTTTAGATGCCTATATATCAGCTTGTCCCCCAAACCTCATCTATAGTCAAACAAAGGAAATGGACATCTCTAGGGTTTGATTCATATAGCTTGTGTTAGACTTTGTCCTAGGCACTACCAGGACAGGAGTGATCCCACCCTATTTTGCAGTATTGACTGTAGAGGAGTTGCGTGTGACTAGGTTAGATTTAGACATGAATACGTAGATCTCTGGAACTGGATGACGCTGATCTGTCTCACTGTAGTTATAAACGTTTGAAGTAGAAATCAGTTATGGTGCTCAAAAATCTTTTCTCTCCTTTGCAATAGCATGGGAAAAGTACAGACAGAATCATTAGCAAGGGGAAAGCATGATAAAAGCATACCAAATTTTGCAAGGTATGAAAATTAAGGTGTAATTCAAACAAAAATAGAGAAAGGTATGGAGTCTGAGACTTTTGAAAACTCCAATGAGTTCATTAGTACTTCTGAGAAGAAAGGTTTGTAATTTCATTTGACTGTTTTATAAACCACTTCATGTTCACTGCCACTTTGGACACTGTTTTTACTTCTCTTCCTGTGTATCTCTTCATCTCTCTGCTATCCTTTTTGTTGTATACTATACCTTACAGAATGCTGAAAGCTTATTTTTTCGTATGTCCGCATGAAAAGTCTACTTTCCCTAATCTTGAGAGCACAGAACCAAGGTTAGCTCATTTCAAAAGTGACAGTTAATCTTAAAGTATGTATTTCATAAGTGACAGGACTAAAGAATCTATGTCCGATCTTGTAGTTGACTCTCTTCATTTCACTTATAATGAACATAATGTTTTTGTAGTGCCATTAAATCAAAGTAGGACTTTGTCGAAAGGTTTGTCAGTATGTATATTCAAATTTCTTTGTTAACTTAAGAAACCAAAAGATTTCCTTGTTTTTTCATTATGATTCTTATTGGAAAGGCAATAAAATCAGATGCTCATCTGGATTTTTTTTCTCTAGTATTAGAGAAGAGTTGTTTTAAGAATTTAGTTCTGCAACTTCAGCTAACTGCAAAACTTTTGATAGTAGTAGGATTGCATAAAAGAAATGTAGTGAAGCTTGATTGAGTATTCTAATAATGACAAATAAGTCAATGAGACTATGTGAGAAACATTACTTATTGGTGCCACCTGACACTGCAGGTCCAGTCATGTCTTTTGAATACATCTGTGGCTGTAGAGTTCATTTACATCTGATAACCCTTCTGGTGAGTGAGAGCTTAGGAGTAGTCACATTATTCTGAATGGTACATTTTCTGTTAAGATAAATATGTATTTATCTTTTCTCATATGTAAAGCTTAAAATTCACGTATGTGTTAGTCACAAGGGGTATCTTAAAGAAGCAGCTGAAAATACAGCATCTGTGTTTTAACACAGCATAAATAGCACCATATTTTCCCTTGAGAAAAGCAGACTGGATGCATTAGTAATGCACTTGTAAAACTCGTAGTAGGATTCATCTTGCCTAAGATTCATCTGAATGTATAATATTGAATTGTATATGCCTGGGCTTGTCAGATTACATATATAGTCAGTAGAGAGAAACAGGCACCTCCCAGATGTTGAGTCATTCCAACTTTCTTAGATATATACCTTTGGAAGACAACTCTTATCTTTCTGATGAGCCTATTTCTTCATCAATGGTGTAGAGAGCACAGATGCCTAGTTTTGAAAACTGGTAGACTGCGTAGCGGTAATGCAATTAATCCCACCTAAATGTCTAAGACATTTCCCATTTTCCTTTATGGAAGAGACCTTGGATGTCATCCTCATTCTCATCGGTCTTTTGGTTGGTAAAGGATCAGAGCTTGCACAGCTGTTGCATTCAGGTCCATCATGACATGTTCATTGATCTGACAAGAACAGGCACAGCTGCTTTCCATAATTTCCTGCACAGCTTTGGTACTGGTACTCATCATAAAACCAAGTCATCTCACTTCCCTTAAGCATAACTTGGTGAACTGACATGATAAGGTCACACTGAAAAGGTGGTCTTCAGGGTTCTTCCCTGGTATTTTGCACGTAGCTTGTGCCTGAGAAGAATGGAAGAAGCTGGAGTGTCAGTCTCATCCCCTATGGCACAGCTGAGTTGCTAACACTGTTTATCAATGTCTGTTGCTATCTTGAGTACATAGAGAGAGATATGTTTTCCTTCGATTTCCAACAGATCTTTGGAGAAATTTCTATGGTTGTTCAAGCGTGGAAAAGATCTGCTGCTGATCATACTGTATTTGTATTTGTTTGGGGACTTTCCTGAGCTGGCATGTGCTGTTAGAACATATGAAATCATGCAGGGCAAATGGGTATACATCAAGCTATAAGCATGGAGCTATTTTCATGTTCTCCGATTTTGTTTACGTTTAGGTTCTAACTCCCAGGTGCATTTGGCAAGGTATGCCTCTGTTGAAACCATGGCTGAACTTAGGCATATCTGTCTGTGCCTATGCTAGTGTATTGAACTTCGCAGGTAAAGAGCCTGGGTGTCTTGATCCACTCTAGAATTAGACTGCTAGCCTAGTTAGCACTCTGCCTGGAAAGTACTGGGCTAAGTTTTGCAGTTGGCATGGGACCATTCCCAACAGACAGTTTGGATGTGGCTGTTTTGACTTGGAAGAGTAAGAAATTTTAATGGTATTAACAGAGTCTGTGCCAGAGAACAGATCTGGATGCACTTAATTTACTGGTATATCTGCAGCCTTCATGTCTTCAGCAAAGATTATGACTGATTTGTACTTCTCTACTGAAACATTGTAAGCACTTAAAATAATATTGTCTCGAGAGGAGGGAGATGTATATAAGAATTTCCATTTTATCGCAATGGTTTCTAGTTTGCTTAATGGAGTGACTCATGATTTCCATAGGACATTTTTGTAATTTCTTCACTTGTATTATTTGTCTGTGAACTGTTTTTCTATTCTTGGACAAAAAAATGGAACTTGATCTGTTGAGGAGATTATGTAATCATTTGTGTGTGTGTGTGTGTGTATGACCTGTGATTGAAAGACTTCAGATAAATGCTTGTATTGGATCCTTTGTAACATTGCTAGGAAGCCTGTTCCAGTGTTTGACCACCCTCACGGTAAAGAAATTTTTCTTCATGTCCAGTCAGACCCTCCACTGGTACAGCTTTATGCTGTTCCTGCTCATCCTGTCATTGGTGAGCAGGGAGAAGAGACTGGTGCCTCCTTCTCCACTTCCCCTCCTTAGGAAGCTGTGGAGAGCGGTGAGGTCACCTCTTGGCCTTCTTTCCTCCAAGCTGGACAGGCCAGGTGTCCTCAGCCTCTCCTCATGGGAGTTGTTACGGAGTGTTGTTAAGGAGGAGGTGGTGTTGTGGAGTGGTTGATTTCAGGCCTCGGAAGTCCTACAAAGCGTAGGCCAAATTTTCACTGTTGGTACTGTGTTCAGTTTTGGGCCCCTCACTACAAGAAGGACATCGAGGCCCTGGACTGTGTCCAGAGCAGGGCTACGAAGCTGGTGAAGGGCCTGGAACACAAGTCCTGTGAGGAGCGGCTGAGGGAACTGGGGGTGTTTAGTCTGGAGAGGAGGAGGCTCGGGGTGGGCCTTATTGTTCTCTACAACTACCTGAAAGCAAGGTTTGGGGAGGTGGGGATCGGCCTCTTCTCACAGGTAGCTAGTGATAGTACTAGAGGGAATGGCCTCAAGTTGTGCCAGGGGACGTTCATGTTGGAAATGAGGAGACATTTCTTCTCAGAAAGAGCAGTCAGGCATTGGAATGGGTTGCCCTGGGAGGTGGTGGAGTCACTGTCCCTGGGGGTGTTCAAGAAAAGGTTGGACATGGTGCACAGGGACATGGTTTAGTGGGTGACATTGGCAGTAGGGTGATGGTTGGACCAGATGATCTTGGAGGTCTTTTCCAACCTTAATGATTCTATGATTCTATGAATCTTAGAAGCTTTTGTTTTTTATTTTCCAACAGCTGGATGTTAGATCATTCCTTGTTTTTCCACACTGCTAACAACTAGGTTGATTCTGTAAGTTTTGCTAATATCATGGTTGTATCATAAATTCCTGGAATCAATTCCATTAGTATTACTGATAGTTGACTTCAGAATGATTTTAGTGAGATTAATGTTGTCATCCCTCCAGCTACACTCCACTTACTTATTTTTATATAATTCATTTAATTTTGCCAATGTTGAGAAAACAGGATTTAGCGAATGCCTCAATAGCTCTCTGCTTTGGAGCAGAGAATATAGATCTCTGCTTTCGAGATGAGAATGTTAGCCTTAATCAGATCAAATGACCATACAGCTCATCATTTCCTTTGACAGTAATTCCCTGAGGCTGCAGTGTTGGAGCATTTTGGAAAAGCGTCAGTCCATGTTTGCTCTACTCTTTTACTCTTCCCCAGGGTATTAATCAACTATAACATGAGTTGTCAAATTTAATAGCCCTCGGTGGATTTCACTTCCATGAACTTGTCTTTTTTTCCCAACCAATGTAGACGTGTTGCATATACGGGATCTGTGACAAGGAGTTCAGTCCATAGCTTAATTGCATTTTGTGCAAGACACCTTTTCTTGTCTCTTTTAACCCAATTAAATATTAATTGAATCTCTGTTAGTTTGTTTTCTTTGTGCGTACGTGTGTAAATGTGTCTCTCTGGACATCCCCTTCACTGCACCATTTGTGATTCTAAATGCTTTTAGTGATTTCCCTTGGTTGCATTTTCTCTAGATTGGAAACTTCTCTAGAATTTTCTGGATTTCTCTACCTGGCTTGGCTGTTCAGGAGTGCTCTGTGCATCACCCACGTTGCCTTCCCTGTAACTTTTTCCAGTTCTGTTATTTTCTTATAGAGTGGTAAAATCAAAAATTATACACAGTGGTCAAAGTGTGGGTGAATCATGGGTTTATGCAGCGGAATAATAATGTTTCTATTTCTTTCTCCATTCCCTTTTATAGTAGTTTTTAACAACCTGCCATTTTTGATTTTGGGGGCAAAATTTTTGACTTGATTTTTGACAGCTCCTGAGTGTCAAGCTGATGTTAATTTTTATTTTACCAAAGTACAGAGCTTTATCTGCTGGGTGGTAGCTTTGGGAGATTCATAGGGTTTTTCGTATGCCTCCATAGCTGGCTGCTTGTTTCTGCCATGAAAAGCCTGGTGCAATTAGCAAGCATCACCTCGCTACTCCCTCACCCTATTTTTAAAGTAGTTTATTGAAATGATGAACTGCATGAGTTCTAGTGCAGGTCCTCCCCTCCTCACTTCCTTCGCCTGTGAAAAGTGACTGCTTATTCCTATATTCTGTGTCTTGTCTTTAAAACAGACTGATTTTTTAAATGTACAGCCTTCCCCCTCACGCTGTTGTTGATTCGGTTTTGTAAGAGTTTTTGATGATGAGTTTGTTAAAAGCTTTCTGGAAATCTAAGTATCATATCAAGAAGATCACCATTACCCATGTTCATTTACCTACTGCAGGTCTTTCAAGAGGGCAGTGAAGGGTGACTTCCTTTTAAATAAATGAAAAGCATTCTTGTTGACTCAGCCCCCATAATATATTATCCAATGTCAACTAATCCTCCATTATATTTCTTTCTATTTTTTCTTGTTCAACTGTCAGGATTTATAACTTGTATTTCCTTGTAATGTTTTTGTTAATATGTTTCTAAATAATTTTCTTTAAGCATTGATTCCTTTGCTTGAGTTCTTTGCAACCTGTCTGGATATCCAGATATATTTTCAGTATGTTTGAAATGCGATCATTTGACTTCTGTGCAGGAACATTCATCTTGCAGAGTGTTTGGTCTTTTCCTTGTTCTGTGAGCTGTGCTGTTAATTGCTCTCTGCTTGTCCTCAGTGTTTTGTTGCTGTCCCACTGACAGCAATTCCATTCTTGTACATTGGCGCTCATATTCTACATACTGTGTACTCTAGACTGTGAGAAATTTTCATTTTCCATCCAGAGCCTGTATGGGCGGAATTATGTCTCTTATTTGACAGAAACTAAATCTATTCTGAGGCTGATCCATCTTGTTTGCTGAAAAGGACTATATCTCTTTCTTAATTTATTCAGTAATTATTCCTTTATTCCCTAAGATACTGTTCGTGCCTGTCTCCTTAGTATTTGAATGAGAGACGTGCTCACTGTCAACTATTTCATAGCAGCCAGTAACAAAATGTGCTTTAGCTGATAATTTCTTCTGGGTATGGCTAGATTAACTATGTCTTAGACAACAGAGTTTGGAAATGTATTCACTCCAGTTTCCTACTACTTTTAATGTAGGACAAAAGCATGTGAGTGAAGCAGATACGTTTGTCGAATGAATTAATTCAAATTGAAGACATGAAGTACTGTAAATGAATCAACATTTTTACCTTTGATAATGCTGCCTGTCAGTAAATGCTTTATTGGATGTTTTTTAAGTTATTTGGATAAATGGTGGATCTCCCTTTTTGACCACGGGTGATGATGTTGCTTATCTAAAATTGACCTCTATCTTATGGTAGACTTGCTTCTGAATTGACTCGTTGTTTATCTCCCATGATACTGCACAAATGCCATTGTTCTTGCTGTTAGATCAAGCCACTGTTGTAGCCTGTGAGCCACCAAAAAAAAAAAATCGTCAGTGCAAACCATTGAGTTTATATTGCTTCCTCTAGTTCAGAAACATTCAGAATGTCATCAGTCTCTTGTCCTCTAGACAGTTATTTTTGTTCTCCTCACTTTGATTTACAAACAAAAATGTGCTTGATTAATGAGTTTCTTTTGCCCTAAGTTATACTGGCTGTGAAAAAAATATTGTCATTTATCTTGTAGCATATTGTAGGAAATAATCTGCAATTAATAATTTACACTTACCTAGTACTTCACAAGCACTTCTGCACTTCACATCCGTCCTTTTCTTTCATTAGAAAATAATGTTTTTATAATATGTGTTTGCTTTTCCTTAGGGTCACTTTACCGGGCTACAAGAAACCTCTTGTTTGTCATTGCTCTCTTGCCTCGCCTTTACAATAGTCTTTTAAAAGCTTTTTTGGTGTTTTTCTTGGGTTTGTAAACATTCTTTGGACTTTCCAGTGAGTGAAATATTACCAAACCAAGGTATCATTTAGGTTTTTAGCAGTATCCAGATCTGTGATATATTCATGGTTCCTAAATGGAATATATGGATATATGCATGGTTCCTAAAATATTCTCCTGAAAGAGGTCCAGATTTCATCATAAAGTTTCTCAGAATTCGCTTCTGAAATTACAAATCATACCCAGATCTCATGCTTGCTTAGAAGGATGTCCACTAGCTCTTTCTTTGTTGTTTAGCTCCCATGTTTGTTTCTTTGAATCATAGAAAAATCTGCAATATCATATTAAAAAGGGCAATAAGAATAGATTAAAAAAAAATCGCATTTGGTTATTGTAGCAACTATCTTATGTGAAATCCCATGTAAATGTCAAATGTTGCAAATAAACTTGATCTGTTTGCCACCTCAAGTTATACTTATTAGTCCCTGTTATGATCATTGGACTAAACATGATACCATCAAGCACTTATTTTTCTTAGGATGATGGGAATCTTAGAGATTATCCATGATGCAAATGATGCCTTTACTTTAAAATTAAGTATCTCTGCATGTCACCAAGAATTATACCTGCAGAACGTTGCCTCATATACAAAGTTGCTTTTTAGAATAAAATTGCTCTTTAATGTCAATGTGTATATGTGAATATCTAGGGTTTTCTTGTGTGAATCCCCTATATATGTTATACTGTGATGGAAAAAGACAAGCAGCTAAATGAAAGAGGTGATATTGATATGCAAAAGTTTGTGACATACATATTCATATATTTTAATATATATTCATATACACATATATTTATAAAATGTTATAATATTTGTACATGTTATAATATATTACAACAAATATATCTTCATATGAATAAATCAGTCTTAAAGTTGTTCAGGAGTTAATAATACATTTCTGGAATTTAGTTAGTTTGCTATGTGACTATTGAAATGTTTAACCAAAGTAAGCAATAGAACCCTGCCTGCCAAACACAAATTCTGGAAGTCTGATAACTGTGTTTGATTTCTTGTAGCTGCACTGCAGTGTTGCTCACCAACTACCCACATAGATCCTCTGACTGGCTATGCTAGTCCTACAGCTTCGACGTACGCCCACTGCAGCTTTTTCCAGGTGAGTGCAGCATACTGAAATCAGGTGAAAGCTGGAAACTGTATGGATGGACTGTAGGTTTATGGATTCTGGAGCAAAGGACATAAATTTGAAAACTTATCTACTTGAGAAAGTAAAAGTAAAATTTTAGTTTGCTATTTCGAAGAACCACTGCATATCTAAAAGGGTAGTTTTGTAATTCTAGATAGGTTTCAGGGTAGCAGCATAGTGGATGTGGATGTCCTGATCAGTGGAGTGTTTTTTTTCTGTATGAGATGTGTGCTCAGCTTCACCAGAATTTGTTTTAGTTAACAAGTGTGTGTGTGTATATATATATATTTAAGAATATACTTGCCTGGACAAAATGCAATTCTTAATATACTACAGTAACACTGGGAAACAACCCCATTTTTTAAAAAATTATTTATTTTTTTAATTTTTATTCTTTATTTTCTGTCATCCAAACTTTCTGCAGTCCTTAGGCTCATTTGATGAATGAGGAAAAGCTAAGATGTCTTTTGGAATCCACCCCACCACAGAGGTATCCTATTAAAAATAACTACTGTAAATGCTTTATATAACTCTGGTGAAAACACACCTCTTTCGGAGGGCTTGGCTTATCAAATATCAAAAGGCTTGAAGTAAAAATGCAAGGGCTTCCTTTTGTGTTACAGCATAATACATGTGCTTTTTTTTTCCTCACAGAGGACAAGCAAAGCAAGTTATGCTTATGTGTGTTGAAAATAGGTTGACCTACCCAAGCTTGATTATCCAGTTTCCTGTCTTGCAAATATCAACCTTTGTCTTTTATTCATGATTTCTTTTAATATAGGCTTATCCAGGATGGCCAGGTTACAGCCAGAATAATGTGTTGTTGTAAGCATATAAATAACCAATCATGACATTGGTACTCTTGTATTTATTTTGCACACAGTGTATCTTTGTCCTCTCACTTTCATTATGAGAGTTGTGGAAGCTTTTCTTTTTTTTTTTTTTTTTTTTTCTCCTCCCAGACAGGACCGGAGAATAAGTCTGAGTGATCAAATAAAACAAATTCTCATCTCAGAAGGCTGAGATCAGTGTTTGGGATAGCAGATCATTTCAAGAGAGACATCATGGCTGTTATTAGGGCTAGATTGAAAGATGATGCAAAATACACTGTCCAGAGGGTGCAGTGAAAATTAGTTGTTTTAAGGGAGAAAGTCCACAGACAGTGTGTGGAGTCAAAAGAGGTTTAGGCCACTTAGTAGTGTCTTCCACCAGTTGCAGGAATTCAGTGCAATGCTGCTGAAGGATGGTTTGCAGAGCATTTTATGCTGTTTGATCATGTTGTGGCCTATTACCGCTGGCAAAGTCTATACCAAACTGCTGAAGTTAGCCAAGAAATGATTGGACCAGTCCAGGAGACAGTGAGCACACTGGCAGTCAGCAAGTTGATTATCAGTCTTGTTTCCTTTGGATCAAGACAGTGCTTTGTTGTCCAGATGAAAAAATGGGAATTGTTGACCAAGAAAGCCTAAGCCTCGTGCTAGTCCTTACTGAGTCTTTCAAAGAACATCACTTTACGTTCAGGAGACATTAAGACAGGTTCGGTTCACTGGTACTATAAGCTGGGCTGTAGAGTACGCGTCTGAGCTAGGTGACCTGACTGGAACGTGGGCAGAGAAGGCCAGTAGGTAAATGCCTGTCTGCCTACAGCTCGCACTCCAGAAGAAGCTCCAGAGAGTCAGCACATGAAGAGGTGAGGGGTTGTATGTGGCTATATGGCTGCTTAGGGTATGCATCTCG
Source organism: Cygnus olor (assembly GCF_009769625.2). Lineage (NCBI taxonomy): Eukaryota > Metazoa > Chordata > Aves > Anseriformes > Anatidae > Cygnus > Cygnus olor. The sequence continues at coordinate 784,898 of NC_049188.1, read as the reverse complement.
TCAAGTTTCTGAAATCAACAGCTTCAGGGATTTGTGTTATACTCTGTACACTCCTGCTAACAAAACTGGGAATCATGTACAGCTTTGTATTCTTTTTTCATTTGGTTTCTCTGTAGGAGTAGGGTGTGGATCAATGTGATGAATCCCATTGCTTGGACGGGAGTGAGAGTCTTGTGAGAGGAAACTCCAGCTATCTCCTGCAACAGTTGTTCTGACAGTTCACAACTAATAGTGCAGTACTTCCCTGCTATTTTATCATGGCTGTGAACTGAGGCTACATATTGGTTTTTAGTGTTCTGTATATATGTGCGTAAATACACACACTTATTTTAAACTAGCATCCCTAATATTTGATTGTTGTTATTAACATTTTTATTAAGCTGTCGGTATTTTCCTGTAAAACAGAAGCAAGTTCTACACTTGCAATATTGTTCTACAACTGAAGCAATAAATAGGGGAGAACAAAGAAGAAAAGAAACTTCCACTTTTATTTGTAACAAGAATGTTAACCAACCATGTTATTTTGAAAGGAAATTGAATCCCAACTCCTTCTGAGTGATTGCCCAAGGACTCAAGCCAGTCACTGAGGAGGTGCGGTTGCATTTTACTCTCTCTGTACGCTATATTAATCTTATAATAAGTGAAATACCTATCTTCCCTTTCACCCCTCTTGCTGAATCAGCCTATTTTTCTTCTTGAGCTGAAATGGCCAGCAACCTTTTAGTCTTTTGAGTGCTGACTTCCCAATCTTTGTCACTTTGCTCTGTTTCATTGCTGCCTCCCTCTCAGTCTTGTCTGTCATAACATGTTTAGGTAAACTAGAAGGATTTGCGCAGTCTTAGTGTGTGGGCATTTTCTTCTATTGGAATTGTATACTAGATCCTACAGTGCACCCAAAAAGATGGTATGTGTTTTTAGATGGTCTCATCCCTAAGCAGTTGATTTTTTAACACAGATCTTTCTTAAAATCCTGGCTACTTAAGACAATGAATAAACCGTGCAACAAAAGAGAAACACCTTGTGTTAATATTTTTTAAAAGTGCAACTGGAAAAAATAAAACAGAAGTAACTAAATTCAAACCCGTATCTTAAAAGTATTAAGGTGACTTGCCTTTAATGAGAAGATTTTTCGTAGCCTAAATATCTCAAATTTAAGGCTTTATCTTTTTTTTTTTTTTCTCCCTAAAAGGGTATGGTTGTTTGCAGACCAGCACTTCTGCGAGTCCACTAAAGGGCTTGTCTTCATATACCCAGAAGCAGGGATCAAGATATTGTCTCATCTCTTTGTGGTACTTCCTTCAGGGACTTCTGGTGTTCATGCTGCTGAGAAACCAGATGCTTCAATAGCATTTGATTTGATATGGCTTTCCTGGTCCTGTGGCTTCCTATTCTCTATATTAATCTATTGAAATAGCTTTTTTAATAGCCATTACCTCAGCTAGAAGGTCTGAGGAAAATCGACACTGAGGTCTAACCTTCCTACCAGATCTCTTCCAAAGTAAGACTGTATTTTAAATATACCCGAGTTTCTGTTCAGTATCATTATATTACTTTTTGTCAGAAGAAATTACCTTACTAATGTCCTTTAAATCTGAATGATCTCCAGAAGAAATAGCAGTACAGGTATTGGCTGTTAAAATGTGGTTTATCATTTCTTTTGAGTAGGACCTGCTGCTTTTGGAAGACTCTTCATTGCCTTCTTTATGCTTTGAAGGTTCTTTGATGAATTCTACCAAAAAAAAAATGGATTGTTGTTTCTGAACTGAAGATCCATAGGGCTTCTGTACAGATTTACGCAGTCTTCAAGTCATATATTTGTGGGACTCTCTGTTATGATGTGAGTGTCCGGATTGGAGGCTGTGACAGGGCGATTCTATGGTATTTGTTTTCATAGGTATCTGAACTCCCTTTCATTTGGGACTGGAGCATCCTTGGAAATCATTCACTGTGTGAATGTGTATATGGACAATCACTAGAAGAGGAAAAAGATGTTATTGGTAAGTAACTGTGAGTTCCTCAATTTGTGTTGTCCATATGCACTTTTACAGCATGCGTACCTTTTTCCTAAAAATGTGGTTTACATTGTTTTTTATACATAACAGCAATGCTTGAGTTTTAGAAGAACTGAAGGCGGATACATGTGCTCTTGTCCTTTCTATCACATATGTCATGTGTGAAGGGGATGGTTCTAATGTAACCTAACAGATCTACTCAGAGTAGAAGTCTCTGGTTTGAATGCTTGGGTGTATGTTGTTTATTTGCAATGAAAAGGGTATGCAGACAGTGCATCTGAAAGAGTACCCAGCTACTGTTAGGTAACCTTCCTTTCTTTCCAGGACAGACAGCGAACAGAAGAAAGTAAGCTTGCTACAGGTAAGGTGGTTAATGAAAAATACAACAAAGTGATAGCCTTTTGTAATTAAACCTCCTGATTTAACTGAAAATAACATTCAAAAACTTGAAAGCTTGTCTATATGAACACTATGTTGATTGCTCAGATTCATTTACAGGACCTTACAGAACCAATGCGCATCCTCTTATTGTACCTTTTTTTAATATAGAAGTTGACTCTATTTTGTTTCTCCCAGAGTCCTCCAATGCAGTCGCCTTATGCAGTTGAATTTCTACCCTCTAACTGGCCATGTACTACATCTGATGAAAACAAGAAGACAGAAGTAAGTCTCGAAGCCGTGTTTCAGATTGTTGATGAAATGCATTCAACACCTAAAGCTGAAATGGTGAAAGTGGAACCTGTGGAGAACCAGTGTTCAAGCCCTCGGTCCAACAGAAGCCAACCACTGCTAGTTGATACTGAGAACAGTGATCCACCTTCTTCAATTGAGGAGAGCCAACTGGAACCTCTTACTCCTGTAGCTTCAGACATTACGTCATTTGTGATGGGAGCAGATCAAGAAATGACTTGTCCTCTGTCACAACCTTCTGAATTTCTTTACACTCTCCGTACCTCTGCATCAGTAGAAAGTGGTACAGCTCAAATACTGCAAGAACCTGTGACCATGCAGGAAGCACATGCAAAACTGAGAGAACAACAAGATCACTTCCCAACTCCATCCTCAGTAATGTTTGTTCAGGAAGGACAGCGGTTCAGTCCACAGAAGGTAAGGGGTAAAGAGAGACAAAGCAGCATATTTTTGAGATAATTATATTCAATATTAATGCTGGTCTGGTAACTTTTTAGTATTCTTGCACTCTTAGAACTAAAGAGTTCTTTAATTAGGATTTTAATGGACAACGAAGAATTTGTTTGAAAAAGCAACATTGTGGTTTTTTGTTGTTGTTTTTTGTTGTTTCTAAAAAGGTAATGAAAAAGTACCCCTTGTTAACAAGCATGTTAGTCTGTGATGGGCGAGTTAGGCTGCTCATTTGCATGGGAAAAATACATAGGGCAGAAGTATACACGGTGATGAAGTGGAAGCTTTTTTAGGTTATAACATACTTTCTTTACTCTTTAAATAAGAGTATTTTGAAAATTGCCGCGGAAAGCAAAGATTTTTGTTTAAAATTTAGATAAATGGTTAGATTGTTTCCAATAAACAATTACTAAATTTGTTTTCTGCGGAAAACATAATTTATTTGCATGTGAATGGTATTTAGCATTTAGGTTGTAATTGTACTGTGGTTCACCTGCACCCCAGTCCTCCCTGTGCACAAAATTGTAAGATAATCACTGACAGGCATTCTAGATGTTTACTGTGTTAAGGCAGCAAATACATGCCCTTTTTGTCATTGTTGTTTTGAAAACAAACTAAAAGCAAGAAATTTACTGTTTCTGTGGCATGAGACCTAGCTTACATGTAGGCACTCGGTATTTCATTTTGTGTACATGACAAGACTAACGTACTGTTGTGTTATCAGCATTTTGATGCCTTCCCCTAAGTTTCTCTCTCTGAAATCCTCAGCTGGTAGAAACTTGCCATTATTGTTCTCAATGTTATAAAGATTAGTCGTCTTCCTCTTGGGTATATATTTAGAGAAAGAAGTGTATGTTTTGATCAGGTTTCTGCAGAGACTGAGCCAGTTACGAGGCTGTTCTGCTCAGCCCTGCACAGAGAAGAGCCCTTCCTTGTGCTGGTGTACACGGAGTTGGCCATGCTCCTTAGTGAGTGTCCACTCATTATCTTAACTGCTGACCACAGGTTAAATGTTTTCAGTTTCAGAAACTTTGGAACTGCATTTTTAGAAGTATATTTTTCCTTTCTTGAAGACCTTGGAAATTTGTGATCCAGACTTTCTTGTTTAGAACAGAGGAATTAGTTGTGAGAGCCACAGAGTTGTATGGAGGGGGGAAGGTGCTTTGGTTTTGAGGCCCCCTTATGTGTGTAATGGGTGAGAATCACAATGCTGGTCCTGGTCCAGTTCTCTGGAATTTAACTGGTTAAATAACTGGGGGTTATTTTGTGTTGAAGAGGAATTTGGGGACTATTAGGCCTTTGGTTTGACAGATTCCCTCCTTTTGTTAGAAGTATTCTTTCTCTTACTAGTCCTCCACATTCTCAAAAGGGGCAAGGTTGCCTCTTGTCTAGCGGTATTCCAGGGCCTGGGATCACGGCAGGTGCAGAAGTCTCCAGGGAAGGTTTCTATGCCTGTACTTCCATCAGGCTCCTACATAATTTGTTGTCTTCTTTATCCCTGAACCTGGAAGCCTTCCAAGGCTTTCAGTAGCTCAGTGCCATGTAATTCAAGGCAAGCTTATGGTAAAATACTGTCCATGTAGAGAAGACGGTTTTATTCCTCTGTGTAGCAGCGGAGGAGGAACGAATTCCTCCAGTGTTAATATAAGAACATCAAAACAGCTCTGCTGGGTCAGATCAAAGGTCCGACTTGCACAGTGTCAAGTCTCAAGGCAATAGCTGTAATCTGATGCTTAGGGAAGAGCAAGAACAAGGCATGCAAATAGAACAGGGCATTCCTCCTTATACTTTCCAAATATTTTCAACTCAAGGATTAGGGTTGATACAGCATACTAAATCTTAGATTTCTCTTCCATTGACTGAAGTCAGCCCTTGAAACCATGTAAACTGTAGCATGTGGTATCCTTTGACCAAAGAGATTCTTTGCTCGCAATCTATTGCACAAAAAGCTTCCTTCTGTTTGTTTTGAGCTTAGCTGTTACAAGCTTCATGTGGTGCTTCCTAGGAAAACTATGGACTTCTACAGTGACACGAGGGCATTCGCTATTTTGTTCTCTATTTCTTTCACGATGTTTCTTATCACTTCATTGGTTTTGTGACAGCTATCGAGCCTCAAATGGTCCTCTTCACAGAACTAACAGTTTGGTAGAAACCTGCTTTATTCTGCTTCCCAGCTTAAAAGATAACAAATTAAAGAGCAGTTCTTTGCATGAAGAAGTCTTAGTATGTTCACAGTTCAGGTTCAGCATTGTCATCTTAGCCTCAGTGAATTCCTGTCCTTGTTTTGATTTTGGCCATAAATGGGCATATTTTAATCCACTCTTACTCATAATAAATATATATATATATACTTATTATTATTATTTTCTTCTTAAAGTGGAAATACAACGTTTCTGTAATACCAGTTCAAGGGGAATTTTCCTCCTATTTTGTTCACTCTCCTTAGCAGTAAACCTGTCTGAAGGTTGAAGCTCTTGCTTACTTTGTTGGTTAATGCAGCAAACCCCATTCATGTGAGATTGAGTTGCTAATTTTAGCAATTTAGCTTCTCATCGTGGTTCCAGCTGGGAACAGGAGTCATGTAACCAGTGAGACATAGCAGGTTTTTTGAGAACGGTTTGGCATTTTTTCAATAAAATGAAAAGGCAAAACTTTCACATCTGTCAGCTTTGGTAGTTTGTTTGATTCTCTGCCAAACAGCATTCAGGACAAAGCTGCAGCAGTACTAGGCTTGAGTGAAGAGTCTTTCCACAGATGTGGTAAATCCATAATCAGAAGCATGTTCACTTAAATAAATAAATAAATAGAGCTTTGGAACCAGATTTGTGTGTGTTAGGTTGATGCTATTAGAATTAAAATCTTATTATTACCTATTTTATATAAGATTACTGAAAGAGTTGGTTGGTAGGATCCTATAAGCACAGTAGTAAAAAGGAATCTGGAAAGAACGGTGCACAGTATCCCTCCCTGCTCTTCAGTTCCACACATAAAACAGTAAGGCTGATAGTGGACACAGCATTGCAAGTAGAGCTTTACCAGTCAGGGAAGTTAAATTCCCAATTTACTGGTCACGTTTGTCCCCATGCAGCCCAAGGTGCCGTTAGCCTTACTGGGTACTACAGCATCCCCAGGTCCTTTGCAGCAAAACTGCTATTCAGTCAGAGTTTCTGGACTTCTTTTAGCAAGTAATAATAATTTCTTGACAATGGTTATCTCAATAAATCTTAGTATGCTTTTTTTTTCTTAATGTAGTTTGATTTCTAAATCCTCTGACAAGAGCTTGCTTTTCAGATTGTACTGTATCCATTGATTTCCTTTTTTTTCTTTTTAATAATAAATTTGTAGAATTGTTTCTAGGGAGCATGCAAATTAGGATGCTTGCTTAAGAAGGATGACCTTCTCTCACTAGGTTAAGGCTGCATACTCATTTTTCTAGAATTAAGTTAATTATGTAAAAGTCACCAGGAATGGAAAGGTTTAAATCATCATGTGAAGAAAAGTCTTATCACACCATTGCTGATGTTCCAAAATGTGCAACCTCTATCTACTCTGACCTGCTCTCTTTCCCCATTCATAAGAGTTAGTCTTGAGAAATCTGGATTCTAGCTAGTGAAGTTAATGAACTACAGACCTCCTTCCTTCTCTTTGCTTTTACACTTGGGAAGGAGTCGCGGTTCTGATGTTGGACAAAAAAGCAGATCTATCCAAATGGTTTTCATATTAGCTAATTAATACTACTAATGTAATGCATATAGACAACACATTTTAAAGAACAAATGTTACAGTAAAGTGACTGAGTGACTAGCAAGTCCAGGAGGCTTGCTGGGAGAAACTCTCTCTCCCACTAGTTTTCAGCTTCTGTAGTTGCACAGGCCTGTTTGAAAATTATAATAAAGCTTTGACATAGAATGTATATGTATTTCTATTAATATGCATACACACTGCCTTTTATATATTTAATGCTGAGCAATACAGACTCAAGGGAGAGAGAGAGATTTTTGGAATTATTAATACCTTATTACCAAATCGAACGACATTTTGCCCTCTACAAACTCACACATACCAGTTTCCAAAAGCTTTCTTTTCCTTCATGGAAGGAAACATTGCAGATTCTGAACAGTCATTCATCTTTAAGATGTTGGTTGATAGGATATTTGCAGAAGAGATTAATACTCTAGAACAGGTGACAGCGAGAACATATTTCTGTCTAAAGGTAAAGTCCACGTGCTTAATTTTGGGCTTTTACTTCCTTACTGGGACAGAAACATAACTTGTTGTTTGTTTGTTTCCCTTTTTAACCTACAGATTTTGCCATATCATTAGAGAAATATTCAAGTTCAGTGAATGGTTGCTTGCAAAATACACGTGGAGCAGCAGCAGAGGGCTCCAAAAAGCAAGCAACAACATTATACCGTAATGTCTTAACAATTTGATGGGGTGGGGTGAGGTTTCCAACCAGAAATGCGCTGCTTGCATGTGTAGTTTTGCATTACCCATCTCTGTCAAGTTGTCCGAAGTAAATCTGTCATACAGGTGTCAGAAACAATGAGTGTACCTGGATTTCTTCTGCTTTACTTCTCATAACTAGTATGATGACTGAGGGCAAAGTTGAGACCATGAGTACATGTACTCTTACTCTGTATATTCTGGTTTTCTGATTTCATGTTTTGCTTAATATTACATTTTGTAAGAGCTTGAGTTTCAACTTGGCAACCTTAACAAGTGTTTTTAACTGACAGTTACACAATCCATATAGACACTGTTCAACAATTGTTAGGTGTCCTTTTGGAGTGGAGAAAAATACTTATTATTTTGTTCCTTGCAGTGATTACAAGAAAATATTGAGTGGTCTTTTTTTTTTGTTTAGTATTCACCTGAAAGCAAAACAAAAGCTAAATGTCAATCCAATACATCAGGGACAGTGGTGTCTTCAGAAGAGATAGGATTCCTCACTTCAGGAACTGGGCCTGTGAACAAATCTGCAGTTTCATCTGTACAACCTAGAAGCAGAGAGAGAAGAAACAGTACACAGAACAGCAAGTCCCCTGGTAAGAAGAGACCCTAATTTATACTTTTTTTAGAGATTACAAAAGCAGCTGCTCTAAAACTAACCATTGCAGAAAGGGGAAATCAGAACAGGTCAGTTCTTGTCTGCAGTGTAAGTATTTCATTGTACCTTCAGTCAAAATACTACACTTGTACAACCTCTTAGTGTACTTGCTGATACAGTTCTTGAGATATGCTTGCATTAACTACTCATATGTGGAAATGGGTATAAATTATATGAGTAAATAAAATCTGATGTTCTGGGGGTTGTGTAAGAAACCTGGATGTTGCAATATTGAGATGAAGTCCATAGATGTGCTAGAGGGTAACGGTGCCATGAAAGAAGGATTAAGTAATAAGGTGACTATTGGAGTAGCAGGAAAAACAAACAAAAAACCACCAAACTTATGAAGTAAGTGTAGAAATCCAAACTTTTTGTCCCAGATCACTAAAAATTTTGTACCAGACTGCTGATGTGTATGCTGAAATACATGAGAAAAACAAGTAGTACACCATCTGAGGCCAAACAGTTCACAAAATCTACTAACTAAAGGAAAACCTAAATGTGTCTGAGGACATAAGAGTACTTTAGATCCATTCTAGAGGAAAATTTGGTGTGGCCTGCAAATCTTGTAAGAAGTTATTTCCCTCACAGCTGATCGTTGAAGAACTGATTGTATAGTTTGAAGAGCTGTTGCTCACTTCAAAGGGTAGTTTCTAGGTACCACTTAATGAAGCTAGTTAATAATTCAGCTCATATGCCCATCAGTTTCAAATGTTTAAGTGAGGAATAAAGTCTTTTTATCAGAAAGCTTTTTTTTTTTTTAAAGTCATCTTGAAAGAATACAGGCTTTTGTTTAAAAACGCAGAATTGAAAGTTCTCATTCAGTTACTTCCTGATTCCATAGACAATTAGTACACTTCTCAGTTTTTGTATCTACAGTTTTTTGTATCTTTACTTAATTTTTGTTAGTAAGTAAATTTTACTCAACAGTAACAAATTTACTTAACAGTTGTGAAGTTACAGGAATGTTTTGGAAAGCATTTCTGTTATACAGAAATGAAACACTGCTTTGCTAATTAGCAATAATTAGCATAGTTATTCTTTGGGAAACATGATAGTCATCTAGGTCTTCATTTCCACTGCTGTACCTTTTAGAGTTGACATACATGTAAAGGATAGAGAGAGCACACCTGAACCAAATACAATCAGGGTCAAGTTGGCTCAAAATAAATTTGGCACGATACAAGCCTTGAAGCTGCATAGTCCACTTCCTACTTTTTAAATGTAAGGCTGGAGAATATACATTTAATTTTAAGCTGACTTCTGTTGCTCTGACTACATGTTTGTCTGTCAATACCTGCTTTCGTCTATGTGTCACTGGACACAGCTTCTTCCCTAACCTTTCTGATCTAGAAAGGTACATGACAACAAATTCTAGATATTTCTTCACAATGTATCGTCTGAGTGCGATTGAGTCCTGTCCTTTTTCCTCTTTTCCTTCGGGCACCCATTTATGTGTTTCCTGAGCCTACACTTTGATGTATATCCTGGTATAGAAAAGACTTTTGTTCCATCTATTTCATTAGGCTTAGGACATGATTCACTTGTCTTTGTTGTGCGGTGTCTTTGTTGGTGACACCAAGTTTGAGATATCACACAGTGAGAGCCCACATAATGGAGTACAAAATGCCACTGCAATGAAGATGGAAGGAAGAGTCACTCCTGTGACTGGGAGCAACTCTGGGCCAAAACCAAGGTCACAAATCAAACTGTCCCTTCTGAAGAAGTCATTGCTTTCCTTTGAAGAATTGGACCAGATTTCTTTGCCTTTTGCAGCCATCCTGAGCAAGAGAGACAGTTGTTGTCTCACTAAAACACAATTCTCAGAATTTCCTTCCGTAGACGCCAGCTCATCTTTGCATCACCATAGATAAATGAAATAGGTATCTGCTTTCTAGTGTACTTAACCAGCTTTCTCATTTGAATTCTAATTTACCAGTTTTAAAACCATCATGTCAAACAGGGTCAAGATGAAAGGTCTCCCTAGTCCAGTGTCCTGTCTCAAAAAAAAAAAAAAAAAAAAAAAGGCATTCTGGTACTATTAAGTACAAGCCACAGTGAACTTTTCTTCCATCAAATTTTCTAGTCACTTTTTGAAGTCTTGCAAACTTCTACTGTTCTGTGCAAATTAATATAGTTAATACAGGTTAATTACACAGTGGGTGAAGAACCCTCTTCTTCTTTTGTTTGAAAACTTTTGTTTTCAGTGTTTGCTTTCATCATATCCTTACTCCTCAAGTGCTAATTGCACCTCACAGTCTGACAGAGGGACCCCATCTCCTTTGTTAACAGCAGGAGAGCTGCTTGTGAGTCCTCGCTCAGAGAATCAGAAGCTGCAACAGAACATCCTTCTGAAAGAGTCTGAATGGGCTGTTTCACCTGTTTCCTTCCTACTCATTTTTTTGAGAGATGGTGGGTATGGCTGTCTAGTTCCTGGCATGTTTGTTTATCACGTTGAGCTGAGGGATAGCTCACACCTTTGAGAGACTGCTGTTTTCAGCCCCAGGCTCTTTCTTAGGATGCAGTTTTGAAGGTGCTGATGATTAATCTTTTTATCAACTACTTTCTAGTTCAGCTCATCTATAAAATTGTTGTGTTTTTTTTTTTTTTTTCAGAATAAATTTGTCAGCAGCATCCATACCTGCAACAGGTGTCCTTTTGGACTTCATGAATGATGGCTAGGAACTCTGTAAATTCTTCTTGTGTCCTCCCCCATCTCCTGTGCATTGTATTCCACTGGTATGCTCATCTAGTGAATATAGCTATACTGGAGCTAGTATCTGTGGTTTGTGTTTTCTCTTCTAAGAGAGTACATAAGAAGGACCAGATTCTGAAAGGAGAGATCTCAGAATGGCGCAGGTAGAATTTGATCCTTCTGGATTTAAGCATTCTGATACATTAAGGAAAAGCTTTCTTCCTCAATGGCTGTCTTTATTTTTTTATTTTTTTGGTGAGTCATCTGATCCTTTTCTTCAAATAATCTGGCAACTTCCTTTAATTATTTTTTTTTTTTTGCAACAAGAATACAGACATAATACTGAGATGCCACTGGCTCAGATGAATCTCTCGTTATGCTTCCAGGTGCCCTAGACATTTACCACCCACTCCCTTGCCACTACAGTTGTGTCATTATGCATTCCTTCTCATTCACCGCAAGGTTATTTAGATTTATAGGTGCAATTGCTAAGGTCAGATCTTCATTCAGGCAAGGTTTCCCATGCTATTGTATATGCGAATGTTCATTTGAATTATTTCTTGCACCTTCCAGACAAAAAACACTTTACTGTTCAGATAACATTCCTAGTAGGACATGGTGAAATCCTCTACGAAAGTGTTAAGGGTTACTGCAGAGACAGGCCTGGCCCAGGACTCTCAACATGTCCTGTATTGGAAGCCCAAAGTGAAATTGCTCTCAAAAGTTTGAGCTGCAGGTTCTTTCTCTAGCTCAGTTGCTATTACCTTTATTTCATTATCCATTCAGTGAAGGACTCTCAGGTGTCCTGGCAGTCTGCTGTTTGTATGAGTGGATGTTAGATGCTATCTCCCATATTTACACAATTGAGAGTTGCATTGTTACTAGCCCCCTCACTTCTCCATGCCAATGCCTTTTCGAGATTCATTCCCAACAGAGTCTGCTTTGGCAGGAGGTGGATGTCAGAAAGTGCAGAACTGCTGTCTTTTCAGCAGTTATTCTGCAGTATGGAGGAAGGAAAAGGACTCCAGCCCTTGTTCTAAGATGTGAATGTTTCTTTTAAGGGCTTGTAGTTTACAGGGGTGATATTTGCAGTGGTAGTACTGTTGTGACTCTATCAGGGTACTTGTTCACTTCCTTGACCTGCAAGATGCTACATTTTACCTTTTTGGTCTGGTTATACATTACAACTATCTCCATTTTGCTTTGGATCAAGGTATTTTTTTAAAAAAGTCTGTCTGTCCTGTTTATGACACAGTGCGTTTTCTCTTGCGTATTGGCACCAGCTATGGTATACTTTGAGGACATTGTGCCTTTTTGCATAAATGAAGGTATGTATCATAAGCTGAATGGCCATTTCTGTAGACACGGCTGAGGTTTTACAGTAATTAGCTTTTGGCAGTTGGTACCCATGGCAGTGAATGCATATAGAAATATACCCTGAAGAATAGAAGCACAAGTCACTTTTTTTTTTTTGGTCTTTCATTTAAAATTTTGCAAAATTTGAATAATTCCTATTCTTGAACAGTAGACTTCAAATTCTGAAGTTATAATCTGCCTTTCAGGCCATTTTCTGTATTACCTGATAGAATTACAATTGCTATGTATGCTGTTTAGTGACATATACAAGGACTGATATTTACTCAGTATTCCCTTTTCTTCCTAGATCTCCATCTGCTGGTAGATGTAGCTTGCAAGCAGGGGCACTTTCCAAAGGAAGAAATAAGAGAGTGAGAAGTGGGTGACAAGTATGTGAAAATGTGCAGCAGCTGCCAGCTGGGTTCTCTTGTCAGACTCCAGAGGCAATGTCTTGCACACAACAGGCACTTTGGATCATTTCAACTGTTTATAAAAAACAAAACAAACAAACAAAAAAAAAACAGAACACAAAACACCACTATATTTTTTAATTTCATTCTAACTTTGTGAGGTGTTAGTCACTCCATGCTTTTTTACACCTCTTCCATTACATTTTCTACCCGACAAGTTATAAAGCGCCTAGTGGTCAGAATATTTAATATGAAGTAAATACTTAGCCGCTCATTTTTTTAGATATGGAAAATCTGGACTTCCTGTAAACAGGAACAGCTTTAAAAACTTTTTCCAAAACTTTCTTACTGGGAAGCAAGTTGGTTTTATTGCTGTATTTGGAATCTTTTTATTTAACATTGTTGGAAGCTACAGTGTACTCGGCACAGATGCTGTTTGGTGCTCTCACCGTCTTCGCTTGAAGTCATACTGTGGCTCTTTAATGGGAATTGTGTATGAAACAAAAGCGCAGGAAAGTCACAAGATTCTAGGTCTGAATGGGTCAGGGATTTCAGGAGAGCAGCTATGGGAAAGATGAGCTAATTTTCTGAGTGATTAACCAGGAAATGCTCTTCTTTCCTAAACCAATGCTCTGTTTCAGCAACAAGTGTGTCCCTTCTGGTGGGTATCCGTTACACATGACAGCTGCTGATCTTTTACATTTACGGAGAATTGTCCTGTTTTAATAATTTCTTTTTGATTCCAATAATATATGTAATGGTAAGTTATCTGTTGTTTTAGTACTTTATTTTAAGTAGGTCTTACATACATTCTAACATATTAAATCTGATTGTATTTATATTGATAGTATATTTAAAGTTTTTAATAGCTATGCATTTGTATTTATGTTAATATACTGTTTAAAGGATAAAGTGGGCACAGTCTATATTTATGTTAGGGAAATACATGTGAAAGAGCACCAAAAACATAGATTTAATTGTGTCATCTGTGTTCATGCTTCTTTTAAAATTAATTAGAGCCAGTCCTTTCACACAAGAAAGAAACAGAATTTATCAGGACCGCCTCAGCTATACCCTCCAGCACTTTATGTAGCTTTTAGCTGTGGTCAGGGTGTCCTAAGTGAATGTTGAGTGGTAGAACAAACCGGGGCAAAGCCTTTGATTATTCACCAGCAGTCCAAACTAGACAAATGCAATCTGAGGATGCTTTTAGGTCAAGGCTAGTGGGAGTGTTACCATACTGGTTGTCCTCAGTTTTGTTATCCTGTATCGTATATTACAGGATATATGTGCAGTACAATTTCAGTTGACATGAATAGTGAAGGGTTAGGTGGTTATGTTCAAGTCCTACTTCTTAAATGAAAGTATATGGAAACCATTTGTACATGAATGAGAGTATCTGGGTAGTTAAAAGGAAAAGTTTTTCAATAACATTGCTGCAGCTCGTCACCTAAGTTTGGTTTCATGCCCTACAGCTGACATGGCTTGAGACTGTTGCATAATATGCTGTGGAAATTGTGGATGATCTGTGTCCTGTAGGAGTTGGTGCCATCAATAGTAACGGGGTTTGACAGCAGCAGACTAGCCCTCACAGACCAAGGTGTAAGGAGATGGACTTAAAAGGATTTCAGCCTTATCAAACTGGAGCTGCTACCTCTTTAATTCACATACACTACAAAGGGAACTTCTTAGCTTACCTTTCTTATTCCTGCTTGCCACCGAAAGATTTGACACTTTTGGAGATTCAAGATAGGGGAATCTCAGGGTCTTAGATAATGCTCTGTTGTTCTAAAGGCAAATTACGAAATCTTTCATATTAGAATTTTTTAATATGCTGATCTAGAAAGGCTATGGAGCTGGCTCTCCTGATGTACATCACTTTCAGAACACACATGGATGTAAGCTCCCTTCATTCTTAATCAGCTCACCCTGACGTAGGGAGAGAGCACAGGAGAAAGGGCACTCGCTAGCTTAGGAAATTAGTATATTGCTGCACAAGGCCTCACAAGTCTCAGGTGGCCCTCTAGATTGAAGGTCTAGCGCTTCAGCACCTTAACGTGGATCTAGTTCAGTCAGTAAATAATAAAAAGTAACTTCTGTAGCAAGACCTTGTTTTTAACTATGTTCTTGTTAATGGGAACACAGTGCAATTTTGTTTACCTCGTGGACGTTCTTTTATCGTCCTGCTCAGACAGCATGGTTGCACCAATCTGCAATAAATTAAACTTTCAAACCGAAATATGGATGTTGCACCTATATTTTCTTTCTTTTGATTTACAAATGATGTATTATCATAGTTGGAAAAAGTCCTTTGTGTTTCAGCAGTTCCTCCTGCCACTTTTATCGGCATACACCCATTACCCCCGCAACCACGTTCTTGTTTTTAAAAGCAGAGCAATTCTTCTTTGTGTAACCTTCTACTTTCAAGGAGTTACTCCAGGGATTAGTTTAGCTGTACGCGTAACAACACCACCGAAAAAAAAGTTCATTAATCTCCGCTTTCTTGAAGGTGCTTTTTCGTGAGCACCAGGAACAACGGCGAATCCTGGCAACTCCTGCCCGGATCATACGCCTTCTGCAGGCCGGGCATTGTTTTCACGTTCGTGTCCGAGTGCCCTCCTCGAGCACCACTCCACCGCGCCCCCGTTCACAAATTTCCAGTTGCAACCTTACTTTGAGGTTATAGGTCTGACCTGCAGCATTATTCACCTCTCGGTGATGTCAGAGGAGAATAACAGTTGAATTCCAGACCTCTGACATCAGCCTGACCTGAAGCCTCGCAGCAAGCAGCGGCCAGAAAAGGGCTACCGCTGCCTCTCGATGGGCGGCAGCGGGGGGAAGGCCGGGGGAAACGCGGGGAGCCCGGCGGGGCCGGGCCGGCGGGGCGGGAGGGGGCGCCCGGGAGCGGGGCCGGCGCCGGGGCCGGGGCCGGGGCCGGGGCGGGCGCTCGGCGCTGCTCCACCCTCACTTTGTGCCAGCAGGTAGGAGCCGCGAGCCGAGAGCCGCGGCCGCCTCGCAGCCCTCCCGCGCCCGGCGCTCGCCCACGGGCGCTGCTGCGGCAGGAAGGCGGCTCCGCGCCCGCCGCGGGATCCGGCCGCCCCCGGCCATGGTCGAGCAGCCCCGCGGGGCTCGCCGCGGCCGCGCCGCCCGTGCCTCGGCTGCCGCCCCGCGCCGCGCCTAGAGCCGGTGCCCGCACGGGCTGCGCGGGGAGGGAGCCCCGGGTAGTCCGCGGGAGTTCTCCCGACAGGGGGCCGGGTTCTTTCCCGAGGCTGTGGGTTGCATGCGGACGCTTCACTTGCAGCCATGCCTGCCCCGGGAGCTTTCTGTCTGCGGTAATTTTCTCCCTTTGATCTCGCTGGATTCTCCGTCGGGCTGCGGAGCGCCACTCGCACCTACCTGCCTGCTGCATGTGCGTGAGGCGGCTTGTCTTCCGTGACTTCTTTTTCAAGGGTTCCTTATTTTTAAGAACAGATTGCGTTTCTAAAAAGGAGCAAGAAGACCCGAACCAAACATCGTCGGACGCGCTTGGTTTCCTTAAGCTACTGGAAGTAACTTTTTCTGGGATTTGTAGAAGCCTTTCCATCTGTCCCAGCCCCTGCGGGTTGCAGCAGGCGTGCTGCCTAACAGGTTTGCAGATATTTTTTTTTTTAATCACTTCTTCTCTTCACAGCAGAGTGATTGCTCTAAATTTTTGGTTGCACATACCCCCTGTGTAAAGTCTCCCAGTTATGAAGACTCCTCGATACGTTTCATGTGACTTTGGGGAAGACCGTGGAACTTTATGTTTTTTTCATTTTGTGGGGCCTTTAGTTGGGATCTTCTTGGAAGTGGTCATACCGGAACTCGTAGCGTGAAGGAAACAAGATATGCGGTAACTTTTTGCTTGATACCTGCTTTGCTTGGTGTCTAAGCTTTTAGCATGTTTTGGGGCCTTCTTAAAATCTCCTGGGAACTTGAAACTATGAAGAGAAGCTTTGTACTTCAATAGTTATCCTTGGGAATTGCACCCAAAGTCAGACCGAGCCTGGATTGTTAGGCGAAAACGAGAACTGATCTCTAAGCCTGAATGAAGCATTTCTGGCACAGGAAGGATGGAAGGGATTGATTTGCTTTGGAAGGGAACAATACAGTAGCAAACTTTTGTTTTTACCCCAAATGCAAGAAATACCTCCTGCATAATTTTTAAGAAGGATACCAGTAACTGTAGACAACATTCAACTTTAAGAGCATGAGCATATATTGTGGAAGAGATGCCTTGCTGGCAAGAAGATGTGTCTCTCAAGCATATGTGAGATGGATGTTTTGAACCTGACGATCTTCCTAACTCTTGGGAAGGAGACACCAGGACGTTGCGTCCATGGAGGAACCTCCCTGTGCCTCCTCTCTGCGGACCTGACGAGTTCTTAATGCTGCGGGAGATTCCTCTGTGTCTGAACTGAACCCGTGCTTGCGACATGCTCATTCTCTTTTACTGATCTTTCTGGATCTATCTTCTAGAGGAGGGACTCATAACTTCAGTGGTTGGGTTTTTGTTTGTGTTTTTTTTTTTTCTGGTTTAAAGTATGCTTTTCAGCTCCGAGCGGCCTTTGAGCACGTGGCACCAAGGAAGAGAAACGATGATGGCGAGAAGCAGGAGGGCCGCGCAGTGAGCAGCGCTGGCAGTGGCCGGTGCCCGAGCCCCTCTCTCCCCATTTTCTTGCGCCCCAGGAGCCAGCGCTGCACGCCCTGCACCCGCTGTTGGAAGCTGCTGGCAGGGCGAGGACGCGTTCGGAGCGGTATGTGTGGCCGGAGCGCGCTGCTGCAGCTGGTAGCATGAGTGGTGGCCCCCAGCTGCAGCTGGCTGTCCTCTGGCCTTGGCTGCTCATGGCTACCCTGCAGGTAGGACTTGGCCATACAGGGCTGGCGCTGGCAGCGGCAGTCGAGTCTGAGAGGTCGGCGGCACAGAAGGCGATCATTAGGGTGATCCCCCTGAAAGTGGAGCCGATCATCCTGGAGGGAGAGTTCGCAAATGTCGCTGAGGTTACTCCAGCCGAAGGAAAACTGCTTCAGGTAAGAGCAGCTCTGTTTTATCCAGCCCTGCCCATCTCACGATCCCACTCTTTCTATCCTTGCCCCCTTTTTTCTCCTTGCTGCACCAGCTTCCAGCTTGAAGCATTTGGCTTGATTTCCTGACTACACATTTATAACCTGAGCAACAAGGTATTTTTCATGTGAGCTGTCCACCTGTTTGTTTTGTTTCTTTGTGCTGCTGCTCTTCAACCCTGCACTGTGTTTTGAGGCAGAAGTGCTTATGTAAGTGGTTGCCTCTTCATTCTGCTACCATATGTAGTCATGCTAGTATTAATGTTAATTTTGGATATGGTCAATTGATCCCAGGAAGATTATTGCATATCTTAATTGATGGTATAAAGCTGACTGTGTTGAGTCACATGTTGGGACACTAAACATCTAACAGAAAACATGATTATTTTTCTTTCTGAAATCTGTGCACGCTTCTGCTAAAAGCTAGGGTTCTGTTACAGCTAAAATACACGTCCAGGTGTTGCCCCCCAGAATTACTGACCGTTCTAGCTGTAGTCTTGCCTGTAGTACCACCTGTACCTGGAAGCTGCATTTTACCCATCCAGTAGTTCCTGTACGGTGCCACCACCATGTATGTTTGTAAGCAAAATTCATGCTGGTTTCTGACCTTTTCTAAGAAGGGAGAGCATCCGAACATCTCACTGTGAGACACAGATGCTACTGAGAGCTGTGCTGTTCAGTGAACAGGCTGATCTCCTGTTTACAATATGCTTTGAGATCAGTTTCTGAGACTTTGTGTACTCCCTCTTTTCTGTTGGTAATTTGCTCATCATGTGCTTTATTCTTGAAAACCAAGAATGACAAAATCACCCATGTTAATATTGAACCCTAATTTTTGCATGGCTTTTTTCAGGCTTGACTTTGCAAATGTGGTATGTTGCAATCTGAATCTTAATTAAGGCTGTAACCTGTAAATTTAAGTTAAAATCAAAAGTTTTTTATAGTCTGAAAAGAAAAGAAATGCAATTGAGCCAGCTTTAAAACAGAGTCACATGGCTGAAAATTAAAATAGATAATTTGTGATGTTTATAGATCCTGTTTGCAAAGCCTTTTGAACTAATCGGATAACTGGAATGAAAGCTATGTTATAAAGTTATATTACCAGGGTAAAAAATATCTTAGTCAAATGTACTCAAGGTCCTGTTCTGTCGTGAGGCAATGTCCAGGAAAGTCAATATTTATTCCTTACAAAAACTACAGTGGTGTTGCAACTGAGCACAAAGTATAGAGTATGGATCTTTTTGAAATGAAAAGGTGATAACCTCTTCTGTATGATGTTTGAATGTTTCTAACCAAATGCAGTGATTCAAACTGTGATTTTTGTGTCACGTGCAGCCATTGAAGCCCACCCTGCAGTGCAAACAAATGAGGCATTTTGAATACTAAGCCATGAATAGTGTAGGGTTTACAGAACTTCATTCTTTAAAAATCATCCTCAAAATGGAGAGGGTTACAGAAACACTAACCTAATCTGCTCGGTTTGTGTAAACAGACGCGGACCTGCATTGTATATGATTTTAGGCCTTGGTCCTGCAGCTAGATTTGCACAGGTGATCGTTCCTATTCTGTATCCCGCTGAATTCGGGTGCAGTTTTGAAGGGTTTGCACATCTGGATCTGGTTTCAGGATTAGCGCATGATGTTGGGACTGGGGTGTCAAACTGCCTGCTGCAGCAGGATGTTTGCATGGTGCTGGGCACAGGGCTCTGGGAAGGCTCGAGTCCACCTCATCCAGTACCCTGTGTATCTTACAGCGTAGTTTCTAATTATGCCACTGTATAATGAAACTTGTGATATTAAATGTCATGTCAATATTTGGGTCCTGAGCCTTCAGTGGGTTCTTGCCTTTGGAAAGTCAAAACTTGAGACCAAATGGGAAATGAAGCCATAACTGCTAAGGTAGAATATGAGTAAGAAATTAGTAGGAAGAACTATTTTTAGTATGCATTTAAACAGTCGGTATTAAATACACCTGAATTATGCTCTATTGGAAAATCTCATTTTACATGTGGTTGCCAACATCCCAGTCTTGCAAAAACGTTACGGGCCACGTGCTTGACTTTGATGTCATTGGAACTCTTAGGTAAATAAACTTCAGCCTGTTCACACATACCTTCATAATTGCTTCTTTATATGTAATTTAGGCATCTTTACAATTAATGAACTAAGAAGTCTAGTTTTACGTTGGTTTTGGATTGGCCTTCTTGGCTGTGTCGGAGTCAGTAAGATGCAGCCAGTCCTCATATGCATCACATGAGAACACAAACTGCAGAGTTTAGCTTGGGAAAGGTGAATGCGTAGTCCAGTCCTGCTTTCAAGATAATGTTCTCTTAGGTCAGCAGGATAATGAGGTTGCTTAAGGGTAAGTGCTACAGGATTAGGCCTATATTCAAGTAAAGTTCTATTTAACTTGTAGGTTTCTTATGTTGTTTTGGTAAATATACTTTCGGAAATACATTCCTAATTATATAGAAAATCCAGCATATCCGTGATTGAGTCTCACCAACCATACTTCTACCATAATATTTTCTTCTTCTCTCTTCTTCCTGACTTGTTCTCCAGGATCATCCACAGAAACTAACTTTGACCATAGTGCCGCATTCTTTAGTGACTTTAAAACTATCTTTCTTACCTCCCAAATAACCCAAATGCCAAATTCCCACTCACCCCCCTTTGCCTCATCACCAGTTCTCTGGGAAATGTCTGGGTTTTCCTTTCTGCCTTTTGCCCGTCGGGACACCGCTGGGGCCCAGCAGCACTGCCTCTGGCACTGCAGAGGCTCAGGGCTGCTGCCGGATGATGCAAAGGGAGAGGAATTTCTCAAGTAGGCAGTGCCACTTCAGACTTTATAGGTCAAAAAACCAACACCTTAGACTTCTTACAGAAATCGTCTTCAAGCCTGTTCAGAGCACAAGCTTGCTCAGATATTAC
The DNA here is from genome assembly GCF_009769625.2 of Cygnus olor. Lineage (NCBI taxonomy): Eukaryota > Metazoa > Chordata > Aves > Anseriformes > Anatidae > Cygnus > Cygnus olor. The sequence goes on along the minus strand of NC_049188.1, from coordinate 764,163 downwards.
ATGCTCTAAGCATTAACTATTGCTTAACAAGCGAGAAGTAGCATATGTACTAGCTGGCAGTTTCCAGATGGCTGGAGGTTTAGATCTCTGTTGAGCTCACTGCATGCAAAAGTCTGCACTTCTTCTGAAAAAAAGTCCCGGGGAAGTCAGAAAAAGTCCCTGTATTAAAAATGGAAGAACCAAGCCTTTCAGACAAGTAGGCTGTAAAGAATGTATTTGGATCTTACTGCTAGATGGAAATCCAGCAGCAGCTAACGATTCAGCATGCCCTCCAAATCACAACTCCTGTAGCTGTGTGCCAGATCAGCTTGCTTCAATATGATTGCTAATGCAATTTCTACAACCTCTGCTTTTGATATTTTGCTGTTCTGTTAGCTTACTTTTGATGAGTAAATCTTGTTTTCCTTCTTACCCAATGCCTCACTTTCCATTTGATACTGGAGAGAGTTCACAATGTTATTTTGAAGATATATAGGAAAATAAGGAAATGCATGGAAAGAAAAGGAGAGAGACATTTAGAGACTTGACAAAAGGAGATATAAGATTTGGAGCCCAATTCGAGTCACAACAGAGTTCACATGCAAATTTAATATTGTGGAAGAAAAAAACTTTATTTGAGAAATAGCACATCGCTTAATTAAAGGCTTTCTAGAAAAGTGGATATACAAGCATACATAAATAAAACAGCACTAGCATTTATTTATTTATTTATTTATTTATTTATTTTATTTGAGTATATATAACCTCAGTCTTGTATACAAGGGAAAGGATGGTACTGTTAGTAGGTATGGTGTGGCTGGGATCATTAATGAAGTTTTCTCTTTAGTTCTGGTGCTAGTATTTTTGGAAATAATATTAAAAGTTTGAAAAAGTCCCAAACAACAATATTTGAAAAGAGATATCTAAACTCTAACTACTCTCTTTAGTACAGAGAAGGCAAACCGATGGTCAATCACTTTACATGCCTACATGCAGGAAAAAAAATGAGGTAGTAGAAGTCTTACTTTATCACAAGTCTCACAATACTTTGTTTCATTTCCGTATAGTCTTAGCAGTTACATAATTAGGTGATTGCATGAGAAAGTCAACTTTCATTTACCCACTGAGCACATTGTTTTAGCTTATGACTGCAGAAAAAATCTTGACAGCACAGAACAAACTCCCTAAGTGCTCAGAGCAAGGATTATCCTCTTTTCCTCTCCCTCCAAAGAAATAAATTATTAAAAAACAATGTTTTTAAAGTCAGCCTTCTAGTTAGGGTGGAACGAGTGAGAATTAGATCTTAAATCATAAGCTTTTTTAGGTGTTGTACACAATCGAAAAGCTGATTATCATTTATAGATGAAGTCAGAAAAGAAGCACGGTGCATTTTGAACAGCAATGACGATTAACCATTGAAGTTACCTTGAAGTTACATACTGACATGGTGAATTCAACATGATCATCCCAGAAATGGAGTGTTTCCAGTGTTGCAATGCATAGTGCTGCTGGGGAATTATAATCACCTACTTAACTGCTCGTAGAGGGTTACACTCCCAACCCATAAGAAAGTAAATATATTAGTAGTCTTATATACTACCAGCTCCTGGATCAACAAAAGGATGTTGAGTGCATAATGTTGACAGAGATCAAAGAAGTGGGAAAGTCTAACCAAATGATAATGGGGACTTAAATTACCTGTGAATAAACTGGTCAGATAGCACAATAAGAGTAAGTTCAAAGAAGCAATTTCTGCCTCTTGGAACAGCCAGTACTAGAGTACACAGAAAGATATTCTTGACTTAGTGTTGAATAATGTGCAAGAACTAACTCAAAAGCTAGCAATAATTGAGCCACTTATACTGACTGCAGTATAATAAAATTCATTGTCTGAGTACCAGAAAGTAGAACTCTGACAGCAACCTTTAGAACTGGGAATTGCAGTAAAGTGGAACAGTGCAACAAATGGCTCTTATAGTTTAAAAAAGTATCTTTCAAGGTGACATAAATACTACTCAAGAAAGTAAAAATAGTCTTAGGAAATGTCAAAAGGAATTAAAAAGGCAATTGTACTCCAACAAAAGTACGTTGATAGTGGTCAAGAAACTATTTGGGCCAAACAGACCTTGTAAGATTTGGGTATATAGTATTAAGGTAGCATACAGTAGAATATACACTATAGATTAGTATAGTATAAGTAATTAGAATTAGTATAGGATTGGTGTTTATTTGAAAGGTGAGCCATTAAAATCCGTATGCAGAGTAGGTAGTCTCGGCTAGAATCAGCTCCAGAAAAATTTGAGCTTAGAGGCATCACTTGGGAAGCTCCTAGAGCAGCTTCCATCCCTTTCTTGAGCATACACAGAGGCTGAGTTAGAGCTTTGCATTTTGTGTTTTCCCCTTTCCTGATCCAGAAAATGCTTGATGAAAAGCTATTCTCCATTTAAGAAAGAGTTTGAAGGGCTTAAAACTGAAATCTTCTGCCACCAAGGATGTTTCTCAAATGCTCCCTGGTGTACCGTCTGTTGCTGGCCACTATCCCCGTAGGGGACCCATGGAGGCAAAGACCCATCCTGAGCTGAAGATTTTCAGTACTAAAGAGGGCATGGATCTGGAGGCCCAAGTATTTACATGGAGCAGGCATAAGGAGCAGAAATAAAACCAAGAGCAGCAGAGCAATGCTGCATGGTCAGAAGGCTGTGTCAACAGGGCTGAGTGACAGTCAGCACAGGACTCCTGGCCATGCACGCCCTTCCTGGAATAGCTCCAAGGAGCAAGTGGACATTTCCCAAAGATAAGCTGGCAGGAGGAGTGAGGTTAAAAGGGAAAATTTCTTTTTTTTCTGTGCCTCCATAAAGCTAAATGTTTGGTAGGCATTTCATGCAGATTATGAAAGTCTAGACTGAATTGCATGTGAATTCATGATTTTTTTTAAATGGAAGCTTTCAGAATTAGCCAAGTAATACAAACTTTGCAAGCTTTGCATGATCAAAGAGAGGTCTGTTTTATTAGAATTTATTTTAAACAAAAATTGTGTTAGATATTTTTATATATAACACAATATACTACAATTGTATCTCTGTGTTATTCTATGCTTAGAGCTCTCAAGAGTGCATTAAAGCTTTCTGTGGACTTTCCCCCGAAGTCTTATTCCAACTGAAAACAAGAAAGTTTTAACCTAAAAGGAAGAAAGTAATAAATGAATACAATGGAAAACTTTGATCTTCAGGTCCAACTGTCTTCAGTATCATAAAATCTGTGTAGCAGGGGTTGCCAAGAATCAAATACATGACATTTTGGTTTATAAACAAAGCTGAGTTGTAAGCTGAAACTCAGAGTATGGGGTTGTAGAGCGCACTCAAGCAGTCAACATTCAGATTTTACCACTGGTTCTTTCTTAGACAAGTCATAACCTCTTGGCGTGTTTAGGAATTTATTTCTAAAACAGGTAGATGTGAAATGTCTAAAGACAAGTACATATGTCAGTAAAATATTGAACCACGTGTGTATTTATCACTTTTGCTTTTCTGCTATATGTTTTTGTTGTTGTTTTGTTGTTTTGTTTGTTTGTTTTGTTTTTTCCTGTAGGGTGCAAGCTGCTCTTTGTTCAGTAGTTGCATCCAGTCCCTTTAGACTTGAAGTATTAATGTATTAGTTGCATATGTTGTTTTAGATATGTATTTTTAAGTTGTTGCTCCATTTTCAGATTTGGGGTGTTTTCTCTTGTCATCTCACAAAAAGCAACTACAAAGCCTGGGTTTTGTTACTTTGCATCTTTCTTGGTGTCACATACTTCATTGGTCATCTTCTTGTCAAATTAAGCAACCCTGCAGATGAATTGAAGTCCATCTCAGTACAGGATTTAAGTTGTTGTTTTTTTTTTTTCCAAGACATAATATCAGTGCAATCTTTTCACCTAAATAATCAACTTTCAAAATAGCTGTGCCTGTAAGTGATGAAAAGAGATGAATCCTATGCTGTCATTTCTGTTTTAATGCTATCTTTGGGTGCATCAAAAAGCAAATACTAAGAAAATAATGAAAGTTATTCTCCTTTTATACTCAGTGTTAGTAATGTATCTCTGGAGAGCTTTACCTATTTCTGGTACCCAAGTGTTAAGAAGGATATGGAAGTATTGAAAGAAACTGTAGGGAGAGCTACAGAAATGATCCCACCTACAAAACGTAATGCTTAAGGAACTCAACTATTTTCAGCTTTGTCAAAGTGCAAAATGAAAACTGCAGTATATATGTATCCATTTATACAAAGGATTGCCTACAAGGAGAGGGTGAGAGCAGCTTAGCAAAGACACAGCCTGATCTAGTAGCTGCAAACTAAAGTTAAATAACCAGTGTTACACAATTGATTACCTCAATTTTTTTAGATAAAACAGATAGGTTCTTCACTGTGAGTAAAATTAAATGTTACAACAAGTTATCAGGCAAAATTTTGGTTATCCTTCCATTCTAGGTCTTTAAAATTACATTAGATACAGACAGCAAGAAAGGGTATGAAGTAGGCATAAGTGGCCTGGATGGTCATGGTGGTCTCTTGTCTTGGAGTTCTGTGATTTTTTTAAAAAATATCTGTTTTTCCAGTATTTCACTGTCATCAGAGAAATAAAGTGTTGTACTGCCTTTCATTTCCCCGTAACACTTTCAGCCTGCATTTGGACCTGGCACTTAGGGACAGCGGTTTGGTGGGTGACATTGGTAGTAGGGTGATGGTTGGACCAGATGATCTTGAAGGTCTTTTCCAACCTTAATGATTCTGTGATTCTAAGGAATTGTAATCTTATGCTTCCGAGCTTCTGGCTTGATGCCTGCATGGCTCAGGAGGGAACTTTTCTCGCTCCCTCCATGCAGAGTTGGCCAAGAGTAGACCTGGGACCTTTTCACCTTTTTGGGGGAGCATCAGGGATTGGCCTTGCCTTAAAACAAAACACTAAAACATATGGCCAGTGTAGGTAGTAGAGAGAATATAGTTTCACAAATGTGTAGGCTGTATGCGTTACTCCCATGCGCAAGAAAGAAGATTGCCAGATTTGAAGTGGAAGACACTTTCTTCCACCACCACCCCATTCAAATTATCAGAAACTTTGGGTGTGTACCATCTTCTCTTGCATTTTGAGACATGAATAATCCTCATAGAACATCGGATGTGTTCTCACCTTGTCTCTTCCCTAGCCCTAAAGGGGCTAGTTAAGGGCATTAGTGGCCCTTTGATTTCTCTTTTGTTCAGTCATTTGGTCTCCGCTGATCATCTTGGTTAATCTAAGGTGCATTACTCTGCTCACTGTCAGGGCAGTTGCATAAATGTAATGGATTGTCATATACAGATAATTCTGACTACGTAGTTGAATTATTTTCTTTGGCCATAAACTCTGTGAAACAAATTTAAAGTTTTTATACAAAGCTCAGTTATGATCTCTGTTAATTTAGAATGCAAATAAAGCAGTTTAGGGATTGAATTTACTATGGTTTTGCCAAAGGGTATGTGAATTCTAGCTCAGGATTACATGAAAAAATAGAATTTAAGCTATCTGCTTCAAAAGCACTTCAGCAACTGTTGTTCCATGGAACCTTTGTTCATCTAGGTAGCTTTGCTTTGGTTGGCCTATGGATCCCTGCAGAAGGGATACTTCTGCATCACTGCAGGAACTAGCAGAGAAAGATTGCATTCAGATATGCAAAATGAATAGCATTCTAGTGCTTTTGCAGACGTGAAGCCATTTTCCTTCCAAATGCCTTGAAGTTCAATAGTAGAGCAGAGCAGCTTCAGTGAAGACACAGGCTAAAAAAGGATTTGGGGAGATTGCCACATGGTAGAACAGAAGAGAGAACTTGAGAAGATATTCTAGCGAGTGAATGAAGAACATTGATTCTTTCATTGGTTTGTTTTTGTTCAGGATCATAGGTAAAATGTTAATATTGTTTCCTGAATGTTTAAATATAGCAAAAATCTTTAAGGATATGAAAGTCAAATAACAAAGTGTGCACCGTGGCAATTTCTGTAACTTCCTGGATCACAATTTGAATCAGAAGTTACTGCTTAGCAAGTTAGCTTAAAACCACCTCAGGTCATATAGTTTCAGATTTTTATTTATTTTTTTTTTTCTCCCTACTCATCTGCTTTCTGGAGTATTTTCTTTTATCTTTGCCCCTTACATTTTCATCCTACTTTCTGGTCAGAACAATGTTTTTTGTTATTTTTCTGTATGTGTTCTCCATGATCACCACCAGTACATAAAATTGCTGTTGCCTGGCGTCCTTTGCCTGGGACAGTTTGCTTTCTTCATTTCTTCTCTGTGATCATCTGTTCTTTTGCAGTTGTTATTTTTTTTTCTGCTGTCTCCTCCAGAGTACTTTTGACATCTGTTTTGTCTCTGATGAGGAAGATTGCTGCACCAAAAGCTGTTATTTGTAAACTTTGTACAAAGTACACCTTCATGAGAGATGCAGGTAGTTGTAGTCTGATTTGTTTGGGTGATGGATGAGTCATAGAATCCTTAAGGTTGGAAAAGATCTTCAAGTTCATCTGGTCCAACCATCACCCTACCATCAATGTCACCCACTAAACCATGTCCTTAAGCACCAGGTCCAACCTTTCCTTAAACATCTCAAGGGACGGTGATGCCACCCCTTCCCTGGGAAACATGCAGCTCCTGTAAGCCCTGTGTTAGAAAAGATTATCAAAATTATTTCTGTGGGTTCTTGCTTGAGGAACCACCATATGCCATTTCTGATGGTTGCACCTAGTAATGGCTTGAGTTGGTGCTAGCCCATGCTTTCATGCTCCCCTCTGACTGCCTGTTTTGTGGTTGCTTTCCCCATAAACCAAACACTAGGGAATGCCCATGGAGAAGGTTCCTGCTGAGTCTTCCCTAAGAAAACCAGTCATAGCTTCCTTTTGCTGAAGACACCCAGATGGACCATCTTGCATCCACATGACACTGTACAGCAGTCAGCCAACCTATGGCACTGACTTCGGTAGGCTGAGGAAGATCAAAGAGCAGGAAATGCAGCAGTAAGGGGAAGCTTCAATTACAGCCATTGTCATTCAGGGAGCTGCTAGCCAGGGAACCAAGGAGAGGAGCATGCTTGCCATGGCCTTTTCCAGGACCTCATTCAAAAATCATCTTTTGAAAGGTGCTCTGTGATGGTGATGGTAATGTATTTTGTACCTGCAAGGAGTAGGAGAGAGAAGCCAAAAAGTCTTCCACAGTTTTAACTTTTTTAATTCAGAAAGAGGGGCTACATAAAACTGAGTAAGCTTATTAAAAAAGAATGTAAGAAGGCAACTTAGAGTTATATCCTCACAGCTGATTTGAAGATACATAAGGACACTACAGTAGGAAGGAATTAAGATCAAATGTACTTCTGAAGAAATACTTAAAAAAAAAGATAAAATGAGACCTACATACCTAAGCATAAGGGTAAAAGAAAGTACATGAAAGCATCCTGAAAAAGCAAAGATCGTGGTAAAATGAGAAAAAGAGGAGGGATCATACATACTAACAAGCTAAAATATGTTTAAAACATAATGAAAAGAATTAGGAGAACAGAAACTCTGCAAAGGATAGAATAATTAATAATAGATTCTCTTTAGTCACGTCAGAAGCAGAAAGCTTGCCAGACAATCTGTAGGAACTATACAAAATTGAAGTATAAAAGATGCACTCAGGGCAGCGAAATTGATATCAGAAAAATGAATACAATATTTTTTGTTCTTTCATCTGTCTCAGGCTGAAGTGTCTGTAGATAAGATAATGATGTAGATAGACAAAATTAGCATTATCAGTCACCAGGATCAGGTGGTATTGACCCAACAGTTGTGGAGGATGAAATAGTTGAACTATTAACTATGTTAACAAACTCATATTTAAAATAACTGGAAGGCAGCTGATGCGATACCAGTTTTTCTACTGGCCCCAAGTCATCTGGAAAAGCCCAGTACTGTAAAATCCACATGGAGTAAGTTGTCAGTAACTATAATGTAGAGTATAATAAGTAAGCGGACAGTTTGATAGGTTCAGGTGAAATTCCAAAATGCCCCCATTAAAGGCTTTTAAGGAAATTAAGGGTTGAAAGGAGAATACTGACTAAATAATTATTAGAAGATAGGTAGCAGATGGTAAGAATACCTGGCACATTTTCACAGTGGAAGAAGCTGATGAATATTGTTCTGCAGGCGTAAGTGATGGTAGCCATGCCATCCTATACATTTATAAAGCACACGGGAGCTGAGTGCTTGGTAATATTTTAGAGCTTTCTAATACATTCAGTAGATTGAAGTAATGAAGACAAGGATCAGCTATCAAAAATTGCAAAAAGCACCATATAGTTCCTTGGGAACCATTGTTGCAAATGGCCTCAACACATGGCTTTCAACTGGTGCTTTTAAGCTTCATTTGATGCCCTTGGCACTTTGGCCTTCCTATCATCCTGGGCATATATCAGGATACCATCAGGAAGGCTTACTTCATCCTTCTGTTTCTCCCATTGATATCAGCCTTCTTACCCTGCTTTGGAGCAGAGATGATCAGCCCAGCCAGTGCTAGGGAGCAAGAAGCAGATGTACACTGTTTAATTTTGCAGCTTCCTGCCCTTTTCAAGGACCTCTGTCACAAGATATTGTTGTAGCAGGAGACTGCTCGCTAGCTAGCTCTGTAGGCAGCACTGCATGTGTTCATCCCTCCTCAAGTTCTCAGTGTTCCGTGTATATTGTAGACAACAGAGCCTGCATCTTCAATACCTACCAGAGTGTTCGGGTAGTGTACATGCTCTTGTGGGGTTCCCTTTATAATAACCATATCTCAATAACGGTCAGATATTCCTGTGGCTGAAATAAGAGCCTCTCTACATTTTAGAGGAAAGGTTTTTTTTGTTTTTGTTTTTTTACGGGGCTGTTGTAAATACTTCTCTCCTTGCCTAGGGAGTGAATCACAGTAATCCAAGAACATCAGGTATTTGGTCACCACAAAGACCAGTCACTGTGTTGAAGTCAAAAATAGTTTCAAACGCTTGCCAGCTGTACCACTTTTACTTTAAGGTCTTCATGTTCAAGTAATCAAGGTATTCTGAGCTCCCATCCTTTCTGTTGGAAGCCATGGAGCTAGGGAATCCAGTGTGTCTGGTGGTAACTCAGCTATCATGGATGCTGAATATGTCAATGTTAGAAAGTCACTTTAGCCAACAGACTACAAGTGAAAAATGTGGAATAACGTCTGAAGGGACAGCTTGCAGAAGCTAGGGTTTTGCAAGATTGATTCCTTTTCATTGGATGAAGTTCTGGCTCTATTGTCTACAGGCCATTGTGTTTCTTGAATTCTTGGTTCTGTGATCTGAAGTAATAGTTGATATTTGTCTAATCCTTCTTCCCCTGAAAACCTACTGCAAGACAAGGCAACATGCTTTAGTGGTCATCCTGCACACTTCAGGCTGACTGGCATGGGCTGAGGAAATGCTAAAGCCAGAGTTATCGGTGTGATCATAGAATCATTAGGGTTGGAAAAGCCCTCCAAGATCATCTGGTCCAACTGTCCCCCTACCACCAATGTCACCCAGTAAACCATGTCCCTAAGCACCATGTCCAACCTTTCCTTGAACACCCCCAGGGACGGTGACTCCACCACCTCCCTGGGCAACCCATTCCAATGCCTGACTGCTCTTTCTGAGAAGAAATGTCTCCTCATTTCCAACCTAAACCTCCCCAGGTGCAACTTGAGGCCATTCCCTCTAGTCCTATCACTAGTTACCTGTGAGAAAAAGCCGACCCCCAGCTCCCCACACCTTCTTTTTTCCTGTACTGTTGAAAAGGCTGTAAAGTTGAAAAAGTCTGAACACAAAGGGAGGAAAGTTATTCTAAACCTTCCCTACTCTCATCTTTTCCTTTAGGCACCAATTACTAATATTGCTGACTGCAGAGTACTGGGCTCAGTGGGCTTTTGGTCTTACCTACTATGACCATTCTTACTACTTTATAGTACAGCAATAAGCAAATCAGAAGTGCTTAAGAAAAACAATGGCATGGGCTGCATTATTGCTGTGACAGTACAGATGTGTGTATAGTTTTTCCAAGGTATTGCTGCTCTAGGACAGGGGATGATAAGCATCCAGTTGCAGCCACAATAAGCCTCTTCTGACAGATCTGATTTCATGAGTTCTGTCTGAAAAGGACACACACATGACGAGTGGGAAAAGGAATTATTCTTACAGTCTTCAAATCTGTACAGTCTTCTAAAGAAGGCTGAATTTATCATTCCAGAGGTACTGAGTTGATTTTCCATTTTTTTCACTTGCAAATTTCTCTGACTAATGAGCAGTAATTTATTAATTATATCAGTGCAGATACCTGAGCAATCATTTCTGTCCATCTGAGGGATTTTCAGTTTTCTTTGGCCCTTGGGTCCTCAAATTATGTATGGAGCTTTGCTAAAAAAGTGTTCGCCTCTCTTCTAGCATGGAATCTTATGCAGGGTCTCACAATCCAGACGGGGCAATAACGTGAACCTGTGGCAGCTTGCTCATTACTCTAATAGTGTTCTTAAATGTAACTTTTCTGGTCGCAAGAAGTTCTGCCAGAGGGCAAGAAAGACCCACATGCTAAATGTCTAACATCGAGTGTCTTTTTTCCCTCTCCCAAGATAAGGTTTCTCATATGCTTTCCTGAGGTCATATAGAAGTTTCAGTGGAGCCAGAAAATAACTCTTCTTTTCCTGCCAGTGAACCCCGGACCAGCAGGGACAGTGGCATGTCTCTTCGGACATCTGATGTCAAACAGACCATCACTTTTCTGTCTACAGAGAGCTAAACCTGTCAGGTGGCCTCTATTCAGTTGTGTCATGAACTGGGAGATAAAGAGGTACAGTGATACTGGTAATTGCATAACATATTGTATCAGGAGATGTTACGATACTGCCTAAGTGTTTGTGCCTCTGGCCATCAGTAAGTTCCATCAAAGGTCAAGTTGTACAGTAGCTTCTCCAGAGGGTATCTCCATTCTTGAGATCTGCAGAACTGTCATGTGGCGTTCAATTAATCTCTATACCATTGAAGATGCTTCTAGGAATTATGCCAAATGAGGCAGCTTGTGGTTTGCAGACTACTCTAAAATGTTTGAGATGCCCCTCCCCACTTACCTGTGGGGAGAGACAGATGGGGAATTATTGTTTGGAGTTACTCACCTTTTGAATATGTATGTGGACTGTCATTTGAAGAAGAAAAGAAGATAACTTGATAGTAATTGGGCTGTTTTGAGATGTGTATTGCAAATCCACACTGATTGCTTTCTCCATTTCCACTGAGATCTTGTGGTTGGGACAAGTTGCAGGCCCACACTGAACTGTATATCCAAGCTTACTGTACTGAATATATGCATATTGATGATGTGATCTCAAAGAAGACTACTTAATGATGGTAAACTTTTTTTTATATTTTTTTCCCACACCAGTAATCTGGCCCTTCTGCCATGATCTATGACGTGAGGGAAAAAAAGTGGAATGAAATCAGCAGTAGTTGTGGATGTTCATACTGATTTGAGTAAACAAGATGAATGCTGGTATTGAGAAGTCTGGTGTTTCCACGAAGGCAAACTTTCTTATGTTTATTTAATTGTGTTGACTATGTTAAGAACTTTGAGAGATTTTTAATAGCATATAAACTCAAGTTAAGCATTTGTGTGAGCATGGATCTAGGTAGGTGGGCTGAATAACTGTAGATGTTGTGTGAATGATGCGAGAATATTCCTATGCTTCTCTGAAGTTTATGTAGAACTTAAAGAGTCCTGAAGAACCTAAGTGAAAGCTGCTAAGTGATACTTTTGACCATGTGGGATGGTGTTTTTGTCATTTTTATGTTAGCACAGATTTGAAGGGAAGTCAGGAAGATTTTTATGTTGTCTGTGTCCTGGTGGAAAGATCACATTGTTTGTCTGCAGAAGGTAGCAACAGTCTTCTCATCCCTTGGCCATACAAACCAGTTGGTGGCTTTGGAATATGTTAAGCATGTATTGCAGAGGTCTTCTTAAGAAGCAATCATGTTTCATTTTCAAGGTATCTCAGAAGTTTACAATTGTGGGAGGTTCATTTGGGGGAGTTTCAGTTCTCAAGTAATACGATCATTTTGATACTGCAGGTCTGCATTTAGAAAATTCTAGTCCTCAGTCTTTTTTTCCCTTCCAGTTTCTTCTTTGTAAGTGGGATGGCAAAATTAGGCATTTAATACCAGTAATAATCACATCAGTGCTGTTTAGAAGCAGTATGTCTCAAAGAAAAATCTGTCTGAAGTGATTAAATATCATGTGTCTGAGCCATGAGTCTCCAGATGGGGAAGAGTTTTCACAGTAACGTCGCTATTTGTGTGTGCCCATTACGTGTCCTTTTCTCTAGGCATCTAGTATCAGCCCTTGGCAAAGGGAGGTGGAACTTTCATTTGAGCCAGTACGGCCACTCCTGTGATCTTAAATCTCACCTGTCTAACTTGTTATAGAGGGTTACAGTTGACCTTCTGACCATGATATCACACTGGCAGTGTACGTTCATTTGTTCATTTGGCATGATGCTGTCCTTTCATCCACCTTTGATTCCTTTCAGAGTCGGTGCTTTCAAGGGAACAAGTCCTTTGAGTATTTTCTGAGCTCTTCATTTTTGATTCATATTGGTGTCTCTGACGTTATATCTGGTCATGCTATAATTTCCAGTGTGCCCAAGACATCAGAGCTAGTGTCAGGTCTTATTTTTGACATTATTTTTGATAGTACAGGACCTTGTGTTATATTTGTGGAAGAATTGCAGGAGTAATCTGAGTTTCTCCATTTGATTGACTTTTCCAGTTAAATAGGTAGATCTTAATATATATTGTTTCAGTTCCATTTAAATAACTGAACTCCACTGAAGTGATTCAAGCAAGGTGAACAAACCAGAATGATGTATGTGCCTATTCAGTGCCCTTCTGGTTTATTCTTCACCTTATGCTTGCTTCATCTGTAGATGCCTAAGTGTGTAGAGGTTCATTTCTATAAATGTTTGAAGGCTGGCTGATATGCCTGTGTGAATAGTTCATTAAGAAAGTGCATCTTTGCTGTTCTGCCAAATTTCCTTTTATCTCTTCAGTTGGGAAATGAAAAAAAAACATTGTGAAAAACTAACTGAAATATAATGTTTGTGACATTTTTTGTAGGTTACTCTTCTTGTTATGATCAGCTGATACAAAGCCCATCTGAGTGATGTGTTCAGCTAGCTTTTGAAGAAATTTCTGTCATTTTATCTGTAATTGACACAGTGATGAAAGCTTACAATATAGAAATCATACAGTTTTTAAAACAAAAATGCCATCTACTAGGAGAAAATAGCTTGTTTGAATTGGTCGAGTCTAGTGTTGACCTCTTTACAGAAGACATTTGTGAGCGGTGGTGGAGAGGGAGAGTTCTGAGATTCAAAGCAATTGCTTTCGTCTTTAAATTTTGATCACAGAATCACAGAATCATCTAGGTTAGAAGACACCTCCAAGATCACCGAGTCCAACCTCTGATATTCAGTTCTGTTTTGCCACAATAACTTCAGGAACTCAACTGTCTTCCAAATATATTTACAGGGAAAATATATCTGTCATTTCACATGTAAGCTGATCCTTTGGTTTCTCTAGTTTCAGTGTTTATTTTTTTTCTTTGTTTTCCACCATGTTTTAAGAAGATAAGCATCTCTCAGTGCATTTCCCCTTCATTTTAGTAATTGTCTTCTCTAGTGACCTATTTCCTCCGCTCTTCTGTTCATTTAAGATCTAGGTGTACAGCCCACATACACAAGCGTATAGAGCCCCAAATTAACCATTATGTCAACTCGGACAATTCATTCAAAGCTCCTCAGATCATCAAATGGAAAAAAGTACTAGATCCTTTGAACTCACTGCCCAAAGACAGAGCCTGTGTAAACAGACATGCTTACAAGATACCTGGAAATTTGACATCATTAGACAATGAGGTGCGAAATGAGGTTGTTTTAGGTTTTCAAAGTTCTTTTGCTGAAAACATTTAGCCTCTCAAAACTTCAGTCCAGATATTAAAAGCTCAATCTTTGCCACTGTTCTGTCTTGCTGCAGAACAACACAGAAAAAGAAATAGGTTTGATTATAAGTGATTCAAACCATAAAGGAATTTATGACTAAAACACAATAATTGGATCTCCATATTAAACAAACTAGGAAACAATTTTGTCTCTTGCAGCCAGATTTACTATGCTTTCTTAAAATGTGCTTATCAAGTATTCAGTTACATTCTGTATCCTCAGAGCTCTCTGTAGTGATCTTGTCTGATAACAAAATACCTAGATAACTGTAATGCAATCTCATCAAGAAGTGAGGAGATGGCTACCGTGTAGTAAAATAAGAATGAAATGTACTTTTACCCATTATTGACTGGAAGTTCAGGATTAAATGAGAAACCAAGGTTGTAAATTTGGATAATTGAGCAAAAGTCAAGTTGATAATGCCTCTTCTCTTTCTTCCTATTGCCTGGTAATACCATTTCAGTCTTAACTTGGACAGTGTTCAGTCAATGTTTATATATTCTCTGGAGCCAACCAGGTTCGGCTTATGGTGTTGTATCTTCATTCTTCCAAGGTGTCCAGCGTCCGTGCAAGCATGCTGAAAAGGGAGGTTAACGAGAATGAGCTAAACCATACGGCAGATGACAGAATGACCGTGCTGCACCGCTTTTAGGGCCTGCCACAGAGATATGAGTGATTACCACAGCCTTGCTAAACTGCATGATTGGTTTAATTATTTGACATCAAAGCCTGCAGCCTGATTTAAAGGAAGTATGAAAGCCTGAGTCAAGAGTTTCGTTCCTTGTAGGTTCTTCTATGTTGTTTGTTATCATACTAGATATATTAAACCTCTTCCATCAGCACACTGAGAAGCGTGGATACCTACATTCATATACTGATTATTTTGTCATCATCTCCTTAGGGTCAGAATTTTGTGTAGAAAGTGACCTGCTTTGTTGGTTTTAAAAGAACAGTTTTTTTACGTTTGTTGGAGAACATAAAACCAAAGGTGTCTTTACCCAGAAGTGAAAAATGAGAGGTCTGTGAATCCAGTCCATGTTGCGAGACAGATGTGCTCCAGAATGTTGTCTTGTATGCAGATGAGTTTTATCCATTTTGTGGAATGTCACTGCAGAGAACAGGGACTTCTTGGGGCCAACTGATCTAATACAACATAGGCGGCTATTACAGGGCAAGTGAACTGTGCATTCACAGTTCACATGACTTCTTTTTCTATTGTCTTTAAAGGAAGGTGAGGCAGCTAGCTCAGCAGTACATGAGCTACATACATAGGTACATGTGGTAGCTGCTTAAATTAGCTGAAATGATTCTTAGTTGAAATGACCTCTGGATAGGCAGAGTAGTTTTGCTGCAGCTTTCTGAGATCATCTTCAGGCAAGACCATCTTCTTTTTTCTCTGTGCCCAGTAGGAGAAAAAGATCAGTGTTGGTGTATCCTCCCAAATCCCAGCAGGAAATGGCTCTGGGAGTACCAGAGGTGGAAATTATATGCAGGCCACCTGGGTTGTTAGCCCAGGTGGATCTTACCTACATGGCTTGCTGGGTCTTTTACACCTCCACATCATCTTTCATCAGGGAAGGACCAGGGAATATAGGCCTGTGCAAAGTCTTCTTTTTGTTTACTTCTGACCTTTGACTTGGCTGTGGTTTGGATGCCTGCTTTTGTCCTTGCATTATGAACAATGATGAATAATTATTCTATGTTTCTATTTTTTGCAAAATTAAAAAATTTATAAAATTCCTCGTTTGGATGGAACGTTCTAGGCTCTTACACAAAAGCCATTCCACACCTTGTTGTCACTTGTGTACATTTTCCTGTTATATTTTTCCAGTTTCAGATAGGATGGCCATTAGCGAATACACCATTCAGCTGTAAGTTTACCACAGACAATATTTCCTGGTCCTTTTTTTCTGTAAGTCTCTACTTGCTTTTTTGGGTAGTGTCTGATGTTTTCAGAAAATGTTCCAGAATAATCCCAGGAACTTTTCTGAGTTTAATTAGCTATTTTAAACCTTACAATTTTGTCCTTAAAATTGGCATGATTGTTTCCCAGGCACATCACTTTGCACTGATACTGAACTTCACCTGTCATTTTATCACATGGCCATCCAACCAGCAGTTCTGTGTAGAGCTGATCCTAACTGATAGCTCCTTGCTACTGAAAGGAAGAAAACTTGCTCTTCCCTGTTTCTTCCCCAGCTGCTTCTTTCCCTCATGCCCACTCTCCATGTGGTAACTGTTCACTTTCTTGTTCTGTCTCCAGTGTTCATTAGACCCTTTCCCAAACCAGTCCAAATCATTAAAACTGCAGAAAACAGACATTTTTTGCTAGGTCTTTTTTTTTGTGCAGGCATAGAATTTCAACCTACAAATATTTTATTATTATTTTTGCTTTAATTATTGAACCCTTTCATGCAGACTGCTTTTCTTTAGGTTTCCCAGATGTTTGTGAAAGTAATATTCTAATTTTAAAGTAGGCAATTTGTTTTACCCATCTTGACTTTCAACCTCGGATTTTGTTTTTGTAAGATAGGTATATGTAGATACAGATATAGATAAAAGATATATATGTACAGACACACACCTGTATATATACAGTAAAAGACACACATTTACTGATGCACATCTCATTCTTGCAGGACAGATATCGGTATAATATCCCATTTTTAGGTGCAGGAATTAAGACACCAAGTTTATATCCAGATTCCACCTATGAATGCATAAAGCCTGACATACAGAAAATCTGGAAGAGGGGTGTGGGTTTTTAGGTGCTGCCTGAGAAGGGGAGCTCAGAGTGCTGCTCTGCATTGCCTTTTGAAAATGTAATGAATTGGAAAACGTTCATTTAAGTTACTAGCCCAGAGCTAAGCACAGAGGCAGAGCTTGAATCAGGTACAGACGAAGGCACCAATCGAATGTCTGCAGTACTTAATCTCTGCAAATGTTAATAAAAGTATTAAGCAGGCAACATGTTTCCTCTTGTTTTGTTATGGTTGAATTTCATATGCAGACAGCATGCCACAAACCTCATTTTCCCTTGCCATCCCTTCACACCAGCAGCAGCTTTCCCGAGCCTCAGGCACCGCAAGCTCTGACTCATTTACTTAATATTCCTCTAATGAAACTGCCCAGAGCTCTGGACCTATTCTCCTCCAAAACAATCTTTCTCCTCCCTATTTTTCCACACCCTGTGCTTTCTTCTCAGCTCCTGTCACATTCCTAATCAGACTTTTACTGAGCCTCCTTGAGCAGACCTTCCCTTACTCCCCGTCCTTTCCTGCCCGGCTCCTCCAAGTCCTGCCAGCCCAGCTGACATGGACCGGCTCCTTGGACCAGCCAACACATTCAGGCTGGTGTTGTGCAATGGTGAGGGCATGGCTGTACCAGATGGTTTGTAGTAACGCCAGGAGGGTGAGGAGCAAGCAGGAGTTTCCTCATCTGCAGCACAATGGGGAAGTGCAAAAAGAGAAGGGAAGGGGCAGCAGCTATTGCCATCCCTTCTTCACCATGTCTTTCTGGCAGGACATAGGGTGGCTTGTAGCTGCACTCCTTTGTGATGCACCCTTTGCCAAAGTCCTACGGGGGCTGTGGCAGGGAAGTGGGAGAAATCCCACACAGCAGCTGTCTGCAGGGCCGAGGTGGGCTGGATATACTGGGATGAGTGGATTCCCAGTGCGTGGGGCCATCACCAGAAATAATCAGGGTCTGGCTGTTGTAACACCTCCCCAGATGTGCTGAGGACCATATTACCACCTGAAATGCACATAGTAAAAGGGGGTGAAGGTGAGTGAAAACCTGGACTGCAGCTCAGATGCATAGCAGATTCAGCTGCAGCTCTGGGGTCCAGAAACAGGGAGTTTTAGCTCCTTCCTATCACCCCATGTCCGTTGGCTTTCCTTTCTCCTCGCTCTGAAGTCAGTACTAAACACTGTGTGTGTACTAGTGCTGCATGAGAGACTGAGAGACCCCATAGCGAAGCTGTGTGGTGGGGTCAGAGGAGGGGAGGATAGAAAACGCATTTAGGGGCAATCAGGAGCCCATGGGTTTTCCTGGACCGGGGACACAGGTGATGCTGGAAGGGGTGTGTGACCCTGGTGTGGATGCTCAGGGCTGCATGGCTGTGTAAGAGAGGTGTGCAAGTTAGGTATTGCTTCTTCTGATGGGAAGGAGACAGGGCTGTGACTTGGAGCAGGGCTTGTAGTTCAAGCCACCATGGCAGCAGACTTCTGAGAAATGCATGAAAGATTTCCCTTCCTTTGGCCTCTTCTTCGTAAGGCTGGCAACTGCGAAACTTGTGAAATCTGGTTCCTGAGCTCAGCACCCGTTGCTTTAACAAAATGCTTGCTCATGTGGAATGTTTTATTCTGCCTGGTTTGCAAAATGGCGGTATTTTCTGATCCTCGGGATTTCCCTTCAGAAGCGTTGATTTTAACAACAGATTATCCAGTGGCATCTGCTGAATCATGACACCCAGTGCTTGTGGTGGCCACGCACATTTGATTTGGTGGGGTTCCGTTGCTTCTTGGTCTATGAAAGAGGGGCGGGTGTCGCTGGCCATGCTTTGTGGTCAGCAGAGAACTTTGTCCTCCCGAGCCGCTCCGGAGGATGCACAGGTAGATTCTGAACAGCAGTGGCTCTGCAGAGAGAGGGATTTCTTTTTGGGTGGCTGAGCCAGCTGGCGCAGGGCGAGCGGGGGTGGGGAGGGAGGCAGCAAGGCTGCGTGAGGCCTGTGGCTTGGGAGGCCGTGGGGAGGAGGTTGGTGGGGGGCGGACACCGGCACACTCAGCGTGAGGGCTACATCCGTAGGGTTGCACAGATAGGAGAAATGAAGCCATTTTGCATGCTGGGCGTAGAAACAGCATGCTGCAAACGGACCTGGCGCGCTGCAGGGGCCCCGTGCCGGCGAGGAGGAGGCTGGCGGGTGTTGGTGTCGGCCGTGCGCGCACAAAGCTCTCCTGGGCTCCTGCGGCCTGTACAGACAGGCCTTCTCGCCTCAAAGACAGGGATCGGATTCTCGCCCTCGGGGGTTTCCAGCGAGCGCGCAGTTCAGAGGAACCCTTTCTTTCTCCTGCTGTTCACGCCCTGCAAAGAATTTTCTATCAACAAAAGAAATTGTTTTATGATCAACCGGTGTTCAGTCCTGGTCCCTGGATATGAAGGGGGTTTTGAAGGACCAGGGAAATCTGTGAGGGCCCGGAATGAAGCCTGGGGGTGAAAGCAGGGGATGGCGGCAGTGGCATGGCCGTGCTGGGACGGAGCAGATGAATGTGGGGGCACTCTGAAGCTCATAAAGCTCCTGGGCTCTGCTCCAGAAGTCATAGTAATCGAACAAAATGCCAGACAGCCCCTAGAAAGAAAGGGAGGATCCCTGATAGGTGCTCTTGGCGACCAAGAAGACTGCTTCCTTTAGTTTCAGTGGCTGTGCTTGAGTGTCTCCATTGGATGCGCCATCATGTGAAGATCCCTGATAGTTTCAGAGTCAATAGGACCATATTGGACTCAGAAGGATTTTATTTGAATGCTATCAGTCATTGCTCCAGGGAAGGCCTGTCTAGTCAAAGCCTCTTTGATAGCAGCCCCATCCCAAATCTCTTCTGTGCAGACATGCAGAAAGACAGTGTTGTGAGAGCCTGGGGAGGTCTCATCAACACCAAATCTGAGAACTGTGTGAAAACTAGGAAAAGAAGAAAGAAGTATACTGTGGGTTTCACAGGGCTTGATTTTCACCCACATTTTTAAAGACATGGGTGACCAACAAATTTAATTTGTCTCTGCAAGTGGAGTTCCTGGAGAGTGCTCATGGCCCACGGCTGTTCTTGAGGGCTCCTCTCCTGGCCTTGCAGCTGGAAAGAACAGAAGCCATCCTGTCCTTAGGAGTGTGAAACATGGGTGGTTGGCATGCGGGCTCTCCACACTCTGAAACATGGCTGCCACCAGTATCTCCTGAAGGAGATAGCTGTCTGCCATCACTGTTACAAATGGTTTGTACTAGGAGACAGAGAACTTGCTATTTTTATAGCAGAGAGATGTCCTGTAGTGTCATCTTCAGTGACTGAAATGTTAACCGCTTCTAAGTACTGTTTCCACAATTTCTGTGCATATTATGGCCTTGCTTGTAGCCCAGGTCTCATAGTCCTACTGTGAAGCAGACAGCTGCTCTTCATTTCATTGTCCTGTCAGGCTGCGATTACATGTATGTTTTCAGCCTCTTAAAACAAAAATTTCTGCAGAAAACAGGCTCAAACAGCCCAACTGTTGCTTCAGGATGAAGATGGGCAGGGCAGTAGGAAGGTGGCTGAAGAACATCATAGAACTATTAAGGTTGGAAAAGACCTTCAAGATCATCTGGTCCAACCATCGCCCTACTACCAATGTCACCCACTAAACAAAGGACCCCCAGCTGGAGGCACAGCCTCCACTCTTGGGATATGCCAAGTGATCCCTTCAGCTCCGGGGGGCTGGCAACCTCAGGCTGGGCAGAAAAACTGTTTTGAGTTACCTAAACATGCTTCAGGCTTTTGTAAAGCAGCTGTTGCTTCACTTTGCAATACAGATGTCCCTACCTGGGTTTATGATGGTGGAGTCAATATTTTTTAGAGAAGGATGGAAGTGTGGTCTCGGTTACCTGAGGAGTTTTCTTGGCTTCCACAAATGTGTCCAGAAGCTGGAGTGTTTGGAAAGGAATTTTTTTGTGCTTATGAAAGGCAGTTTTCAAATTTCAAAGTTGAAAGTACTTTTCCTTAGCAAAAAATCACCACCAAGCTGTTCAGAACTGGCTGGGCAGGCAACCATCTGAGCAGCTGGGCTGACTCCATGGCATTTTGTAGGAGATTTTTAGGACTTTAAAGGCAGACCCATCTTGATGTTGTATCTCCCAGCCAGGAGCATGCACTGAGCAGCCTTTGAGCTGTTTGTGTCAGAATTGTTTGCTTACTTAATTTTAAAATGACCACATCCACATAGTCGGAGGGATTGCCACATCATGATGCTCTGAAAGTGTCCTTTGGCACTTGATTTACAACAGCTAAATAACAAGGGGGTCAGTGGCCAGCTGGCCACCAAAGCAGGAAACTGAATGACAACGAGAATAAATAGTGTTTCATGGAGCTGGAGTGTCTGACAGTGCTAGAAGCTGGGAGGACAGATCAGCGTCCAGAATATTAACTATAGAAAGGGTTCTCAGATGGTTGCTCAGCTGTGTGTCAGCAGGGGTGGCAACAGGAGCAAACAGTTTATGAATTCATACCCCCTCCATGCACACATGCATGTACCCTGCAGGAAAAGGAGCATTGTATTGCATGTGCAGATGATGATTTTTGTTGGGGATTGGAGGGATGATTGATACAGTTGTACAGAATTGGCGCCTCTGCAGGTTTCCAAAGAATGAGAAACAGCCATACTTGGACAAATCTCTAGGAGAAGCAGTATTTGGGAAATCCCCAGCCCTGGTAACATAAGTGATTGATGTGACCTGTGAGATTATAGGATTGGTAAGTGAAAAATATTGTCTGGACTGTCAGCCTGCCCACGCTGTGAGGGGTGCTCATGATTAACAGTGTTGTCACTTCGTATGTGCCAGAAGAATGGCAGGCACTTTACAGACATAAGGACTTGATCATGGACTTGGGAAGAAAGCACAGGCCAGAAGAGTGGGAAGGAGGGGCTTTGACACTCTTCATGTCTATGAGATTCAGTAATGAAGGTCACTTCCAGACTATTTTTATGGCATTAGACAAGGATTTGAGTGCTCCTCCAGGAAAAGTGCCACCCCCACTACCCCACAGCAGTTTGTCCAAGTTGACCTCAGTGGTTTCCTGCCAAAAATACCTGTGAACAATAATGACTTGTTAATGATTTATCCCTGTGTTCTCAAGTGCTGCACTGATGCCTAATATAATAGAAACCATCGAAGCAGTGCTCTGCAGGCTTAAAGGTTTAGGCTACAATGGCTTTTTGTCCTTACAGAATGACAGTAACGCAGATTGCGTGAGGAAACCAAGAACTTGGGGTACTAGGCAGTGCAAATGCACATTATTCAATGTAACATAGGGAGGTTTGGTGGGAAAATCAACTGAATTGTGCTGCTGGAGAAATCAGCTGAACTGTAATGAAGAATTGTCCCTTCCAGACATTGCACAGTAGTGAACAGACACATCAGCAGTTCCCACATGGTAACATCAATGCCAGTGAGGCTCAGATGTTTGAAGAGTTTGCTTTCTGCAAAAAGGAGCTGCGGATTCACATTATGTGTGCTGGGTGTGGCGCTGGTAGTAGAGCTATGAGAGCAAGCCGTGTCCTTCCCGGGGAGATGGGCACCCATCACAGGGCAGAAGTATGGAGTCTTATGGCATGGAAGGATGAGATACAACTTTAAAAAAACAGCAACAACAGAAAAAAAAAAACAACGTTCTCTGTGCTTCCAGCATGGCTGTCTAATAAACCCTTAATCAAACATCCTGCCTTGGTGAGGGAGAACAAAACAAGATGAAAAGCAGCAGATACGTACAGAGACAGAATCTGTGATTGCAACAACCACCTCCATTCCACCTCCACTCTTCAAAGCCAGGAAGAAAGGCAAGCAAGCCTAGGAACTGGAGTTTGCATGCGTCAATTCAAGGTGTAGATGTCTGATTGTACACAATGGAGTGCATTTTTTTTTCACCAAGAAGCCATATCAGAAACTCTAGAGAGTGCTAGATCCTCTTTTCCAGTGGTCTTTCTTTGGCAGGAACCAGAGAACCTTTTCTTGTTACAAAACATCAGAAAACAAAGAACTGGCCAGTGCCAGGCTGACAGTTCCTTCCATTAGGTCTTCTAATCCACAGTAATCAGAGATGAGAGAGCCTTCCCTCCTGCAAGCAGGAGGGCTTTTTTCCTTTCAAAACTTTTTTCAGTCCTAACTTCTATGACTCTGGATATCCTCATTGTCCCGACACTCAGCCTGCTTTCAGATCTTTTCCCTCTTCCTTACCTCTATAGGAGATGTGGGTTGGTGAGAGTTGGATTCTCCAGTTGAAGTGATGTTGCAACTAGCCTACTTTCACTCCCTAAAACAAATGATCTGTGGATGGCTCCATTCCCATTTTGCAGACCAAAAAAAGGCTTTTAGAGCTCAGTCAGTCTGTACCATTTCTAACTAACATTTGGTCAAATTATTGTGTGGCCTCCAGTAAAGACAGCAGGTAGGTAATCTTCTATTGGATCACATTCTGTTAAGCAGGGAAGTTATTTATTTCACTTTCTGCCCCATTTGTCCTTGATGCTGTGTATTTACATCTCCATGCTACTCTGAACACTGCAGCAGATGTGGCTGAAAATGGAAATTTCTTCACCTCTTTGGCCTCAGCTTCTTGAGTACTGGGCCAAGAGCTGTGTCATCCTTGTCCCTAAGAACCTCTGTGTGGAGACATGCCCTTTGGTGATGAATGCTGGAGTCTTCAGAGGCTCCCAGCAGGCTGAAACTAAGGGGAAGAATTATGCTTACCTACTTCAAGCTCCTTTGAGCATGTCAGCCAAGCTCTTTGAATGCCTGTGAAATCTTCAGTTGCTGGACTCCCCAGGATGCAGGCTTGGCTACACACAGAGAGGCTGGTAATAGAGTAGTCAAAGGTGTGTCTCGGAGCTAACAGAGATTGCTCTTAGGAGTCTCTTGTGAGGATATCCTCGATGAAAAAAAGCTGTTGACTTAGCTGAAATCCATTGTGGGGTTCATTTGCAGAGGATGTTGTGCAAGAAAATACAAATGGATGAAAAGGAAATGAGACATTTTTGTGAAATCCATCAAGCTGCACCATGCTCTGCATAAATCCCTCCGAACAGTAATTCCCCAAGCTTCCAACCACTGAATGATGGAAAGATACAAGAAGTGGAAGATCACTCTCTGAGTGATATCTATTGGCTGGTGAGAGACAGGTTGTTGGGCTATCTTGACTGGGGTACTGACCTGTGTGCCTGTGCTGAAATTCTCATTTCTACTCAAAATCTGAAGACACCAATAGAATCAATTTTAAAACACTTCAAACTTTTCTGTTTAAACTGGTGTAACCTCGTGCTGCTGTGTGTTGTGTGGACTTAAAAATAGCATGTGCATGTATGTTGGAAGTGAAAGGCTGCAAATGAGCCAGGACTGGGACCCAGATACCCCATCTTTCTTGCCTCCTGTAGCAGCCGATGAGCTCAGCATCCCCAGGAGCCCGGAGCTGCATTCTCTGCATTCCTGTAGCTCCTTAGATGTCAGTGATGTCATCGATAGCAGCCAGGGAAATGCGGATCCCAGAGGGCTTGAACTCATGTCTTAGCAAGTAAGCGTAGGAGGAACCAATTTTTGTAGAGTACTGTACTGTACTAGCAAGTTTTATTGAATCAAATCACAGCAAATGTATTTGAATCTCCATTTCTGTCTCCTGGCAATGCTACAACATCCAACAGGAGATTTACTCCTCTCCTTCACCAGCCACTTTCATTCCTGCTAAAATAAAACAACTGCATCTGAGCAATAAAACAATGCGAAGTCAGTATGAGGTACTATTAAAATCAAGGCGTATATTCCTTTAGCTGTTCTACAGTCTTCGTCATTATGCCTGGAACCCGCTGAAACACAGCGTATTTCAAGCACACAGTTGGCACCATGGGAAGGAAGGCATCAGCCCTTCCAGGAAGGCATCCCTTGGAAACTCCAGCTTTTGTGTCATGGACAGGACCCTGTCAGCCTTCAGGGGAGACCCTTTTGCATTTTTTTGTGGGACAAACATGCCTCATTTCAGGGACATAGTAGCAAATTTTCGTCCTTTTTTTCCCTGACCTTCTCTACCAAGAGCTTTTAGTTGATGGCATACCAGCACTGCTGCAGCCTCCTGGTAGACATGCCATATATCAGTTGATGCTCCTGGTGTAGCTTGCCAGGCTGGAATGAAGCAGAGGTTTTTAAATAATGGACTGTGGATCACTGGTGATACCTTGAAGCCATGGTAGCTCAGTGTGCAAATTATCTACTGAATTGTATTTAATAGCATTTTCCAGCATAAAATTTGTTGGTAAGGGGAACTGATAGTCCATGAGGATGTTTCTATCTAAAAATGGGATATTTTTTTCCTAGTTTATTTAGGAATTTGTCTATGACAGGACCTTCCAAGAGCAACGCATGACCCAGATTAGTTTCTGCTTTCACTGGAGGCAGTGTTGAGCCTCCTCTGGGTTTCAGTGGGTGCAGGACTGGCAGTAGGATGGAGCAGTCATCTGGAGCTGTGGCATTTCCTGCCTCGGAAGCAGTTTGCTGTGTAGCCTCAGTGTTACTTGAATGTGGCTCTGTGTTACTTGGCTGTAATTAGAGCTGCTTGCCAATTCTTGATTTCATCCCTTCATTTCAACTGTATTTCCAGACTTTGTGCAGTTTGCCCCAGAGAGCTGGGACTTGTTTTCTAAACCAAATTTAACCAGACCTTATACCTACACCTGCATTTTTCTAACTACAAATAACAATGGAAGTGATTTTATCTAATCTCCCACCACCTGGTTTGTTCTTGTCCACACTCTTAGGCACGAGGGTGTTGAAAACACTTTTGGCAGGAGTAGCTTTAAGCTGTGTAACTGCCGGCATTAACACAACCACCCAGGCTACACAGATGGAGTGTAAAGAGCAAGGTGCGGACAACAGTGGCCTCGTGCAGGCAGGGCATGGGGAAACCCGGGCAGCCAGGGCTCACCGGCCCTGTGGTGTCCTCTAAGTGAAGCCTGGAAGACCAAACCAATACAGGCAAAGCCCTAGGTGGTGTCCTGCAGGGCAGAGCCTGCCCTGCACAACAAGCAGTGCGCCAGGGCTGTTAGGGACCAGCCAGTGCTGCTGTGTCCCTGCAGAACTCCCCAGGACACCTTGCCAGAGCAGCCCTGTGACTTGCTAGCCTGGGCTTCAGGAGCGAGTGCTGAAGGCCCCTCCTCTCCGCCGGCATTTCAGCGCTGAGCTTTGGAAGGACTCCAGGCGAGCAGTGAAGGGCTCTTTGATAATATCTGACGGGCGGGTAAGAATTTTGGGCAGCGGCCAAGATACACATTGCCTGTAATCGTTAACTCAGTCTGTAAACAGTTCAAACGGCACTGAAGAGGCCGTCAGTTATTACATTAGAAGAAGCCTTTCATCTCCCCGCTCAGAAGCCAGCCGTACAGTGCCGGCCCCTGCTGCGCTGACTGTAGCTGCAGGTCTGTAGGCAGGGCAGGCAGTGCTTGGTCATACAATGAGCTCCGCACTGAATGGCTGACCTTCAAACCTTCGGCGCTGGAGCAATAACTAAATCATTAGTTTCCTTTTGTTCTGCACCTGGCTGAGGCCGTGGAGCCCAGGGATATTCCAGGGGGAGGGGATGGGATTCGGGAATCAGACAACGTTCCCGCCTTCCCCTTCTGGTGCACAGCTCGGGAAGCCTCAGCAGGGGTGTCTCCTGCCCCCCTGCCCACCACATCCCTGCGGCTCTTCCCTGGTGAGCGCAGGCTGGTGACAAAGGCTCGTCTTTCGGTAGTGACCCAGTAAGGCTTCCCTGCACGTTTGCTGGTTTCTCCGGAAGTGGCCACGCTGGTGGTTCAGGCCCACATCAGGGCCCTGCCTTCCCTGAGCAACAGTCGAGGCCACACTGCTGCTGAGCGCCATCTCCAGAAGAGCACTGGAGGATTCCCCAGTCCACGTCAGCCTAGGGAGAACCCCATGGTCTCCTTCCAAGAGTTGTTTGGCCCTCCTGGAGATGTGCGATGCTTCAGAAGAAATTATGGCATAATCTGCCCCAAGGAGAATTTCCGTGTCAGTTTTTGCTCTTCTAGATCTGTTATCTCCTTTCTAGAAGAGCAAGAATGCTCTTTCTGGCATCCACTTTCAAGGCTTTAACTTTGAAACCCACTTTAGGAACTTGCTGGTGAGGAAGCAATATTTTCACAGTGAGGGTGACAAGAACAGGCTGCCCAGGGGGGTTGTGGAGTCTCCTTCTCTGGAGATATTCAAAACCCGCCTGGACGCGTTCCTGTGTGACATGATTTTGGTGTTCCTGCTTCTGCAGGGGGATTGGACTAGGTGATCTTTCAAGGTCCCTTCGAATCCCTAACATTCTGTGATTCTGTGATTCCGATCTGGGTGGTAAAGAGATCTGGGTTTGGGTGAGTGTTTGCATCTGGCCCATTACTGCAGAGTTGTTTTGGGGATCAGAGCTCTCTTCTGTAAAGGTGCTTGATATATCCACTGTGGAAGACTTCCTGGATCTCTGCCACCCCTAAGCTGGACCTGAGGGACCAGACAGCTTTGTGCTGTGACAGCACAGATTTGCACTTGGAGTGGCAGGAAGGATGCCAGTGCTGTCCGCACAGTTGAGGTCTTGCCTGTTGATGAGGGCAAGATTTCTTGCTCAGGGGCAAGTATTGTAGAACAGCTTTATCCTCCAGGCTCTGAAAGGGGTCAGCACAGTGCAGAAGACCATTGTGTAAGAGGGCCTTGGAGTATGGAGATTGCTGGTGGCATTTTCCCCCAGAATGGAGAACAAGCTGAGCTCTCTAAGGTATATGGGGCAGGCAGGTAAGCATGGGTTGGGTGCAGTTCACTTGGTCTTGACTCTCAGGCTGTCTGCTGCGTGCTTGGAGGCAGCAGGAGCATGAGCTGTTCTCCCGTGACGTGGGCCAGCTTGCCTTTACTTTCATTTAGCGGCGTGAGTCAGGGCTGACCAGAGAACCTCCCTTTACCTTTGATATTCCAAAGGGGATGTGTGGAGCAGAGAGAGAGGGAGTTTAACCAGACATCTTGAAACATGACATGATGAAACTTTTCCAAAAATTCCCCTGCTGGCTCATATTATCATCGTGGTGGCCACGCTAGAGCAAGCGACACTTGCTTCCCCTATGTCAGACCTCTCTGTAGGAGAGCAAACTCCAGCAGAGCTGGCAGCAGGACAGTGAGGTGTGTAGTGAGAGTTTTCTCCAATATCATGGCCATGCTTGTGCAATTAAACGGAAAAGATCCAGGCTTTGTGACTCACCTAAAACATCTAATCCTGAGTATGGGATAGTCAAATAAATGTCCCTGTTGGGGTTCAGCACTTCTCTTTGTTGCTCACCAGCTTTGTAATGAGAAGGGGAAGGAGATGCAGTCATTGATTAGGGGCTGATTTATGGTACCAAATTCTCGGGCACTGATGAATCGTTATACAGGCCAAAGCTCATGAGCACACGTAAGGGAACACGCAGGAGTATCGCACTGGCAGCAAGTAGGTCCTTTGTCTCCTCTCCCACCTCTTGCCACTCCTTCAGGGGACTACGATGCTTGTCTGAGCTATTCGCATGTTGAGGTAGGACCTGAGTCTCTCTAAGAATAATGTGTTTGTTATCAGTGTATGTGTTTGTCTGTGACTCACATGTGGGTAAGGTGTGTTTGCTTTTATAACAGGTCTTGAAACTTTATGCGGGGAAATTAAAAAGCCCCATATCCTGATGGCTAGGCTTCATGCCCGGGAGTCATGGAAGCTGCAATTTTTCCTCAGGCCCCTTGAAATACTCTGCCATGCTCTTCGTTTTCAAACCAGCCATCTCCATTTTCTTTTTCTTAGGTTCACTTCATCTCCCTGCCTCATCCTTTCTCATTTATGTACATCTTTCCAGCAGCATCTCACAGCTACTCCACTGTAGCTGTGTGCCAGCCTCCTGGAAGCACCCTTGATACCAGCCTTTTTGTAGCATTCCCTCTTTCCTGTGACTGTGCCTGCAAGTAGAGTGACAACTACAAATTGGAGTGATCTTTGTGTAAGAGGGGCTTTCTGCTGAGCTGATATAGCAGAAGGGTTCAGATAAATTGGGAAGAGCCTCTCTTGTACAGGGACAAACGTGTTCGTGCAGTATGAGCGCTGGAGGAGACTGGGCAGGAGGCTCTGATGACTGGGGCTGTCCCGGCAGGGCAGTGTAGTTGGTAGCAGCATTCGCTGGGTTTGCCCAGTGCCACCAGAGCACAGCACTGCCAGGCATCGCAGACTGAGCCTGCTAAGGGCTCTCAGTATCTCAGTGATGCAGCATATAACTGAGAAGACCAGGGAAGTGCATGTGCCGTGTTCCACTCCTGCCATGCAGAGGTCCCAGGTTTCCCTGGTGTCAGCATTTGTGACGGTGTTTGTGCACTGACACTTGTTGGAGATGTGCCATGCAGTTGCACACTCAGCTTCCAGAGCTAGTACATCTCCCTTGCTCCTTCCTGTGGCAATGCTATCACAGGATCCTGGTCTCCATCTCCTGGTAGACCTCAGCAAAAGATCTTGCCCAATAATTCTCACAAGGAGGTCAGTTCTAGCAGCAAAGACGGAAGGTAGTAGAGCAGTTCCACTTGCTCTTTTGAAACCTATGAAGGAATATAACCTTTGAAGAAATATCATTTATTTAGCTTAGAACCTCACTGACAGACATGGATAAGGACTAACCAATGTAGGCCCTGATATCCACAAATACAGAAACGTCTGTATTCAGCCCTCACAATCTCATGCTCTGTGACACCCAGAACAGCTGGGTGAAGCAAGTAGGTCACTGGGGAGGAGGTATCTCCAAATGATAAGCAGAGGTGGCACAACAGTGCCTAAGATGCTGCGTACCCTCAAGAGGCCGCCATTGGCCATGCTTTAGGCTCCTCGCTTATCTCCTTGCTGTTGCCAGGCTCCCTTCTGTTTTGTTGTGCAGCTCCCTTGCAAGGGAGCCTTTCCAGCACAGCACTTCCATTTGCTGTACCCTGCTGCACCAGCAGCACGTGCTAAATGCTCTCAGCATGAGCTGCAGCAGTGCAAGGGCTTGCCGACCTGAAAAAGTCAGCGCGTGCTTCTCCAGGCCTTGCACGCCTGAGTATGCCCCCAAAGTCGTGTGCAGGAGTAAAAGGGATGAAGCCGACAGTGTGAGCAACGGCAGAGAGCTGGTGCTGGGTCAAAGCCAGGAATCACAAAGCTGCTTCCATAGGCGAGGCAGCAGCGGGCACTGCCAGTGTTCAGCAGGAACCTGTGGGGTGGAGGAAGCGCTCCAAGCTCTCTGGCACTGGCCAAAAATCTCACCTTTAATACATTATTTGCTTTCTAGCCCAAATATCTGTGGCAAAGGTTCCCCCGCACCTCCCACGGCGCTGTCCTGAAGTGGGGGCTCTTGCCTGGGGAGGAGGGTGGTGGGCAGTGCCGAGGTGGGAGGGTGCTGGGCACATTTTGAGGGCACTCAAGGGGCCGGGCTGAAAGTAGTGGGAAGGTGCGCAGCCCCTGCCTGCAAGGATGGATTTGAGGCCAAAGGCTTCGCTTCTGAACACCTAGCACCAATTAAGAACAGCTCAGGGAGACTGGCCTGAAAAAGAGAGGGGTGAGAACATGATGTATAACAAGTCCCTACCCAAGTCCCACTGAAGGTTCACTGTGCATGGTGTCCTGCTTCTGATGGTAGTTGCTATCAAACGTGGGGAAAACATGGAGGGAAAGGGCATCTACCGAGTGATGCTCCTTTGCATCGCCCCAGCTTTGGGCAGGCTGTGCTCAGTGTGGCCCAAGCCAGGGCTTACATCTGTCTCTTTGCGTAAAACAGCCCTTCGTGGCTTCCTGTTCCATGGATTTGTCTAATTGGTTTTTAACGCATACTTCTGGCATTCCCAACATCCTGTGAGAATGAGTCCTGCCATTTGACTGTACTGCAAGTCAACTCCACTTCTGTTTGTTTGCAAATTCCTACCTGATAATTTCATTTGATGGCCCTAGTTCTTTTGTTTGAGAAATAGTAAATAATCATGCTCAGCTTCCTTTCTCCATATTTTTCATGATTTTATGTAGCTCTAACATATCCCACCTCTACAAAGCTAAAGAATTCTTGTTTGTTTAATCTCTTCTTCTACACAAATAGTCCCTTCTGTTTAATATGAAGTGAGCAGAACTTCTTGTAATATCGAAGTTGTTGACATACTGCAGCTTTATCTAGTAGATGTGCTCTTTCTAAGTCTTTTACAGTAATGCTTAATAGTCTATTTGAATTTTGACTGCTTTGAGTGATTCAACAACTGCTTCTATAAAACTCCTCACAATTACTCTAAGAACTTTCTGTGTGTTAAAAGCTAACCTAGAGCTCATCTTTGCATAAAATAGCTGTTTGGTTATTTATTTGTTTATTAAACATTTTATCATTGCATCACTCAGTATCATGAGATCCCTTTATAGCCAGTTTTAATATTTACCAACTTTAATATTTATGTGTTATTGAGAAATTCAGCCACTTTACCATTCCTCTCATTTTCCAAACCCTTTGTGAAAACATTCGGACCGTACAGTGTACTGCTGGGGCTGTACTGCTAAGTTCGCTCCATTGTAAAGAATGGTCTGCTTTTCTCTCTTTTAGTTAGTACTGCGTAATATTCTGGCATCTTTCATAGCTTTGTCCTTGTAAAGAAAAGAAAAGGAGATACCAGTGTACAATATTAGCTGAACTACCTTTCGTCTCTTACTTGGTGGTTGCTTCAAGGAACCCCATAGGTCTGTGGAGCCTGACTTTCTTTTTCCAAAAGCGCTGTTGGTTCTTTTCCTTCTCTTCATTCTGCTGTTTTCTACCGGTTTGTTTGGCGGGGAAGGCAGTATTATTGATCTGCTATTCCCTGGATCGCCTTCAAGTTCTTCAAGTTCAGCTTTGTATGTGCTGCTTTCCATTTTTCTGGTACTGTGATCAATTTAGTGATCAGTTGTGTGCTGCTGTTAACAGTTCACCAGTTCAGCTCATGGTTTTTATTAGAGCCCTTTGATGAATACTGTTCTCTTCCATGCCTCTTATTGGTTGGTTATAAGATTTTTACTGACACTTCAAATCAAATCAATCCTTTTGACTTATCCCTTATGAAGATCGTATATGAAATATTCCCTTAAAGAGGAAACCAAGGCAAGTAATTCCTCTGGCTTTGCTGTTCGGGACTGCTTCTCCAGCCTCGTCCCCACATTCTCTGCTGTGAATAGATGTGTTTAAATGGTTCTCAGAAAAGGACAGCAAATAATGTCTTTTCCATGGGCATAGTTGATTAAGTGTGAATTAACAATCTTGAACTGCAGCAGGAACGATTCAGATAAAGCATTAGAAAATACTTTACCGTGCAGATGAGAATGCAGCCCTGGATGGGACTGCCTGGGATGGGTGAGTAGTCTCCATTTTTGGAGGTCTTGAAAACAGGTTAAGCGAGTGTCTCTGAGGAATGTTTTAGGTCTGGCTGATCCTGCCTTAGGGCAGAAAAGTGGGCTAGATTACCTCTGAGGGTCGTCTTTTTTTCTGCTGTTTTATAAATGAAGCCCTCTATGAGCATCTAGCATGCCTCAGTGCCTGCCTTTCTGCAGGGCATTTCCACGGGCAGGGCCCTGTCTCAGCAGCCTCCGCACCAGCAGCGCCAAGCCCCAGCGTATGAGCGCTGCTGACGTGGTGGGACGGACGGGCTGGTGTGCGGGTAACGGGTCATGGGAGAGAGCAGGGAAGGCTGTGAGGGTAAGTTAGAACGAAAAGTTCGGTATTCAAAGGGCAGTGGTGTGGTGGCAAAGATAGGAAAGAAGGAGATGCCATAGGGTAAGGAAATGGGAAAAAAGTGGCAGAAAGCACATACACATGCGGAGGATCTCCGCATCCTGTTGCGCAGGCAGCAAGCGGGATGTGGTGACAAGGAGAAATGGAGTGACAGAGCCGGGGGGTTGACAGGCCTGACTCTGCCCTGCCTCTCTAGGTCTGAGAGGCTTTCTGTAAGGAACAATGACTTCTTGGTTGTGGCAGTGGGTGCCACAGACATCCCCAGGCTGGGAGAGTGCCCAGGACGTGGGACCCCTGCCTGGAGAAGCCCGTCTGTCAGTCCTGCAGTCAGTGAGCCCCTCTGCAGCCACCCGTGCATGGGCCTGCATCAGAGGGGATGAGGGATGCTGACTGCAGCCCAGTGAGTGGCAAGGGCCAGCAGCTGGGGCGTGAGTCCTGTCTGCATCACGGAATCTCATAATATTTGGTTTGCTGTTTGATCCTTAGATTATTTTTAGAGTGTGCTCGTCCTCTGAGCGCAACGTGCAGCCATGATCACTCACTCCAAATGCAATGGTCAGGGGCAGTGGTCTGGAGTGAGGACGAGTGGGGCATGTTGCTTGGGTGGATGAGATGTGAAGAATCCCTCCTGACTGCCTCCCGTTCGTCTTTTACAGAATGCTGAGGAAGGCACCCGGACTCTCTGCCTCCAGAGGTGCCTGGTTAGGGACTCATTACAGAATAATGAGGGAGCCACTAGTCTGCCCCAGCTCCATGGGGCGGGGGGCAGTGACCCCTGCATGTTTGTGGCTCCCCTGGCCGTCTCAGTTTACCCCTGCTGCCTACTGTGCCCTATGTGGTTACAGTTGTGTCCCTGGCAGGAATGCACAAAACAAAGGACTCTTGCTTGGCAAGAGGGATCAGGTGTCCCAGAAGGAAAGAGGAAAACACCACAGTGGCCAGTCTTAACAGAAAATCAAACGGAAGGTTTTGGTGCGTTCATCAGCAGCTCTTCCCCCAATTTACCACCTGGCTCCAGGACTTCGTATATGCTACCCAAGATCATTTGGGATGCAGAAACATGGATGAGCACTTGTTGCACTTATTCCCAGTGTTTATCATTAATGTTGTGATCAGGCCCAGCAGTCCTTGTCACAGAGACACTGCTCTGTGCTCTGCACACAGGAATAGCCCTTACTCCATAGAGATTCCTGCCCCAAGAACATCACGGCACCCAGCAAGCCATTCCCACCAAGGGTCAAACACAATTCCAAGCAGTTCTGGAAGGTGGGACTTCTTCCCAAACCAGCCAGCTGCAGTTGGAGATGTCCTCTGCCCCTACCTACCCCACAAGTCTCACCAGCATCACACCCCACCACTAATGAGCCCCTCTAAAGCCTCTTGCCGCTGCAGAACTGGTGTCTCAGGGCGCTCCAGCAGCTTAGGCTCCTTGGAGCTCCAGGAGCAACCTGGTGAAGGCTTGATAAAGCCATCGGGAGGGTTATCTCTGAATTATTAGAAGTATTACAAGACACGCTCTTTGCATTTCCTGTTTTGTGTTTTTCCGTGCTTATTAAATGATATATTAACCAACAGCCAGAGAACTCCCAGTCAAGCAAACAGAATATAAAGGTAATGACATTGGTTGGTAAAGCCAGTGGGGACTGCAAACACTTAAAAGCTGTGTTCGTCTGCGTGTGAGCAACACCTGCCAGTGCTCGAACAAAGTGCGGGGTTATTTGGGAGACTCTCCTGAGCGCTCCCAAGTCATAACAGATTTCATTGCTTCCCTGGAAACCCCACGCTCTGAATTCTGCAGTAAGTGGTGCTTGGCACAGTTATGCTCTCTAGAACATCTTAAAGGCTGATTTTAAGTCTGAATTATATAGCATTCTGACATTTTTCATCTAATATATGGATTAGAAAGAAAGACCCCAAGAGAAAGACGAATGAGGGAGTGCCCGTCATAGGCACAAGGTTGTTAACCAGGTGCCGTGTTATCCTGTGCTGGATTTCAAAGTGTAACAGGTTATGTCACAGCACACACTGATGGTGCCATCCCTTACACCTGGGTGTTCGAGCTCCCGAAGGTTAGCTGAGAGTCCTGGGTTTGGGTTTTTCTGTCTTTCTGCCTGCCTCCAAACCTACTCCCTGTTTTTGTGGGTTTTTGTTTGTTTGTTTGTTTTAAGTCCTCACCATCTTAACTTGCTTTCATGGTTTGACCAGACCCATTCTTGTTTCTTAGCACCTGTTTTTGGAGTGTCAGGGCACCTGCGCTTTCAGCAGGGTACCAGCTTGTGTGATGAAGCCCTCTTCTTCAGGGACACAACCCTGCGGTGATCTCCGCGGGTCCCCCCTGGAAGCTCCCCTTCAATGTGAGGGGCAGGATCCGGCCGAGGGACCCACCCAGTGGCAGCAGCTCCAGCCTCAGCCCTGACAGAGCCAGGCAGGTGCCAACGGGTGCCAACGGGTGCCAAGGGGCACCCCGGGGCCCAGCAGGGTCAGCTCGGAGCTGGGTTTTGGCTGGAGCCAGGGGATGCGGGGCACAGCGCGGCGCGCCAGACCAGCCCCAGCCCTACGTACCATCCCAGCAGGTTCCCTGCCCTCCAGCTCAGAGCGCCGTCTCCCCACACCCTGCAGGCTCAGCGAGCACATTTTGCATTTCCAAGTGAACGGAGGTGCCGCCGGTCTCCTCCAGCTTTTGATGTGTCCCATGCAGGTGGCTGTATCTGGGCTAATTGTCTATGCACCTTTATTGTCAGCAGCAAGATATGGGCACTGCGCAGCTCCTGAGTCGCGCTGCCTTGAAGGACCTGTTCCTGCTGATGAGGTGTCTGGGAGACCCGCTTGTTTGCCAAATGGCACCATCAGCGTGTCTGAAGCTAGGGGAAATGAGCCCCGTTCTCCCACTCTCTGCAGCCAGATCTGCAATCGGAACTGTCAGAGAGCAGGAAATGGCTTCCCCCCGCCCCTGTTTTAAGCCTGTCAAGTCAGCAGCCTTTCTGCACAGCACAGGAACGTTGCTGCAGAATTACTTGCAGAGTAGGACATGCTGCTGGATGGACACTCAGGTACAATGCCTGCCCTAATCCTGCTGTTTTATAATGCTGAGCTTTCTTGCTCATTTCCTGCATTTCCACACACTGATGCATTAATAAAAGCTGCCCAACACCCTTAGTAGTTGTACTTTTTTCTGTAATGTAACCTCTGTGTGCTTTATGCAGCATAATTTAGTCACAGAGGAGGATGCCAGCCAGCTTTTCTAGGAAAAGCTGGGAAGGTTCATGCAAAATGACAGGACTTCCCGGAGGGAGCCAAGAACCAAATTGCAGTTTCCTTCGGCCTCCCGTCATTTAGCACAAGACTGTCTTCCCTCTACTGCCAGACTGAAAAATCAGAAGCAATCACACACTTCACAGGCAGGGACCGGTGTGGCGCTCAGCCCCTTGCAGGACTTCACCTTGCCCTCACGTCCCTGTGATAGTCTGGGGCAGGCCATGGCCCCTGCTGCAGGATGCTCCGCAGAGGTGTGCACCTAGGCATGGTGCCCCAACCCCATCCCACACGGACGTCCCCTGGTGGCTGTGAGCTCTGCTCCCCGCTGCCATCAGTTTGGCACAAGGTGGTGAATACTTTTCCAGGACTCACAGGGATGTGGTTACTGGGATCTTATCTTCTCCCCTCTCGTTCGTGGTATTTCTCTGCTGCTACCTCCTCTGAGTTTTTCAACCCTTCCTTTGGCTTCCTCTCTACAAATTCATCATAAAGTTGTTGAGTCTGGTGGCAGAGGAACAAGAACTGCTGGTTCTTTGAGGGCACCAGGAGTTTGCTTTTCTTGTAAGCTGGGGAGCTGTGCATTGTGTTGCTGCTGCCTACGAGCAAGCTGGCTGTGGGAAGTGGGTCCTGCGCCTTGGGGCCCCAGCAGCCCCGCAGCAGCTGGGCCAGCACTGTCCGCATGCCCCAGCCCAGAATCCAAGGCCTGTGGTCTCACAGGCTGCTCTGGCTTTGACTATGTCACTGGGACAAAGCCAGACCTGTGTGCAGCCCGTGGTAGATACTCCACCTCTCTCTGGGATGTTTCCCTGGTGGACCAAAACTTTGGTTTGCTTCTTGTGGCATTCAAAGCCTCACTGACACTCAGACAGGGCCACAGGGTGTTGCAGAGGGTAATGCCCACTGCAGGGGTCCCAGAGGTGTCTCCTACACATTCTTGGCAGGTCCTTGAGGCACAGAGTTTGCAGTGAGCTCAAGCCACCCAATGCAGTGCTGAGCCCCAGGATCTGAGTTTCCTTTGCTTTTGTCCTGCAGTCCCACCCGCTGTCCCTGTGCAACACCAGTGAGGATGAGCACACGGAGTCGGGATTCATCACCATTGTCAAGCTTGAGCAGCCAGATCGGGATCCCAACCCGTGCCTGTCGCTGGCTAACAAGGTATGTGCAAAAAAGCCCTGAATGGCACCAAGCTGGGAGATGAAACCTGTGATGCACAACAGAGTAAGAGCTGGAGGAGGCAGCAGGGCAGGAAAGAACTGCTGGAGGGTGGAGAAACGAACAAGAATAGAGCAGGGACTTTGGCAGAAAGGATCCTCTGGGAGAGACGCTGTGCCAACCTTCCCTAATACCCATTCCTCCTTACTTTTTGTACTGCCTGGCTTTGTAAAAGGCAGTTTTCCCTAAAAGTTTTCCCTAACCTGACTGCTCTGGGACAACTCAGACCTTACCTCAGCATCCCGTACGCTTTACTGCCTGGCAGCCCTGAGCCTCCCATTGCTTGCTGGCCTGTTGGAGGGATTCATGTTTTCTGGTGTCCTCTGCTGTGGGAACCATGGACACAGAAAATGTCTTCTGTCTTTAAAAGTTATATTGCATTACTTCACTAGATGAGGCACATGAAGGATCAACACTGAGCAATTCAGAAAAATGCAAAACAGACAAACTAGAAACAGAAAGTGACTCTTTAACAGTGCGGGCCACCATCCACCTTTTAAAGGGATGGGAGATCCCATAGGTCTTCAGATCAGGTCTTCTGCAAGAGAGGTGCCTCAGTGAAATGGCAGTTACTGTGTCAGAAGTTGAGGTCACTGGTACAATTCTCTGGTAATAAGGAAGTCAGGTGAGAACGAGGGTCATTTTGAGCCTTAAAATCTTTGTGTCTCTGATAAAGTTGAGTGGATAAAGCTAACATTAGCTTTTTTCTTCAGTGGTTCAGTCTATGTCCTTTTATTATCTCTGTAGAATATGTTGTATTATTATCCACAAGCACTGTACAAACACAAAGAGTCTTGTTTAGCTCTTCTTTACTTTGTCTGGATTGCATTCAGGTGATGTAGCCTCTGTTGTCTGCTTTCTGCTGGTGGTGACATTGTGCTGGGAACAGGGTCCTTTCCTGTCCTCCCTGCAGCTCGGCTGAAGAGGGCAGTTAAAATTAGTACCAAGCAGCCCTTCCTGCACAGCAGATTTTTTAACAGAGGCTGTGGTGACAAAAGCAAGGAGGTGTGATGCTGTGACAACCGCTGTGATGGATTTGCCAGCTCAGGGCTGCTTCCTCACAGCTGTATGGGCAGCCAGACGGCAGTGCCCACCCCTTTCTGGAGTGGATGGAAGCCTGAGTTTGATTTGCTGCTGCTCTGGAGCTGATGCCAGCTGTCAGCACAAGCCAGCACTTTGTGTGCAGGAGTTATTGACCTACTGTCAGTTATCCTGCATCTGGAAAATGGCCTGGTCACACCTGAAGGTGCTAATGATGCATGAGGAAGGTAGGAGAAAGAGCACACCCACGGGCTTCCAGTGCAGCCTGTGATACACATGAGAGCAAGGACTCTGCAAGTGCTTTAGGGAGCGCAGTGGGGTACTACAACTGTCCCGTGCCCATCCAGCTGTGAACATCGTGTTACAACAGTTCCATGCCACCACATCTCGTGTGGGCATCGCTGTGGGCAGCGATGCCAG
Source organism: Cygnus olor (assembly GCF_009769625.2). Classification (NCBI taxonomy): domain Eukaryota; kingdom Metazoa; phylum Chordata; class Aves; order Anseriformes; family Anatidae; genus Cygnus; species Cygnus olor. The sequence continues at coordinate 725,681 of NC_049188.1, read as the reverse complement.
GTTTGGCCAGTGCAGGTACTGTGGAGGAGATTGAACAGGAAGGGAAGAGCAACTTCAAAGATTCATATTTCATATAAGAACATAAAAGGAGAAGACTTAAAACTGTTTTTCTAGTTTTGTCCCTAACCTCTCCTGCCTCAGTCTCTGATCACAGCACTGCAAGTACCAGTGTATTACTGAGCCTGGGGATCAGCTGAGGAAGATCAGCACAGGGAGGACAAGATATGCTCCATTGCTGCATCCTCACTAGCCCTGACCTTCTACAGCACTTCTAACCCCGCAAGGCAAATAAAACCCTCAATTCATTGCCATGCATGTGGCTTGATAGAGTGACTTTGATAGAAGCTTGTTAGATGGCCTTTAGCCATCATTGCTTTATTACCAGAGCTGAATCCACACCTGGGTTTTGAGATCCCGCCGAATATGATGTCGGTCACCATCCTGCCTGCAGGCACTCCTGCTGCAAGATCTCACCTGGGGATGCTCACAGCTCTCTCCCCCACGTAGGACTAGTTTAGCCATGAAATACAGACAGATGCTCCTTCAGACAGCCACATCCCTGGGCCCTCCTTTTGCCTTGCACCCTGGCTCCTCTACCCCCTGCAACTGCTGTCCATCAGGGTCCAGCTGCTTCTCCATCCTCTTGAAGCTTCTGCCAAACTCCTGCCCTCCAGCATCACACAGGTCTCTGTCCTAAAGGCTTTGGACAATGCTTCTCCTTGAGAGCAGGTGGGCAGCTGTAGGATGTGGCTGGTGCATGCTGGGGCAGGAGCCTTGCTTCCTTGGCATATGTTTCCTGTGGCCAAACTCTGCATGTTGAATTGCAGTGCTATATCAATGGTGATAAAAATAGCCATGTGCAAAGTGTTATCATAACCTCTCCTGCAGCTGTCACACAGCCAAGCAGTGCACAGACAGCACTTTCAAGCCCAGCATAAGAATGACTCCAGCAGCCGCCTGATGCACTTTCCGCTTCTCTTCTCTGAGATTCTAGTGCTAGTTCAGCACCCAAAGCTAAAATTGGTAGGGAATGTGTCTGGTCTGCCTGGGGAGAGGTGGCCATGGAGGACGCCTCTGGAGTCAATTCAAAGTGATTTACTTCTCTTTCTGCTGCATCATTTGCAATTCTTCAGTATATTTTTTCCCAATTGAAACATCGATTGCTAGTCTGGTTGACAGACTGCTGAAATCTCCTAAATCACCGTGCAAATGCGTATCTACACTGAAAGTGTTTCAGTCCTCAGAGAGCAAGGGTAGCTATGCCGTGTGGCTGAAGAGATCTGACACAGAGACAGCAAGCACTCAGAAAATGCTTGCAGCAAGCAGGTTGTGAATAGCAGGTTGTGTTCTTTGCAACAGGAGTCTGTAAGATGTTGTGAAGAATCGCTTGTCCAGTCTCAGTTGTTCGTTTTCCCATCGTCAGTGTCTTTGGCAGGATAAAATCTTTGTAGAGCTCTTCATTGTTGATCAAAGCTTGACTGGCTCCCATGGGTGGAAGTTACTACTTGAAAGTCCTGTTTGTTCCTTGGTGCTGGCAAACGCTGAGGTTCCTTTGATCCCAGGCAGGACCCCAGTCTCTGATTCCTGCCCTGAGCCTCTAATGCCACTTTTCCATCTTTCCTATCTGTTCTGCCAAACCCAGGAGTGTCCAATCCCATCAATGACTCAGAGCCTTCAGCCCTACCTCCTGGAGTTCCCCAGTCTTCCCCACCACCTGCACCTCCATTGCCATCACCGTCCCTGTCCTTGTCCCCCAAAACAGCACCTGACCCTCACCCCCAGCTCCTCCCTGCTGAGCACGGAGGCTGCTGCTCACCCTGTCGTTCCCAGCGCACCCCGTTTGATATTGCAGCTGGGAAGCTGCAGCACTGACCTCTGCCCCCTGAGCTGGAGTTTGGCAATGCAGCGGGCAAACTGCTGCAGCAGCTACAGCAGATCCCTGTTTGCACAGGCGCTCGGGACACACAAATCAGAGCGCTCCGCATGAGTAACAGCAGCCCAGCCCTGCACTTTGTTCACGTTCCTGTCTCCCTTTCACAAGAGGCTGCCTCTGCTTGCCTAGAGGGCTCGAAGGGCTTGGTGGGAGAACGTGGGTGACCCCATGAGGTCCTTTGGTGTGCTTTGACCTCACAAGGATGGTATTTACACTCACTTGGGTGGGCCTCAAAGCTGTCCTCATCAGACTGCTGCAATGATGAGGTGGGCTGTGAAGAGTACAGCAGGGTTGATCCCACTCCAAATCCTAGACCTGCAGCCCAGGGATCACCTGAACCTCTCCCTGATGAATGTGGGGACTGGGGATCAGAGAGAGCAATGTGTATGAGAGTTGGTCCCATAGACAGCCCCCAGCTGGTGCAGCCGCAGTGGGAGCTGGGGACCTGTGGCGGTCCCCACTGTCCTGGGACAGGAGGCTTGCCTAGCAGTGAGCGGTGCTAATGGGGCAGCAGATCTCCCCAGCAACCCAGCTCTGAAGCAAAGGGGCCCATGGCACAGAAATGCAGGGGATTTGGTGTCTAGGTTTATGGGTTGCTGTGACTGCAAGCACACCAACAAATTTGTGTCTGAAACTCTGTGGAGAAACCCTCCATGAGCGGTAGAGCTGTAGCAGGAGCAGACACTGGTTTCACTGCAGCTCAACACAAGTACAGAAATGAGGGTGTAAGCTATTTTGTCAGTCTAAGCAGCAGGTGTTTCTTTCTCCTGTGAAGAGCCAGGGAGGCAAATGCATATCCAAATGGTAGATGTTAATATAGATGTAAAATATAAAATGTCTACTCAAGCTTCTGTTCTTTTGGACAGGCAAAGCTGGCAGGGGAACGTGGAGCCCGTGCTATCCTTTTTGACATTACTGATGATGAAAGCGCTGCTGATCAGGTACAGACCCCACTGATATTACCAAATAAATTGCAGTGCCCCTGTCGCATCCCTAAATGTGCACAGGTCAGGACCTACCAGCCACCAACGTGCAGTGGGAGGTCCCAAGAAGATAATGCAGGTTGGATTTGAGTGTTAACTCTTACACAGCTTGTCCATACTCATGGACAGTGCTTTTCTCTTTTGCTCATCCCTTGGTGAGCCTCTGGATCAGCAGGCAGAACAAGCAAGGCAGCGGCTTGTGAACAGCACCTTGCTGCTCTTAAATAACATCGTCTGGTCAATTGAATGTTTCTGCCAGGAGCTGGACGCTTCCTTGTGGGAAGTCACAGATTAACAGAGCCCACCTGGTAGGGACAGCCCTGTTGTTATCTAGAGGAAAGGTGATTTCTCAAGTTTTCAAGCAAAAGTCCTGGCCACCCTGGTATGCTGTTTGTGATACTCCTGCTACAAGTTAGGCACTGGCCTATAGACCTCCAGAGGTACCTTCCACCACCATTGCTCATCTCTGGAGGGGGCTAGGTTCCTCGCTGGAATAGCCAAGGTATAGTGGAAAACATCCAGCCCTAGATAAGAGGACAGATAGGAGAGCTGGTTCCTGAGATTAGCAAAACTCTGGTTTGATTCCTGGTCACTGGATCCATCCCTTGTGGTTTTTTCATGCACTTAATTTCTAATGCCAGAGAAATGTGGCAGCGGGTGAAGGCTCATGAGGCAATGCTGAGGTTGCTCAGTATGCATATGGGAAGTGGTTAGTGGGTCAGGTGGCCACCCCAGTTCAGGTCAACGTGGAGGAGAGAACACACGGACTTGCTGAGCCTGCTTGTGCGAGGCTGCCTAGACTATATGTCTATGGTGGAAAAATGTAGGTATGATCAGAAACAGTGTCCTGCAGATCACAGAGGGAGGAGAGGGGAGACTCTGATGTGTCTCACAGGAAAAGTAGGTGAAGTATTTCTGCAGCAAAGGCAGCACTCAGTGGTGGTGTTGGCAGCTGCCACATGGGAGAGGAGAGACCAAGGACTTTTGCAGTGGGGCTTCAAAGAGGAGCACAAACAACACTGAACAAAGTGTCCAGTTGTGCATGAGGAGGAGACACCATTGAAGGAAATGATGAAAGCTGTTCTGAAGAGTTGGTGAAAGATTCCATCTGATTCCATCACAGAGGGATAGTACAATCCGGGGGAGCAGTCTTAGTCTCTGAAGTGTTTTCAGGATGCATTGGGAGGAACCAGATGTGCCTGGAGAGCTGGGGTAGTCCTTGTTTCAGGCTGTTCTGGACCATCTCTCACCATGTTTGTTTCTTTACAGCTGAGAAAGCCCAGAGGGCTGAGTCAGCCTGTGGTTCTGATCAGGGGCCATGATGCTGAGCTGCTCATGGGTGTCGTGAACAAGAACAGAGAGGCCCATGTGAAGATAGAGGTCAAGGAGCCACCAGCTTGGGTGAGACACACACCATTCCACTGCCTTCTGTATCCTCCCTCCCAAGGACTTTTCTAAAGCTGCTGAGCTTCCCTCCCCATGGACAGAGATAACAGCCCTTTGCAGGAGCTCTGCAGAGCCATTCTGCTTATCTGCATCATTCAGATGCTTTGCTGCAAATAAATGCTCAGAAGCTCTTTCAGCTTATTTAGTTCCTTTTGCTTAAAGATCATGAGTGAGGTGAGAGGATTTCGTATCTCTTTATATGAGACTGAGCCTTGATTTTCTGATCTTGTGCTACCTTAGACCACGGCCTATAGTGAGCTGAGGTGCTGCAAAACAAAAGATCCATTCCTGCTGAAGTGTGCAGAAAAGTCTGAACCCTTTTTCTTTCAGCTGTAAAGAGCAAGGAATCAGAGTTGATGTATTCAAAGGCTGATGGTCAGGAAGAGATCAGAATTCCCCTGCTTATCCTCTAATTCCCACCTCTGCCACACAAGGGTAATCTCTTTTTTCTTTTATCTGACAGCCAGACTACGATGTATGGATTCTTCTCACGGTGGTCAGCACTGTTGTTGTCATCATTTTGATTTTTGTTGTCCGCACAAAGTGCCAGCTGAACAGGACTCAGGTAAGCATCCCATGGAGCAGATGTGTCTGAGCAAGCAGAAACACAACAAGGGAAGCCACAAACCCAGTCTGGGGGAAGAAAAGTGCCTCTGTGACCTGGAAACAAGGCAGGTGCATGCCAAGGATATGTGGAGCATCCCTCGTGCAGTGGCCTCGCTCTCCTCCCACCACCCCATGAGCATAGCAGCCTGCCACACTCCCCAGCACCTTTCAGAGCTTGTCTCAGCACCTAACGCTGCAAAGTTGGCCTGCAAGCTCTTGATTTTAACAGTGTTGCCTGTAGAAGATTTAGCATTTTAATAGAAACTGATTAAATAAAAGTCTTTACAGAGTTAGATGTACCTCCAGATTTGAAAATACCCTGTTTTTTCCAATAGAAAGACAAAAATTCAGCACTGCTGAGTGATTTTGAATGGCCAGTGCCAGATGTTTCGTGTTGTCAAAGCCCCCTCTGGCTATGCCAGGTTAGGCAAAGAGTCACCTCTGGAAATGAGTATTGTTCTCAAATCCCCGATAATCCCATTTCGAAAGTGGAAGAGCCTCAAGGAACGTGACAACACAAGGCTGACCCTCTCCTGAAAGCCTCCTTTCTTTCTGGCAGGACTCCTTGCAGCAGCAGACCATGCAGGCCATCGGGCAGCTGGCCACACGCAACTACCAGGCCAGGTGCCGGCAGGCGTCACGGTGGGACTCCGCCAGCAGCTGCAGCTCAGCCCCAGTCTGTGCTATTTGCCTGGAGGAGTTCAGCGAGGGCCAGGTAGGCTGCAGGCATGGCTACTAGTGAGCATCAGCTCTGAGCTGCTTGGCTGCAGGCAGGCAGAGCTGCAGGAGGAGCTGAGCAGCTTGGCAGAGGTTGGAGGACCTTGGGCGTTTTCCTTCAGCAGCTCCTGAAAGTTGGGAAGGGACCAGCACTGATGGATATCTGCCTGCCCCTTGGCCAAAAAGCACTGGCCCTGCTTGCAGATTCCAGTTCCCTACAGATGGGTCTCCAGCTGTCACCGAAGGCTAAAATGCCCATGATGTGTCCATGTTGAAACGATGGGGCAAAAGTGGAGTTTGCTTCTCCAAAACAGTCAGCCCATAATACCCCTTTTTCCTGAGGACTAGCACCAATCCCCAGAGCTGCATGCAGCCTCCTTTGTGCAAAGCTGGGCTACAGGTGGCTCACTGTTAGATGTCTCCATCCTTCAAGTCTCACTTTCTGGAGCATCAAGAGCCCCATCCCTATGTTCAGCTCCTGGGACAGGGTTCTCATTCAGTCTTCTCTCCCTGTTTCTCTTTAGGAACTGCGGATCATCTCCTGCTCCCATGAGTTTCACCGGGAGTGTGTTGACCCCTGGCTGCAGCAACACCACACATGCCCACTTTGCATGTTCAATATTCTTGGTAGGGCTCAGACACGGCATTTTCTGGCGAGGGATGGGGTTGTGTTCAGGAGGGCCACGTACCCTTGGGTGATGCAGTGGGTGCATCACGGGAACGTGTCTCTGTGCATATGGGTATATGGGGTGGTGAGTGCATGGAGGTGTGGGGGATCTCTGTGCGTAAAAGCCCCCATCCCAGTGGTGCACAGTGAGGTGCTGGGCTGGGGCAAGGTCAGAGCCAGTCCCAAGAGCTATGGGGAAGGGAGGTGAGGGCTGGGGACTGGGTCACCAAGGAGGGTGCAGGATGGTTTGATGGCAGCCATGAGATCACAGACAGGACGTGGGTATGCGGTAGAGACTCGCAGGTGCCAGGCCCACTGTATCTGGGCCACAGGATGTATGCTGAATACTACCTTCTCTCTTCTCAGCCCGAGACTCGGTTGACCAGGCCCCAGTAGCAGGCTCCAGGTTGGCCCCTCGGGACATGGAGCCTGGACGGAGACTGCACCTTTTCCGCCAGCACCCAGGACATGCCCTTTACCACCTCCCACATGCCTACCCTCAGAGAAACCTCAGGAGCTTCCCCCCAGAGCCAGCCCATGGCAACCCTTTCTTCCACTCTCCAGAGCTCTCCCAGCTGGATTTCAGCACCATCCACTACATGCCCTACAGGACAGCCAGCTCTCTGCCCGCCTGCGGCCACCCGTCCCCCCTGGTCCCCGGCTTGCGGGGCCAGCAGCATCCGAGCCCCACGGCATGTGGGCAGCCTCTGACACCCCACAGGACGTGCCCCCTGCAGCCCCAGCCCCCCTGCCTGGGACTCAAGGCAGCCCTGGCACAGCGGCAGCACCGGGCACCTGCCCTGCGCCGAGGGGCCAGCCATGGACACCAGCACAACAGCAGCGGCTCCGGGGAGAGCTATCTCACGGAGCACAGTGGGTACCTGGCAGACGGGCCGGGCAGTGACTCCAGCTCGGGGCCCTGCCACGGTTCCTCCAGCGACTCCATGTTGAACTGCACAGACGTCAGTCTGCAGGGCATCCACGGCAGCTGCTCCACTTTCCGCAGCTCCCTCAGCAGCGACTACGACCCGTTCGTGTACTGCAGCTCAGAGGGGCCCGCCACAGACAATGGGCAGGAGCGGCAGCGGCCGCCAAGGGAGACGCGGCCCAGGTCCTTGGACCTGGTGGTGCCTGGGGGTGCTGCTCCATCCAAGGCCCAGGTGCTCAGCCATGTCCACTACCACCACCACCAGCACCACCACTACAGAAGGGACACAGAGTGCCCGCCTGGGCGGGCCGGCCAGGGGCCTGGGCAGCGCAAGTCCCGGTACTCTGGGACCAAGGTTAGCTTCCACGGTGCTCGGATGCAAAAGAGGGCTGAGAAGAGCCATCACTGTCAGCAGCCTGTGGAAAGCAGCACTGTGTTACAGGAGGCACCTCCAGCAGGACAGACAGCCTGTTCCCAGCAAGGCCGGGAGCCCCCACATGCCCCCTCTGCTTCTCTAAACAGGTTGAACTTCAGTGTAGATGCCACCAGACAACCAGGAGCAGCTGGCACATCCCCTGTCCTGCTGCCGCAGAGACACAGCTTACAGAGTCGTCACCACAGAAGGAAAAGAAAATGTCCCCTGGAGCCTGACCCCTCTCTCCTGCCTGAGGACTCAGCCTTGCCCAAAGCCTGTGACACTCACATTCCTCACGGCCACCCCACTGGCCACCGCTGCTCCCCTGAAGTCCAGCCCCTGATCCCAAGCGCTCCCTTGCCCTGCAGCTTGGGCTCTCGGCCACTTTGGAAGTGTTTAGTGCCACAGTCCAGCTCAGAGCTGAAAAAGCAGGAAGAGGGGATGTCAGGACGGGAGGGAAACCACACAGTTCCTGCTGGTTTCTCAGGGATGGGCACAGCAAAGCACAGTCTGAGTCTTCGCCTGCACTGCCCAACGCAGCAGTGTAGCCAGGGTAAGTCTGGTGTTGGCCTCTTCTTTCAGCGGGCAGGTGAGTGGAGGTGGTTTGCTGCAGGCTGGGCACGAGGCTGCTCTGGGTGCTGGTAGACATTTGCACCTTAATGGTGGGCTCTCCTACAGGACCACTGGTGACAGAAGTTTTTCAGAGCTTACCTGTCGTGAGATGATGGCCTGAACAATTAGCACGTGTTCATGCATCAGCTGAGTGCACCAAACCCTGCAATCTCGTCCTAAAATAATACAAGTGAGAAATAAGGAAGCTATTTAGGGGTCTCTAGCCACTGGATTATCTCCCAAAGGAAAGGGTGGAACCACAATTCTAAGTACCCTTACCGCAGTCTGGATGTCCTAGTGGCAAAGTCATTATTGTTAAGGCTTAGTGGGCTTAGTTGTTTTAGTTAACCCCAGCTTGCTGGACTCAATAAGGAAATGAGTGTGCATGGCCGGATGTAGTAGAGGAACAGACTGAATGAGTTTATGGATTTGCACATCCCTCCTGTCTCACCTGCCTCTGATGTGTGGGAGTTACTTTTTAGTGTCTTCTGTAAATCAGATGTAATTAAGATTTGGCCTTTTGCCTGTATGTCAGTTCTGGCTCTCTCTGTGAGAGGGAAAATACGTTTGAGACCAGAACGTTTGAAAGAGCCTTCCCAGGTTTAGCTTGCAAGCCTTGCTCTCTCGGACTCCTCTGCAAATAGCAGCCTGCAAGTCAGCAAGGGCAGGTGCTGGCAGCGGAGCAGCACCTGGCTCCCTTCCTCCCCCTGCCACTGACTCACTGCAGGTCCTCGGGCAAATCATTTTGATTTAGGTACCGAATACAGATCTGGCTGCCTAATTTCTGTTAAAATTCCGGCTTTAAACTCGTGACTCACCGTGCCCATTGTACCGCAGAGATAATAACTTCCTCCCCGTGCTTGTCTATCCAGCCCAACACCACGCCCAGGCTCCTGGTTGTGCCGTGCCTGCAAGGAGGCAGCGGGGCAGGGGGAGAGGCCGGATGGGCGCAGTGCCTGCGGCACGCTGGGCTCCCAGGCTCCCAGGAACAGCTTTTTCCCAGGCGCAGAAGTGCCTGGCACTGCAGGTAATGGGGGAGTTTGTTCAAAGGGCCCGGAGAGAGGCTGCCACTTCAAGAGACACAGACACAGCAGCGCAAGGACGTCTCTCCAATTTGCCGGTAGCTCTGAGGGCTGATGCGCCCTGAGCTGGAGGTGGTGTGTGGCAGTATCGTCAGGGGACAGCCCTGCCAGGACCACAGCACAGTGGCAGGTTGCTCAGGAGCTGGCGTGAGCTCCCCCTGCAAAACAAAGCCCAGGGACCGGTGTGACTGGCAGGGAAGGGACAATATCTGGGGAGGCAGTGCCACACCTGGGGCCAAAGGAGCCATGAGCAAGGGGGGACCAAAACAGCTCCCAGGGTTGCTCCGGGTCCCTCTCACAGGGAGTGTCCTGTGAAGTGCGAATGGCCTCATCCACCAGCTCACCATGGCCTGGACACACGAGACATGGCTGCCACCAGGACACACCAATACCTCTGTCTTTTCATCCAGGTCTCAGGGCAGCTGGTGCTTCTTCCAGGTGTGGCTGTGGAAGAGTACAGTGCAAGGAAGCATGTCACACCTTGCTGCTGTCTGTGACAGTGCAGGGCTTTGCCACTCACTGCCGCCCTCCCTGTGGGCTGCAGCAGTGTCTGGGCTTCCCTGGCAGGCTGTGGCCCAGGAGACTGCTGAGAGAGGAGCCCAGCTGCCACCCATGGGGGTGATTGTCCCCTGGCGTGGTGTGGCTACCTCGCATCTCCGTGTTGCCTGGAGGCTGACACCATAAGCACATGGTGGGACGTGCCTCATGGTGCTGTGTCCTGTGACTGCACCCTGAAGTTTCAGGGGTATAGGTGCAGCTGTCATTTCTTTATTTTACATATTTTGTACCATGAGAGGCAGGACCCCTATATTGGCTTGCCTGCTCGTAACTTCTCTCTATAAGAGAAGTGTATGAGCAAAAGAGCAGACACAGGAATGGACAGATTTAGAAATGGAGGTGCCAGGCATGTGCAACACCATGCACTGGCTTTGGTGGCTACTGCTGTGTGCCCTTTGTAGGAAATGTGTGATGTACTGCCAGGTCTTGGTACTCTTTGTGATAAAACTCATGTTTTAAGCAGTGCCCCTTCCCTTCCCTTCCCTTCCCTTCCCTTCCCTTCCCTTCCCTTCCCTTCCCTTCCCTTCCCTTCCCTTCCCTTCCCTTCCCTTCCCTTCCCTTCCCTTCCCTTCCCTTCCCTTCCCTTCCCTTCCCTTCCCTTCCCTTCCCTTCCCTTCCCTTCCCTTCCCTTCCCTTCCCTTCCCTTCCCTTCCCTTCCCTTCCCTTCCCTTCCCTTCCCTTCCCTTCCCTTCCCTTCCCTCTAGCTGTCTGAATTTTCTGATGTTTTTTAGCCTCTGTTTTTTCTCCCCTGGTCTGTGCTCCTCCCTGTCTGTGACCCCCACACTGGAAGGATCTGTGCTGGGGACACCCTGGAGATGGAGGAGCGAAGGTGTCTCCCTCCAGCCTGGAGGGAAGGAGGGAGCAGGGATCCCCCCGGGGCACTCGTTGGCCCAGGGGACCTGCTGCTTGGGCTTCACAGTTCTAACATGGGGCTCCAAGACATTGCAGAGGTACATGCTGCAGTGCCTCTGTTGCTTTGTGGATAGTCCCAGAGGCCCAGATCTGTGCCCATCCTGATGGTGCAATGGGGAAGGCACTCTGACACTTGCCCAGAGCCAGCACCAGCGTGACTGTCAAAGCATGTGCATTCAGCAAGCCTCTGGTCCCTCTTACCTCCTTTTTGCCAGGAGCCCAAAGAACTGCTGTGTTTTAAAGCAGTGTGACTCTATGTCTGTTTCACTGCAGTAGCTTCTGCGATGCTTTGAGGACCACACAGAGAGTCAAAATTTCCTTATAAGATTTATAAAATAATAGAAAGATTTTACCTTATTAGGAACTAGTAAAAGTTTCAGAGAGCAGGAGCTCATGCAGGGGTTATATGGAAAAGCCATCAAGCTGAAAACATGTTGCTTGTAATGCCACAACCTCTAAAGCTCTGATCACATCAGTACTTCATCTTACAAAGTCACTGCACAAAGAGCAGTGGAGAACTGGTAAAAACAGCAAAGAAAATCCCAATAGACAGTCCTGTTTAAATGGGACACAGAAAATAGACAATGAGACCAAGGAGAAATGCATATATGCCTCTAGATAAGTAAGTGTTGCAAGGCTAAAAATGTAAGTGGATGAATTAGAAAGCCTGGCTTTATATGAAATTTTTGACATGAACTTCTCAGAAAAAATCATAAACAACAAAAACACAGTGGCACCCTGCAATTTCCATGTGGAATTATAGAGAAGAGTATGCCTTTTCTGGGGCATAGGAGGGACATTGTGTGTTAAGGAGAGTGTAAAGACCAATGACAAGTAGCACAAAATCCCCAACTGTACCTAAGTAGAAACACTATGGAATTGGGGTTATAATACACTGCATTAGCACAGTCTGCAAAAGAGGAGCCTATATAAACATGAGACTCTTCTTAAAATAATAGTGAAAGAAGCAGTCGAAAGAATAAGATGCTTTTGGGCACAGGGATCATTTAAAGATGCAGTACCAGAAGCCCAGAGTCATACATATCACCAACCACAAAAAGGCCCCAGAAAAGGCTTGGCGGGGCAGCAGAGCAGAGGGCAATTAGAAGCAATAAGCCATTCTTCAAAAGTGAAGGTGTGGCCAGACAAGAAATCAGAAGAGAGTTGGATGTAAAGCTAAGTGCAGAGCCATGGTGAGGCAGGCCAGGAAAGACTTCTGTGAACAACTTGTGAAAAACAGAACAACTACTGTGAGCGTTTTCAGCTCCATCACAAGGAAGAAGCCTGCCAGAGGCTCTGCAGGCCCAGAGAGTAAGACAGGTCTAAGAGGGATGTTCAAGGGCTGTAACAGCAAAGTAGAGGAGCAAAATGAATTTGCTGCATCAGTAATCAGCAGGGAAGTGCTTGAGGAAGTTCTCACCCTGGCACGTCTCTGTTCAGGGCATGGGTTAGAGGATCCCACACAGATCAAATCATCAGCATGAGCATTTCTGAAACACGTCAATAAAGTGAACAGTAACAAATTGCCAGGGTTATTGATTATTCAGCTGAGCATTGTGCAGGGGTTCAAATACAAAACTGCTAAACCAAAAATGTGGACTGTAATCTGTTACCCATGCCCAGAGCCAGAAGGAAGAGCTGAGGGCAGCATCAGCTTGAAATAGCTGAAGCAACAGAACGATGAGACTGACTTTCCTGGCAAGCAAATTGTTAAAAATTCAAATACAGGGTCTGACTTGTAGACACATGGCTAAATGTGAAACCCAGGGGAGGAGGCAACACAGCTTTTGTAGAGAGAGATAACGCCTCGCAGATCTTTTAGGGGAATGAAGCTCTCAAAGGATAAAAGGGAAGGTGCTTTCATAGGTAAATAACTGGCTAAAAAATAGGAGACAAAGTGCAGATCAGTCTTAATGGAGGAAAGTTACTCGGAAAGGGAGGGAAGTGGAGTTCTCCAGCTGTCGGCACCTTTCAGCAAGCTCATAAATATTCTGGGCATGGAGAGGAGATAACAAAGTTTTAAGAAGACAAAATCCTCCAGGATTGTCAGCTTTAAAACTGGTTACAAAGTGCTACAGAAGGATCTCCTGTTGCTGAGTTATCGGGCAATAAAGTGGCAGGTGAAATTCCATGTAAGTAACACAAAATGCCACACACAAGCAGAGCTGCTTCTAAATGCCTACGCACAGTGATGGGCCCTTCTCAGCTAACTCAGAAAAGCTGCATCCTGGACTTGCTGTGAGTAGTTCGGTCAACAAGTCAGATGATTATTAGGAGCTAGCTGGGAACAAGTACAGGACAAGCAGAAAGTGCCATCGTGCAACTGCATGAATCTGTGGTGCTTTCAGAGCTAGAATGCACCACTCATCACCACTTCTCCAAAAAGGATGTAGTAGACCTGGGAGAAGTACAGAAGGATATCGAGTACAGTCACGATGCTGAGGCTTTTTTGAGAAAGCAGAATATAGAGACTTTCATGTGAGAAAATGATGGCTAGCAGAGGATATGAAGCAGAGGATACAAAATCAGAGAGAGCAGGGGAGAACACAGCTAAGAGACACTGTTTCTTATAACAAAATAAGTTGTGGCATCAAATGGGAAACAGAAGCTTTAAAACACCGAGTAAAGTAACACATGGCATAGTGAAACTGTGATGTTCATCGCCCAGAGGATGTGGGTGCCAGAAGTAAAATGGGTTCAAGAGCCTAGATCAAGAGCTATCAAATGCAGAGATGCAAATATAATCTCTGGCTCAGGAAGTTCCTAAACCAGGGTTTCCAGAAGCTGACGGTGCTCCTGTGGGATGTGGCACCCTCCAGGTGTGTGCTTACCTTGCCCAGCTGCAAGGTGAGGCTGAAGCTTGGTAAGGCTGAATCGCAGCCCCTGTAGAAACGCCCCTTTCCCAGGCAGTACCACGCACTGGCATCGTGGGGAATAATGCTGTCTGCAGACATCACCAAGGTGCCTGCAATGGTCCCAAAGATGCTTGCGTGACCCTGGAGTTTATGCAGCTTTTCTTGGTGGGTTTTGCATAAGGATATGTCCACACTTCTCTTGCCTGGGAGACTATGCCAAGGACTTACAGCTCTGACTAGTTTAAATGAAGAATCAATCCTCAAGCAGCACTGAAAGGCTCTTTTTAAGAGAAGTCAGACAACTAGCAATGAATTACAGCTAGATGGCTTCCTACACCACCCCAGCATGCAAGGATCTCATCCCAGAACAGCCGGATTACTCCCTGCGCAGGATGAAACCTCTTGCTTTCTCTCTCTGGGAAATCTCATCTCCTGCAGCATGCTGTCAGCATCCTCCCTCTCTCCCCCAACTCCTGCTTGTCTTCTCAGCTATTCCCTTTCATGTCACGTCTTTGATCTTTGCTAGAGAAGGCGAAAGGGATTAGGGGGCAGGGAAAGACCACCATTACAAGTTAATACGCAAAGAACAAGATTTCTGTTGTATCAGCAAGGTGTGCTCCTTCAGGCCATTGCTCTGTGTGGGTCTCCACAGACAGCCCAGCAGCTGAGGACCTCTCACCTCTCTATCTCCTGATTCAACACCTTTTTTAACTTTTCTTTTGGCTTGTATTGACATTCACACACACACACACAGTTTTCAGAAAATACTTTAATAACCCTCTTTGAGGCTCGGGACTTCTGATGATCACAGGGCAATCAAAGCTGTACAGACTCTTCTGTATTGCACAGAAGCCAGTGTACATGAGAAGCAGCTGGCAACAGCTTATTCAGCATACTGGTTACACAAATCACAAATGCCAGATACTCTCAAACTCTGCCTTCTGGTACTTTAGCCATGACCTGCACACATATATATGTATAATGCTGTGTCTGTCCATTCATTTTCCCACATCTATTAGCTACATTTTCAAAGCAGAATCTCCTTTAGTTGTTTTCTTCCCATATATTTAATTTGCAGAGGTTTTGTTCCTACAGCTTGTGATTTGTAATGAACAAGACTTTGCTGTGACTGTTTTGAAAAGTTGTTTTGAATTGCTCTCTGTGAATAGCTATATGGGCATTTGGTTCCCTTTGATCTCAGGAACATTCAGGAAAAGGGAAATGTGAAAAATAATGCATGTATGCATTTACTGGGCTATGCTTACCCTGTGTGAGAGGCTTGAGAGACATCTAGGAAAGGGAACATGGTGTATGCGCAACACCCAGCCACATTAGGGAGAAAAGAACTATTTGAAGCAGTAACTGAGGGTGCACAGTTTCTAGGCAGCCCTTACTTGAATGTTTCAATGCAATCTACTCAGCACTTGCCTGTCAGTAATTCACCAGGCGAGGGCAGCTGGTGAGGAGCATGAACTACACTTTCTTTTTTCTTTCTTTTTTTTTTTTTTTCTGAATGCAGGATCTGAAGAGGAGGTCCAGGATGTCCATGAACACTCAGTTTAATAAGACACTGGCTAATTTGCTTACAGGAGAGCTGAAGTGAACAAAGAGGTTCAGCATACCAGCCGTAGTGGAGCTCACATCTTGGTCTCTGCACAGGCAGCATAATAACCAGCCCTGACCTGCAAGGCCCACGCTGTGATGCAGACTGCACATAAGCAATGTGATGCTTGTGGTCTCCTCATGTTTCAACGTTGCGATGGTCACACAAATGCAGAGTTGTGTTCTCCAGGTCTTCTTCTCCTTTGAAGGCACAAGCAGCCTGTCTTCATCCAGCAGCATCTGTCTGCATGGGCTAGCTTGCTCAGAGACCGGTCCTGGGAGTCACCAGCTGGAGAGCTCGTGGAGTGAGTGCAAGCTGCTATTTTGGCATGTTGATGCCATAGAAGGTTTTGCTAAACACTTCAAAAATAAACAAGTCTTCAAGACCAAAAGCTGCAGAAATTACTTTCTGTGGCCCCTTAGCTCCTGACTTCATTTCCTCTCTTAGGTCAAAGCCAGACTTCTTCATTTAACTTTTCCACTTTTATCTCAGACACAGCAACAAGCTATTCTCCATCTCAGCACTCAGGTCTGCCCTGCAAGGTGCTTCTTCTGACTTCATTGGAAACCAATATCTCTCACCACTTTTGATGACTTTGTTGTCCCTCAGCTGAAGCCAACTCAGCCATCTACTGCATTTTGCCAGCAGTGGTAGAGATGAAGACGCAGGGACAATGGCCATTTCTGAGAAAGAGCTGGGTCATATTTTCTCTATTGCAAAGAATCCACCCTGTCATTGGGTAATGTGAACAAGTCTCTCACTCACCCTGTAACTTCTCCATCTATCCTCAAAATAGGTGTGGTAGCCAGCCCTGTTAAGAGCTTACATTTTTTGAGCATATTTCAAACTTGAGATGCCCCCCTCACAGGAGTCATGGAAAATCCCTGAGTTCACATGACTCCTGCTCCTCTCCTTCCTCTCTCATTTCCCCAAGACAGAGCAAAAATTTCCAGCAAAAGCATCTGTAAGAAATGCAGAGCAGAGCCCCACCTATCACCCAGCCTTATCTTCGTATTTCTGTGAGATGCTTGAAATGATCTTGCAAAGGAGTTTTTCAAAATACCCTTTTGCCTTTTCTAGCATTTTGATGATGGAGAAAACCTGAGAAATTTCTAGGCTCTGTACTTACTCACTTCTTACCCCATTTGTGGTTTGGTTTTGGAACATTTCCAATTCTTGTTTCCTATGCCTCATAATTTGGAGACATACAAGTAAAATAAAGTCTAGCAAATTCAAAAGATAAAACCCAAACAGTTTTCATACAGCAGGGAATGAGACTGTGGAGTTCATTGCCTTAAAGGATCATTCAGGCGAAAGAATTAGCCAGATTCCCATGTGGAGTGCACATTTGTAGGGCACCGAGACTATCTCAAGTTTTCAGAGTTAATGAAACATTGGCAAGGGAGCTGAAGGTAACTTCTGACAATTTGAAACCTGGTATAGGGACAAACATTCCCCCATCTGCTCTGTGATAAGTTTTCTGTATCTTCCTGTGAAGCAGCAGCCTCTTCCCCAGGCCAGGAGTGCAATGGTTAGGCAGTCCCACTTCAGACTAATCATGCCTCTGCCTTCCTTCATTTCTGATGAAGGTTTCTATGAGGCTTGCTGCCCTTAATCTTTGAAAAAGGCATCTTTGTCCCAGCTGGCAGTCACTAACATGATGTTATTAAAAGTCAACCAATAACACTGTTTTAAACATAACATTATTCCTTTGCTAGTGTTCATTTTCTTGTCTCCTGTGATCGACCCACTGCAGGACCTTGGAGTCTAGAGAAAAGCTGAATTTTTCACATTAAAAAAACAGCAGAATTATACTCTAACCTTTTTGGTCTCTTCTTATTTTCTCTCTTGCAGGAAAGTCAGTCTTAAACTAGAAGGAAAAATAAAAAAAAAAGCCAGGAGTGGGTCTAGATTCTCCCAGTTCAACTTCCTGTGTATGTGGCACGTGGCTCCTCTCAAACAGCTCCCTACATCCTTGGCCATCCTAGAGGGCTCAAGTGACTTTAAAGAGGGGGGGTGTCTTGAAGTCGGGGTGCTCTCACTGGTTTGTTTAGGAGTCAGGAAGGCTGAGAGCCTCCAGGGATGCATTTCACTGCCTCAAAGGAATGAGTGTCTAGTTGGCAGTCTAAATGTACTTCTTCTCTTTCCTTCTTTATCCTTAAAAAAGGAGAACTCTTGAGTCTGCAGCAAGTCCCAAGCTTATTGGAGAAAGTGGTCAGTACTAGCAAACCCTTTCCACTCCCTACTGCAGTATTACTGGGCTGTGCAGGGCAACGCCCACTTAAAAGTGTTTTCATTTTCTGATTTTTATGCTGCTGCTACTTTTCATCCAGAAAAACAGACATCTCAGATGCTGGGCCCTCTCCATGGGGCTTCCTGAGCTGAATGAGAGTGTGCAGGTCTGTCTAGGTGGGTTCTCAGGTGGGAAGAGAGGGAGGAATTCTACGGGAAGGTGTTTTTTGAATCCTCTTCTGTAAATGGACTACAATCCTTGGCTGCCTACAAGAGAAGAAGCATCATCTGAGAAAATGGGAAATGGTTCCTCTCAGTTCCTGCACATCTCTTCTTAAGTGATACTTTTGAGTGGTCAGTACCCTTAGGCTCCATCACTAAATGTCTTCAGTGTCACTGCAATGAAACAGAGTTCATTTTCCTTCATTGAGTCCAAAGACCCAGCTGAAAACTGATGGAAGCCAGAGCATCCTGAACTCACTCTATCCACAACCAAGCCATCAGTCCTTCCTCGGGGACGCCTTTCTTCCCAGGACCTTCAACCCCACCGAGTTAGGTTGCTGTGGGCAGAGTGCCTAGGCTGGCTGGACCTCCTCCATTTCTGCACAGAGCCTCTGTTCCTCCCTTTTCTAAAGTTCAGATCCTTTTGAAATGTGAATATAAGTTTTGTTTTGTTTTTCTGAGTCTGTCCTAGCTCTTGGGGCTTGGGAATAAATTATGACCCAAAACGGAAGAATAGGTTTTATATATATGCAGAACTGTGTATTTATGTCTGATAGAAACAAAGATGTGTGAATATGCTGATGTGCTCAGAAATATATTTATTTACTAATATATTTATCCATGTACGCAGTCTGCTCGTGTGTTTTTGTTCGGTACAAAGCCGGGCTTGTGTTGTAAACCAGCGCCTCTTCCCCACTCCACACAAGTTAAGTTGTCTCGGACGACCCGTGGCTGCCGCCGCAGCCGCCCAGGTGAACCCTCGCTGCCCAGCGAGAGGGGGGAGCTGCAAACACCGCCGAGCTCAGGACACGCGGGGAGGCCTCGTCCCCCGGTGCTGCAGCGGGAGGAGCGGGCCTCCGGCTCCGGCCGGCCCCGTCCTCACCTCGAAGCCCCCGCGACCTCCAGCCCGGCCCGGCCCCGGCTCCCCGAGGGCTCGGCCCCGCCGCTGGGCTGCGGGCGGCTCCCGCCGGGCCCGAGGCCGCGGCCCCTCAGCGGCTCCCGGCCCCCCCCCGCACCGCCCTCCCCGCTCCCCTCGGCCCGGCTGCGGCCTCGGCGGGCGGCTCTGCCCGCTGCCGGCCGCCCTCCCTCGCGGCGCTCTGCCGCCCTCCTGCGGGGCCGCGGCTGGGCGCAGCCGCTGCAGGCAGCCCCGGCCCGGCGCGGCCCTGCGCTTGCGCGGCGGCGGCGGCGGCGGCGGGATGGCGCTGGAGACCGTCCCCAAGGACCTGCGGCACCTCCGGGCCTGCCTGCTCTGCTCCCTCGTCAAGGTGCGCCCGGCCCGAGCCCCCCCCCGGCGCCGATCGCGCCTCCCCACGCCCCGCCTGGGCCTCCCCGGCCCGGCCCGGGCCCCTCTCCGCCGGCCCAGGCCCGGCCCGCCCGCTCGGCCCTTCTTCCGCCTGCCCGGGCCTCCTTCGCGCTCCGCCGGGCCCGGGGCTCCCTCCCGGCCCCGGCAGTAGCTGCCCTCGCTCCCGCCGGCGCTGCCCGGCTCTCCCCTCCCTCCCCAGCCGGCTCCAGCCCCTCCTGCCCCTGGCCTGGCCCTGCGCTGACGCTTCGGTCCCCCTCAGACCATCGACCAGTTCGAGTACGACGGCTGCGACAACTGCGATGCCTACCTGCAGATGAAGGGCAACCGCGAGATGGTCTACGACTGCACCAGCTCCTCCTTCGACGGGTGAGTGGGGCCGGGACCCGGGGCTGCTCGGCGGCCCCGGTGCCATGGCACTTTGGCGGCACCAGGCTGGGAGATTCCCGCACTCCCCTCTCTCCCACAGGATCATTGCGATGATGAGCCCGGAGGACAGCTGGGTCTCCAAGTGGCAGCGCATCAGTGAGTGTCTCTCCCTGCTGGTTTGGACAGGGACAAACTGTTCTGCAGCAGACCCCTCTCTGGGGCAGCGGGAGCTCTTCTTTGGGCTGCTGCAGGGGTTTCTGGCTGCTGTTCCCGATGAGGGGGTATCTGTGCAGGCTGAGGCCGGTGGGGGTGTTTGCTGCCATGCAGAGCATCTCAGTGTTTTCTTTCCCCCAGGTAACTTCAAGCCGGGTGTATATGCAGTGTCCGTGACTGGCCGCCTGCCCCAAGGTAATGCTGCCGGCTTGTGTAGGGCACTCCTGCATGGATGGCAGCCAACGGATTATTCTGTATACTAGGCATGGTATATTAGCCAGTTACACTCTTGAGTGTATTATGCCGTATGTGATAAAAATCAGCATTTAGGGATTCAGTAAACACTGTGTGTTACAAACACAGCACACACCGTGTGTATGAAAGGATTAGCCAGGTGACTGCAAAAACACATTAAATGGGAGGCTGGGTTCAGGTGTTCTGTAGACAGATTTTCTACCTGGAGTCATTCAGCAGCCTGTCTGCCAGAAGTTGGTATTAAAATGCTGCTGAATAAAACCTGTGATACTGGACAGCATCAGAGTGATAAACTGTGATTAAAGGGTGACTACAGAAAGAGGGCACATTTCAAGCTGTTCAGCTACAGGGGAACACAAAGGTTTGTCCATGAAAATGAGTTGTGCAGAAAGGGGTGCTGTTTGAAAAGTGATCTTGAGGAGGATGGTTGAGCAGATACCCCTTCCACTGTAATACTGCACTGTTGAGCTATGATGGGTTTCATTCATTTATAAATGGAGTATGCAGCGAGTTGGCCTTACCTTCATAAAGCAGAGATTACATTTTCCGTTTGGACAAGAGGCCTTGTCCTGTCCACAGCCCTAGATCAGACACCTAACCTAAGCCCCTTCCCAAGAGTACCGCAATCCCCCACGCTTTTGTCTGGAATCCTAGGCCCTGACCTGAGCTCCACTGTCTGTGTTGGGAGAGCTGGAACATCGTGAGGTTTGAGGCCTCCTGGCACAGCTTTGGACACATCTGAAACAAGTGGAACATAGCAAGCGATGGCGTGTGCTCCATGCAGCTGCAGATGGAGCACAACATGGAGAACAGGGCAGCAGCAGAAAGAGGGGGTACATGTAGGAGATGCTCTTTGGCCTTGGTTAGTGTGTGTGGCATCCTCACATCACAGGCAGAGGTGAGAGAGAGATGGGGAGTGCAGGAACCACCAGCAGACTGCACTCAAGGGCCTTGAGGGCGGTCATTTTTCTGTCCCTGGTGTGTGGTGCTGGTGAGGGCTGTCCTGAACCACATGATGCTATTCTGCTGTCATTTCTTACAGGGTTACTGAGAAGGTGGAACATGTAGACAAGTCACAGAAATGACTGAGAGGTTTAAGAATTACGTTATGAGCTTGGCCCATGCAGTATGGTCATAATATTCAGACATCTGCAGGTAGAAAATAATGTAAACAAAATGTCTACCCAGTTCTTTCCCAAGGCAAAATGAGAGTTGATGTTTGGGAGCTCTGTCTAGGCATTTAAACTGGAAGAGGGAACGTCACTCTTAACAGTGAAGTTTACAAAGTGTTAGAAGAAACTAAGAAGATTGTTCAGTTCTTAATCTCTGTAGTGAAGGCTACATGATAGAGCAATCAGATTTTTTTAGGGCTCCTCCTAAAGAATACTGAAATATGTTTGTCTCCTTGCTGCAGGGATCGTCCGAGAGCTGAAGAGCCGTGGTGTGGCTTACAAGTCCCGAGACACAGCTATAAAAACCTAAGGGGCTCTTGTGCTGCGTGGAGGATTCCCTGGTGCTCCACTGGGCTGTTTGGAGGGGCAGCTGGCACGTGGGGCGCTGTTCTGAAACCTTTTAGTTGTAGTATGTGGGAAAATGAGCCTGGACTCAGAGGGAGCTTGCTGGCTCAGCTTTTCTCGCTCAGTACCTATGGACTCAGTCACACTGCTGTCTGATGACAAAGACCATAAAAATCTGTTAGGTCCTTGACAGAGACTGGGAAAGAGGTGTTTAATGGTGATGCACAAACATTTTATAGTTAGCATGGGTAAGAGGAGAGCTGGGACACGTCTGTAAATATTTCAATAAAACATGGTGCCTGGTCAGAATTGAGTCCATCTTGTATACTCAGTCACTAGTTTCACCCGCCGCTGAGTGCAGATGTATGAGGAGGGGTTTTGTACTCAGTGCTGGGCCTGCCACACTGCTGGTGCAGTTCGGAGCCTGCAACAACCATTGTTTGTATACCATGGACCAAATTCCCATCTCTAGAGGAGGATCCTGCACTGGCTGAATCAGGGTGTCCATCACTAGGAATGAGCAGACTCGCAATTTGTCCCATATGTCTCATGGCTGGATGGAATAGGTAGGGTGACGTAGAGTATTCCATGTGGAGGTAGTTATATGGAGGTCACAGTGCCCTGGGCCTGCAGGGTCCTGTAGAAGGAATGTGGAAGCAGACTTGAAGGACCTTCAATCTGCTCTTGGTGGCCTCCAGAGCCAGCTGAACCCAGCTGAGCCAGCTAGTGTGGCTGGGAGGCAGTGCCTGGCCTTACAGGAGGAGGGGTTGTTGTTGCTTCCACAAGCAGGCATGGAAACACCCATCCAGCCTTGCATTTGTGAAGTTCTTGATGTCACTGTGTGTCGGGACTTTCAGCTTGAATAGTCTCTGTTCCTGAGAGATGGCGCTTGCCTAGTTTTTGTTCCAGTTCAGCAGCAGCTGCTGATCACAAAGGTGGTTTGTCCAAGAGCAGAGTCCTAGATCAGCACCTCTGTGAAATAAGCTTTTTTTTTTTTTTCTTTTTTTTTTTCCCTCTGAAATAATCCTGTAGCTGAAAAGCCTGGTTCTTGTGTTCTGTAAACAGATACTGGAAAACTGATAAAACCTGAACGATGACTGATCTAGGAAGAAAGTGGCTGCAGCAAAGGGAGTGCATCACTGTTGGGGAGTGTCAACAGGAGTAAAAAGGCAATGTGCTTTTTGTCCTGCTCTGGTTTGTAGAGCTGGCCCAGACTCACACTGCAGGTCAAAGCACAGCTTCCCACAGGATTTCGGAGCAGACATGCTGCCTGCTGACTTGTTTCCAGGTCCCTTGCCCACCTCCTAGTGCAGATCACCTTGGTGGGGAGAGCTGAGTCCTTTGTGGCAGAAATGCCCGTGGCTGGGGGCAGAGCCTTACCGTGCAAAGATGGAGCAGCACGTTCAAGTCCTGGGGCAGAGGAGAGTCTTGAACCCAGCTTTCACACCTCCTTGGTGAATGTCCAGGTCACTGAAGTTACTTGATAATTGCCCTCCAGGCTTGCGTGGTTGCGGAGGCTGGTCAGGAGATGGACCTCAGAAACACCAAGGTCAGGCCTGAGGGTGAGAGGTACAAGTGTCCTGTCAGGCTCAGGGCATGACTTCGCTGGGTGTCAAGACGGAGATTTTGGGCCCTGGAGGGTGTTTTTGGACCAGCTTTGCAGTGAGAGGCATAGAGTGCGGTGGGATCCCCCTGGGATACACTTGTCCCATGCAGAAAGAAAGGTTCAGGAAAGCTGCAGTTAGCGCCATCCCAGCTGCTGTAGGAGGTTGATGAGAGCTCATGAGGTTCAGCTTAAAATGGGTCCGGGAGGATGAGTTGGATGGTTCTTTCTCCATCTGGAGGCAGGTGGAGCTGGGGAGTGAGATTTTTGGCTCTAGCCAGCCTGGAAGGACATTGTGCATGATCTGGCTGGGAGGCCAACAGAGGACAGCTGTCCTGGCCAAACCCAGCCCTTGAAGCCTCGCAGCTCGAGTGCCACAGGGTGGCAGCACGGCTTTGTGGAGCAGGGCGGGAGCCTGGTGACGGGTGGGGAGTGAAGCTGCTGGAGATGGACCTGAGCAAGAAAGACCCGAGACACGTCTCCATTTGCCAGTGCATCTCCTGTGCAGGGCCCCAGGCAGCGAGGGTTTTGTTCAGCTGAGCTCCGGGTGTGGGTCTGTGGGCACCGTGCTTCACGTCCCCCTCCATGGGAAGCGGCAGGAACTCACCGCCCAGGACTGAGGCTTCACTTAGGAAATTACCCCCAAGGAACAGCATGCATGGTCACTGAGCCTCTCGGGGAAGGTGAGGGGGCTTGTAAACCACACAAGCACCTCGCCTCTTGCTAGGAAGTGCAGCCACCCTCGATTATACAGAGTGAAGTCTGGTGGGAGCTGCAGTGCAAGTGGAATAGAGACAGAACAGCACAGCAAGCTGGCCGGACGCTGGTGGTCTTTCAGAGGAGCTGCGCCTCCTCTGCCTGCAGCACATTGCAGTGCTTCCAAGAACCTGGTGCCTGTAATTGGGCTGGCTTGGTGAGCCGAGCCTCTTCCCTGCTAGCTTGCTCGCTCGCCCACGCGCACACTGCATCTCCCAGCCCACACCGCCCAAATGATTCATTGTTCCCAGGCTGCTCGAGCTGAGCGTTGGACCTCTGCAAAGTGCCTGAAGTGAGCATTTCAGTTAAACTCCAGCCTTGGAGCTGCCAGGGTTTTCTAGCAGCAAAGGCAAATGGATGCAGAGCTTTATTTGCTGAGAAAAGTAGGGCATGGAGCTCTCACGTTGAAGAAATCAGAGGAAAAATGTGCAGCGGCAGCCTGGGCTGTAATCGGGAGAGAAAGCGTCAAGAGCTGTGGATCTGAGTCAATTCAAGACGGCTCCTCCCCCTGCAGCAAATGACGCCAAAGTATCTCAGCCAGGCCTGCGGGCTGCAGGGCTGGCATTGCTCTGCCCGCGTTTGGGCACCTCCTGGGAGCTGTCGGGGGGCTGGGGAGGGCAGCGGGGGCCAGGGGCCGCCCACAGCCCCGGCAACACCGGCAGGAAGCACGAGTGAGTGGATTTCTTCGTGCGGGTTTTGAGAACCGATACCCGGCTCTCCCTCTGGGCAAAAAAAGTGACTTTCCAAAACCGCAGAGCACACGGTGCCTCTACACGAGGCAGCTGCCGGCTGTGCTGGGAAATGCCCGGCCACGCTGCTCCCACCTGTGAGGGACCCTCTCCCCGCTTCACGTGCAGGGACAGGGACAGGACTTCATGTGCGGCACAGGGAGCCCTGGGACCAGTGTAGTGTGCATTTGTCAAGAGTCTTGTAGGTGAGCTGGGCCCAGGCGAGCAACTGCAGACGAGAGGAGTCACGAGCTGCAGGCAGCTGTGTTCACTTGAACATCTCTGCAGGGGCTGTGGGCAAGGTAGGGTGGGAGCTCCCACCTCTGCCCCCAGCTTTGCTCCTATAGATGCTTTGCATGTACCATGCAGCCTCTGTTTCTCACCTCTGTGCTCATGTTAAGGCCAGGAGACAGAGTTGTTGCACAGGGGCAGCTTGGCAGGATCAGTCACACTTTGCACTACCCCACCTCCCACCGTCACTTGCTGGATGTGCCCTCCAGCTCGTGAACTCAACCTTCCCTGTGTGTCTGGGGTGCTGGGAGTCTGATCACATACAGGTTAACGAACAGGGTGCTGGGAGCCTTGGCTGTAGGTGCCAAAACAGATACGAAAGCCCCAAGTCAAAGCTGTTTTCCTTGGTGAGTGGCAGGGAGCCAGACGACGGTGCAGGGGAAGGTGGCCTGAGCTGGTACCCTGTGGGATGCATGCTGGAGCAAGGGCAGCAAAGCCGAGGCTGTGAGCCGTTAACTTGGAGGCCTGAGGTCGGGGGGTGCAGCCCTGTCCCACCCATCACCCCCAGCCAGGGCGGGCTGGTTGGAGCCAGTGAGGCACCCAAGCATGTCTGATGTGGTGAGGACCAGAGGACGCTCACCTGCGGATGCTGGAAGCAGCAGTTTGGAGGGACTGCGGAGGTGGAGGTGTGGGGGTGTTATGGTAACCATGGCACGAGAGGATGGGTGCACAGGTTTCTGTGGTGTGGGCGGATGAGAAAGCGTTTGAAGCATGGCAGAAATGAGGTACAGCCTCCACATGCTGAAGCCAAAGGGCCTCCTGGTACACCAGTGGTGGAGGTGAGCAAGTAAGGAGCCGGGATGCATTCCCTGCCATGGCAGACAGAAATGTTGGGCTCTGATTTGCATTAGGGCCTCTGGGTGTTTGCCCCTCACAAAATGCAGAGGAAAGGAGGAGGCTTCATGGAGAAGAAGCAGGCGGGTGGGCCATCAGCTCCTGAAGAAGGCCTGCAAAGGGCTTATGAAGAAGGGGTTGCCACCCCTGGGCTGCCACTGCTCACATGCCTGGTGCTGTCTGCAACATGGTGGTCAGCTGCTTAATGGGAGACACCTGAATCCATTGGTCTGCCAACAGGGTTGGGGTTTTCATGGCTAGAGGGATGAGAGAAGCTGCTGGAGGGTCCCAAACCTCTACAGGCAGGAGACCTCCACCTCCCCACTCTGCTTCCGCAGCTCTGTGTCACAGGAAAGGGAGATGCCAAGGGTTGATGGGGCAGAGAGAGGTCTTACCCTGACAGTGGAGGTCGCTGGGGGTGCTGAGGGCATGTTTCCTTAGGGTAACTGGCCAAGCAGGACCACAGAGATGAAGTCACAGGAGGGATTTTGGAGCCTGACGGTGTCTATCCCATCCCCTGCTTTCTTGGACCTCCTGCTGCATCCTGGTGGCAACCCCAGTCCTGCAGCCGGTCCTGATGCTCATCTGGTGGGTGCGCAGCTGTGTGTCCTCCAAGCGGAGGGACTCAGGTGTTTCACATGCCTATAACCACCTTCATGCGGTCATGGCGCTGGATGGCATCTACCACCCAGACAGGCCCCAGCACCCATACCCCATATCCCCCTTGCCTGGTCCGGCCCCTCAGCCAGGCCAGGGGCTCTGAGACCACTGTCTCCACATCGCCTGCACAGTCCTGGGTGCCTGAGCCCCACACGGGCTATCTGGCTCCTGGGGACACAACGGAGACCCAAAGGTACCCAGGGCCTCCCAGGGTGGTTGCACCACCCTTGAACAGAGGCAAAGAAGGGGGGGAACTGGTGTCGCCCGGCAGGGATGGGGCCCATGCGGCACCAGGGCCCATCAGGGGAGTGGGGCCTGGCCCGCCACCCCTTCCCCCACCTGCGGGCCGGTTGTGGCAGGTGACATGGAAAATGACGGGGCACTTTGTGCCCTGCTGGCGCCAGTGCAACGGTCCCGCGCCCGTCATTGGCGCAGACGAGCTGCAATTTGTCTATATATGGGCAAAGTGAGGCGCCGCATTCACCCCCGTGTCCCCTGCGCCCGCCCCAGCGCGTCACTTCAGCTTTTTGAGGTTTCCCTTCGCGCTCTCATTTGCCTCCTGCTCGCGGCCTGTTTCACCCGGCAGTTTCTGGTTGACTCACTCCCAACGGCTGCGCTCCCAGCCCGGCCCCGTGCTCGCCACCAGGCCATGGGGTCAGGCCGGCAGCACCCGCCCCCGCTGGCAGCCCACGCCAGCATCCTGCCCAGCACCTGGTGCTGCAGCAGCGGTGGGGTGTGGGTTTGGGGTGCAGAGCACCTCTGGGCTCATCTGGGTTGCTTGGGGTGTCCCCTGGTGCTGGTGCGGGTTTCTCCAGGGATGGAGGCTCATTGTCTCCTGGGTCCTGTCCCCTGCCTCGAGCGCAGGCAGAGCGACAGAGCACAGGCAGCTGTAGGGCGGCTTGGGGCTGAGCTGGGGATGGATCCCACCCCATCCCAGCCCCTCTCCAGTGGGCGTGGAGGTGCTGCAGCTCTTCCTTGTGCAGCAGTCCTGGCCATGCTGGACAAAAGGGTGCCCCACAGGAGGGCGGCAGTCAATGCTCTGCCTGTCCAAAAAGTTCCCAGGAGCTAGCAGTGGTACCCTTGACTTGTTGGTGCAGCAAGGCCCCGGGGCATTGCCAAGTCAGGGGCCATGGGAGCCTCCGTCCTAGCAGGGATTTTTGGGGGCTGCTCCTTGTGCTGCTCCGTGTTCTCCATTCTGCGCTGCTGCTCCATGCTCTGACAGGGAAGCTGGTGGCTTGTGTAGGGAATGTAGTCATTAGGCTTCAGAGTGACATGAGGGAGGCACTTTGGATCCATCGGGGTCTAGCAGGCACTGCTGAATGGTGGCCAAGAGATGCTCTCATTTGCCTAAGTCACTGAAGCTGTGGACCCAGCAGCTTGGAGACCCCTTTCCCTCTGGCCCCAAGACCTAGAAGGGGGGTCAAGGACGATTTGGTTGAGATCACTCCTTCCTCTTCCTCCTATTCCTCCAAGATAGATCTCAAGCAGTACGGCTCCTTTAAACATAACACAGAGCTGAAGGCAGCCAGCCCGGCCGCCACTTCCCCTGCGTGCAGCGAGCGCTGCAACCGCAGGCGAGGAGGGGAAGTTGCTGCAAGGCGCGATAAGAAATATCAGCGCTTTCGCAGCGCCCTGGCTGCGTGGCCTGACAAGGGCCCTTCCCCCTGCCTGCAGGCCGGAGCCGGCAGCACTGCTGCCCCCCAAACCCTGGCGCCCGCTCCCCTGTGCTCACAGATACTGGGAGAGTTACTGGAAAAGCAACAGCAGCGAGGAGCAGGGACGGTGGCTGGTGGCATCCATGTACCATCAGTGCTCAGGAAGGAACAAAAAGTGGGTGGCATCTGGGAGCAGGGGGATGCTGCGGGTGTCTGAGCCACGTCTGGGCACCCTGAGACAAGGCAAGGTGAGAGCACAGCTGGGGAGAGGTGCCAGGTCCTGCTGCCACTGCAGGAGTTGGTACAGGTTGAGGGCTGCAGCAGCTGACACCCTGGGGACCACCACGAGTCCCTGACCACCCAAGGATGCAGAGAAGGACCTGGAAGTGCTGGGGGCTGGGTGCTCTCATGAGGTCCAATGAGGAGGAAATGCAGCCATTTCTGCCTCCCCACACCAAACCCAGAAAGTCTCTTGTGATCTCAGCCCTTCGGCAGCTATTTTGGCTGGGCGTGTGGAGTGCAGAGGGAACAGTGACTGAGGGGCAAGGCCTGGGTTAGAAACTCCCGTAGCCTTGTTTGCTGGTCGGTAAAATTAACCAATGGCCGGGGGATGTGGTGAGTTCATCATCAGCTGGAGACTTTCAGACCTCCTCGTATCAGCCCAAGTAACCAGATCTGCTGATTTCCTTCTTTTGGAGAAACAGAGAAGGCAGCAGATGACTGCTGCTGGAGGAGGAAACCA
This sequence comes from Cygnus olor, assembly GCF_009769625.2. NCBI lineage: Eukaryota > Metazoa > Chordata > Aves > Anseriformes > Anatidae > Cygnus > Cygnus olor. The sequence continues at coordinate 696,987 of NC_049188.1, read as the reverse complement.
GCTTCGGAGACCCAAAATGTGATGTCCTCCCAGACACACTCTGCTGCGCCAGGCGGGGAAAGAGGAAGCATCGCCTCCCTCACTTCCCTGTTGGGAAGGCGCCTGTGGGCCCCCTGTGGGGGAATGGCTCCTGGGACCCGGATCCACATGGGGCAGGCGGCAGGCAGCCAGGAGCCCCGTTCTGGGGGCTCGGCTCCTTGCCCTGCTGCAGTCCCTGGGCCCCAGCATCCCCCAACACCATCCCCGCTCCCAGACACGTGCTTCACCCTCCCCCTGACATCTTGCTCAAGCACGGTCTCTCCCAGCTGCCTCCTTCAGGAAATGAACTCCCTCTTGCCTTGCAACACCATTAGTGTTAAATGGACCTTTCCTCCAAGAAAAGGTCTTCTCCAAGAGCTTCAGTGCCTGTCTTCACCCAGCCCAGCCCCCTGCGCTCAGCAGGGGCAGGTTTGTCATCAGAGCAAAGCACGCCACAAGAAGTGTGGCCTCAGCCCTGCAGCGCAGGGGAAAGTCCCTCAGCAGCACCCTGGAGACAAAGCTGCCTCCAGCGGCTTGGACAAACGCTCCTTTACTTTGGTATCAGAGCACGGGCCGGGTCTGAGGGGCAGCTGGCAGCATCCCCCCCTCACCACACAGTGGTGGCTTTGCCTCCTGTGACAGCACCCCACCACACTGGGGACCATCCCACAGCACACTTGCATGAAAGTTTGGCTTGTCACCTCAGGGATGGGGTGCTGACTCTTGGCGGGGGGGGGAGTCTTTGGGTCAGGAATGACCTGCTCACACCTCATCCCCACCCAAATTGTTATTCAAGCATTTCAGATGTCCCCAGGAGTTATGGAGCAATTCAGGCTGGACAAAACCTCAGGAGGTGGCCAGCCCAGCCCAGCCCAACACGGGGACAGCCACACACGTGGTTGCTTTTGCTGCCAGCAAGGAGATGCTCGACACATGCCTCGGCAAGGCAGAGATTCTCCCTTGGGTCTGATGAGCAAGATGTCCTCAGCCCAGGGACGTTGCAATGGGGAGACGTGGGATCCCTGGGGGGCACCCCTGGGCAGGGGTCTCTGCCCCAGGCATGTGGGGTGTAAGCAGAGGGCAGTGGGTCCGGGCAGCACCAGGCCTGGCCACAGCAGTGAGAGTCCCACAGGCAGCACGTGAGGGTGACTTGCAGCATGTGAGGGCCGGGGACTTGGTGCCAGGCCAGCCGCTGGGGTCCCAGCCCTGAGCCACCAAATGCTGAACTGTGTGCACAAAGAGAGACAATTCTGTGGGGAGCAGCTCAACCTCGGTTTTGGGAAGAGTTTCACAGCAAATTCCTTGCCTGCCAAAACCCCCTTTACCTGTTGTAATCCAAACATATACTGTTCAGGCAGGCCAAAACTGTCAAACCACTGCTGACTGTACAGCGGCTCGGTTGATTTTGACTTTCCTCCTTCTCTGCCTTCTGAAAACCTTGCTAGTAATGTTTTTTATATTTCCTCCCAGATTATCGATGTAGAGAATGAATGGCAATGTCCTAAAGTGAGCATTTTGCACAGCTGCATGAAACCCGTCCCATGGACCAATGCACTCTCATTTACAGTCACTTTTGGGGATTTAGCTCAGAGCTTTTAATCTGGTTTAATGGACAGCTTCATGTAGCACTGGCTGACTTTCCCCAGCTCTGTGGTGGGTGCAAAGACTGCTCCCGGCCATGCTCCCTTCCTCTGCTCTGTGCTTCTCAGCGGCAGCGGAAGGAGAGCAAGGCTGGGAGACAACCCTTGCACCAGACACGCGGCTCTTTGCTGCAGAGCTCGGTGAGGAAATTGCACATGGCTTGGAGATGGGCTTCTGCGATATGGGACCTTGGCTGGAAAACTGCTGCCGGAGTTTGCTCCTGTCCCGGTGCCATCAGGCGGTGACAGCTGCCCCTGCACAGCTCCAGCCTGCAAGCCAGCATTGCAAGAAGCGTGTGACCTCCCTGCAAAGCCGGCTTTCATTTTCTTTTTGGGGGCCTCGTGTTCCTGTTGGCCGTTATGGCTTCCTCAGGCTCGGAGGAAGTCTGGTATTGCAGAACACTGCATGGGGGAAAAGCTCAGGGAGGTTTCTTGGGCAACACATTTCCTAAAGAGCAGGACTGGGGCTTGCAGCCCACTGGCACCCACATCGCCTCCTGCTGCGCTCCTGCCGTGGGGCTGGGGGACTGCAGCACCCAAAATCCTGCAGAACCTCGTCCAGGGCTACCAACCCCTCCATAATCTCTGTGTTCAGGAAAGTCTTGCTCCTGCTGCAAAGATGGGGTGAGGGGACACAGTGGAGCCACATGGGGCTGTCCCGAGCCTCCGCACCAGGGTGGGGGGGACATGGTTGCTGTCATCCTGTGCAAACAGACTTTCAAACAGACTTTTTTTTTTTTTTTTTTTTTTTGCACAAACATGTTTGTTGCTCAGCACAGCGAAGCCCAGGAGAGCGTAACCGGCTGCTCTGCAACGGCCCCCGGTGCTTCCGGCACTCAGCAGCGGCCGCCCCTCGCCCCACGGCTGGGCCGGCTGCGGTCGGGCTGCGGGGTGGCGCTGGGTGGGACCGCGCACCGTTATCTCCTCGGCAGCTACGGCTCTTCCTGTGGTCGGGGCCACGTGGGCAGGATGGGGTTAAAAGAAGCCCCGCTCCCTGCAGGGGCCCATTGCTCCCTGGCCACCAGCACCCCGTAGAGCACCCACCCGCAGCACCGGCACCCAGCATGGGCCACCTGAGCCCCAACCCGGTAATGTACGGAGGGACCCAGCCAGCGGCACGGCACCCACGTGGCGCTCGAGGAGCAGTGGGGGCATGGAGGGGTCCTGGGGCCATGGCGCGCACCTGCTGCCAGGGAGACAGTGGGTGTTGGGGGCTGCCCCATGGGTAAGAGGGTCCCCCCCAGGGAGGAGGTGCTGCAGTGGTGGGCGGGAGGAGATGGGAAGAGGCTGAAGCAGAAGTGCCACTGAGGGGATTTCAGTGCCAGCGGGACAGGAGGCAGAGGATGCAGAGGCTGGCGGGGCAGGTGAGGCTGCTGCTGGGCACTGAAACCATTCTGGGGGGCACTGGAGACATGCCGGGGGGCACAGGGCTGAGGTCACTGTGGGGCGCAGGGCTCTGCATGGCCACAGGGGCTACCTGGTGTCCCCTGCCACGTGGCCTGAAGGGCAATGGGGACATTGAGGGGGTCTCTATAGGGGTGGCAGGCAGGGGAGAGGTGGAGGTCCCTGGGAAGCCTCCGGTCCATGGCACTTCCGTGGCCTCATGGAGAGGATGACTTCTCTGGAGGGAACAGAGTGTGGGATCCCCACAATAAGACAAGGCAAGGGGGACCTCGGTGACAGGGAAGGGGGTATGAGATGGGGACCCTAGAGGGACTTTTAAAGGGTGGCCCCTGTAATGGGGATGGGGTCTCCACCATGAGGCCAAGGTCTTAAAGGTGTCTTCTGTGACCACAGTGGAATTTAGGTGGTGTCTCCACCATGGGAACAAGGCAAGGCAAGGGGTCCTTGGTCCAGATGGGCTTTGCTGTGGGATCTCCACGATGGGACTGAAGCAAAAAGAGTCCTCTGTGACCCGAGTGGCGTTTAGGTGGGGTGCCCCCATGGGGATGAGGCAAAGGGTTCCTCTGTGAAGCAGATAGGCTTCAAGGGACAATGAGGGACTTTATGGTGGGATCTCAAATTTAAGATCAAGGCGAGGGATGGGGTTTGAAGGCCAACAACAGAGTTTAAGGTTTAAGGTGGAATGTTTCCCATCAAGGGAGACAACTCAAGGGGGGCAGCTCAACCTCAGTTTGGGAAGAGTCCAAGGGGGACCTTTGTGAACAGGACAGAGTATGAGATGAGGGTCTCCCTATGAGGGTAAGGCAAAGAGGCTATCTTTGCCCAGGACGGGGTTTGAGAGGGGATGATGGGGTTTGAGGTGAGATCCCCTCCAGTGGGGACAAAGCAAGGGGGTTCTCTGTGGGCAGCATGGGGTCTGAGGTGGGATGCCCCCCTTGGGGACAAGGTGACAGAGTCCCTTGTGCCCAGGATAGGGCTTGAGGGGGAATGATGGTGTAGGAGGTAGGGTGGCTGGGAAGGCGAGGCTGCCCTTTGTGCCAAGGGTGGGGTTTCAGGGGTACCAGGCAGGATCTCCCCCATGGAGATGAGGTGAGGATGTCCCTTGTGCCTGGCACGGCTCCCCAGGGCAGGAGGTGATGCCAGCAGGGGCTCCCTGTCCCCAGGGCAAAGCCAGCCCTGCCATTCGCGCCCCCTGGCCATGCTGACATGGAAGCATCCCCACGGCTGGGCGCGCGGGGTGCAGGCGGAGGAGACCACGTCGCCGGAGGAGAGCATCGCCGACACCGACTGAGAGACAGTGCAGTCACCCATAAAGTAGAAAGCACTACTAAACAGCACTGCAGGGTGTAGTGTTTCCTACTTTATGGATGAGTGTACTGTGGGCTACGGAGAAGAGAGCACTGCTGGCCACCTGCGGGCCGGCCACCAGCTGCGCACAGCTGGGGAGCCAAGGACAGGCTGGCGCCGGCACCACCACCGTCCCTTCTGCCACCGGGCCAGCACGCCTGGGACATGGGGCTGAGGGGCCAGGTAAGTAGCAAAGCCTGCGATTCATGCTTTTCTGCCCCATCTTCAGGTCACGTGTGGCAAAGTCCTGTGGGGAGCTGGGTGGTGGCGGCCATGTGCGGGCAGGGAGAGGTGGGGGGGGGGCTGGCGAATGGCTTTGCGTGGCTGCACGATGGCAGGATGCTGCTAAATAAAACTCTTTCAGTTTTGACTTGTGGACTTTGTCTTTTTTATTCTATTCCTGGGAAACGCAAAAACTGGAAAAAGACACCTGCAGTGCCCCAAGGCCATGGCCAGCAGCTGGGGGGCACTGTGAGCTTGCATGGGGACAGGGCCTGGGGGGCTCAGGGGTGTTAGAAACTGCACGAAGGACACCAGCACCACGCAGTGGGACTTGCGCCCCGTGTCCGTCCAGGCTCATGGCAAAGTGGCCACGTCCTGCCGCAGCCCTGCCACCTTCACATGGAGAGGGAATGAGACACTCCTGTGGTCACTGTCCCCACACACACAGCCCATCCACGCTGTTGGCCCCATGTTCTGGCTTCCCAGGTCCCCAGTGCCCAAATGTCAGTTCCCAAACACCTGTGGGCATCCCCATGCTTGGCTTTGATTCCCCATCTCCTAGCCTTGGGAAAGGCACCTAAAAACAGTAGAAAAATACAGTAAAACCACATTTTTTTTCCTTTCCTTCTGTCCAAATTTTAATGGAAGGCTTCCACTTTTTGTAAAATTTCTTGTGCTGGTTTTAGGAGCACTTGTGGGTGGTTTTGTTGAGAATGGGATATTTTCCTTTCACTTTGGGTACCCACAGCTGGCCAGAGAGGAGCTGAGAGGCCAGAGAGGAGCTGAGAGGCCAGAGAGGCCAGAGAGGTTTGGCCTTCGCTTCACTGTCCGAGCTTCCCAGGTTCTCTGGCTTCATGAGTGCTTGAAAGGGATATGGAAGGAAAAAAAATCGAATCAAAACTGCAGTCATGGTCACAAGGAGACAAGTTTTTAAACAGTAGAAACGAGAAAGAGCTAAAAAAAAAGAAAAGGAAGCAGCGCAGCCTGCCCCAAGCAGCTTTCATTTTGTTGCGTGCCTAAAAGGAAAACAAAGCTTGAGTTTACAGTTTTAATATACAGAAGTTTTGAAAGGTCATGTTCCTAATAATGAATATGTAAGTATTAGGCAATGTAAATACTGGATACTTATGATTGATGAACATTATGGTCACAAATATTATAACCACCCAGCATTCACTGCCTGCAGAGACGTTGGAAACGTATTTCTTGCTGAGAGCAGCAAAACAGAAACTGCAACTTTTTTTTTTTTTTTCTTTTAAACACAGCTCCTTTTTTAGTGCCCTCCCTGTGTGCTGAATGCATGGGTTGGTTCCTGCAAGGAAACGTGTCCGTTCCCTACTGGGTGGAACTGCCAGTCTCAGAAGGACCTCGGCGCGTTTCTCCTCGCCCGGGTCAATGCTGTGGCCGCGGGAAGGCTGTGCAGCCCCCAGCCCAACGGGGCCTTGAGGGCAGTGGAAGGCTCCCCACACTGTCTTCAGACCCACACAAATGCCCCAGTCCCACATGCACCAGCCTCGGTGCAAGCAGTGGGATTTCCACACTGCAGAACACGAGCCACCACATCTGCGGGGGGGCTGCACCGTGCCCTGCGCCCAGCTGAGCTCATCCCCTTCCCTGCAGGGCTGCTTTTAGCTGGTTCCTGCGCCTGGTGGCCCCTGCCATGCTGTGCTCAGCCCATGTGCTCATGCATGCCCAGGGACACACGCACCCCCAGCACAATGCTGTGTCCTACAAATGCACATTTCCCATGCAACAGTGCCCAGGAAATCCTTGCAAGCATGGGCATCACAGATGTTCATGTCTCCTCCCCAGATCTGCACCAGGACGTGCCGGAGCAAACCCCCAGCCCTGGTGGCCCTGGGATGGGTCGAGGGAGGTGGGAAGCAGACGCCGAGGGTCTCAGCTGGGAGAGTGGGCTCCCATTGGTGTCACCACGTGTCCTGGTCTCACTGGGGCTGTCCTCAGAGGCCTGCGGGAAAGGAGGATGGAAGCAGGTCAGTGCCCACCAACTGCCCCAGTGCCACCACCCCTGCAGCAGGGCACAGGTCACCCAGGGCTGGCACGGCCTCAGCCTCCTTCCCCAGCTGAGACCACAGAGAGCTACAGGAGCTCCCATTAATCCTTCCTGGCCCCATCAAACTCCATCCCCTGAGACAGAGGAGAAGCTCGATAGGACCCTGAGGACACTAATTAGTCTTAATTGCCCTGAGCAGTCTCATGGGGAGCCACTGGTCCTGGTTCATCTCACCTTGTCCGGAGACTGCCAATGGACCCTGTTATCAGTGTCCTGCTCAAAACCTGTGGGATGGCTCCCTGATTTTTGAGGGCCCTGGGGTCAACTTTTGGCTCCTTATTTCTTCTCTGCCATGAAGCACGTCCACTCTTGCTGCTCCACAGTGGAAGAAGGCAGGAGGCCCTGGGGTCTGTGCACTCTGTATCTGCACCTTGGCTCCTTGGAGGCCTTCAGAGAGCAGTGGGTGCTGCTCGGGGGCAGTCCTTTTTCAGCTTGCCAGGCTTGAACTGTTGATCTCAGCCTCTCTACTGTCACCTGGTTTTCATTAATTGCTCAATGCCATTGCTTGTTTTCCCTAAGCCTGTCATTTCCTCTGTCTTAGGAGAGCTTCAAGTGTCTTTCTAAGGAAACACTTTGCTCCATCTCATGTACATGGAGCACAGACCCACAGCAGGTGCTTGCATGACTTGGGGGACCAAGGGGTACCTAGAGGTGCCTGTAGCATTTCGTCCCCACAGCTCTCATGAAGACTTCACTCAGTCAGCTCAGGGAGCTCCCGAGCCACTGTGCCTTTGTTTAATAACCCAGATGGATTTCTCTTTCCTCCCTGAGAACGGTCCATGGCCCTGATTTATCCAGCTGGCTGGCCAAGGAGTAAGAGCACCTCCAGCTTGCCAAGCTCAGGAAGCCAGAATGCATCCAGTCTCTTCAGGGAGGGACAGCTCATGGCTATGGGTTCAGTGTGGATGCCATTGATGTGCCACCATCTCACCTGACTTCATCTCACCTGACTGGGGTCTTCTGTAGGACTGCGGGAGGAGAAAATGGGTGCCTGGCTTGGCCCTGGCCCCTGATACTCCAGGGCAGCAGGTCCTGGGAGCACCATGGAGCCACGCGGGTCTGGCACTGGTGAGCAGGAGAAGCCTAGAGCTGCCCAGGAGGTCTGGTGATAGCAGCAGTTCCCTGGTGGGATAAGCAGATACTGCTGTGGTGAGCAGCACATGGCAGTGGAAGTGCAAAACAAGACGTGTCGGAGCAGGGTTCCCAAGGAGGCTGTGCTGTTTGAGCAGCGTGTGCCGTGTGCTGCTCGCAACCACATGATCTTATCAGTGGCACGTTTCCCTTCCCACTGCTGGCTCTCGCGTCCTGCTAATTAAACCTTCTTATTCTGTCTTGTCAGCAAGCTGTGCAGCACCTGGGCCTTGCTCTGCACTTGTGCAGCACCCGGAGATCCTGCCTGGCTTCTCCTGGGGAGGAAAACGGTCATGGGCAGGGACCAGGGGGTTCCAGGTCTCCTCCTGGCAGTGGAAGGCAGTGGGACTCATCCTGAGTGCTCCTGGAGGGGGTCACTTGAGCTAGTGATTGGAGATATGCAAGTATCAGAAGATGCGGGTAGGTGGGATCTGCTGTGTGAAATTTTCCCTCTGGTCTGTTGGTCGTGTTCACTGCTTGTGGCCAGCTTGGCGATGATCACAACAAACACTCTTTAAAATTAAGAGCTCAGAGATCCTGGATTTGGGTGATGGCAGGCTCCGAGGATGCTGCCAGATGTGGGACTGTTAGACCTGGTGTTAACTCCCCACAGCATCTAAGTGGGTCATCTGCAGACTTTACAGTCAGCGGTGAGAAAACCGCTCTTGGTGGTGATGTCTGCACTGCCTGTGCTCAGGCAGAACTGACACGCAGCTAGTGGCATCTGTTTCAGTAGGTGACACATCTGCACCCTGCACGTCTGGGTGTGCCTGCTGAGCTACCACAGACAGTGCTCACAAAGCAGCCTCTGAAACGTGCATGCCAGCCACCTGAGCCTACTGCGTGTACCTCACCTGGAGCCACGGCCACAAATGGAGCAACACCGTGACAAAACACTGTCTACCCCGCAGCCACGCATGCCGACGCAGCAGGCGGGGTCTGTCCTCAGCTGAGCAGCAGCAGCCGAGGGATAGCCAAACCGTGCTCTGCTGCAGGACAAGGCAGGAGCTAGGCTGGGGAGCGAGGACAAGTGGGCGTCCTGGGGAACGGGGCGGGGGCTCTCCCCGAGCATCACTGGTGCTGTGCGGCCCACTGTGTGGGGTGGCCTCCATCCTTGGAGAGCGAGACGGGCAGCAGGCACCTCTGTGGCTCTGTGCGAGCTTTGCTGCAGCGCTATGCCGCTAACTCTCGTCTCTTGTCCGCACGCCTGGACCACGCCAACCCCAACAGCCCCCTCCCTTCCCACATCGCGCCTCACCCACCGCAGCCCCTCCGTGGGCTGGCAGGGCCCAAGCTCGTGTTTGCGGCAGCGGGTCGTGACAGTGCTCGGCCCTGCGGGGCAGCACCAGCGGGACACCCGGCGATCCCAGGGCCGGAGGGGACGGGGAAACGCGCGGGGCTCCCCACGGAGGGACCCCCAACCCCCTGCGCCGGGGGGCGAGCCGTGCCCGGGGGGGCCGCGGGGCCCGGCGGGACCCTGCCGCCAGCACCCCGTGGGCCGGGCGAGGCGGGGGGCCGCGGGATGGCGGCGGGGCCCCCCCGGCCCGCCGCCGCAGCCCCCCGCCGCCTCATCGGCAGGCAGCCGGCACCGTTCCCGCACCATTGCCATGGAAACCGGCGGGGCCGGCGTTCCTCCCGGCGGGGTGCCCAGGCCCGGGTTCCGCGTCCACGGCTCGGCCGCGCGGCCGCCGGGGGCTGCGAGGCTCGGCGGGGGGGAGCTCCGCCAGGCCGCGGCGAGGGGCGGGCAGCGCCCGCGGCCCCCCACCGGCGTCACGGCGCCGCGGCGGCCGGCCCGGGCCTCGGCGGGCAGGGGGCCGGGGGCGGCGCGGGGGTCGGCGGGGCTGGGGGCAGCGGGCGGCCTTTGTAGGGTGCGGGAGCGGAGCGCGTGTGCGTGCGGGGTGGGACACGCGCACACGCGCAGACACGCGGGCACACACGCGCGCACGGACGCGCACACGCACCGGCAGCCGCCCGCCCGCCCGCCGAGCCGGCGGATCCAGGCGGGGACGGAGCCTCCCCGGGCGCGGGGATGCTGCCGCCGCCTCCGTCCCCGCCGGGCGGGAGCGCGGCCCGGGCACCCGCCGCCGCCGCCGCTCTGATGCCTTCGGGGTGCACGCGCCGGTCCCCGCAGCTGCGGGCAGCCCCCCGCGCCGCAGCGTGAGCCATGGAGGAGCCGGACCCGCCGCAGACGGGCGACGCCGTCCCCGCGGCCTCCGCCCGCCCGGACGTGGCCCCGGCGCCGGCCACGCGTGAGGGCTCGGGGGGAGCCGCCGGCAGGGCGAGCCGCCCGCCGTCCCCGGGCCCGGAGGGGGCCGGAGCAGCCCAGCCCCAGGAGGGCTCCCGCAGCAGCCTCCGCGCCCCCCCGGCGGACCCGCAGCGGGTTCGCCCCGCGCCGGAGCTCGTTAGGCCTCGGCAAGCCATGGACGGGCTCGGACGCGAGCGGACAGACGGCCTGGCCCAGGTAGGGCGGCTGCCCGGCGAGGCGCGTTCCGGGGCGAGAGGCGTCGCGGGGCCGGACGGCTGCGCCGGGCCGCGGCTGAGCCACCCCACGGCACCGACCCCGCGGGGCCGGGAGCTGCCGGAGCCGCTGCCACGCAGCGCGGGCGAGGGAAGGAGCCGCTCCCCGCGCTGCCCCTCGGCAGGGATTTCCAGCTGCCGCCGCCCTGCTGGTGCCGGAGCTGGCCCCTGGCACAGACCTGTCAGCCCGGGGCTCCCCCAGCCCTGCGGCATCTCCTCGCCCCAGCAGCATCGGTGGCTCTGAGGGTGGTGAAGGGGACACGGTTCAGTGCCACCTGCGTCCGGAGCATGCCCTCTTCCAGCAGGGTGGTCTGGAGGGGTTGTGGGCTTGGTGGGTGGGCGGGGGGATCTTGTCCCTGCAGACAAAGCAGGGCACCTCGAGGCAACGCAATGCCCAGCCCCTCGCAGCATCTCTCTGAAAACAGCTGAAAAGGCTTCCTAGGAGCCTCACCCCCTCAATCCAGGCCACAGAAGTTCATTAGCTGGCCCTGTTTATGACAACTCACCCTCCCTTTCCTTGGCTAAAGTCGCTCATCTTTCTGGGATCCCCTGGCGCTCTGAGGTGACTCTGTGATGCTTTTAAAATAGGGAAGGAATAAGCTCTCAGCCTGTTCTTCCTGAGTGTGGGGAAGAAGAGGTGAGCCGAGCTGGCTGGGGTTTAGCAGGAGATTTTTGAGCTATGCCAGTGCTGTGCTCCTGAGCACAGCTGGAGGGTGGCTGGACCAGCTCACAGGAGCAAGGGTACTGCTGGAAACCCACCAGGAGAGAAAATTGTTTCGTTCAAGCAGTCTCTTATCGGTCTTTTTTGAATGGCTGTTTATCGTGATGCTTAGGGAAGTGCCGCATCTAACCACGCAGTCCGTAGTCCACCTCTGGTCACAGCTCTTGGTTGTTCCAGAAGCACCCCAGACAAAATTGGGGCAGCAGAATGGGAAGCATTTCTGCTCCCATCTCCCTTATCTGTCCATCCCAAGACTCAAACCAATTGTGCCAAACTTAACATCTTCTCTTGCTTCAGGAGAGCCAGCGGGTGAGGGAGGGGGGGAGCACCCTGTCTTGGTGTTGGTGCTCCTCGCTCTGGGGCTCAGCTTTATTCTGCCCCACAGGACTGCCTCATGCTGTCCGGGGAGGGTGGCAAGGGGCAGGAGATGGCGCAAACAGGTCCTTGCGGGTGTTCCAGCAGTTGAAGAGCACCCTGTGGGGTAGGAGCCATGCACCCAGCTCTGGCTGATCCTGCAGTGGGTACCCCAGGCACCAGCTGCATGTGTGGATGGCAGTGGTGGGGGCGAGGACCCCCACTTGGTTTCAATGGCTGTGACTGCTGAGCATCCATCACCCAGTTTCCCTTGGTCTTTGGGCTGCTTTGAATTTTCCCTAGGATCCTGGGTGGTCCCAACATGGCAGATGACTATTTCCCTTCCCACTTCATGGGCTTGGCAGCACCATGGTAGTGTCACCACAGCACCGGCTTACCGAGTCAGTACCACGATGGTACTTGACATAGCAATGGTACTGTGGCACCTGGTGGTACTGTCGTGTATTGTGTTAGTGCCATAGTGGGACCGTGGCAGTACCATGACATTACTGTGGTAGTACTGGTGATACTGTGGTGGTACTCGTGATAATGTTACATCTTTAACATTGCTGTTGATCCCCAGAAAGGTTAATGTGTCATCTCCTGGAAGGAGATCCAGCACTTCCTCCTAAAGTCAAGTGATATGAAAGGCTTGCAACTGATCTCTGTTTCAGATCCAACAGGGAGCTCCCCTGCAAAGCATGGCTCTTCCTGGCCAGGCTGGGACAAGCGCTACCAACGCCATGTGCCCTGCAGACAGAGCTGGGTTTCCTTTATGAGTCCAGGACTTCTGTCCTTGGGATGTCAGTGCTGCATTATGCAAACAGGGCAGCTGCCTCCAGGGAGTATCTCCTAGTGTGGGGAAGAGCCTCTTGAGGGCTCATCACTGACAGAGTTGATTAAAGAGGTTGATTTTATGATGAAGTTCTTGTCGTGTGTACCAGCCTCTGCCACTAATGCTGTGCCATTTCCTCAGGGCCAGTCTAGGGGCAGATGTTAAGACTTTCTGTAGGTCAAGTTAATCTCAGCTTTCTTGCTTAGATCCCTCTGGAGTGCAGGGGTTGGAGAGCTGCCTCCCTTCTCCCATATGGGAGCTGGCAAGGGAACTGTGGAGATAGAGAAGTGGGATGGGGCTGAGGGGAACACCTGCAGCATCCCATGCAGCCTCTGTCTGGAGCAGAGTTGGCTCCAGAGCTGGATAACGTTGTTTAGGGCCTGTCCAGGCAAGTGTTGAATATCTCCAAAGATTGGGACCCTTCCACCTCTCTAACCCTGTCCCAAAGCTACAGTAGACTCCTTGAGATGAATGTTCTTCAGAGGTCCTGTGGGAATTGCCCTGTGCCCATTTTTTCCCCTCCATTTGCTGTGCTCCTCTGCGTCCTGCAATGCACTGCAGGATTTCCTAGCTCCTCTGCAGAGTAACAGCAGAGACGTGCATCCCCCATCTTACTACTGACTAATGCTATTTGGGGGCTTGATCTCATGAATGTATTCTTGTTCCAAGGCCTTTGAAATCACTCTGGTCTTGCTTTCCAAAATTTCTGTGTAGACACAGAAGGTAAGAAACGACTTTCTTGCTGAGAATCTCCAGGTACGGCAGGTTTAGGATCCCAATCAGAATAATGAATATCAGGGGAGAAAAACACTATGTAAAATACTATGTAGGAAGAATGGGGTCATAGTGTCACAGATACAGTCTGGTTGGAAACTGGAAACTTCTCATAGTGCTGTCAGAACGGTTTTAGAGCATTTCCCGGAAGAGCTCAGTTTTCTGCATCTGCTGTGGGGTGCTGCCCTGCTGAGATCTGCTTTGGTCCTGGAAATTTGGGATGGTTTGGGGGTGGGTTGCTGAACTGAAGGCTTTTTCCTGATGCCCTAAATTGATAGAGGGGAAAGGAACAAGGTTGTTCACTTTCTGGATATTCTCTGTACCCTCCGTTTCCAGGATTAGTCCCCCACCAGCCTATCCAGCTTCATGTACAGATGGGATAAGCTCAGCAGCTTAACCATCCCTGTTCTGGCATCTCATGAGCCACAAAAGCAAGGAGCATGGCTAGGATGCTCAGAGTTGGCTAACGTGACTACTTCTCAATCTCAGGAGGCCACTTTGGATCTGAATTTCTGAAAAGCCAAGCATGCAGCTTTCTCTCTGAGGTCAGAGGGAGCTAAGGGTGTTCAATTACTCTGTAAAACCCAAATGAAGATGCTTAATCCAAGGAGCCCCCAAATCAGTAGGAATTTAAATGTCCACAGAAAAAAAGCTGTTGCTCTCAATGGGACTTAACACAAATCACAGATACAGTAAGAATTATAAAATGCTGGTAAACATCCTCCATGCCAAGTGTTCAGGACAAGCTGCATTTAACAACAAGCTCAGTTCCTTTTGCAGGAATTCATGGTATTTTAAGAGCTTTGAACGTTCCGTAGATGAAAAACTATTCATTTAATGCCTGAGGACATGTACAGCTGCACCCCTGACTAAAAGGATAGATCAGCAAAATAAAATACGGTAGGAAGGTGAGAAGGCCTTCCTGGGTACTGGGGCCAGTTCTGGCTGTTATGGACACCATTTCAGAGAATCCCAATCAGAAAAAGATCGTACTCCATCTTGCTCAAAATCTGAGTAAATTAATTTTTCTTGGCAACACTCAGCCTCATGCAAATGACTTAGTGCCATTTTCTGCAAGCATTACGAACGTATGGCCAACTGCAGATAGCTGTCTGCCATGAACACCCAGTGTGATTTTATTTGTAGGAATGAATGGAAGAAAGCACAAAGCAAGACTGTTTGGAAGGGGAAAGTGATTTTTATTTTACTTATCTTTCTGAGAAAGCTGACTCTACTCACCTGTACTGTCAGCACAAAGACATGTCCAAATGTCTTGGAAACGTCACTTGTGTGGGACATGGAGGACGAGGGGCACCAGCCCATTGCCTCCTCACTGTGTCCTTGGCTCCTCTGGACCGGTGATGACAAACTGGTTTGGGGAGTTGGCTGTTACTGCACCACGATCTTTTGTCTCAGCATCTTTCTCATTTCACCCTCTGTACATTTTCCACAAGGGAACTTGCCAATGCCTTTGCTTCTTTGTTTTGGGTGTCCTGCGGCTGTAGTCCCCCTTCCTGCTGGAACTACATGAAGAGAGATGGCACATGCAATGCCGGCAGCCTTGTTGGCCTCCTCCTGCTTTGAGTACAGGCTTTCTGCAGCTGAGCCATCTGTTTAGCAGTTCTTGGAAAATACCCTTTTGGGCATCAGTTTGTAAGTCTTCTACTGCTCTTGCCATTCACATTCCCATATTGATCACCAAACAGTGCCTTTGGCTCTTGTGAGCAGTGCAAGGAAATGATTTCTTTGTCCTCCATCTACTTGTTAAAGACATTAGAGATTTGGGGCTTGTCAGTCCAGGACAAAATCTTAAAATCACATTTTGGCCAGTGAATTCTTGCTCACTGCAATATGTAATAAACGCTGTTCCCAATGTGCCAGAGTCTGGGCAATCAGAACATTTTTTAAGCAAATACGACCCAAGCAGAAAAGGTGCTCTTGGCCCCTGGGAAACTGCGAGTAATTCTGAAAACAGACACACATGGTAGAGAACTGTGGGGCAGATACCTGGGCAAAAACTGAGCTCTGCATACAAAATCTGCCACTCTAGTTCTATGATGTGTCTTCCAAGGTTCAAGAGGGCATCCATCTCTTCAGAGGTGAATGCATTAGGTAATACAGTCTCTGTACTCAATAAAAGCAACTTGTGAGACCACAAACACCATTGCTGAGGCTCTGAAGTAGGAAGGAGACCGGGTATTAACTTTTCAAGCTGTGATCCTGTTAGAGGGCAGTGGCACTTCCTCCTGGGGTAGGGATTTACTGAACCGCAGTTCCATGGCCTCCAGGGGTGAAGCCCTGGCACAGCCCCAGGCTGCTCCCTGTAGACAGGAGCCTCATTCCCACGTGCATTTGTCAGTACCGTGCCTTTCTTATGCCTCTCAAGTCTCATGCCTTTCCAGGGAGTGGTTCTTTGGATTAGAGTTTCTGTTACAAGAAAGATGAGATATCAGAGAACAATCGTCCCTGCTCCAGCCATCAAAATACCAAACCTGGAAAGAGCTAAATTTTATCACTCTTCCCCAGGTTTTTTTGCATACTTACAAAATAGAATTATCTGACATGTGGCATCTAAAGAGTCCAGATGCTCCATGAAGACCTTGGGGCTGCCTGGGCTGGAGCCTGCAGTGCTGGGAGCTGCAGGCTGACCTTTGTTCAGACCTAAACAACAAAAATCTCCAACACCTTCTGTAGGAAGCCAATACCCACATGTTTAGCTCAAAGGATGGGCAATGCAGATGAGTACGCAAGAAGCAGAGGTTGTGAAGCCACCCGTCTTTCTGTGTTTGCACTGAGGATGTTAACACATTTACTTCCCACTTCTATGTGTTGCTTTTGTCTAGTGTAAATGTCATTACTTGTGCCTGCTTCTCTGCAGATTCAATGACTTGCTCAGCAGCACCTAGAAAATCTGCAATGGAAGAAGAAGGCTTGGCTGTCTTGGCTCCGTTGGTCACCTGAGTTTTACAAACAAACTGGGTTTTACAGCATGTACCCTGACTTTCATATATTTCAAGCTGTGCAATGAAGAGAAATAATCTCTTCAGTTTCTCTCTGCAATGAAAGCAGAAAGACTATTAGGCTCCCCTTACCGTGGTGGGGATGGAGCACAATCCTGCTTTACTGCTGTGGGGCTAGACCAAATCTTTCAGAAAGCTGCTAAGAGAAAAGCGAGAAGCTTGTATCTCAGTGCTAATTGGGCAGTTGGCAGAAGAGGCTTAGTACATGATTCTTCCCCTGTGAAATGCGGGCATCTTTCTCATGAGGTGTGTAGATGGAAAAGGGCCCTACAAGGGACTTAGGGGTGCCCAAGGATCCCAGAGTGACCCAAGGGCAGGCAGGTCATGTTGTTGTCATACCGTGTATAACCCTACACTGTAGGTTATCTACTAAACAAGTTGGATCATATCCCAGCAATCACCAGCTGCATTTTCTGGATGCATATCCTGGATTTGCAAAAAGATTTGCATTTAACATGGAGAGAGGTTGGGTTGCAGCTGGGAAATCCTTCATGGGGCCACCCACACTGTCATGCCTCTGTGTAAGGCAGGTAACTCCCAGCTGGAAGAAGTGTTGGTTAAAGGTCTCTGGACCACACTGGAGAGCAGGACAAGGAGCAACTCCAGTACAGATGGTACCAGCAGTCATTCAGCTAGATGAGCGCCTGCGCCCTTGGCAGGACCTTTCCACTTCAAGTGTTCCCACTGGGTCCATCCCACACAGGGCTGCTTGCTCTGGTCTCTGTGCTGGGCTTTGTGGCACAGGGACAGGCTGGCCTTGTGGGGACAGAAAAGGGCTTCTCCAAATCCTCTGGCTCTCTCAACTGATTGATCTGTTTTATGTCTGATCATGAAAGATGAAGAAATGCATACACAGTATGCCAAGAATAGTTCAGAGCTGCTTTTCCAGCAGCCTTGTGGTATGAAGGTATCATTTTCTCATCTACTTGCAAAACTTCTTGTATTTTGGATTTGTTGTTAAAGGTGAGAAATTGCTCCATATTGTATGCTGGACCTGACTGCAGTCTTGGATTCTGCCTCTGTCTCAGGATTTTATTTTCCACTCACATTCCTAGTCTCAGTGCTGCAAGGACTTTAATTTTTCTCCATCTGGGAAGACTGGAGAAGTTGAGCTCGTCAAAGGGCAGCCCAGCCAGGGTGATCAGGGCTATCAAGCTGATTTTTCTCCTCTTGGAGCACCTGATTTTGTTTTTCTGGGACTGATGATAATGCTTTCATAAGAAACTTCAAAGATAGAGAGGACCTGAACTTGTGAGACTCCAATTTTAGCTGTATCTCTCATTTTAAATACATTGTGGGGAACTTAAGACAAGCTGGCAGTGGTCAGAGGGTGTGCAGAATAAGATGCCTGGGAAAAGGTGTAAGAAAGAACAAATGTAACATGAATGTTCCCTGAATATTCTCCTAATATCTTGCAACCTGTGGCTCCAGCACTCCCCATGCTGGAGGCAGTATATTTGAAATTAATAGCCTCGGATGGATTTTTTCTTCCATGAATTCCTTACGTGCGGTGATAAAAATCAGATAAATGAGGAAATCACAATAAATAAGATTGTGTTTGGAAGAGGGATGGGCACCAGAAGAAAATGCTGAATCATGGAAACAGGAGCTGGCAACGCACAGGGCGAGGAGCTGCTGGGGAAGTGTCATGAAGTCAAAGAAAGAACATAGATGTTTGTGTCTGAAACCAGGAACCTGGTGCAAAATGAAGGAAGCTGTGGGAAACAGGCTGCCTGTCAAAGGAGTGGCAGAGTAACCACGGTTGCATCCCAGGCCTGTCTCTTCTCTCATACCTTTAACAAAAATAGCCCTTTTACCTCCATGCAGATAATGTGCACTCCAGTGCGAGGTGTCCTCGCTGTGCCGGCAGTGGCAGCTGATGGGTTTTGCTCTTGCTCACTGACCGAGCAGGAGGTGATGCTATTTTTGTCTTGCTTTTGACGTGCAGTGAGGGCACTGCAGAAGAGCAGCCTACAAAAAATAACTTCCCTCTACAAGGAATCCGATTCCGCTGAACCTGGATGGAAGAGGAGAAAACAGATCGGCAGTGACAGGTTTTATTTCCAAGTGGCAAGGATTGAGAATTTAAGGAGACTAATTACCAAAGTCAGCTGGAGCGAACAACTATAGGGCTTTGACATGATGGAGGCCTGGAATTTAATGCATGACAGGTGACAATGATTTCAAACAAGGGAGAGGTAGTGGGTTTAATATAGAAGGTAGTAGGAAAGTAGTGGTGGTTTTTGACCTAAGAAGTGGTATCTGCAGTCGGAGGGTTAGATTTCAGAGATGGCTGTTGTGAAGCAAACCTGGCAACTGCAGCCCTATCTGCTGCAGACAGGGAAATCATCATGGGGACATCTTAAAATTATATATGTTTTAAAAACAGTCACGAGCATGCCAAAAGCCACCTGAGACTTCCTGCTCATGGGGCCACCTGGTAAATTCCTCCTCGACATCTGCTTCTCCGCTGAAATTTTCAAGCAGGGCTGGATTTTGACTTTGGTTCAGTTGCGGCAGCGGGACCGGGGAAGCCCTTGGGCCAGTCCGTGCCAGGCTGAGCCGCAAGGCACCAGCAGCACAGCTTGGCCACCCGAGCCGCACTGCGGAGCAGCGCTGCCAAGCCTGCCGCAGTTTGATTTACTGCCCCCCAAATGGCTTCCTGCAAGTTTTCTGCAGAACTTCAAAGACTGTGCTGGATGCTGGGTGTTCCTGGGGGATTTTGATTGTATGACCCACTTAGCAGCCTGTCTGGGCACCTCGCTCTCTAAAAGCTGCTGCAGCTCTTGATTGCTTTTTGAAGTTTTCAGGTGAAAAAGCAGCAGCTTTTCTTGTAGGTGTCCTGCTGAGGCCTGTGTTTGCTCATTCTCAATGTATCATGAGGAAACTGTATTTTTGGCTCTACCTGCCAGAAGAGGTGACAGATGATCATGTTACCACTGTACCAAGAGGCTTCAAAGCCATGTGTCAGCTGCACTAGGGAGCTGTGCTCTGCTCCCCTGCCTGCCTCCCTGCTGCTATTTCCCTACTTTGCTCTGTCTTTGGAAAATTTCCTCTATGGCCAAAGAAGTTGTCCCTGGGATTAATTATGTTAGCGGCCAAGGAATCTCCTGGTCTGGGGACACGAGGGCTCTCTGTGCCCTCTCTGTGGTTTAGCTCTGCCTTGGCTCCCACCAGCTTCAGCTTGCTGCAAACCTCCCTGATTGCGGGAAGCTTTTGGATTTTGTCTCCTGGCTTCTGCAGGCACTTCTACGTGTCCTTATGAAGATGAGCCATTTGGGGGGGCCTCCAGGCCTATTCTCGCAAAGATTTCCTCAGCTCCATTCAAAACGCAACGTGTGGGGGGGCTGCAAGCATGCCTGCAGTGAGGCTGCATCACGGAGCACAGGAGCAATGAGGAACGGCGGAGCGGTTAATAAATGAAAAGCTATTTCATTATAGGAAATGAATGTTTAATGAGTGTGGGATGACGTCTAGACAGTCAGTCAGTGCTGGCCACGCGATCTGTGAGGAGGGCTCATCCCAGGCAGCCAGCCCGGCCCCGGCCCTGTGCCAGGGTGAGGTTTGGCAAAGCTTGGAGCCACCACCCTGGCGGTGCTGCAGCGAGGGTCTCCTGACGCCACATGGCTATGGATGCCCCTCATCCCTCTCCTAAGGAGGCCATGAGGAGCTGCAGCTGCAGCAGGGCCTAGGAGGTGGAAGGCGGCCCGGCTGTGGGCCAGGCCCGGCCTGGAGCAGGCCCAGGGGAGCCAGCAGCACCTGGGGAGCTCAGCACGGGCTCAGCCTCTGCTGTGTGGTGGGCTCTGGAGCGCAGCTGAACCGGGGACAGCCCGCTAGCCCAGGCTAGGAGGAGAGTGGCTGTGAGTCTTTGCAGCCTGGCCTGGTGAAGACGCTGGTTTGTAGCTACAGAAAAGAGGCCTCAAAGACCTAAATGGGCCCATCTGGGTGTCAGTCCCCAGCAGAGCCCCTGCCACACTAGAAGGGCCCATCAGCCCCTGCAGAACCGCGATACTGATGTGCCAGAAGCCCTGGCTGCCAGAGGGGAGAGGCCACAGCACCCTGCATCCTCCACAGCCGCCCAGCTCCTGCCCCAGGCGCAGAAGGCACTGGCTCAGCCTCTCTGCATGGAAGAGAGCAAAGACAAGAAGCTTTACTCTTCTTGGCAGTGGCAAGGAGATGGAAATAATGCATTCTGACTTCATCCCAGGAGCTGCCTTCCTGGCTCTGGGGACAGCAGCAGTGAACCGTCCCACAGCAACACTGTGCCTGCCTGGAAAATGCTGACAGGATTCCCCCCATGCCCTCATCCTGCTCTGTGCCCCCATCAGCACTCACAGCATCCTCTGCATGGGCACCAGGAAGGGCTCTGCTGTTCCTGGAGCTGGCAATGGGGGAAATATTCTCTGGGACACATTACTGTCCCTGTAAAGCAGCAGGGATGGCACTGGTGCTGCAGGACTTGGTGCTGGGTCTCTGGGCCCAGATCACTGCACCATGCAGGGTGAGTGGCACTTGGCTCTGGGGGCTTCTTTGTCATGCCAGGGGGCTGCCATGGTGCAATGTCCCTGGGGATGAGGCAGCAACTGCACCTTTGTGCTGAGAGGGGTGGAAAAAAAAAGAGGAAAATAAATATAGGTTTGCTTTCCCACAAATGGAAGGCAGTACAATCTCTTCCCATGGGACATTTCACTCCACCTTTCTTGAACCCAGGGATTTCTGCAGGGTGGACACCTACAAAGAGCTCTGCCTGGGAACTCGAGGCACCTGATATCCCCTCTTGGGGGCTTAGTGGGCTGGTGGGACCTAGGGGCATTGGGTGAGGCCAGGAGAGGGCTGGTTTATTTTCAGAGGGTTTTCTTTTGGTTTTCAGTCTCTTCCAGTCGTGTTTTTCCTCCCTGATGTGCCAATGCATTTCTATACAGGGGTGAGAGGTTGGGAGAGGCTGCCTGCTGTGCCCAGCTATGCTGGGGGTTTTGGCACAGTGGACTTTGTGGCACTGGTCTCCTGTGCTTTTTCTCTGATGGAAGTGATCAAGAAGCCAAAAATAGTCTTGTTCAAGAGTGTGATGAGTTTTACCCAGTCTCAGACTTCCTAGAGCTTAGCAGCGTCCTTGTGCTGTGAGCTGATTGTATGACTTGCTGCCAGGAAAGCCTGGGAAGTGTTTATTGTTAGCCAAGGGACATTTCACTCATAGCCTTGGCTTGCAGGCACAGAGCAATGCAAGAGGATGGCTGCAGCCATTCAGTGGCACTAGCAAAGAATTCCTGGGTCCTGCAAGACTGGGCTGGCTGCTGGGAGAACATCTGTCTAGGTCTTCTCGAGGTGCCTGGCTTGCTGCTGCCATACGGCAGATGAGAAGCAATAGCTTGGCTCTGAGCTTTGCTAACGCATAAAAATACTTTCTGGGACCCTGCTTCGGCAGCAAGCCTGCGGCGAGCTGCTCTGTGCAGGAAGCAGTAACCACAAGCTATATATACAGCTCCCAGCAGAGCTGCTGCTGCTTTTGATGTGACAAAATTAAGGTAGTATTTTGCAAAGAAATCCGGCATGTTGCCTTCTTCCGGAGCCAAGGCTGTCACAGGGAGGGCAGAGCCAGGGCCTGGCTCCCGGGCAGGCTCCTGGGCCAAACTGGGT
This sequence comes from Cygnus olor, assembly GCF_009769625.2. Classification (NCBI taxonomy): domain Eukaryota; kingdom Metazoa; phylum Chordata; class Aves; order Anseriformes; family Anatidae; genus Cygnus; species Cygnus olor. The sequence continues at coordinate 675,296 of NC_049188.1, read as the reverse complement.
GGCTGGCATGGAGAGGGGGGTGAGGAGGTCTCTTCGCCTCCAAGAACCACACAATGCCTGGTCCCTGAGCTGTAGGGAGGAGCACATGTGTCTGGTGTGTTGTGGCATGTGCTCTTGCTGGCTCTGCTTGCATTTATCTGAGCTGGTTTAGGTGGTACGATGCCAAAATGCAAGCAGCTGGAGACAATGTCAGGGTTTGGGCTTTTTCCCCAGATGCAAGTTGAGACCCTGATGCAGCCCAAGACCCTCTGCAGGGTGACCAGTCCCACTGGCCCGTGGGGAGGCACTGGGTGATGGAACCACTTGTAGGTGGGTGCCAGGGTTCAGTGTGTCCTTGATAGCAATCTCCCTGACTTTCCACGCTGCTAGTAGGGCGTGCATCTCCTTGAACCTGGAAAAGCAGCTCTGCGAGCACCCAGCTATGGCCATTGTTCCTGCTACCCCCAAAGGACATGCAGCCCCTCTCTTCCTCCTGAAATCAGCCTCCAAGTCTCAGCCTGCTGCTTCACTGCCTGCACCCTGACCCTGCTGGCCTCCCAGTGAAGCTGGGCTGGGCTTGCTGTGGGGCCAGGGAGAGCATGCAGCCGTGGCCCCCTTGTCCAGGGGAGGTGAAGCCCTGCCTTGCCTCTCCCATGCTGTTTTGCAGAGCGGGGCTGACTACAGCTTCCTTGTGAGCCAGAACACGAAGCTCCTGAGCGCACTGGAGGACCTGCGGCACCGCTACTCCAGTCTCGTGGAGGAAAACAGCTTGCTGGTGAGCGGAGGATGCAGCCTGGCCAGGCGCTGGGTTGGCTCACGGCACACCAACAATGTGGGGTGTGGGATTCTCCATGGGGAGGGAGCCCTGGTTGGGGCGAGCTGCCATCGTCCACCAGATCCAAGAAATGCTGGTACATGGGATCAGCTGGGGAGGGCAAGGGGAAAAGAGAAGGGGGCCTGGGTGCTTTGTGTCCCCTGGGTGCCTTTGCACTGCACCTGCTGTTGGCTCGAGCAGGACCCCTTCCTCGTGACCTGCTGCTGCCCTCCCTGCCATCTTTGTCCTGCGTTATTTGCCTGCTGGCAACCGCAAGAGGCTTTTCCGCAGCTGCCTGCTAGGGCTGGCAGAGAGCAACGCAGCCGTGAGCTGACAGCAGGGAGGGGGAAGTCGCTCTTGTTTCCTCTTTAAGGGGAAAAGCAGAAACACTGATTCACTTAGCCCTGCTCTGGGTGACAGCGCAGCACTGCCCCCTGCTCCTGCTGGAGCTCAGCACCCGGCTCTCCAGCTGCACCCCTGCCACCCAAAGCCGGGCCAGGCTGCCACAGTGTGGGCTGCCCCGTTCTGCCCAACTTCCACATCCTCGGCTCCCCTAGCCCATGGTTGGCAGCCAGGAAATAAGAAGAGGAGATGCTCCCCCCCTCACCAGAGAGCATCCCTGCCTGTGAAGCCCTGCAGCGTGGGGATGTAGCCACCCTGGGTCTGAGTATCCCATAATGCTGGCAGGGCTGCATTGGTCCAACCCTATAAACTTTCAGTTCCCGATCTGGGACCCTGACCATGGAGGCCTCCAACAGTTCAGGTCCTTCCACTGCTGTGGTCCAGCCACCTGCTCAACATGCTCCAGCCTTCAACGACCTGGACCTGTGTGGCATCGGGGCTTGACTAGGCAGTGCGATGGGTGCTGCTGCCAAGACACAGGCAGCAGGATATGCTCCAGGAACAGCCTCCTTGTTCCTGCTGGGAATGGGGTTCATCAGCAACCCTGGCTCTGAACTACACCGTGCAGAGGGAGAGGACCTTGCATTGCACATCGTCCATGCACCGTTGGAAGTGTATGGCCATAATGCCCTCCTAGGCAAAGGTGCTTCCCATTTCCTAATGTAAATGTCACAGCAGCTTCGTATTTCCTGTGTCACCACTGCTGTTTGAAAAGGATTAGAAGGTGTGAAAGAGTCTGAGAAATATACAGTTCAGGTTGATTTTTTTCTCTTCAAAATGCCCTTGAAAATTTGATCACTCAACATTTCAGATTTATATCACCAAATTCAAAACATATTTTAGATCATTTTCCTACACTAAAAGCATACATCCAGTACGCCCTGCAGGCTCAGGGGGTCACCCGTTAGCATTCATATGGATTTTAGCAAAGCACTATCATATAAGCTCTCATCAAATCTTACTCTCAAAAATCAGCCTTGGTCTTCTGAATGAAGAAAGGCAAATAAAGCAGTGAAAGCAGCAAGTGCACGTGCTGGGATCTCACAGGGGCAGCGAAGAAAATAATTGGAAGGATCAGCTGACCTGACATTTTTGCTGATGTGAAAAGACAGCACAACACATCTGGGTACGACCTTGAGAGAACAAGCCATCGGCAAGCAGCAGCTTATCGAAATGGACAGATAACAAATAAAAGGGGATTAAGAGCAAACAGAATCAATAGAAAGGAAGAGGAAATTTGGTTTGCAAACATCATAAAGTCCTTGGCTGCTTTCTCCCCGTTCCCCTCAGCTCATGTCTCATTGTCAGGAGAGCAAGGAAAAAGCAAGCAAAGTTCGGAGCGTAACGTGGTGATGCAGCACAAATCCACAGTGATGTGTTGAGTACTGTAACAGCAGGGAAATGAACTGGACAGGCTTCGGAAGGGAAAGCCCAAAGGGCCAGCAGCCAGGATAGACTGACTCTGGTGATGTGCTCAGTCCCATCCAGCAAAGGCAGAGCCTGCAAAGAGCAGAGAGAGCGACAGGCTGCAGAGATGGACGGACTGGGGTGGGGCAAGGGGCTTCTCGTTCAAGAGGTCAGGTTAACAAAAATATCAGAAAAAGCAGAGGTTTCAGTGACTGGAGAGGAGACGAGTGGAGGTCAGTGTACAGCATCTGGGACAGTTGTACAAGAACAGGCCAAGCCCTGGTTGGGAAGAGCCCAGTGGGCACAGAGTGGGTCAGGCAGGGCCAGGGACCTGTGTTACCTCTGACATCCCCAGTGCCAGCTTCAAGCATGGGTGCAGGGGGAGACTGAATGGGGTTTTCAGGTCAATCCTCTCCTTCTGTTATCCAGCGCAGGAGCTGCTTCCCTGAAACAGAGGAGAAGGTTAAGCACCTGAAGAGGAAGAACGCAGAGCTGGCGGTGATCGCCAAACGCCTGGAGGAGAGAGCCCGGAAACTCCAGGAGGCAAACCTCAAAGTCGTGAGTGTTGAGCCTCTGCAATGCTGGGATGGGAAGCTGGGCTAGGAGAGCACCTCACCGCTGGGACTTCTTGCTTGCTACTTCTATAGGAACAGAAAGCCCTCTTCTTTTCCCTTTACTTAAACCAGGCGAGGCCACATGGCAATCTTGCTTTGTACATCAGTAACAGGGCAGGAATCACAAAACTGAGCTGAGGGGACAGCTTCTGCTTATGCTTGGGGAGCTGGTTTTGAGCAATTTCCTCCTAATTGGTTTCTTGCTGTAAATGTGCCATCCTAATGTAAGGTATTAATTTAGGTAATTAGCTCAGCTTTCCCTGGGCTAGTCATAAAAATAATTCATCTGACTTCACTGAAAAGAAACAGGAAGTATTAGAATAAGAAAAGGAGTGTGGTAAGGCAAAACAGGAAGGGGTGAGATACTATGTTCTGCCCCATCCACACCTCACTAGCATTTTTGTGCAAGCTGCGTATTTTTTCTTTCTCAAACGGAAGAGCAGTTTGTTAGAAACCCTGTAGTTTCTGATACAGTGCGGGAGTGTTGGGAGATGGCTGAAGGACGTGGGATTTTGCAGACAAACATTTGCATGAGCTACCTAAAGGTAGCTTGCAGCAGTGTAAGGGAAAATCTCCCATTCGAAGGAAACCTTTTTTTTTTTTTTTTTTTTGGGTGGGTGGGTGGGGGGAATTCAAGCCCTTTAGGATAGAAAGGAGAAGTGAAAGCTTTGCTGAAGAGAAGGTAGGGGATTTTCCTGATATTGCCTGCCTTCTCTGTCCCCAGGCACTGCACTGTCTGTCTGCCACAGGATTTTGGTACTTGCAGTGCAACAGTTGCTGCCAGATGTACTTGTGAGATACTGTGCTAAGAGAAATGATTTGCTATACATCTAACAGCTATGCAGACTCTCCAGCAACTACACAAATACCATTTCATTTTTTTTTTCCAAGTGAAACTTTGGAGTGGCTGCTGTTTGAGACCTGGGTGAGCCCTTGGAGAACCAACTGGCTGGCCCAGGTCTCCCCGCAGCTGAACACTTGGGTGGCCAAGGTTTGTAGAGAGGTGGGCTGGAGGCAGGACCGGGCAGCTGCATACCCTGAGGAGCTGGGATTAATCTGGCAGCAGTTGGCTTCCATAACTGGTACACAGGTCCTGGGGAACCAGCTCAGGGTGCAGCTTCTGTGTGTGGGCGAGGTGCTCAGGAAGACCTGGGGAGAAGAAGTTTGCACAGAGGATGCCCTGATCCTGGTCAGGGAGGGGAGGGAGTCCCTCCTTGCAAATTTTCCAGGTTTTGTTTAGAGAAAAACTGCTGGATGGGGAGAGGCAGGGTGTGATAAACCTGGGGACGAGACGTGGCCTCACTGCCCAGAGGGCTGGGATGCACAGGGATGTGTGAGCTACCCGCCCACTCAGCAGTGCTGGTACCCCATGGGAGAGCTGGCCCTAGGGATGGGGACTCGTGCTGAGACCTGTCATCCTGGGGAGACTGCAGCTGGGCAGCATCATGCCCTGCCCAGGGCCTCTGCTCAGAGGCTGTGCCCAGCCTTCTGCCTGTCCCTGTCCCCTCTGCTCCCCACAACTTCCCACTTTTGCTCTCCCCTCCCTTCCAAGGGAGTGCGTGAAGCTGAACTGCTTCTTCTGCTGAACATCCCATCTTCCCCCAGCTGTGCTGGCCCTGACTGGGCTCTCTCTTGCCGCTCCCCTTTGCCTGTATCTTCCACCCATGCATGCTGTCCTCTTCCCCCTTGCCTTTCAAGGACCCCATAAAAGCCCCATTTCTCTTACCGTCTTGGCCGCCTTCACTCTTGCTCCCATGCTCGTCTTTCCCGCCACCCTCCTCTCCTTTCTGCTGTCCTCTCTTATCTTTCAGCCTTCATCCTGGCTTTCTCCTCCCCACGGCTGCTGTTGCCCTGCCTGCAGCCCTCTGTGCTGACTACGTATGCATTGGCCCAATCTGCTGAGCACATTCTCCCTCCCATCTCCTCTCTGATCCAATTCTCCAAGAAGCCTTTCCTCTTTCCTCCCACTTTTCCATACACCTCTTGTTCTCCCCTGTCTGTCTTTCCATACACCTCTTGTTCTCCCCTGTTGGGGCTAGGCTGCATTTCTTGACAGTGGTCTCTGCCTGATGGTAGCTGGGGTGGTAGTTTATCAACACCAATGCATTTGGCTTTCTCTCTTGCTGCTCTCTCTGGTATAGGTAACTGCTCCAGTGCCTCTAAAGGGTTCCAGCCTGGAGCTGTGTAAAAAAGCATTTGCCTGCCAGCGTGCCAAGGACCTGACAGAGCAAGCCAGTGCTCTCCTGGCAAAAGACAAGCAGATTGAAGCTCTGCAGCAGGAGTGCCGGGAGCTGCAGGCTAAGCTCATTGCAGGGAAGGTGAGAAACTTCTGGGACATCACACAGTGGCTGGGTGAAAACAGTGCAGTAGCAGTGCTGGGAACCACGCTCCAGCCGTGTGAGAAGGACAGACTGAAAACAGAGTATTTGATGTGTTAGTTGGTATGGGAGAAGTTGGGTGAGTGTGTGGCCAAGATGGGGTCCAGACCCCTCCAGAACAGTATGTTGGGGGATACTCCAGTTCTCACTTCATGAATTCATGGGTCTGAGCTGCCATTTTCAGCAGTGACCTAAAAGTCTGCCCCTGGAAAGCCCCCAAGAAGCCACAGATACAGGATGACCTTTCACAGCGCTAAACTTCAAGTGAGATGTAGAAGCAGGACTTCCTTTTAAGACATTCCTTTAAAAAGTAAACCAGCTGAGCACATTCCCAATAACCACTCTGAATCTCATGTCCTCAGCCGCAGCTTTCTGAGTGCTTACAGGCACAGTAGTGCGTATTTGTGTTCCTATTAGTAGGGGTACAAATCCTAAGATGAGGGTATGTGTCCATGAAACCATCTACAATGCTGATGCCTACGCCAGGGCCGGTTGCCTGTGTTCCCTTTAGCACCAGCACAGAACTTGCTGAAATAACTGATGAGATAAAAGGGTTAATTCAGCTCATCCTGAGACAGGTATCTAAAACTGCTTGGATGTGTCATTCCCTCGAAGCACTTATTCTCTGCAATGGCTCTGAAAGGAGCCTCTGCAGACATCTGAAGCTAGATAAAACAGTTCTCACTCAAGATGACTAGAGCAATCTGTTCTGTGCATACCAGGTATGTCTATTGTTCCTAAGCTGGAAACTTTTGGTGTAGGTCAGTTAACAAACTCTCATTCTCTCTTTTTCACCAATATGGTTGTGGTCAAGTGCAGCGCTATGTTCTTGCACCCAGCTGAGCTGAAAAAATACTTGCATTTCTACTTACTCTACCTCCAGTAATATTGAGGTGACAAATACTTCCTTGCTGAAAGAAGCTTTATTTCATTCCCTGAGCTCTCCATATGTTCGCTTTAACTACATGTTTGCAGGTAGATTCTCCCTCTTTCCCTAATGTAGGTCTAGTCAGGACAAGAATAATTGGGTGGTGTTTGCTCTTTGTAAAGAGCTGCCCCAGTGATCCCTTCTGGCGTTAAAACACAGGAGAAAGTTATCCAGGTCTGCATGTGTCCTACAGTCTCACTGAGAACAAATTTCCTTCATGTCCTCATGACTGCTCGCTGCAACCCCCACAGAAGCAGGAACAGCCTCGCAAAGCTGTCTGATTTTCACAGCAGAGCATGCTCAGCAACCAACCTGAATCTGCCAGGGATAGGAGAGTAACAAACTGTAGAGGAATGTGACAAAGGCAGGAGAGCAAGACTCATTAATGGCCAAGGAAATACACATCGGTGTAATCCTCAGGGTTGATTTCAGCTTCTGCCGTGCTAGGGCATGGGTGACAACACTGGCTGGAAGATAGGACCGCCTGTTTAACCTGCCAAGGTACCAGCAACGGAGGGCATCAATAGACGAGCAGGGAATCTGCAGAGAAAAATTGCTCGAGAGGAACTCATTCCATCTGATCTTGTTTTTCCCATTTCTCTTCCAAGCAAGCTGCTCATTAAATTTTAATTCTCAGCTAGTTAAAATTCAAAATTCACCTAATCTGTCTGTAGCATGCAAAATGCATTATGCCAGTGAAGGGGTTTATATGCAGAGATACTATGTGCATGCTCAGAGTTTGTAACCAAATCAATTTTAATCTAGCGTACTTAATTCCGCACAAATTTTTCAGTAGCTATGAAATGGATCTGCTCAGTTCCTTTCCAGTGGCAAGCCAACCTGCACACCGGACTGCAAAAGCGTTGGCCTTGTTTTGCAAAGTTAGGGCTCTCAGGATAAAATGATTTCCTGAGATCATGCTCTGGTGATGGGTTTCCAACCAAGCCCTAGCACCAGCTCCCAGCAGGCTGCAGTTTCTTGCAGTGAAGATTCTTGGAAACAAGGAATTTCAGGGAATGGCAAGGCAGCTGCAGGGGACATGTATAATATGAGAGGAAATCTGAGCTTTTTTCTACTCCCTTGTTCCCCCAGGCTCTGGAGGCTTTCTGTTGACAATAGCCACCTTTTTTTTTTTTTGGTGGGGGAAGGGAGTTTTTTTATGCAGCCACAGTCAATTTTGTTTAAAGAACTATACCCTGATAGCCTGTACATGGGAGGGCCCAGCTGCTTGCTTCTTAAATCTGTAACCAGTTCCCATTAATGGTGCCTCAGTTTCCCCCTTGTAGCTTGAGAGCAACTATGTTTTTTAACTAAAATTGCATTTGCAAAGCACATACTATTTTTAGGGTGAATAAGAAGTGAACAGGGAAGCAGATTAAATTTGTCCTGGATACCAATTATGTATTGAATTCACTGGCTTAGGAGCTTTCCAGGGGAATGAGCAATGTCTCCTTCAGCAGCATATTTGTAAAGACAGGTTTTCATAACCAGCTTTTGTATGTATGTACAGACATGCAGGTACATGTTTTTTTCAGCTTCCTGAAATCTGTAAAAACCTGCGAAGAATTAACAAAACTGGTGACATATGCACACCTTTTTTGTGAGAATAAAATTGCACTGGTTTCCTTTAAAAGCTGCTGGCTCTGGGTCCAGAGTGACCACTTGTGCTGAAGACAGGAGCCCATCTATCACTCTCTGATGAGGTTAGAAATCAAGAATGTTTAAAAAAATAAACATCCTGAGTCAGAACTTAACAAGTCTCAGATATTCTTCATTATTCCCAGCATTTAAAACTCTAAACCACCATGCGTGCATAGGGCTGCAGAGAATGCCAGCACCCACAATAAAGGAAACCAGCCGAGGCTCTTGTTTTGCTGGGAAATGAAATTTTATTATCCTGACGCGCTCTCTGCTGGCAAACACTTAGAAAACACACGCTAGGCCCTTTTTAGTATAGCTTCGCACTGGGATAATTGTAGAAGCATTACAGGCTAGTTTTCATCTGTGGATGAAATAACGTATTGAAATAAGGGATGCAAAATGACTGTTTTTGAGGCTTTGGAGATGCAGAAAAGTAAAACCTTTGTGCGCTGCATTACCTGTTTTTGCTGGTAGTTGTTCGGTAATGCTTTTAGTAGTTGTTCAGTAATGCTTTTGCAGCTTGTGTGTGAAATAACCACCGTGACCTGCTCCACCTTGTCAAGCTTGGCAGTGATACACCGCTGGCTTTGCATTTCCCACAGGATGACCCTCGCTGCCTGAACGTTGTTGAGTTTGACCGGCTGTTGCGGGAGTCCCAGAAAGAAGTGCTGCGGCTGCAGAGACAGATTGCTCTGAAGAATTTCAAGGAGTGCCTGCGTTCCTCTAAAACCAGTTCAGGCAGCTCTCTGCCAAGTGCCACCGCCTGCTTGGGAGCAACACTCAATGCCTGCATCAAAGACTCCCTTCTACCAAAGGAGGCCCGCTCGGGAGACCCAGTGCTAAGAGTGGAAGCACACAGGAAGGTGAGACAAAGCGGGCCAGCGAGCTAAAAGTCTTGCGATTTCGTTACTGAATTAATTAACGTCCTCAGGAAGCTTGCGAAGAGGACGTGAGCGCCGCAGTCAGCGTTGGCTGCGCTACTTTTCCAAACGGCCTGCCCGAGCACCAAGCCTCGCCGGGCGATGGGACGGCGGCCGCTGCCGGCAGCCCCCCCACCCCCGCCCCAGGCGAGGGCTCCGTGTCGGCGGAGCGGAGGGCCCTTTGCTCCGGGCTTCGCCTCCCGCCCAGGCGGCGCTGAGCAGCGGGAGCAGGGCCTGGCGGGCCCGGGCCGCGCCCCCCCGGCGGCCGCAGTGGTACGGCCCGCTAAATCCCCGCCGCGCCGCGCAGCCCGCAGGTAAGGACGGGCCCGCCGCGGCCACCCGCGCCGGGCCGGGGGAGCGGCCAACGGGGCCCGCGGCGGGCCTGGGGCTCCGGCGGGCAGCAGCTGCGCCGCGGCGGGGCTCGGTGCCGCGGGGGTGGGGCGGGGCGGGATGGCTCAGCGCGGCCCGGCCCGGCCCGGCCCCTCCGCTGGGGCCTCCGTGGCGGGGCCCTGCTGCCCGCGGGCCCCGGGGGAGGCCGGGCCGCGGAGGGCCGGAGGCCGGCCCGAGCCGGGGATGGCACCGTGGGGTCCTCCCCGCCACCTGGTGGCTTTATCTTCCCGGGGGTTCACCCGGTTTCTGATTGAATTTTTCGGTACCCGTAGCGTCCTGGGGCGGAATTTCACGCCCGGAGTCTGTGCGGAGCGGCTGCTCGCAACTGCCAGCTGCTCGCGTTCATTGCCCCGCGGTTATGCTGAATGTACTGAATATTCAGTCCGCGTTCATCTTTTCTAAGTGCCTTGTGACCTTTCTCCTGTATTCCTCCAGCCACTTTTTGTTTCGGTACTGCTGGGTTCTAGCCTCCTTCATTATTCAGCGTTAATCGTCTTTGTCTCCTTTCTTTGCACATTTTCTCTACTGTTTTTGTGCTGGGGGAAGCACTGCAGCGTGCAGTATCCCAGACCCTGTCACTGATTTATAGAGCGACATAATGAAGTTTTCTCTCCCTTTCCTAATAGATCTCTTTGCCTTTTTGTCTAAGCTTTGGGTTCTATTAAAACATCATTTCTTTAACACCGCGCTGTAATCTCCCAGTGTCATGGGACTCTTTTCACCGTTTGTGTCAATGCAGCATCAGTTCTTGGGCAGCACAGTTCCTGCTGCCTCTCCATTAGTCTTCTCATTTTTACCAGATATTTACCCGAGAGAAAACCTTTCCCCATCCTGTGGTGGCTTAGTGTCTGCAGATGCCTTTAAAAGTACTGTAGCAGAGTACCCAAGCAAACTGTACCTACTGAATCATCCTCACCCATTTTATAGATTTGGGGGTGTAGGAGGGGGTTGGTTTTTGTTTGTTTTTTCTTTTTCAAATATAGATTTGTTTGTTTTAAATACTTGCTTAATCTTTGTTGCAATTCCTGTGGGTTTGCCTGGAACAGATGTCAAATGTGCTAGTCTCTTTTTTCCCAGATCACCACTGGAATACTTTTAAAACTTGATATTTGCCACCTACCAGTTATTTTGTATTAAGGCAGTGTCAGAGAAGTGACTCAGTACATGTCCTTACTCAGTTACTACTGAAACGAGAGATTCAGTTAATGTACTCTTGGGTGAATATTGTCTAATCTTGGTGATTTGTTACTGTTTATTTTACTGGTCTCCACATTTCTTCTAGCAGACAGTTCAGTTTGATACAGATCCTCAGTTCTGTTCCTCACAGTTTGAGATTTCTGCCATGGTGAGCCCTCACCGCCTAAACTCTTCCATTATGAGGATGGACGTACAGGCTTGTCTTTCTTTTTTTTTTTTTTTTTTTTTTTTTTTGGTCCTGCTCTGCTGTTATCATCCTTGGACAGCCCTTCTGTACCTTGACGTTAAGTTGATCCTCCAGATTCTGTCAGATTCTTCTCATGACAGAGAACATGCGTTTTATCCTTTCTCACAGCTGCTCTTCATTTCTCTGGTTCAGGGCAGTCTGTCCTCATTGTCAAAAGGTTTTCTCTCTGAAAAATAACAAGAAGACTAAGTCTGATAGCAGTAATTAGCAGGGAGTAAGGAACTGTTGCCAGTCTCACAGCTGAAACTGTAGCACAGAACACCCTGGGCTCAGTGGGTTGTGTTCATGTGGGCACAGTGGTGCGGCCCTGAGAATGAAGTTAGCCCTTGGGGCAGTAATCCCAGTTACTGCAGTTAAAATAAATGATTTCACTCTTCTGTCTCACTCCCTGGCACAGTGCATCAGGGCTGTATTCCACGACTTTCAAAGAACTTCCTCAGGATGTAAAGAACAAGCTTTGTTTGTAAGCGTCATTGGAAAATCCCTTTTCTCTGTTTTCCTGCTGATTTCTGTACTTCTTCAGGGTTTAGAAGTGATGCTTATCTCTGTTAAGTCCAATCGTGATTTAAGAGGGATTTCTCTCATTGACAGTGCCGGCTTCAACAGCCTCCTGTTCCCCACTGCATGTCCCCACTACCCCTTCAGTTGTACTGCTGCAGTGGAGTGCTAGGGACTAGAGAACGCATCAGGATTAAAAGTGGCCTAGCAAACACAGCCTTCCTTCCATCTTGTTCTGTAACCTGCATCAGTTTTCTGGTCCAGCTCTGTGTGGTATTGTGCAGAGCTGCCCTGGCACAGCTGAGGGAAGGGACCACGGCTGGGTGGAACATGATTTAGGGGCAGGATTGCAGTGATGCCGCCTGGATGCCAAGGACAGAGCTTTCTAGAAAGCCTACAACATTTTTAATTTACTTTATTGCTTGCTTTAAACATTCTGGTCGTTTGCCAAAGCACGGGTAGTTCAGTGCCTGTTGTATGCTTGACTTAAACCAGGACATCCTGGATGTCTCATTGGCTGTACAGCCCCACCGTGCTGTCTCGATGGGCTCTGCCAGTGTGGGTGCACACTGTGGATAGCTCCGAGGGTGGAAAGCAGCTTTTCTCTGGTTATTTTTAACTGTTTTGCTGAACAGAATATTTGCACCTGGCTGATGCACTGAGCATCTTCCAGGCTCTGCTGTGAATGAGGTGGCACAGCTCCAAATCACAGCTCCCTTCATGGTGTGTGCCAGTCTCGTTTACCAGTTGTCTGATGCGGTGATGAGTCTGGGTTCTGCAGAAAAATAGCAGTATATGAGCATGTGGCTGGGGGGATTGTCTTTGTTCTTAGGAGGAAATTAGGTCCAAGCGGGCAAATTTAATTTTCTAAATTTTGTAGGTTGACTGTAATTAGGGATTTCATCATTTTACTTAACATTTTAATGAGAAATGTTTACAAGCAAGCAGATTTGCCTTGTATATTTGTTTGTGAGAGGATGGCTTGTTAAGCATAGTGCATGTTACTGGTACAGTAGGTATCAAACCTTAGGTGGCATCCACTAGCGTTCCTTGGGACCTTACTTCATTAAAGCTGATTAAAATGCAATGTTTGCAGTTTGTGAGGAAGCAAAATTTTCGTGGGGGCGGGGAGAATATAGATTTGAAACTTAGTATGTGCCAGATAGTTTAAAAATAAAGATCTCAACATGTGGGAATTCCAGAGTTAAATATTAACCCAAAGCCTTTCAAGTTCCAAGTGAGACTGAGGGGTTTAGTTAGTTACCTTAGTCCCAAAGGGTGGTTCCACTGGCAAAAATAATGTTTTTACAAAATGTTTGAAGGCTTCTGAGAGCTGGGGCTCATAAGGCACCATGGCCTGGGTAGAGGATCTCAAGATTTCCAGCTGCTGGTTGGGTCTTGATCTGCCAGACCAATGTCACCCTTGTTCCAGGGGTGCTAAGAAATCTGTGAGCCTTGCTGCGGGATGGTGGTTTCAGGATTTTTCCTATTTCAAGCACCAGCTCTGCAGCAGAAAATCTGCAAGCTTTGATAGCCCAGGCTTGTAGTCTCGTAGTTTTCAGGGTTTCAGCAGTGGAGCCATGAATATAGTTGTATTTAAAACCAGAGTTTCAAGTCTGAAATAGGTAAGAGACAGCAGGTGTAGTGCTGGGATATTCTCTTAATAACTGACTATAAAGGGAGCTCAGACTTACTAACGTAGATCTGTCACAGATCCCTCAACGCTGTAGATGCTCAAAGTGAAATGAGAAATTCCACTTCTGATGGCAGATAGATGAAGGTTAGAGGCTGAGATGGAGTCACAAAGTCCTCCTGCTTCTTCACCGTACGAGTTGGATTTGATGATCCCAATCTCCTGTCCCTAAAACCATTTATCAAAAATAACTTTAAATTCAATATTTAAATGTTGCCCTCTTTCTTCAGTTTACCTCCCACCTTACCCTCCTGTCAGGGATTACTCTGGCCAGGCAATGCCAGGTCAGACATCAGTTGAGAGTGAAAATTCAGAGGATTAAAGGTGTGTTTGTAGCCCAGATTAAAAGGTATTCTGTTAGAAACTTGTGTACAAAACAGGGAAAAAAAAAACAGCTTAGAAATTCCTGAGGTGTGTAATACAGTCTCTTGTGAAACTTTGTCACTAGGCCATAAATAAAAAATAGATTTTTTTCCCCATATTTTTAGTAGTTCTTCTGAAGTTGTTTTTGACTGATTTTCTTGTATTCCGAGATCTTCACTGATTTCTACTTTCTGCAGTTTGTGAGGGTTTTGTCCTCCCATCTGACCATCTTCCTGCTGTGTTTATTGCTTTGGAGAGGGCCATGGAAGGTGTTGCTAATGCCTCTCATTGAAACTTCAGATGAGGCACGAAGGGGAACTCAAACCCGAGAGCTTCCTAGAATCCACCATTGCACGTGGGTGGTTTAGTCAAGCTGGTCTGAGTGGCACTGGGCTCCAGAACCTGCCCAACACATGTCTCTCTCTGGTGGCTGACTGGTCCCTCATGTGACATCAACCTTTCTAATCATAAATTCTGGAGAAAATCAGAAGTTTTCATGTGGGATATTTCTGTCTTACGTGGTACGGCCAGGAGAGTGTCTTCTCCCTTAGCGCGTGTGTTGTGAGGTGGGCTCTTCTCCTGACTGTCCCTGAGCTCTCTGATACCTTGCTTGCTTTCCAGGTGGAACCAGGTGTGCTACCATTGGGTGCTGCCTCTGAAGGACATGAAAATTTCCCTCCTAGAAATGCAATAACAGACCCAGACAGCAGCCATCAGATTCAGCAGCTGGTGAGTTGTTGCCCTGTCTGTGGGTGCAAGAGGGGTCTGTGCGTATTGGCACTTCCCTTCCAGAATAAAACCAGTCTGGTTTTAGGTGAAGGAGTGCAAGGCTTTCTTGTGGTTTTCACCCATAAGATCCAGGCAGAGATTTGGGGGACTGAAGTCTTTTCTAGGCACAAGCTACAAAGGCTGTCTCTGCACTGAGAGTGCTTCTGCGAGACATCGCCTGGTATTGTGCTGAATCTTAGGTGAGCTGGTGGGGGAATGCATCAGACTAAAATGAGAGGAAACCATGCCAGTAGATTCTGTGATGTGTTTAGTTTAGTCTTATCTGAACTGGGAAACGGATGTGACTAACTTGGGACAGATGTTGTGAGGAATACGGCCCTTGTGAATTATTCCAGCAAACTAGGACAGTTCACAGTGAAGTTTAGCCATTCTTTTCTATCTGGGGAACCAAGAGTGATCGCAAGTAACTATAGATAAAGGTACATAACCAGACGATGTCTGCTCTTTGTTAGATGTCATTTGGATTAGAAGAAGAGCTAGTTTAGCACGGCTGTTGTTTCAGGCTGAATATTCTGCACAACTCTGTCTTCTTGTTCCTCACATCTTGTCCTTCATCCTATCCTACACAAATAGGGACAATCTTTGCAAATGGGCAATAGAGAACTGTTTCCAGAAGTTGAAAGGGTTGAGAAAGAGAGGAGTAGCTGTTTTACTTAAAAAGTTTTTTGGTTTACTATGTTTTTAGAAAAATCTCCCTAGGTTTATATATTATTTATGTTTGTAAAAAAGAGTTTTTCTTAAGAAAATAGGAAAAGCTAATATAGCATTGGGTCTGAGAAGCAGAGCCTGAATTTCTTACGCACTGTAAGAACATGGACTTAGTGATCTATTTATTCTTGTTTCGTGCAGGAATTTGAACTCAAGAAAAAGCGCAAAAAATGTGAAAACCTTGAGCATGAAGTGAGGAAAAAACATAAAAGATGCAAAGAACTCGTAAGTGTTCTCATTGCCTAGTATTGTGAATCTAATGGTAGAATAAGATCTAGGTTGTTGTGTGGTTCTCTTGGGTTCTGTTTGTTTATTGCAGTAAGGAGTTGCCAGTCATCTTCTTAATCTGAACAGTGTCACAAATTCTGGGCTTCAGCCCTTGAAGCTGAAGTTATTTATTTAGTCTTTCAGCTAGTTGTGGGTTGGATAAAGCTACGTAAATCACTGGATAAAACTCCATAGTCTTTGCAAGTCTGGGGAGATGCTTTCTATTTTCACATGCACTCCAGGCAAGCATCAAAAGATTTCTGCATCTTGAGAAGGTCATTGCACATAATTTTCTTGTGCTTCTTATTTCTTGAATGAAACCTTGCCTCTTTTCCATTTCATGGAGGTTTTGCAGGTCATATCATGGCATCCAGATTTCTCCCTTCTGTTTCTACCTTGCTGAGGAGCTCTGGTGGTATTAATGACTACCACAATGTAAAGTTTCATCAAGGGGTGATGACCCTTTGAATAGTTGTTTTGCCTTTTGCTCAAATGTCAGTTCTACATGTCCATGATGCATAGCTCACTGTTTGGATAAGTATGGGGTGTTTAGGGAATAAGTTTGTTGTTAAATGTTGTTAGCAGATTTTTGAGATCAAGAAGGGACCAAGTCACCTTGAAGGACTGGGATTGAGACTCTCCAGTACAGGGTATTAGCTCTTGGAATATCCGGAAAATATGTGAAAATATTTCCTTAAAACTGTGTGGTCTGGGTATGTGCGTGTGTCTCTGTGGAGTCACTTGTAATTATGAAACTCTCAAATTCCTCTGATGCTGTAAGGGCTGTAGGTGGACTAGACTTGCATAACTCGGTAAGTGTCCATGGCTGCCTGCCTGCTCAGAGACATAAAATTCTTCTTCCTCTACTGAAATTTGTAGAGAAGACTGCAATCTTGAACCAGCAGTGAAACTTGATGAATTGTCGGTAGAGATAGAGTTCTAGACAGAAGTAGACAAGGAAATGTCTTTCTTATTCTGCGGTTTGAGGTTATATAAATGAGAAAAAGCAACTTATGAGACCTTCTGACATGGGGCTGGTATCTGCCTGAGCAGTGCTGCACACTGTTACCTTCCACTGCTCAAGCAGCATCCTGCCAGCATCCTGAACCATCAGTCAACAGGAACAGTGGAGTCATGCTGCAGAAAAAGGTGGGGGAATTAGTCTGAGGACCTTGGAATGGTAACACCTGCTGTTTCTGGACAGGAGATCCAACTGCAGGAGATACAGAGTGAAAATGCACGACTGGCTGAAGAGAACTTGCAGCTGAATGAGAAGGCTGGATGGGCAGGACAGGTAAAAAGCAGTATTTTTGTTTGTCAGATGGAGCATTACCTTCCATAAAACCTTTCTGAGATGAACTAAGAGTCATCATGTTGCCACCATGCATAGGTCTTCCAACATATTTAGTAATTGTTTGTTCTAAGTGGAAGCATTTTTCTTTACTTGGTAATCTGCATTGCAAGTAGTCATCAAGCCATAGTGCGCTACAGAAACAAAATATATTACTGGAACCTCCTATAGTAAGCGGAGGAGGTAAATGCAGTTTCAGCAGGTTATCATGTCTTTCTGCACAGTTCTCTGATTAATCCCACTATCTAGAATGAAAAAAACAAGCTCTCAGAGCTTGTGTGTTTTGTTAGTATCTCTTCAGTAAATAACCTCTTCATATCCCAATTCCTTCCCCCCGCAAAAGAGAACCTAGTAGGAGAAATGGTATGTGCATATAAATACGGGAGTATTTGTTCTGAATGGAAGACAGAGGGAGAAGAGGTTGATGATTTTGGTGTTACAAGTAAGAAGCAGGTCTGCAAAATAGCGTACTATGGAAATAAATCGTCCTCCATTATTTATACAACAAATACCTATGGCTACATGTGCTAATTGCCAATCCTTTCTCTTCAGGTTGAATCCGAGAATGCTGACCTGAAGTTGCAGGTTGTTTTGGTTACTAAGGAACGGGATTCAGTAATTCAGACAAATCAAGGACTTCAAACCAAGCTGGAGAATCTGGAGCAGGTGCTGAAGGTCAGTAGGCTGGAAGGACTGTCCAGATGCTTAGTGCTGTTTTTGGATGGCACAGGTTGTCTCTTTGCTTTTTTTTCTTTTTTTGGCTGTTCTTTAGATTTGGTGCTTCTGCTGGGGGTTCTGCCATGCAGGATCCTGTGACATGGCCTTCCAAAGGGAGCAGAGGGACTTGGGAAAGGCTGCTGCAGGGACTTGGGTGGAAGGGGAAAATAAGGTGGTCATCACTAATTTTAGGATTCTCTTTGACTGTGTTGCTCTGGCTTGCGGCAAGAATTTCTTACTTTCTCCTCTGTTTAATGATGATGCGAGATACAGACCATGTTTTGACTCCATGGCTCATGGCAGGACACAGGACAATATTTCAGTAACATTGCCCATAAACTGTCTGTGAATTGTTCTTAAACTGTCTGTGAATTGTTCTGCAGCACATGAGAGATGTGGCTGAGCGAAGGCAGCAGCTGGAAGCCGAACACAAGGAAGCGCTGCTAGTCCTGCAGGAGAAACAAGAGGAAGTCAGACAGTTGCAGCAGGTATGCAGTGTGTGAGGGAACGGATGTTTTCTTCTCTGAATTCCCAGAAGAGCTGGGACTCCTGCACCTTGTTGCTTGGAGGGGCAATGTATGGAGGAGCTATATGTGAGTCTACTAAAGTAACCCAGGGAAGAGTGTCTGCGTCTAGGTGAACTCTGGTACCTGAGCAAATTGAGGGGCTTTTCTCATGAATGATCTCCCACTGCTGTTTGTCTATAGACCAAAGATGCCTTCAGTCTATAATGTGTCTTAAAGCTATAATAGTGTCTGTCAGGGTGATGATGATAGTAGAAGTGAGTTTAGGTAGACTGCTTTCTTATTTACTCTCTTATTTCTTAGGCACAGGCAGAGGCAAAAAGGGAACATGAAGGAGCAGTACAGCTTCTAGAGGTAAGACAAAATAAAACAAGATGGTTTAGTGGCTGCAGAGTTGGTATCTTTTGTTCTTAACGTCAGTTTTCTTGATGCCCTGGATTGTATTGGTTCTTGAGCAAAATGTGATAAAGTATTGACTTGACACAAAATGTTACTGCTGTGTACAATTACTGGTTGTGCTGGCAGAGTGTAGTCACTGGGGTGAGAGTTTTGTGTGGTTAAATCGTAACTTGTTTGGTCCTCAAATAGGTTATTTCATTCAGACCGTGCCCAGCAACTCTTTCGGGGGTGCGTTAAGTAACCAACCTCAGATCTGCCTGTTCCATTTCCAGGGTCATCTGCAGGGAGGAGGAATACTTGTGTCCATGTTATTTGATATATTTTTTTGTGTGTATAGGTTCTATGCTTTTTGTTAGAGAAGAAAGGAGAATTGTGTCCTTTGCCTGAGGATAATGAGTGATGACGTTTGAGGCAGTGCCCTTGACCCATTTGCTGGTCTGGGACCAGTTGTGTGAGTGCTGTGACATCTGCACAGAATGTGCTTTGCCATGGTGGCAGACAGCTTAATGATGCAGGCTGGCAAATGGGATGAGCACTGTTTTGGTTTGCATTGTCTCAGTGGTTAAGATTACTTAGGAGAAAACCTTGGCTGTGGATTCCTGGAACTGTAAATGCAAAGCACTAAACCCTGGAACTTGATGTGACAATTTGGTGGCTGCCTGAGAGTGGGGCTAGGTGTGATGGCTCATGGAGCAGCTTCTGCTCTGTCTGTCCACTGAGGCTTTCTGAGTACTAAAATATCTGAGAAAGAGCAGAGTGCCTCATTGTACACCTGGACATTGAGATCTCTTACTAATGAGGCTGTGGCCGTGTCTATAGTGGTGACATACAGTCAGAGATGGCAGCCTGAATTGCTTATGTTGACCAGTGTGCAACCGCTCTGCAGTTGTTAGGAGCCCAGAAGAACTGAGCAAGATGGTAAGTTTCCTTTATCCATAAGATTGCTCCGTATCTGTAAATGGCATCTCCTCTGAGTGGGCATGACCTGTATCCGAACTGGAGATCCTAAGAGTGCTGGGCTCCTAACTAGATGGCACTGAAGTTGTTGCAAGCTGGGTGAATATTGAAGGGAAGTGACATTATATATTGTCCCATTTCCATGTTCTTTCTGGGACATCTGCTTTTGGCTGCAGAGACAGGATCAGGGTTGGTATGTGTGCTACTCTTACATCAGTTGGTATTTAGCTGGCTTCTTAGCAGCCTTTAAGGCAAGGGAGGTTTGATACTTGGCAAATGTTTTCTGAACTAATTCATCGAAGGATTGGAGCAGCCTCTCAGGTTTAAAATAGACATCTACCCACGTTGGGCAAAAAGGGGGCAGTTGTTTTGTTCAGTTTGAGTAGCTGGTCATGCTCTTCCACAAGGGCCTCATCAGTTCTTCTTGCTTTCGTATTTCTGGTACAGAATTACTTTATAAGTCAGTGACACCAGGTGGGCAAAAAGAGAGAGAAATTGTCATTGAAAGCTAGTTTAATGTGGAGCAACAGTTGTTTAAACAACTGAACTATAGTCATAGTCCTTCCAGAATATCAGTGTAGGGGCCAGATATGGGGTTGGGATTACTTAACACTTCATATTGTCATTTTAGATGTGTTTGGATTGCTTTTTGATGTAATATTAATGAAGAACGGGTGTGGTCCATTCCTCTTTTGGAAGAGTTCAGTCAGATGGTTGTCCTAAGTGGAGTCTTCCTCTTTGGAGATGTTCAAAACCCAAAGAGACTGGGTTCTCAGCAGCCTGCTTTAGCTGACTCTGCTTTGAGCTGAGGGGCGTTGGACTAGATGATCTCCAGAGCTGCCTTCCAACTTCAACTACTGTGTAGCTCTGTAATAGGGAAGTGATGGGGATGAGTAGAGGTATGGGGTCGTTTCTGTGTGAGGAAATGCTATGCACAGAATGACCAACTCTGCTTAGAAAGAAAACCTTGAGGGTTATGGTCGTGGTGATGAAGGAATTTAGTAGTTTTTGTGATGTACATGAGACAAAGTGTCAACTGCCTTTTGTACTTCATAGATGCCAAAGGCAACAGCCTGCTTTCAATATCCAGTACAGAATTTTGTAGGGAAATGCAGTAAACCTGGCTCAAATTGGCTTGTTTTCCCTGACTTAGGAGCAGGGTGCATGACTGAGCAGGCTGTCTGCTGCTTGAAATCGTGTCAAAGCCACATTCTGAGCTGGGCTTTGATTCCCAGCACTCCTTGGTCTCAGACCTGGGGAGTCTGTGCACAAAGAATCCATTGTGTGGTAGGTAGGGATGGTTGCAACGTGGTGGGAAAAGAAAGCTTGAAATTTAGCACTTAAACTCATTTGTTCAGATCTTACTGTGATTTGGAGGCCCTCAAAACGTGCATGGCTACCTTGTTTATGCATTTGATATTGGGGATTTGGCTTTTGTTCAGCAAGCGGATGCTTGCATAGAGGTGGGAATCTCTGTATGGGACAAGGTGGAAACAAATCTCACTCAAACTTGGGTTGGGTTATCTTTGCAGGTTGTTGATTTTTGGCTAGTGTAACTGCTGATGTGGTTTTATATCTCTTTTTGCTTTTCTCCTTGCTACCAGAGTACTTTGGATTGCATGCAGGTACTGCAATAATCCTGTCAAGCAGGACACTTTCCTCCTCTGTCCTGGCTTTGACAGTTGCTTGATATTCCTGTTTTAACTATACTCTGGAAAAGATTGCAAGAGTGTCACCTTTAAGAAATAAATATAATTAAAGAAGCTGCCACTAGGAGTTTGATAGAGCAGCTGCTTTTCTGTTTAAATGCTTTGCTTTCTCAACCAGTTAGAATTTTGAGCTTTTATTGGACTTTGACAGATTTTTCAGATTTGGCCAACTGTGCACCTTCTCCATACATCACACACATTTGAAGGTCTTTGGGGAACTACTTGCAGTCCAAGAGTAAAGCATTTCCTTCAAAACCAAAAGCAATGGCAACAACACTGCAAGTGAAAGAGTCATGAAGAATAATACCTGCTGGCTTTGTAATTGCTTGGAAGACAGGAAGCCGAGATTGCGAATAGTAATTTTCACAGAAGAGGTAGTAACTAGTGAAGTAATAAAGGTATTACAGTCTGGGAGCTGTGCTGGTTGGCCTATTGGCAAAAGATTTGGAGAAAGGGCTTCTACTGAAGTGATGGAGTTCGTACCTGACAGAGAACAGATTCTGGCAGTCACCTTCAAGTCTGACTGCAAATCTGACTTCAAATCTGACTGCAAAAAGCTGTGAGAAGGTCTCATGAGTAATGGGGAGATAAATGACAGCACTGACTGGGCAAAGGCATGCCCATGGAAGAGAAGCAGCCGTTACCAAAAAATGTATACCAAAAATGTATACCGTATACCAATACTATGGGCTCTCAGTTACCTGTTGTGACAGGAAAGGCAGATTTTGAAGTATCTCTTTTATAAATAAAATGCCATCTCACTTCATAGTACTGGTCTTAAAGGCAAATACAGTGTTGAGAACTTCTTTTAGAAAGGGAATTATTTTCTTTTCCGAAGAAAGTCTGAGGACATCAGGGTATGCCCACTTTCTGTAGAAGTAGCACCCACATCTCTGTGGAGTTATAGATGTTCCTTTAATCCCAGTGTAACTTCGGAGTTAGTCCTGCTTTGAGCAGGAGGTTGGACTGCAGACCTTCAGAGTCCTCTTTCACCTAAATCATGATTCTCTGATCCCCAAAACAGGTAGCAGAAGATATGGAGAAAGGTGGCAAAGGATGTCTGGATGGGGAAACGTCCTTTGTAGGAGGAGAATTGTAACAAAGCAGCCAAGGAGAGTATCTAAGAGGACAGGGCTGAGCTGGTAGTGGTTGGGTCTAGCTCAGTGAGGGAAATCGGTTCCTGAAATTGGTGGTCAGTTCCGGAACTGGTGGTCAACGTGATCCCTCCAAGCTCTGCTCCCTGCTCTTGCAGCCTTTTCTGGTAATCCCACTACTCAGTCTCAGGTTGGTGTATGGCTCATCTTTCTTCCCCTTTTGGGATAAGCGTAGATGCATAGACACAAAAGTCTCCTGTCTCTTCTGTGTCTGGGGCTTGGTTCTTGCTCGTTCTCTGCAGCTCTTGACCTTGTCCAGGGGCTCCTCTTCGTTTACCCCCCCAGCTTCCTAGCACTGCCCTGGAAACTTGCTGCTTGCCTAGCCACATGCAAACCTCTGTGAGTAGTCTGCTAAGAGGCATTCATTGCGTTGCAGAGGAATCCTGTACAACATGACCTCAGTGACAGGGAGTTGACTGAGCAAGTAGAGAATTACAGACACTTCTGAAAGTTGCTCGTGGCGTGTAATAATCTCTTTCATTACAGGGGCAGTTACTCCTTGCCACACTTCAGACTTCACCAGGCTTCACTTAAAGACTGAGAATTTCTAGCTACTTGACAGGAAACAAATTATAAAACTGACAAGTTTAAAACAGGTGTTTTATGCTAAAATAAAAATGGGTGTACACTCGGAAATTGGTAAGGAGTGGGATAGAAAGATTTTGCAGTACTCTGAGACCAGAAAGAAAGCTTTATCCAGGTCAAAACTGTTATTTTTAGAGCTTCTTAGGAGACAGAAAGTCTGTTTCTAGAGTATTTCAAAGGCATGATTTAATTTTTGAGTTGGAAGGAGAAAGACATTTCAAAAACATTTAATAGAATGGAAAATTTTGAAGAGCACGCTGCAGTCATCTGTTTTGATGTGACTTACCTACGCAAAAGGACTAGATGAGTGACTACAAACCCTGGTGTGATCTCAGCCCAAAGAGAAAAAAGGGAACAAATGTCACCTGGCACAAGGCAGAGCCTGTGCCTCAGCCAGATGCACTGATGCCAAATGAAATATCTTCTGCGTGATCTCAGTTGAAGAATTTGTGATGAGAAGTTTGCATCTAGCACCAGCACTATGTGTCTTCTTATTACTTGAAGGGCATGAGCAAGGTCTACACAGAAAAACCGTCTAGGAAGCCAGACTAAGCTACTACATGGTGGCAAGAGAGAGGAGAGAGAAAGGAGCAGTTGTGTTCTCCTGGGAATATGCCTGCAGCTAGGGAGGGTGTGGGGATGTGTAAGGACAGCCAAGACTTGGCAATATTTTGGAATGGGAAGATATAGAGATGGTAGAAAGAGAACACTATAAAACAGATAAAAATGCTTACCTAGCAGTGTAGTCTTAAGCTGAAGGAATGAGTCTTTCCCTTTCCACAGTATTTCCCCGATGCTCCCCTGCATATCATCCCGTTGAGATGTAGCTTTCTTGTACTCAGCATGCATTTTCCTGGAGCAAGTCATCCCTATAGGACCTGGTGGCAAACCACGTGGGCTGCCGGCATCACGCCAACATTCTGCAGTGCGGGCCACGGTGACGGTGCTCTGTGCCCTTCCTAGTGTCTGGAAGTCATGCCCAGAACAGCTTGTGGGGAGGCCATGGTAAGGTTGTGGGAGCTTCCTGGAGCTTCTGGGGTGACGGAGGAAATAGAGCACTGGGAGAGCAATTCCTTTTGCAGACATGATATTAATGCCCTAATAAACATGCAAAGCTATCTCAGTCTTTTTCTTTCCAAAACTTACTTACCTTTGACTCATCACATCCTCTCTTGTGCAAGACTTGGATAGGACATTAAAGTTCAAACTCAACATTTCAGGGATAATTCCTAATTGATCTTGTAGTCAGTCTCCCAATAGATAAGGAGTCTCAGGTTTTCGAAGATACTCTAGGTGCAGAGCTTCCAATTGCTATTGACCATTCCTGGGCAGGGCATACAGTTAGGTCCTTGCAGTCTGAGACCCACTCAGTTTCTGAAGAGTTGTAGCAAAGACAAATGCTGTTTGGAGCCTCAGTGGTGATTTTAATGTAGGTTTGTGCCTCATCTTGTGTCTCTTCTGTCAGGCCCGGGTGAAAGATCTAGAAGACCAGTGCCGCAATCAAACAGAGCAGTTCAGCCTCCTGTCTCAGGAACTCAAACAATTCCGACTTCAAACAGGAAAAATTGACCTTCTCACCTCTACACTGGTGACTTCTGAGCTTCCTCTTGCACTGTGCAGCTCTAGCCCACAGCCCCACTGGGAGAAAGGTAATTGCTGGAGATGCCTGGCCTGTGGTTGTTTTGATAAGTGTGTCATTATTTGTGTAAGTGGAAAGGTGTGAAGAAAATAATGCAAATGTTTTTGGGGGATCTCTGTCTGTATCAGATTCTGGGATCTCTGTCTGTATCTCTCTTTCTCTCGTAAATAACCAAAGTTCATTTTGTAGTCACGGAGAGAACTTGGCGCTTCTCTGACCAAATGGAGCCTAGGGTGCCCAGTCTGTTGCACGGTTAAATGAATCGCACTTACTGAGACATGAGCTGCTCTAAAGAGTGTTTGCTCACTGTGATACTCGCTTTTGATCTTGTATTCTGACTGTGGCTAAAAGTAATGGATAGGTTATTTTATTGCAGATTCAACTGGTCCTGCATTGCTCACTCACCAAAGCACAAAGAAGGTTGACAATGAAGAGACTGATGAGTTGGAGTTGTCACAGCGGGTTCCTGATGCTGCTGTTGGCTCCCCAGTTTCTGCTACTGGTTCTCAGAAACACGCCAAAAAAGTTGAATCTCAGTCGAGCTCTTCAAAATCAGAATCCATGCAGAACAGTCCAAAATCCTGCCCAACTCCAGAGGTCAGTATGGGAGTCCCCTCTCGGGCCTGTCATTTCTAGCCAAGGAATGCACTGCAGAGAGCCCTGTGTTTCCTGGTGTTGCATTCGTTCCCTCTGGCTGACTGAAGAAAACCATAGCAAAATGAGAAAACCTGTAGGAAGAATTGAAAAGGTCTTGGATGCCCATGTCAGCAGTTTAGGAAGAAATTTTATTACTTTATTTTATTACTGCAGTTTAGGAAGGAATCAACTGACTAGACAGAGCACTGTGGGCTTGGAGAAGGAGGCAAGTGGGGAGGTCATATGGTAAGAAGTGTGGGGAAGCTCTGGTTAAGCCTCAGCCATGGTTGCAAGCATAAAGTTTACAGACTGTTACTTTTAGCATGCTGAGGGACTATGCCCAAACTATTTTTGTCCCTGAGCTGTAAATGAGGGACTCGAGCTTCTTTGCTTGTTCTCTTAGGCGTACTAGTTTTATTTGTTCTAATACACCATGATACATAATACACCAAGATGCTGAGTTTGTGCTAAGGGGTGAAGTTAATAGGCTTTGCCTGTTTGTGTCACCAAGAGACCATAGATGGCGGTTTCTTCTCTTCCCCAGGAGCTCTTATGTAGTATTCCAGGGTTCATTTAAGCAGTCTTTCATACTCACTGCTGTACGCTTGATATGACAATTTAGGGTAAGCTAGTGCTGTGAGTGGGGCTGGGTGTGACGGTGTAGGAGGCAGCTCTTGGTCTCTTGGTTCACTGATGTTTACTGAATGGCTAAAACTTTGGAGGCTACATGGAGTGCCACATTATACATGTGGAGGACATTGAAGTCTTGAGCTACAGAGCCCAGGATATTAATGAAGGATGTTGGTGTGCCAAGCAGTGCCCACCACTGTGTAAGTTCTGAGAAGATGTCATCTTCAGTGATAAAGTGATGGTCACACCTGGAAAGGAACATTTATCTGACTACTATCAGTTCTGTAGTGGGAGAAATTACTATTGTTCTGTGTAATTACTGTTGTTCAATGTCTCCCAAAACATCTTCATAGACAAGCTCAGGAAGTGCGGCCTAGATGAGTGGACAGTGAAGTGGATTTACAATTGGCTGAATGGCAGAGCTCAGAGGGTTGTGCTCAGTGGTGCAGTCTAGTCGGAGGCCTGTAGTGTCCCCCAGGGGTCAGTACTGGGTCCAGTCTTGTTCAACTTGCTCATCAGCGACCTGGACGAAGGAACAGAGCGCACCCTCAGCAAGTTTGCAGATGACACAAAGCTGGGAGGAGTGGCTCATACCCCAGAGGCTGTGCTGCCATTCAGAGGGACCTCGACAGGCTGGAGGGCTGGGCCAAGAGGAACCTCATGAAGTTCAATGAGGGCAAGTGCAGGGCCCTGCACCTAGGGAGGAATAACCCCAAGCACCGTTACAGGCTGGGGCTGACCTGCTGGAGAGCAGCTCTGCAGTGAGGGACCTGGGAGTCCTGGTGGGCAGCAGGCTGACCGGGAGGCAGCAATGTGCCCTTGTGGCCAAGAAGGCTGAGGGGATGCTGGGCTGCATTCGGAAGAGTGTTGCCAGGAGGTCATGGGAGGTGATCCTGTCCCTCTGCTCAGCCCTGGTGAGGCCACAGATAGAGTATAGTGCCCAGTTCTGGGCTCCCCAGTAGCAGAGGGACATAGAACTTCCCGCAGCGAGTCCAGAGGAGGGCTACAAAGATGATCAGAGGACTGGAGCACCTGTCACACAGGACAGGCTGAGAGAACTGGGCCTGTTTAGTCTGGTAAAGAGGAGACTGAGGGGAGACCTCATCAATGTGTATAAATATCTGAGGGGAGGGTGTCAAGAGGATGGAGCCGGTCTCTTCTCAGTTGTGCCCAGTGACAGGACGAGAGGCAACGGGCACAAACTGAAGCACAGGAGGTTCTGGCTCAATATGAGGGGGCACTTCTTTACTGGGAGGGTGACAGAGGACTGGGACAGGTTGCCCAGAGAGGTTGTGGAGTCTCCTCCTCTGGAGACATTCAAAACCCACCTGGATGCCATCCTGTCCAAGGTGCTCTAGGTGATCCTGCTTGGCAGAGGGGTAGGACTAGATAATCTTCAGAGGTCCCTTTCAACCTTAGCTATTCTGCGATTCTGTAAGAGGAGGCTTGGAAGCCACCCACCATCGCCATGAATACCTGAAGAGATCAGCGTGCAGAGTTTTTGGCTTCAGCAACACATAGGTATGGGAACATTCCAGAGTGTTAGCCAGGCTGTTTAAAATCTACTCCAGTTTTCTACCTTTGGGTGTTACAGGGTGCAGGTGTTTGTTGTCTTAGGATATGGTGCAAGATTGCATTACAAGGAGCACACTACCCTGAAAAGGTGCTCTGAACTGTTCGAAAGGTTAACTTCTGCAGTTCATATACTGGAAAAATATCTGCTGTGTGTTCCCAGTGCTTGCAGTGGGCATTAATATACTTAAAGAGTCTTAGGGCGGAGAGGTACTCTTTAGTCAGGTAGACAATGATAGGACAAGGGGGAATGGTCTTAAACTAAAAGAGGATAGATTTTGATAAGGCATTAAGAAGAAATTCTGCATGGTAAGAATAGTGAGGCACCAGAACAGGTTGCCCAGAGAAGCTGTGGATCCCATCCCTGGAGGTGTTCAAGGCCAGGTGAGATGGGGCTTTGGGCAACCTGATCTAGTGGGTGGTGTCCCTGCCTGTGGCAGGAGGTTTGGAACTAGGTGATCTTTAAGGTCTCTTCCAGCCCAAGCCATTCTATGATTCTGTGATTCATTAAAAATACATTTGCCTTGAGGTGTATTTTAAAAAGGCAGGTTGAATTGGCTCGTTGGCACAGTTTCAAATAAACACAAGGTAAGTGCATTTCCTTAGAAAGAATGATTGCATTATCTAAATTATTGCCATTAGATATAAAATTTCAAAAATGTCAATCATAAAAGCTTAACACAAATATCTGGAATATGCTTCTGCCAGTAGCCACCAAATGCATTCAGGGTGCAGAACCAGCTTAGGAAGGTCCTTAAGAAGCTCACTGCTAGCAATAGAGAGGCTATACCAGGAAGATGAGAGCTGTATGCTCACTCTGTCACTCTGTCTCTTATATGCTTTCCTTCTGCATAGGCTACTGGCTGTTATCACAGCCAGATGTTTGGACTAGATAGAGCTGTGGTCTGAACTGATGGGGCCTTTTAATATTCTGAAAATACATAAATGTTAGATTGAAGTGTTTACACGTGCTGCAGGGGAACTG
This sequence comes from Cygnus olor, assembly GCF_009769625.2. Taxonomy (NCBI): domain Eukaryota; kingdom Metazoa; phylum Chordata; class Aves; order Anseriformes; family Anatidae; genus Cygnus; species Cygnus olor. Next base: position 647,203 of record NC_049188.1, on the reverse strand, counting down.
CCTGAATTACAAGAGCTTAGAGATTTAGAGATCTAATGCAACTATAAGGCTCCTTTGGTTCAGATTACCATTTGTATTTCATACCGGGTCACAGAGATAGGAGGAAGTGAATTTACTGCATTGGAAATATGTACAGTGGAAGGGGCTTCCAGAATTTCAAGTCTAATTTCCTGCTCATAGTGGGACTGCCCACCAACACTGGCTCAGTGAGGCCATGGCTTTACCTAGCTGAGGCTTCAGCAATGGGAGATCCCCCAGCTCTGTGGAAACCTCTCCCAAGGTTGCATCACCTGCCTGGGCAAGGAGTTTTTGCTAATGTTCTGGAACCATTGAAACTGCAGCTTGGAGCTGTCATTCTTAGTACTACTTTTTCACCCTAAAAATCATTCTTCTAGACTAATCCTTAACCCAAACTGGCCAAACTCACCACATACATCTGCTTAGAGGACTTGTTCACTACTGTTGGAACCTTTTGAGCATTCCTTCATTCTGATTTTGACCATATCTAATCCTTCATCTTTAATGTGTTCTTTTTTAGGTGGACACAGCGAGTGAAATGGAAGAACTGGATGTTGACAGCATCTCTCTAATGCCAGAGACAGGTAGCCAAGGCCCTGCAAAGCTCCAGGTCTTCTTGGCTCGATACAGGTAATGTGTCATCTCATGAAGGTTAGACAGGTTATCTCACACTTGCCTAATTTACCCTGATCTATGACATGAACCAATGTTAGGGATGGCTGTCAGGTTCAATCATGTACCTGGCTCATCTGTTGGACTTTTTTTTTGGTGACTTATATTTCCTCCACAAGCAAATCCTGTGCATTCAGCATAACAAAAATATAGCAAGCTCGTTAGCTGTTCAGCAAGTGGCACTGGTTGAAATTTTTCTTTTGAAAATGATTTTGCATGGAAAATTGAGTTCTGAATTGACCCATTCCTTGGTCTGAGTTTTAGAGAATTGTGTAGCCTTCTCCAAGAAAATCTTATTCCAACAGTTAAGAAAACTTCAGCACAGAATTCCTGACTTGAATTTTGGCTGAAATCTTTATCGTTGTTATTAAAAACAATGTAATACTGAAGAAGGAAAGAAAAACGCCAGATTTTTCAGTTCATTTTTGCTGTCCATTGAGCTGCTATGGTCAAAGCCAAGTCCCACTTTACAATTCCAAGAATGTTGGCATATGATTCAGCTTTTAGACTGTGGACTGGAAGGAGGAGAACTGGGATGATTCTACACTTGTTAGGAGTAGATGAAATATGACCTGTGTGTTCATGTCCTAGTCTTGTGCCCATAAGGTCTTGCTCAGCTCAGAGAGGATAGCATTGCTTCAGCATGCTGGAAACCGTTGTAAAGACCGAAGAGCAGGAATTGGCAGTAGATGCTTACAAGTTTCTTTATGAGGCTTTTTCCTCTACTAGGCTCTCTGATCGGCTTGCGGGTAGGTAGATTAGAACTGCCTGGAGCCCAAATACTGTCACCAATGCATTTATTTAACAATTTAATGTGCTTTTGGACTGCCATTTAAAGTGTGGAGTTACAGCACTGGGAGTTGGTTCTTGACAACTTGAATTGTAAGGACTGGATAACTACGAAGGCTAGAAACCTTTTCTTCATTCATATGTAACGTTCTTCTGCACAAATCAGCTCATTCTTAGGGTTTGAAACATGGGAATTTTGAGATTCTTTGCTGTGCTTATCCCCGACAGTTGTATGGCTGGTAAAGTATGCTTTACATGTTTGAGGCACTTTGATTCAGAGCGGTTAGGTGCATGAAATGTAGAGAACTATGTACATAAAAGAGTTAAGAGTGTAGGTGAATCTAAGGATGTCTAATTCAGAAATGCAGAATCCTACAGCTTACTTAGTTGATATGATCAGGAGAACAACAGGCACTCAGGTAAATCAAATCTTTTTAAAACACTTTCTTGAGTCACTCTGATCTGTTCCTTCAGATGTCAAAAGACATCTCTTCTGCCACTCAGCAAAGCACTCCTAGCTGCTATTTGAACATGGAGCGATATAATGTTGGTTATATATAAAAGCATAAACTGGAGTCTTGACCTTTGTCTGTGGAATTTGCTGCTTACAAAAGGTGGGTGCAGCTAAAATGTAAGCTGATCTAACAGCACAGCTTGAAGGTGTTGCTATGAAAGTTGCTGTATGAAGTAAGGTTTCATATTGTGACTATTTCAGCTACAATCCATTTGATGGACCTAATGAAAATCCAGAGGCAGAACTTCCACTGACTGCTGGAGAGTATATTTACATCTATGGAGACATGGATGAAGATGGCTTCTTTGAAGGTGTGTTCTAGTGGAAGTGGAATGTGACTGAACTGCTGTGGAGATTTGATCCCATTAAAAAAAAAAAAAAGAAAAGAAAAGTTTAGTGAATCTTAAAAGCTCAAGATAAATGTTTTCTGTCCAAAGCTAGTTTGCTAGTGAGGAGAGCAGGTTCTGTTGGAAAATAGTTTATTTGCATCACAATTAAAGTCTAAAACGTGAAATCCTGGTCTGGTGAATTCAATGGGAGTTTTGCCACTACTTTCCATGGAGAGGACCAAGTTTAACCTATGGGTGCCTTCTGCAGGTGGTCTCTTACCCTCTTTCCAGTGGCTGCCTGCTGAGCCAGGGACCACAGGCAGTTGATAGTCTTGATCACCTCTTGCTCTTTTGGGCATAGTAAGGTGTAAGCTAAGCAGTCCAAACCACAGTCTTTATCCTGTTTGGTGTTATACAGTGTGTTTCTCTTTTGGCACCTTTGAAACCATGGTCCTCATTGACTAATGGGTGGATGGAATTGAAACAAAGAATTCTGGACTGTAAAATGTAGCGAAGTTTCTTTGTAGAGTTGGCATATGTATGGGGATATAGGGACCTGGTTTATTCAGGTGCTTTGCAAGAGCTGAGGCAAATGCATGCCATGTTGCACTGCTTACTCTTTGACTGCCCCTTCCTCCCTCCCTCCCTCCCTCCCTCCCTCCCTTCTTCCCTCCTTCCCTCCTTCCCTTCCATTTCCAAGCTTCTCATGTGTTTATTTATTTATCGTTTAAAGAATAAAAAGATTATTCTTTACTAATGTTTTTTGCTTTCCCTGCGTTCACTTGATTTGCTGTAGGTAGAATTTGAAAGTAGGTTACACCCTATACGGTGTTCCTATATAGGTTCCTATATAGGAACACCCTATACTGTGTTCATTTAATACTGATTAGATGGTTCTTGCACTTATGAAGAGTGCTGTGGTATCAGTCATCCCCATGTGTCCTTTCGGGACATCTTTATTACAGAAGCTAGCATAGCAAAGGAGGGAACTAAAAAGAAGGCCAGAGCTGAATACAGAACTGGATAGATGGAATTCCACGGGGAAATGCTGTGAAAACCAAATCTGTTTGGCTGGGAGAAGACATAAAATAGCTTGCATAGTTTGTGAAAAATAGAAAAAGACATTTAAGTTAGTAAAAGAGCTGTGATGAAGAACAAGAGGATAATGAAGCAGGAAAAACCTGTAAGCTTAACCCTTAATTACACAAAACACTCTCTGGTTAGTTGACTCTGAAGTGTGTAGAGCAGTGAGTTATCTCACTGTGGACATCGGGATGTAACGAGAGCAGCTGTAGGAAATGGAGCAAACTTGCCCAGGGATAACATCCCAGAGCTTTTTTCATTCCTGACTGCAGTGCAGTTATGACCTTGCATAGACATTGTCACATTGTCTTCACAGATGGGTTGGAAGGTTGAACGGTAGGTGCAGTGGTAACAGGTTTCCTGTTTTTTGTTTAGGGGAGCTGATGGATGGCCGGCGAGGGCTGGTCCCCTCCAATTTTGTTGAGCGAATTTCAGATGATGACCTCATGACGTTTCTGCCTTCGGAGCTGAATGATCTCACCCATAGTTCATACCAGGAGAAAAGTTTTGTCAGTGCAAGCACCAGCAGTGGAGATAAGAGTGATTTCTCCATTGAAGAGGGTAGCATCAGTCCGTTGGTCAGTAGGGCAGAAGGAGACCAGGAGGAAGCTGTTAGTCACACAGCAGTGCCTTACCCAAGAAAACTGACTTTGATCAAGCAGCTTGCCAGAAGCATAGTTGTAGGCTGGGAACCACCACTTTTGCCGACTGGCTGCCCAGACATACAAAGCTACAATATCTATGTGGATGAAGAGCTACGTCAAAATGTGAAGAGTGGCTTTCAGACCAAAGCAGTGATTGAAAAGCTGGATTTAAAGGCGAAGGCTTACCGTGTGTCTGTGCAGAGCGTGACAGAGCAAGGCAGTTCTGATAAACTGCGATGCACTTTCTTTGTGGGGCAAGATTTTTGTTTGGCACCGACTATGCTGAAAGTCAGAAGCGTCACTGCCACGTCAGCAGAAGTCACATGGCTTCCCTGCAACAGCAATTATAACCACGCAGTGTATCTCAATGGGGAGGAATGTGACATAACAAAACCAGGGGTCTACTGGTATGCTTTCCGCAACCTGCAGCCAAGCACTCAGTATGTTGCCAAGCTGGAAGCCCGGCCCTTGAAGACTCCTTGGGAAGAGGTCCCAGAGGGGCAGGAGCAGAACTCAGCTGTGATACACTTCACTACCCCACTAGCAGGTATCAGAGCAGTCGTGCCCATTGCCACTGTGCAGGAAGTGCTTGGGGCAGAGAGCTTTGTCAGTACTTTGCTGTGAAACCTTGGAGTAAAGGGAAGCAAGGTTTATTAGGATCTGAGGTGTGAGATGCTGTACTGTTTCGTCTTAATGTTTTGTTCTTCTTTTATTTTAAGAATTTATTACTTCTGTTTTCATTTGCTCTGAGAAGACATCCCCTTTGCTGATTCGAGCAGCATGCCTCTTGGGACATGGACAATCAGTTTTGCTGTGACCTGCACTTACCTTGCTCTAAGGGTTGCTGCATCTTGGTCTCAGCTACTTTTGCAAAGTTTTGTTTTCTGTGCATTAACGATTTCACAGAACAAGAGCACCTTATCTGCTCTGGTTTTGTCTTGCACTTCCCAAGACTTGGGGTTCTGCAGTGACAAGCCTGGTGTGAAAGTTTTCTTTTTGATCAAAACAGGGGTTTAATTTAGTGTTTTGCTGTAGTGAGGTAAGCAAGAAAAAAGTCTGTTTGTTTTCTCAAAGGTACGCCTGATGCTCCTCTGGATGTCCAGGTAGAAGCTGGTCCCTCGCCAGGTATCCTAGTTATCAGCTGGTTACCTGTCACTATTGATGCCGAAGGATCTTCCAACGGAGTTCGAGTCACCGGTTACGCTGTGTACGCGGACGGGCAGAAGGTATGGAGCTGATACTGTGCAAGGCTGATGTTTGTGCAGGTGGGTGGCTGGAGTGTGCAGGGCCAACGGGGCAGCCTCAGAGCCTCAAGACATCGAAAGCAGCCACTGACTGTACAAGTCAGGCATGTGATGAGTGTTAATGTCACTGTGGTGCTCCTGTGACCTGGACAGGACTGAGAGGTACTTTGTGTATTCATGAGAAGTGGAGAAAAAGGAGGACAAGGCCATGCTCTAAAAAGGGAGGAAACGTGTTTTTTTTTTTTCTTTTTTCTACTGGGAAGGGACTTTTCTGATTAATACCTCATTAGCATGGTACACAGGGGCCAACTTTGCTGCAGGTTGGTAACTTATGGCAGATCCAGATTTGTGGGATCCCAAGTGGGGACCCAGTAACTGCAGAATGGTTAAATTGCTTTGTGGTGGCATCAGTAGGGAGTTTCATCATTCCTCATAAGGGTGCTTAGCTTGTTAATTTGATTCCAGTCTCTTCAGAACATAGTAACAGTTCCTTTCTGTTGACTGTCTTTCATGTATGTTTTTTATCCCAGCATTACAGTGTCTTCCTTTTGCCATGTTTGTGGTGTGTCCAGCTGAAACATGGGTGGGGAAGAGGCATAATGGTGCTGCCTCACCATGGTGCTGCCAATAAGCCCCAGGAAAGTTAACAACTCATCTTTGCCAGTGATGTTATACCCAAAAGCTGTGACTTTCTCTTTACTGTTAGGGGACACTTCTTAACTTTGGGTTCAGGAGCTACCTTTCTCAGAATGGCTGAGCTGGGCACAATAAATAACTGCTTCATGGTTCTTTGCTTGCAGGCAATAGAAGTTACTTCTCCAACAGCTGGGAGCATTCTTGTGGACTTGTCCCAGCTTCAAATGTTCCAGGTGTGCCGGGAAGTTTCTGTGAGAACAATGTCTCTGTACGGAGAGTCAGTAGATTCAGTTCCAGCCCAGATTTCCTCAGTCTTGCTGAGAACATCTCGTCACTCTTCACATTCAGATTCTTCTACTACTTTTACCTCTAGACTGCCCTGCGGAGACCCCAGGGGCTCTCTGTCTGCACGCAGCCCACCCACACACCAGACAGTGGCACTTCTGCTTCGACAAAAAGTTTCCACTGATATCTCAGATGCCAAATTGACTGATCTTTCTTCCAGCCACGATGGCTCAGCACGATCTCTGCCAGTGAAAGCCTCCTCACCACCGCACCTCTACTCTCCCAGTGCTTCCTTGGTGCACACCATAGGCACTTTCCCAGAGGGATCAGGCGATGCACAAGACAAGAAATGCCTGACTGTGCCTCCTCAGCAAGCTGGCAGCACAGTGCTCCCTGGTGAGGGCACAGAGCCTGGCCCTTCAAAGGAAGCAGAATTGAAAGGCTCAGACGAATGGACAGAGGTGAAGGTAAGCTTAATGTCTCGTGCCCAGTGCCTCGTGTGCTGGGAAGGAGAATGAATGATTTTGGGGAATGGAATGACATGCTGCTGTTTGTCTTTCTCCTGTTGTGACGCACTGTTTTCTTTGGGTCATCGTCCAGTGGTTGGCAAACCAGGAAACAAGATTGGCTGCTGTTGTGTGCCTGCAAGAGCAGAAGAACCTCGCTGCTTGATTGCATGTGTGCAGCCGGAGCATGAGTAGAGTTAGGAAAGCAAGAACTCCTTGGGACTGGATGGTGAAAAGGACGTTCCTACTGTTTTTGATGTCAGTGTTAGTCAGGCATTGCTGTTGTCTTTGACTTGCAAGAATCTTCTCCAGTTGGGTGGACTTGTACAAGGCAGAGTAGGCCCTGTAGCAAGAAGGGGCACTGCCCAGTGAGGTAGCAGTGTCATAGAATCACAGAATGACTGGGGTTGGAAGGGACCTCTGAAGATCATCTAGTCCTACCCCTCTGCCAGGCAGGGTTATCTAGAGCACCTTGCACAGGATGGCATCCAGGTGGGTTTTGATTATCTCCAGAGGAGGAGACTCCACAGCCTCTCTGGGCAACCTGTCCCAGTGCTCTGTCACCCTCCCAGTAAAGAAGTGCCCCCTCATATTGAGCCAGAACCTCCTGTGCTTCAGTTTGTGCCCGTTGCCTCTTGTCCTGTCACTGGGCACAACTGAGAAGAGACCGGCTCCATCCTCTTGACACCCTCCCCTCAGATATTTATACACATTGATGAGGTCTCCCCTCAGTCTCCTCTTTTCCAGACTAAACAGGCCCAGTTCTCTCAGCCTGTCCTTGTGCGACAGGTGCTCCAGTCCTCTGATCATCTTTGTAGCCCTCCTGTGGACTCGCTCTGGTAGTTCTGTGTCCCTCTGGTACTGGGATGCCCAGTACAAACTGTCTGTATTTGCGCAGCTGTCAACAAAAAGAAGCAGGGCAGAAGGACTCTAGCTGTCAGATTAAATATGAGATCCAGACCTGCCTAGCTCTTGCCTAAACTCAGGGGGCATTTAGAAACTAGGTGCTGCAGTGTCTATATCTCCTTTGGAGTCTGATCCTGTAAATATTTGCTAAGCGTGTCTGGTACATAAGGACAAAACTGTACTTTGTTGAAAAATGCAGTGGAGAGAGGCTGCCTTTTTTAGATAAACGGTTAGCAAAGGAGATGGCTGATGAAGGCCTGCCTGATTTACCCTTCTTGTTCCTGTCTGTGCAGTTGTACTCTCTGTCCATATTCTTCACGAAATCCCATTTTCTTCACAGCACTTACCAGCTCCAGGAAGTGCTGGGATAGTGTCCTCACCTCCAGCTCAATCGAAGCTGCAAGCTAGTGCTCGGGATGTTCCTCTGGAACAGCAGAATGGGAAATGGCCTGGTGGTATAGGTTGGGCTCATCTTGTTCTTGCTGCTCTAAAACTATTTGTTGATATGCCTCTGTGGCCTGGATGTGACATATGAGGTGGCCGGACTCGCAAAGGTGCAAAGCACAGTGCTGTAGTGGAAGGGCCCACCTTCAGGTAACTCTAAGGAGGAGTTTGTTCCAGGACAGGCCAGCCTTCCGTGCTACAAAATTGACTGCCAAAATCTTCATGCACCAATGACACAGAACACGTGGTATTTCAGACAGAGCAGTGGGGTTAAGGGTCCCCTTTTGGTTCACAAGTGTTGGATGACATTTCCCCCGGGTTTCTTTCTGCTCCCTGCCAAGAAGGGACTGGGTGGGGGGTGCAGCAGACTGGTGTCATTCACCTCAGAACTGCTGGCAAGGAGGCCAAGGCTGAACTTCTCAAACTGTCCTTCAGGGGTCCTTTGCAGAAGAGTAGAAATAGAGCATGCACTGGGGGGGCGCAGGAAGGTCCTGCAGACGATGCTGTTATCCTGGTGATGCCTTTTTTTTTTTTGGTTTGCTTCCCAGATGGAACAATCTGTAACCAAAGCGCCTGAGCTAGAGACCCCATCTAACGGTAGCCTGAAGATACGTATGGAGACCTGCCATACGTGCTCTGTGGAAGAGCCGCTAAAAAGTCCCAGTACTGAAAGAGAGAGAAGAGAGACAAAGGAGAAGCACTTGAGCCCAGAGCCTGTGCCTGCCCCAGGCCAGGCTGACAGGACAGAGGGCACCTCCCGAGATGCAACCACAGGTGGGAGCAGCTGCCAGGAGTTCCTGAGGTTGTCCCCTGGCAAGGAGGTGATGAAAGAAATGTCCAGAGTGAAAAGAGAGGTTTGTTTTGTACCTTGGTCAAATTTCTGCCTATGGAGGGGGATATAGATTGTATTTGATATCCTTTTTTTTCTTTCTTTTACAGTCTTAAGCTGTACCCTTCTTTGCATGCTATAAAATGTCTGTCAGTTTTGTGTGTTCATGCACATGTTTGTGTGTGCATGTGCCAATTGCTGCACTGGGTGCTGTCCAATTTTTTTCCTACCACACTTTAACTGTATGTGTATGAGAGAAAAAAAGTAAAATGTTACTTTATTGCTGAAATAGAGAGGGTGCCTGAGAGGATTGAAGAAATTGTTTTGGTTTTCCACAGCAAGAAGAAAAACTGTCTGAAATAGGAAGACGACAGCTCACCCTTTTTGCTGAGCACAACCGTAGTTCGGACCTTTCGGATATTTTGGAAGAAGAGGAAGAAGATGAACTGTCCTCAGAAGCTCTGGAAGAGAAGAAATGGGATTCAAGAGAGCCCTGTTACAGGGAGAATGGGGAAAAGGTAACCTGTAGCAGAGTGATGCTTGTGGGGAGCGCCAGTGCAGCCATCCCATGTCATCAGCTCACAGGAGAAGGTGCCGGTCTGGGCCCAGCACTCTCAGTAGTGCTTGACTAAGTTCCTGCATGCTCTGCTTTTACTCCCAGCATTGTCTTTAAGCTGCTAAAATGCAAGTTCTTTGTGAGAGGGGAGGGTGTTTATATGTAATAAATGTGCCCGGGGTTTAATTAGTTGGAAAAACACACGATGTAATGTGAACTTTAGAGCCCAGGGTGAAAAATTGATTGTATTGATCAGGTTCTTAATGTAGATGGAAACAGTGAGCACAAAGGAGTCTGTAAAGTCCACCCATCTATAGATTCTGTACCAATCCACCATCCCTCCAAAGGGAAAATGGTCATGTAATATCTTGGCCTTAGTCCTGTACACACTCCTGAACATGAATCATGTCGTGCAGATGATTTTGTTTAAGCCTTGGTGTTCTCTGAATGGAAGGATTGCTTGTGGGAGCAGTGCAATGGCTTTGCAATTCAGATGTTACAAGCGAGAAAATACTGCTTAAGTTGAATTAGGAGCTATAATGTTTGTTCATGTTACAAGTTCAAACAGTTAAAGCTGGCTGGAGTGTTACAATGCATCTGCATCAGGAAATGTGCGTAAAACCGCATGACTGGGAAGGGATATATAATCACACAAACTATGACAGTTGAAATGAATGCACATGAGCGAAGGTATTAAGGCTGGATGACTGAGAAATTAGAAAGGTTTGCAGGAAACGTGATCTGCCTGTATTGCAAGAAACACCCTGGTTTCTTTCATGTGATCAAAGAACAGTTGTAGTTCACTGATGCTGAACTGTGTGGCTCATAGCCTGCAGCACAGATGGGATGGATCTGCTGAGCATTAAATAGACAGCAGCAGAAACTGCAATGAATCTGGAGTAAATCTGCTGCTGCTTTGTCCCCTTTTGAAGGGGGTTCTGCTTTGGCGGGGAGGTTGGACCTGCAGGGCAGTGTGTCAGGAGAGCCTGGTGGCTGGAGACATGGGCTCCCTGGGAAGAACATGTTGAAAGGCTCTAGGTTGTGCTAGGAAAAAAAAAAGTGATAAAAACAGTTAAACAGTTTCCCTGGAAGGAGAAAAAGGGGAAATGAGAACAGTTAGAAACACCATTACTAGTCACCTTTTCCTGGACATTTTATTAGCCTGAAAGTGTTTTTTTGTGTTTGTGTTTTTTTTTTTCCCCTGACAAAGAACTATCAAAAAACCCATGTAGACTCTGATGGGTTGAGCAAACTGGTGCTTCTTGACCTGGTAAAGTGATTGTTTTCTGTTCTGGCAATGCAGAGTTGATGGCATGAGTGTGACAAGATGCTGAATGGGTAGGGGGCATCAGGGGGAAGGACGATTTAGGGCACAGAGCTCACTACACTGCTTTGTAATGTAGAGGAAGATGATGGCTGAAGTCGGGCCAAGCCTCGGCAGGCCTATTTTCTAGGCGTCTGCATATTTAGTAATGTTCTGGGTTGTTTCAGGTCTCCTCAGCTGACTCAGGATTTGTGGGATAAAAGAATGGAGGGGTTCTGATTTTAAAAAGTGTAATCTCATTTATGTTGTTTAACTTTCTTCTTGATTATTAATGGACTACAAAGTCCCAGACCCTTCTCACATTACAGAATTTCATTATCCTACTTCTTTCAAGTATGAAGCAGTGTTTCTTTTCGTCAAGATTTGTGTTTTCTGAGTCCCTGGATTTCTTTTGTCTTGATATAGAAGCTCAGATTTGCATAGCTGCAGCTTCAACTTGCTAGAAACCATTTATTATATTAAAACTCAAAAGCAAAGGCCCCAGTTCTGTAAATGTCTTACTAGACTGTTTTTTATGGTTGCATTTATAAATTGGCATGTTACTAATTTGTGCTAACAAAGTAGGGCCTTGAGTGCTCGTCCTATGGAGAGTTTTAGGAAGCTGAGCTTGTTTGGTCTGGCAAAGAGGAGGCTAAAGGGAGGTCTAGTAGCTGCTTGCAACTATTTGAAGGATGATTACAAGGAGGAGAGAGCCAAAGTCTTCTTGTGGGTGGCAAGTAATAAAGAAACAGGCAAGAGCCGTGAGCTGCAGTTTGGCTCATGTTGGCCATTAAGTACAGACTTCTTTCCTAGGAAGGTGATGCAGCCCTGGGATGGATCTCGTGGGTCAGAGGTGCAGGAGCTCCGGTCTTTGTTGTTTTCCAGCCTCAGCTAAGCAAAACACTGCTTTAGTGTTTGCAACGGTCCTGCTTGCAAGTAGGAGATTGAACTAGACACGTCTTGGAGGTCCCTTCTAACCCCTTCTAAATATGATTCAAGACCAGCTTTTGCTTGGAAAAAGTTACGGAGGTTGAAGCGATCAATAGGCAGCTTCCAACTGCCTTTTCACCCTATCGTGGTTCAGTTTTTAATTATCTCTGCATGGGCAGGCTCGTGGCTGTAGCTTAAAACATCGGTAGCTACATATGCTTTGTTAAGTACTTATAAATGTTTTTAGAATGTCATGGTACAAATTACCAGGGAAGTTGGACCAGAGACCTCCAGGCATATCTTCTAAGCTAAATTATGCTGTGTTTCCAGGATTCTACCCTTTTATTTTACTATAAATGTGGTAAAAGTCAAAACATAACTTACACAGTCGGTCCAAAACAAGTTTTAAAATTCAGTGTTTTTCCAAAAGTTTTATGTGACCTGGTAGGCTCTTTCCCAGATTGCAAGTGAGATAGAAGTATGCGTGAGCCCATTGAGATAAAGGACTTTCCTGTATATTCGTGGCAATGCTGCATTAACCTGGATTTACAGGCAATAAACTACTGTAGAGCTGGACCTTGACAGATGAGAGGAAGGGTTTGGGGAAGGTGCTTTATAGCAGAAACATCTTCAAGTTGTCCTGCTATACAGAGTCACTTCCTTATGTTCCAGTGTGAGGACAGAGAGATAAGGGAGGACTCTGGGTCCCTGTGTGGGCACAGGCTGTGAGCCTGGTCCTTGTGGAGGGAGGAAGCTGACCGGCTCCAACGTGCAGCGAGCAACTACGGAGGATCTGTGTTGCTCCTGGCCCGTCATCCCCGACTGGGAATGCTGGAGCTGTGGGGAGTCCAGCAGGCGGGATGGAGGGCGTTGCAGACAGTTGTCTGTGCAGAGGCAGAGCCTGGGAGGGAGCTCATCCATGCATTGGCCTTTCTCGCTTTCTGCTGCATTGCTAGTTCATCTGATTGTCTTTGCCAGAAGACCCATTGCTATTGTTTGCTTCCTACCCTTGCTTCTCTGCAGACCACAGTCGCTGCTTCATACCGCTGTGCTGGGAGGGAATCCACTGTAACGCTGTCTCTCTTTTTAATGCACATTTCCTCTCTTTTTTTTCCTTTGCTTGTCCTGGCTGTTGCTTTTCTCGGGGGCTGGGTACAGATGGATCTTTGTGATACTGACAGCGATGAGGAGATTCTGGAGAGGATACTAGAGCTCCCACTTCAGAAGAACCACAGCAAGAAATTGTTTAGCATCCCTGAAGTGACTGAGGATGAGGATGAAGATGAGGATGAGAAGGGTGTTATGGAGGAAAAGGCAAATGCTCAGGACTCCTTGGAAACGCCTACCTACCATGCAGGAAGGACCGAGAAGCCACTCAGCATCCAGGAGCCATTTCTAAAGGCAGATGGTAGTGATTCTTCCCCAGATCTGTCCGCTGAGACCTCACAGGATGAGCGTACTGTTAAGGAGAGCAGAGGGGATGCTGACCATGCGAGCCCTGGCTTTGAGCCTCTGGGCTGGAGTCAGAAAAGGGCAAACTGGAACTGGGGCTACCAGGAGAATGATCCAAAGCCTGGGACTGGGGCAAGCTCCACTCAGAGCAAGAAGAAGGGAAATAATTATCGAGAGAAGGTCCGGAGTCGGCCTGAGATGGGTAGGAAGAGACAGAATGATCTCTCAGAGCATTGCAGTCGTCTGCTGGGCAACTGCAGCCAGATGGGAAGTGGATTGTACAGAGCTCCTAGCCTTAGGGAAGAGCTGAACATTGTGAGCAGCGCTGGTGGTAAGGAGGGGTTTGATGTGTACAATCGGGCCAGACAAGGAACCTCACGAAGAAACCACAGGAAAGCAGTGGTTTCAGGGTTTGGAGAACCTGCTTTGGCGGCAGCACGCTGCTCCAGCCCCAGGAGCCTGGAAATAGACGTTGAATATGACTCTGAAGATGATCAGGATTCAACCTGTGCATCCCCCCCTGAGAGCAGGCTGTGGCCAGAAAGGTCCCAGAGCTGTGTGAGGGATTGGAGTGATTACTCCAGTCAATCTGAGGTTGTGCACACGGATGGCAGAAGGGACCTGACCAGACTGGAGATGTTGGAAGAGCAGGACATGGAGTGGGCTGGGTATCCAAACGAGCACCTGCGATTCTTCTGCCAGGAGAAGGAGGCACTGAGGTGTGAGAGCAGCTCTGAGGAGCAGGGCTGGGACCTGGACTGTAAGTCACCTGTCTGGAGAAGGAGGCTCGAACATCCTTGGAAGGGGATACGTAGCACCTCCTTGCACAAAAGGGTTGGGTGACTTTTCCTATTCTGGTTTTGAAGCAGCTTGCAGTGGCGTTAGCTTCCCTTCTGCTTCCCTGGCCTGCCTGTATCTTGTTTTGTTCAGTGTTGTCCAGAGAAAGGACCCTCTAGGATCGTCTGGAAGAATATCTGGGAGATTCTGTAGTTCTGTGCTGCTTCGTGCCTTTTCTTGTATTAGCTGCTTCTGCTTTTCCTGCTAAATGACTGAGTGTCACCGATGCAGTATTCCTTTTCGCACTGGGTCTTCCTACCTACAGCAGGAGGCTGTGGGACTCAAATGAGAATCCCTGGTGAAATAAGCTGATTTGTGAAAGCTTTGTGTAGATGATGACTGTAATGTCATTGCCTTCCTTTGAAATGCCCTTTCCTGCGTCCTTGCATCCCCGGTGCCAGGCTGGGTGTCTGCCTGTATTTAGTTCTCTTTTCCACCTCCCATAGTATTTTCAGCTCTAGAGTGTCCCTGAAGAGGAATGTTGCATTTGGATGCACTGCGCTTTGTGGAGTGCATTTAGGCTGAGCGCTGTTCACGTGAGTTGGAAGGCAGAGGCTGCTACTAACTCTCTGGTGGTTCCTGTTGCAGGCGTCTGGTAATAAAGATCCTAGGGGCCAGGAGCTGTCTGGCTCAGCTGCCTGGCAGGCTCCCAGCAGAAGAGGGAACAGGAGCGTAAGAAGAAGTCAAATGCAGAAACCTTTGCTCTCTAGTCCAGGTGAGTGGGGAAGGAGGGGAGGGTCATGCAGCAGAAGAGAGGGAGGCTGTTGGAAATTGCATGGGGGATGCTGATAGTATTTTAGCCATGCAGGTCTATGGCAGGGAAATGGTGCTTACATTATATCTGGTGTGTCGCCTGACTACTTCCAGGTCCTCCAAGGAGTGCTGCGTCAGAAACTGCTGTTAAAGATGATGGCATTAGAATATTTGTGGCCCTCTTTGACTATGATCCTGTTTCTATGTCTCCTAACCCTGATGCAGCAGAAGAGGAGCTCCCATTTAAGGAGGGGCAGATCCTGAAGGTAGGAGCAGATCGTAGTGCACATCTACTCTATATGGAGCCATCTCTTGTTCCAGGGACAGCGTAAACTTTGGGAAGCAGAGCTTCCTCGTCTTGGGAGTTTCCTTAGATTCCCTTTCTCTGTTGTCTTTGCATCTTGGTCCCTGTAGTGTAAACAGTCCTTGGCCTGTCTTTTACCTTGCAGGTGTGTGGAGACAAGGATGCTGATGGCTTTTACAGGGGTGAATGTGCAGGAAGAGAGGGTTACATTCCATGTAACATGGTATCTGAAGTCCAGGTGGAGAATAATGAAATCAAGAGGCAGCTCCTAAAGCAAGGGTTCCTTCCTGCCGACACACCAATGGAGAGCATAGGTACTGTATCTCCTTTGTGTGTGTGCTGTGCTATTGCCCTCACGTGTCCTTGCTGAACTGTAGAAAGCTCAGTTGTGCTGTCAAGTTTTGTGGCCAATGCAGCCCACCAAAATGGCTCATCCCCAGGATCTGAACGCTTGTTTAGTGGCAACAGTAGTGGCAAGCAGGGATGTCTGAGGTCTTGGCTCATACCAGATTCTAGTGCAGCACAGCACTGCCCAAAGCTGCATTTGCAGCTGCTTGAGTTGGTCCAGTGCTTGAAGTGTTGTGCTTTTGAACTCCACACAGAGTTTGGTGAAGCTGATCCTCACTAGAGGAGGAGGAACAAAAGTTTGAAGAGCAGCTGAAGTTTGTGAACACAGTTTTCACTTTTGTGCTCTCCCTTGTTTTGTGAGTTTGTAACTGAGCCTGTAGGCCCTTAGGTGACAGAATTTGCAATGTGGGAAAGGAGGAAGATGGGCAGAGACTCGTAGTGAATGGTAGGAAGGGTGTGAGACAGCAAGGCAGTCAGGCGAGAGTGTACAATGGGCAGACCTTGGTCCGTGGGCTGTTTCTCAGTCACTCCCTGAAGTACGTGGTTCAGTGGTTTACGCACTGCAGGGGCTTTCCTGTTTCTTTCCACTCATGTTCAGAGAGAGGAGAGGAACCTTCCCTGGGATTTGCAGCAATTACTGCTTGGGCTGGGTTAGTCTGCAGTTGGAGGGCTGTGAGCTGCCCTGAGACTGCTGTCAACAAACTGTGTCCCACCTGCCTGTCTTTTATCCCCCCCGTCTCATCCCGTGCTTGTTTTTGTACTCTCTGCTACCAGTGGCAATTCTTTGACCTTTTCCACTTGTGAAAACGAGAGGAAATTTGTGGTTTGGCCAGCCACCTTTTCCTCACCAGTTCAGCAGGCTGAAACAGCACACGTATGGGGTTTTTGGGTGCTTGGGGTGGCAAAGGACTGAGCTGTTCTTACAGGCAGTCGAGGAAAAATGAAAAAGAAGCAATCAAACTTGTTTCTGTTCCTCTGCATTGAGACCTATTGTCTAGCCCTTGAGACTAAGGGTTTAACCATGCCCAACTGCTAAATGTGGGTCTCTGGAAGGTGAGCCCTCAGGAGCACAGGACTTGGAGGCAGTTGCTTTCACTTCGTGGCTGTGTGCTTTTTGGTAGGTCTGTGTCTGTTGGCCCCTCTCATGTCTACGGGGAGCAGAGATTTTACTAAGGCTTTTTTCACCCCTGGAACATTCATAATGTTTCTCTTGAATTTATTCCCTGGTACCCAGAGATGATTTGATGCCCGTGGCGGCCTTTGTACCTGTGTGGATGTACAGGGCTCTCTGTCCCTTCCCCTGTTGCGTCCTCTCAGAATAAAAAACTTAATAGCTCTGAGACTGCATGAAACATAGTGGATTTGAAAGTTTCCAGAAGAGTGGGGATAGTGAAAAAGATACCTGGGGATGTGTGCAGAGACAGTAAACCTTGTTCCCTTAGGCAGCTGGGCTGTACGTGCCTGTTTTCCTGCTGCTGTAAACCCGTATTACAGCCTGGTAACTGAGGGAATGCCTCTAAGGGGTTGGTCTAGGTACTCCTTCTGCAGGCTCAGCTGGGGACTCCTCTAGGGATGTATGTGCTGGCTTCTCTAGAAATCCTCACTTTTATGGAACTTCAAGGGACATGTTCAAGCATCGAAGGGCCATACAGGGGCAGTGGATGTGTTTGAGCAGTTTGTACAATGAGAGGCTGAGGCACTGTGGCTTGTTTAGCTAGGAGAAGAGAAGGCTTGGGGTATGTGAAGAATGACTTCTGGCAGCCCTCTAGCACCTTAAAAGAGGTTAGCGAGCAGGCACAACCGGGCAGTTCATGGTACTGCATGGCTGAAGGAAAAGGGAAAATAATAATCAGTTGAGAGTTTTGACCAAATAAAAGAAACAGATCCCTCACTACGAGGATAATCAAGCATTGGTACAGGACTCAAGAGGTGGGGGAATCCCTGTCCTGAGAGTTTTTCAAGACCCAGTGAGGCAAAGCCTTGAGCAGCCTGGTCCAAATCCAGTATTGACCCTGTTCTGTTCAGAAGTTTTAACAAGAGACATCACAAGGTCCCTTCCCACTTGAGCTGATGGGATACACCTCACCTGGCATTTTTCAGGTATTAATGGTACAAAGGCTTTATTTTATCTTTGTGGTGCTGCTTCTGAAAGATAAAATGCAGCTAAGTGGCAAAGTTTGTCGGATGTGTACTGTGGCATCAATTATGGGCAAAAATACAGTGTGGAATTCTGTGTATATCTAGGATGTGGATCGTGCCTCGTCTGAGTCCACATACAATAAATAGAGACCGGGGCTTTGTGCACAGAAATCAGTGTCTGCTTCCCAGGGGAAGCATGTCATGCCACTCTGTTGCCTGTTCACTCTTCAAGATGCTTTTCACTTTCCATTCACTGTCTGTTTCTCTTGTCTATTTATTTGCTTTTTTGGATTTTTATTAAGGAAATGGCACATTTTCTCCACCTCCACGCCGCCAAACCGTCCCTCCTCCAAAACCCAGACGCTCCAAGAAAGGTCTGTGTCACCCACTGCTTCCTCTTTGGTTTTTGCAATAGGATTACAGACTGCATTGAATTTTTACTACTTGCTTACAGGACCCTCAGATGTTTGTCTCTGTACGACTGCTAGGAAGTGGAAAGAGATTCCATCCCTGCTGGTGTTAAGTCTTTTTTAACAACAGTGATGTCTTTTATAGTTTTGGAGCTTGACCTCTGCGTCCTATTACATCCTTGAGTCATGGTTACTGGCTTAGACTTTGAGTTGCATGAACAGTTTGCTTCTGTTTTTTGCTGCTGTGGTGTTTGTTCTTTTTATTGTTGTTTGTCAGTTATGTGGTGTGGACACTGTTGAAAGACGAATACCCATTGACAAGATGTTTTCTCCCCCCAGCAGAACTGGATAAACAGGAGAAGTACAAGTCTCATCCAGGTAAGAATTGCTCTTTCTTACTGTAAGAAGGGGAATGCTACATTGGCATCGTAATGCGGACACTAGTTTTGTGGTCATGGGCCAATCCAACATCCTGTATCATAGAATGGTTGAGTTTGAAAGGGTTCTCTGGAGTCTACCTTGTCCAACCCGTCTGCCAAGCAGGGTCACCTAGCACTTGTTGCACAGGGTCACATCCAGGCAGGTTTTGAATATCTCCAAAGATGGAGACTCCACAACCTCTCTGAGCAACCTGTTCCAGTGCTCTGTCACCCTTACAGTCAATAAATGTTTCCTCATATTAGGCCGGAACTTCCTGTGTTTCAGTTTGTGCCCGTTGCTTCTTGTCCTGTAGCTGTAGTCCTCATTCAGAGCACTGTAAGAGAATGGTCATTCTCAGGAAAGAAGAGTTGTAGTTCTTTAATTTATTAGTGACTGCAGTGGCCTTTGACTAAACAAGGGAGCATTTGGAGGTGAAGGGCACACATGGTTTTGCTTTCCAAGGGCAGGGTAATCTCTTATTCATCTGATGCTGCGATCCTTAAAATCCAAGGTCCCTTGAAGGAGTTCTCTCTATGCTTAGGTGCTCTGTGATTTATTGATGTCAAGAGAGTTCAAGCCTGCAAACTAAACACCTTGCTAACCCATACAATGTTGACCTGAAGCATGGATCAGATCTGTAAGATGAAGGACTGGACAATTTGTGTTTTCTGTAGTGCCAAGCTTTGCTTTTGTAGAGTCAGAGCAGGTCTTTAAGTAATGGGGCTGAGCAGGTAGGTGGTTGTAAAAATGCAGGGTGTTGCCTGCCCTTCACTTTGTGCTGAGCTTTGTGCCAGTGTGGCTGGACTGCCTGTTGATGTTGTTTAGGGTCTTGCTGTTTCCTTGGCACTTATTTATTCCTCAGGATAATTTTTACATGGAGAAAAGAGAAGTGTCCATTCGAGACACTGTAAAGAGACTGCTGTCTTGTGTGTTTGTATTTGTTAGTATATAAAATAAAAAAAAATAAAATTCCTGTATTTATAGGCAGGATACCAGGATACTGCAAGTGGGAGATGTCACCGGTTCTGTGATTGTGAGTTAATGCAGGAGATCAGAAAACTGCTTTACCAGATATCTCGGGGTCCTCTAAGACCTCTTGCTCATTCAGTTTCCCCCTTGTATTCATTTTATTCAATTTACTCCCAAGAAGAGTGAAGAGCTGCTGTGTTGTGGTATTTTGTGCTTTGGCTTCCAGCTCAGCATGTTTTGTTATGTTCTTGTCCTCCAGGACAGAAGCATCAGGACTTTGAAGCTGAACTACTTACTCCTCGAAGTATGATGGCTGTCTTTGACTATAATCCTAAGGAGAGCTCCCCAAATGCAGATGCAGAGGTAACCAGCAGCTGCTCAGTCCTCTGATACCTTTCTTTTTCCACTCATTTTTTCTTCTGTCCTGAGACACTTAAGACTTTGGTCAAAACTAAGGTGATTATAGCATGGCAAAATAATGACTAAAACGGTTTGGCTGAAGCCATAAAATATAAAGTTTGCCAATATGTTCTTTCATACATTCCCTAATAACAGCGGTCAGTTATTATTCTGTGAAGAGTATGAAGCAACATACCCCTAATAGTTTTCAGTATTTGTCTCTGTGAAGCTATTAGAGCATCTCGTGGCCTTTTAGCATCCTGTAAGTGTTTAGACAGGACTAAACAGCCCCTGCTGCTAGCAACTGATCCGGGGCATCCTGTGGTAAATGGAAATACCTGATTAAAGGTCAGAATTGATTTCTGATACTTATGGTGAACGTGTCTTTATGGAGCATGTCTTTTGTGTTAGCTACCTGTGTAGGTCTTTGTTCAAGCAAGAACACTTAATTCCAATTTAATGGACCAGTCCTTTAAGCTCGGCTTTTCAAGCAGTCTCTACATATAATCCAAACAGGGATTTTGTGGATAAATATGTTTCTGATGGAAAGATTGTAAAGCAAAATCCTTCCAGCAAAAAAGACTTTCTGAATTAGAACATGCTCTGTTTCTGTTCCTCTGTAGCAGCATCAGTCTACTCTGAGCAAACATAGTATAGTAAAAATAATGTATGGCCAAGAGGTGGCGCAATACAGGTAATGCTTGACACCCAATCTGTGTGTTTTATGAACAAGAGAGCCTGCTTCTGAGGACAGAGTATTTTGGGGGTAATGGATTATTTTAGGAGACATACAATAAAAACATGCATCAACCAGCATCTATGTAGATATTCACACATCTGACCAAAGAATTTTTTTTTGAGTCCTTGTCAACAAGGTGCAGTTGACATTGCATTATTAGAAGTGTTCCCCATTCAAACTCACAGAAAATTTGGTCACTTGATTTGCTGGAAAGCTGCAGTTGGTGTTTTTGAACCTGCAGCATACCTAATAGGATCACCTGTGCAGTTCTTTGTGCCTGTGAGTGAAGTTCCCTAGAAGCTGCTTTCTGCTAGGACAAAGTCATTCACTGCCATCAGTAGGAACCAGCAGCCTCAGGAGAGAAATCGAGTACTGGGAACTAAATGAAGTAAATATATCAGAAGTAGGTCTCTTCGAGCCAGTGCTTCCGTGGTTCTGTGAATTGCATGTAAAGACGTGTCTTCAATGGGACTTGCCCATTATGCAGCCTGTTGGAGGGCTCCGCCTCTTCTATCTTAGAGCAACTGTTTCACTGTAACTGGGGGGATTCCTTCCATTAGAAGAGAATACCTATATCTTTGGCCTTGGTCTTGTGCTCCAAGGAGTACCCTGAGCATTGCATACACAACAGTCATCCAAGGTAAAGGGGGATTTAGTGTTTATATTAAAAAGGAAAAAAAAAAGGTATTTCTGGTGCTTGTTCAGTTTGTTCGTGGCACCCCTTTCTAGAACAGGTGGTAGGTACCATTTTGAAGTTCTATTAAAATTGGTTTATGAGACAAATTTTGCTGTTATCCTACTTTATGAAATGCTTCCTTAACACTGAATTCCACAGTTTCCCAGGTTGGTTGTTCTGCGTTCTGTTCCTGCAAGTCTTATCACAATGGCCTCCCTCACTCATGGTGAGATTGTGCAAGCAGCCCAGGGCAACCTTGAGAAATTCCAGGCAGTGTTCCTCCTGTGACCATCGTTTCCTTTTGTTCATTGCAGGCTGAACTGACTTTCAGCGCAGGGGACATTATCACTGTGTTTGGGTCCATGGATGATGATGGGTTCTATTATGTAAGTATTGGGGTTGGCTAGGTCCTTTGGCTACATCTGAAATCCTTGGATTCCATCTAGTGGCAGGAGAGCAAAAATTAGGGGACAAAATGTTCTGCTGCTGCAACACGTGAACACATGCCTCCTTAGAATAAGCAGGTTGTTTCTTGCAGTCCATGTTCCTCCTCTAAACCTAATATTCCAAACGGTTCTGAGTTTCTTTCTTGGACTAAATTGACTGCAGGTTTCCCAAAGCCTAAGATGCGTTTACTGCACATACATCAGTTGCATCAGCATCTGCTACAAGCTGATTTGTCACCAAGGACTCTGACACATGGTCTTATCCAGGACAGGAGGCTAAAATGGTAATATAAGAATAAAACGTATGCTGATCCCCATCCTGCCACACATCAACATACCAACTTCAACAAACACTGATATCTGTTTAATTTACTACGGATAGCTGGGAACTGTGCCTGCCAGCAAGCTGTGTTAGACGCGTTTCTTAGCCCTTGGATCATCCCTCTTTTCCTGCACAGAAAACAGTATGCATTCATACATCAAAGTTGAGGTTCACCACTAGGTAAAGTCTGAAGGCATTGTTACGAATGTTTTGTTTGACTTCCTTCATGGCGTAGGTCAGACAACATTGCTAGGGTTGTTTTGTCTCACCCAGCTACCTCTTGCTGAACTAGAGACAAATTTTTGGAAAGACAGCCAAGCTTGGTTTTGAGCTCCAGATGTCAGTAAGCATAAAGACAAGGCCTACAGGGCATTGTACTAGCAGTACTTCATTCTTAAAAAAATTAAATACCAGAACAAATGAAAGGCCTTTAGGAATCCTGTGGCACAATCATGTTCCAGTTGCTTCCAGGTTATTAGTGGAAATTTTTTGAGTTTGTAAAGTGCAAATAGTCTTCATAGTCTACAACTTAGAGGTGTCTGTCCATGCTGTTGGAATACATTTGTCATAGCTTGCCATCATCTTTTCTTCCTTTACACTCGTGTGTTTTTGCATTTTGAATTGTTCCACAACTAAGCAAGAATGTGAGTTGTGAAACTTACTGAGGATGCTTCCAACATGAATGTGTTCCTGGGCTTCTCTCAGGCCATAGCATAGCCTTCTCGGAATGGGGCTGCTCCTCTATTTATTTTTCCATCAGCCAGGAAACCTGATATGGGAACTGAACGTTGATCTTTCAGGGAGAGCTGAACCAACAAAGAGGGCTTGTCCCATCTAACTTCTTGGAAGCTGTAACTTCAGATGGAGGCATGGTTGAGGAACTTCATTCAAAAGATAAAGATGCTTTTCCACTAAGTTCTGAGAGCCAGGTAAGATTGTGAGACTCTGCATAGTACAGACAACCAAGCCGTGACATGGTTGGAGAGTGGGTGTTGCACAGCATGCAGCATCTGATGGAGTGATTTAAATTATTGCATGTAGCTTGATTCATCCCATGGGAGCTCAGAAGTTTAGAAGGGAGCACCAGGAGCTCTTCTTAAAGACTTAGTATAGTACAAAATGAGGCACGAAGCAAGAACATATTCTGGGACCTCATGCTTGTTATTGTCATGTGAGCAAAGAACATCACAGGTCCCACCAGCAAGTTCTTCAGATGCACACAAGGGTCAGTGGTGAAATCCTGCTGCAAGCAAAGCAGTTCAGCCAGATCCCCAGACGCATGAAATTCCTCGTATTTGCTCATATCCATGCCAAGGAGTTCTGGAGTTATTGACACCTAAGCACCAATGCTTTTCCACCCATCCCAAGTTAGATGTATCTTAAATCTGTCCAAGATGTCTTCAGGAAAAAAAATGAAACGTAGAGGGAAGGATCAAACAGATCTGAGGAGTGGATCCACAGGCTAAGGCTTTGGGAGCAACCCACAGATGTTCAAAGAGGGGTTCAAAGATGTTCAAAGGGTTCAAAGGTTGGGCTATCCCCCTTGCGTTATGTTTCTGATACTTCTCAAGCAAATGGTTAAGCAGGAGATTTGGGTCATCTGCCAGATTCAGTCAGTCCTCAGAAGGTGCGGCCAAAAGTGTGACACCTCCTTGGTCACTGCCCGTGCTGTGGCATTCTAGGCAGTGGGAGGCAGGGAGTGACACAGCCTGGTCCCAGTTTAAATGTACTTATTCCTCAACCTTCAGTTCTTCTCAGGGAGGTTATTATACAGGCCCGTAAAAGTGTGGAAGAGCAGGCCTAGATTGGCTTTGAGGCAATCCTTAAGGAAGTATGTGGTCCTAAATCCTCCTCTGTCAAACTCTTCACTGGTGTCACCCTAGCTTTCTACCTCTCTGCAGTGTCATTTGTCTTATTTTTCATTCTCTGCTCCTCCTTTACTCACTTCCCACCTACCTTTCTTCAAATGCTGCCTGGACTTCCACAAGCTCTACCTACAGTCCCCTCTTTTGCTTCCAGGCATTTGAAGCTTTGTTGGTGTAATGTTTGTCCCACAGCCTCAATGTCTTCTTACGAGGGAAAGTGGCAGGACTGCCTCAGAAATAAGATTTGAGGGTAGTTTGCTGGATCATCTTCTAAACCCAGAAGTGGTTTTGGTCCCTTTTGCTTGCCTGTTTTGGATACTCAGTCACTTTGATCTCAGCCAACAAGGGCTGGTCCTTGCTGAGCAATCAGAGAAGTTAATGAGCTGTTACTACCAGGGTTTAGCAGCTATGAGGTTACACAGATCTAACTTTCTGGGTGGAAACAAATATTCAGAGTGGATTTTCTTCTCCAGTTCCCCTATCAGAACAATGGACTCTTCACAAATTATCCATCTATGAGAACAGAGGGTGCCAAAGGAGACCGGAACCAGTACAATTATAGCAGGCTGAATTCATAGTACAGCTTATTGTGGACCTGACATCCTCTCTGGCATTGATCAGCAAGGGCCTGTTTCACATGTTGGGGGGTCATTATTCCATCCCCAGCCTGGGCCCCAGAATTTGTTCAAAAAAACTAATGATAAATAATAGGAAATTCAGCGAACCTTCAGGGTTCAGAGAGCTGCCATTTGTAAATGGTATTCTACTGAAGAGGGGTAAGAGAAACCAACAAGGCTGATAAACAGAGGGACATACACAATAAATCCGTCTGATCCCCTGCTGAGCAGGGAGCACAAGCTGCTCCTCCTTGATGCTTTATAGTTTGCTGCTGCTCCCCTCCCCTCTCCCCTTTCCACTGGCGCTGGGTTCAGCAGGAGTTGACTGTTCGCCTGGACACAGCAGTTTGGCCCAGATATCCTTGGATGCTCAAAGCTGTAATTTTTTTTCTGTGATTCATGACACCTTTTTTAAACAGGAATACCTCTCAAACATGATAAACCCTCATAATAGAGACATATTTCAGGCTTGCCTGGCCTCCAGTTCATTTGTGTTTCTATGTCAGAGATCCAACAGAGCTTTTCATTGCATTTGATCACACTTTGGGTTTGCAGAGCGGAAAGCTGTTGCCTTAGGCCAGGATAGATTTGGTAGCTCTGTCACTTGGCCAATCCATGAGCCGCTGTTCCTTGTGAAGTCTGGGAACTTGGAAAGTTCGGTTCTTGATGATTAAGCCAATTTTGTGTCATTGGGAGTCCACATTAACTATGCAAGCATGACTTTCTGTTGTCTGTTTCTGCGTGGTGGCAGACAGTTTCCTGTCCTGCTGCCTCCCTGCTTCACCAGCACACCTGTCCTGGGTGATTCTGGCTTAGCACTCTTAATTATGTGCAGTCCTGCTTGTGCTTTGCAGTCCAGCTCCATCTAAACAGCTTCCAAATAGGGAATGTTTGCCCCCTTGTAAAAGCGGTATATTTATCCTGCTCATAACCAAGCTTGTACTAGATAACTACATTTAGTTACGTTTAGTGAGTCCTGAGAAGAGACCTTACCCACTGAGTTTTTGGCTGTGTCATATCAATTACAGCATCCCGACCTATGAGCAAAACGATGGGTAAGGCAAGAAGGAACATGTTCTCCTATAGAAAACACGTATTTTAAGGGCCATCCCCGAGCTGTCATAAACTGAGTGATACAGCCAAGCATGAGGCTTTCCAAACTCTGTCATATTCATTCCGCAGAGTTTAGGAACATGCTAGTTAAGTGTGTTTTTGGCATGTATATGTAGGCAGAACACATACAGCTGCTCCTGTTTCAGATGAGATGGGGCGAGTGGACAGGGCTTATGCAAAAAATCACCAAAGACAGAAGATGCATGGCAGCCTCTAGAGAAGTATTGTTTGAATGTTCTGGGACAAAGCATAGCAAAAGTCTCCCAACAAATTTGTCAGCTTCGTCTTGAGACCTAACACATCAGCGAGCATGCATACTCACCATGGTATTAACATCAGAGCTTTGGATTATATTAAAGCTAGTTCCAGTCTTAACAGAAGCTTCTCCAGCATGACCACGAGTGATTTTAAAATCGCCTCTAACTTCTTGGATTTAAAGTTTTCACCATGTGTGTTCTTCCCATTTCCCTTCTCCTTGATGCTATGCCAAAGGCCTGAGAGTAAGGACAATTAACTTTCCAAATTGAACTGGGGAAGGTGAATTATTAGAATTATTTCTGAGTAAATCTTAAAATGCTGGCATCTGAAAAAGGTGAAGCAGTTTGACTTTCAAAGTAACATCGTTTCAGTATTAGACCCAGCAACAAAAAATGCAGTACAAAGAGGAGTATCCAAGAAGTTATGATCACAAGCTAGGGCGCTGAAGCAATCATGTTCACCAGCTACGAGCAGTTTACCTTAATGCTGCAGCTATTGAATGAATATTTTTGCCTCACTAATATGCAGTTTCTGTCAAAGACTGTTTGTAAAGCAACTTCAAAAAGTATTCAATTCTAATTGATTTCATGTATTTATTTCTGCCATGGCGGTTCTTTTCTTCAGAGAATGAGGAAGAGAAGAGTCCAGTGATAGATATGAATGATACATAGAGAGCAACCATGTAAGTTTGTGTGAGAAGATCTCTTCATTTTCCCACCCAGCCTAGCCTATTAAAGGGTCCTGCACTTGCAATTTACTCCTGTTCTTGCTTGTAGTTCAACAGGCTGGTTTGGGGCTCTGCTACCAAGTCCAGCTTCAAACCCTCTGGTGGCAGATCTTTACCTGCCAAGTTGGTTCTGTATTAAAGAGAAGCCACGTTCAGCATATGAAGTGCAGTTTGGAACAATTATCTGGTGGTTTTGGGGACCACGATGGGACTGTAGTAGTACTGGATATTCAGGTTTAGAAAAGACCTGCTTTGTAATTCAGCCTCGCCATTCTACCACTGTTCAAGCACATCAGCAACAAGAACCTCATGTAGCCTTTGCAGAATCCTGCTCAGGCTGAGCACCCCCCATGTTCAGTCTGTTTTTTTTTCACTTCTTGAAACGCCCCCATACACCATCAACTTAAGAAAGTAGCAACACTTAGTCCCTAAAACCAGCCTAGTCTGGATAATTGTTCTGTCTGACAATTTTGGGGTTGGGGGGTGAGATCCCTGATTTTGGGTGGCAGTGGGAGGAGATCTGTGGTTTTTCTTCCTTTCAAACATTGTTTTCCAGAAGTTATACAAGTCAATACCCGAGAGAGCATTGAAAAGTGTCCCCTGAAAACTAACATGACTCTTCTGTTTATCAACCCCAATAGCTTTATCAGGATCTTCACAGAATCACAGAATGGTTTGGGTTGGAAGGGACTTTAAAGATCATCTAATTCCAACCCCCCTGTTATGGTCAGGGACACCTCCCACTAGATCAGGTTGCTCAAAGCCCCATCCAACCTGGCCTTGAACACTTCCAGGAAGGGGGCATCCACAGCTTGCCAGAGCAGTTTTTCCTTTAAGTTTCTCTTAGGGAAGAATCCCTTGTTTTTCGTGTCATGTGTCTCCGACCAGATGAATCTGTGAACTGGTTCTGTTGCTTTTCCGCCATACAGAGACCTCTGAGAATATCTGCACATGCTTGTGTGTGAGTGCCTCTGTGTATAGAAATCTGCCTGGGCATCGTGTACCATAGCTGGAAATAAGAAGGACTTGCAGCCACAAAGACTGGAAACTGCTAGTCGTTTCCTTTTAACTGTTTGATGTTTGATAATGATATTGATACTGTGCTATCCTTATTACAGTAAATAATGGTGTCATTCATGAATTGGTCTGGGTACCTGCCGCTCGTTTTGCCTGCAGTCTTCCATGCCTAGCTCAACAGGAGAAATTGCGTCAGGTTTGTTGGGCCACTTCAGATCTGCCCTAAAACTGTTCCACCTTTGCCAGAAAAATGGTTTCCAGCAGCTCATGGGCTCCAAGCCTTTGCTGCCCTGGCTGTGCAGGGACCTTCACATTGCTCCCACGTCCTCTGGTTCTGCTAAGCCACAGACCAAGGTGTGAACTTCATACGGAAGATTGTTTCACAGCAGCATAACGTCATTCTCTGGGAGGAGCAGAAATCACAGCTACTTTTCACGTTCTTCATCATGGAGGAGGTGGGCTGCTGAAACAGCCATGGGGTGATAGAGTGGGGCTGCATTTGCTTGTAACCCTAGGAAACTTTAAATAAGCAAACCGACAGCACATAAAGTGCTATAGCTATGGCAGTGATGGTATGTCTGTGCATCTGCTTCATTCAGCAGTGTTCGCCAGGAGCACTATGGGACCAGAGCACATCTACTCCTGCCAGTGAGCTACAAGCAGCTGCTGCTGTGGTTCTGACACATTTCATCTGCTGGGCTCGTCTTTGCTCTTCAGCAATGCTTCTTCCCCGGGTGGGGCATCCTGCTGCCTTTGTTACTAACTCATTTTCCCTGATGGAGCTGTGGCTGCTTACAGACCCTTAATGAGCATGCACACAACTCTCCCTGACCTAGTGGGACCCAAGCAGAGAAAATGTTTCAACCTGCCAAGGGGGCTCGCTCTTGGCACAGCTCTAGCACGTCATGGGTTCTGGGGACTGCCAAGGTAGGATATACAGCTGGGAGCCTAGAAAATTAGTTCTCTGTCAGGCACGTGAAAGCTGTGTGGAAGAGAAGGCAATGGGACAAGGGCTCTCCTAGGCTTCAGCAACCCAGAACCCCTTCCCTAGTGAACTTTGCAACTTCTTGGGAAAGTGTGCCATGCCAGATCAGAAGTGGTCACCATCCATACACCAAGGAAGAGGAGATTGTGTAAAGCAGAAGTCTTCTGCCAGAAACTGACCTTACATCAGCATGTTCTGAAGAGAAAGCTGAACCCAGGACCAGGGCACTTCGTGATTTCCAAAAGGAGCAGCGTACAGTGAATCATTTGGAGCTGTAGATCCTAGTTAATATTCTGAAATACTCAGGTTGCTTAGGAATACATCAGTTGCTTTGTGCCACATGATTCAAGACTTCCCTGTGTCCTGCTCCATCACCACGTTCTTGTTTTTTTTTCCATTATTGGAACTGCTGGAGAGAATCAGACGCTTTCTGACCCTCCTGTGACTGGATTTGATGGATGCGGAGCAGCCCTGCAAGGGTCTAAATTTCTGACCATGACAGAGCACAGTCACTGTTGCAGAAGCCTCCCAGCTTAGCCAGCCTCCTTGAACTTCTGAGGTCTTGCACAGCCCTTGTTCTTACTGGGTTGTTTTTCTTAATGGCCTATCCCAGAGTGTGCTGGGAGCCCACCAGTCTCCCCTGGCCGCAAGCAGCCAGCAGGCATAATGGGATGCATCGCTACCTTTCTATCCTTGCACTGAGAAGGTGCTTAACATAGTTTCTTCAGCTGTGAAGCAACATCTTTCAAGAGGTCCTCAGTGGGGGCATTTCTGATGTAGCCTAAAGTTAAAGCCCAAAGTTAAAGGATTTTGGAATGTCTGAGGTCAGGCAGTGTCTTGGTGGGGGTATAAAACACTTTACTGGAAACTTCCTAACTGATTCTGCAGCTGCACAAAGGAGCTGAGCCTTGCAGGTTGCAGGACAGACTGGTGGGGAGAAGGCAGGGTTCTCTGGCTGAGGTTTGTGTTGGTGTCATGTCCTTCTTCAAGTCTAACTTCTACTTTTTTTTTTTTTTTTTTCTCTTTTCCTGCTCAGTTAAATCCAGATGGGTCTGTTGATCAAAGCGACTTCTCACCAACTCCTCCTACTGAACCACCTTCCTGCCTTGCCACAGGCGAGCAGTGTCCAGAGCAGGCATCGCTGGCCATTCTCAAATGCAGTGATTTACCTGGTCAGAGTAAAAAGAAGAGAGGCTTCTTCTTCAAAGGAAAAAAGCTCTTCAAAAAACTTGGGTCCAGTAAGAAAAACTAACAAAGGATTTATTGTTAGGAGTAGGCTGCCTGTGCAGTCCACACAGGCACTGAAAATTCAGGAGAAGCCCTCTGCAATAAGCTGATTAGAGTATTTTCATAGGGGAAAAGTGTATATTGAATAGAGAAAACTCTTCAGTGGGTCTGTGAGCTGTGATCTCTGCTGAGAGCCCACTGGCAGTGGCTCTGAACAGTGTCACAGCACCGAGGTGTGTGAGGCCTCAGCTCTAGGATACAGCTCCCTCCACAGTAGTGTGTCCTGCTCCATGCAGCCCTCAATGCACCAGTTCTCTGTAAATATTTTAATTTTAAAAATATATTCTGGCTGTAAGATAGCTAAATGGCTTTTCCCAGCAAAGCCCCAGCCCCTTAGGAAGAGCTCCCTTGTACTACACCCCTCGGTATTTCTCTGGTCCAAAGGAGGTTGTGTCAAGTCCTTCACTTCCTGCAAAGAAAATTTGCACTCTTCTGTTGCTGTGAACCCTCTTTGCTGTCTCTGGGCTGAAAAGTGAGTTATTTGTACTGTAAATATGCAGCTGTGCCTAGGAGCATCCCACACTGCCTCAGTCATGTTTCAGCGTGAGGATTCTTTTCCAACCTTAATGATTCTACGATTCCCGTGGAGGAAGGAGCGATACCCACAAAGGGGGTCAATACTTCCACCTGTAGCGTGGGCTGCTGTAAGCTGCTCTTGGCTGGTTCACCTTGACCACACACTGGCTGGGGACTCTGCCTTATTTATTTATTTGTTTATTTATTTATTTATTTATTTATTTTGTCCGCCTCTTTCACAGTTTTATTTGGCTGTTTCAGTGGGCTGCTCCTCAGTTGGAGCTTGGTTGGAGCATAGAGCTGGGGATGGAGAGTTTGCAGCTATTTTCATATGAGATGTGTTCCTTCAGTTAAGACACATCCCTTCCTAAGCCACGGAGAGTTTTGTACTACATGGTTTCTACCCTTTTCAGTGTTTCTTTCTTTGCATGTTTCAATGGGGTACATGTTTTGAGAAAGACAGTTACGTGAGGTATGTGAATGATGCCAGCACAGTGTCCACAAGTGTTGGTGATAAGGTATGTTTTTATTTAATATCAAATTTTATTATAATAAAGTCTATTTTCACAAAAATACATTTTCCTTAAAAAAGCAAAAGATTCATTGTTGCTTATTTGGGGGGGTGGGAGTGTGGGGGGAGAATAACACTGGTCATTAGCACCTTGAGGATGCGGGAGGAATTTGATATGACAGTGTAACACTATCTTCCTTGATGGACAGTCATATAGTTGCTTTAGCTATGAATGCTTGCAAGGTTTTCTTAGAATATCTGAAGCAGACATAAGTGATGATGGTCTTCAGCAACCCAGTATCAAGGCCTGCTGGGTCTCTTCTGAGTCCCGAAAGCATGTCAGACCCCATGTCTCCTCTGCCTTGGAGTTTTCCTCCTCTAACAGTTGGGACACTACCTATAGAGCTACAAAGGATATAAGTGTGTTAGAGAGTTTACACAGGAGGGCAACAGAGATGGTGAAAGGCCTAGAGGGCACGGCACAGGAGGAGCAGTTGAGGTGGCTTGGTTTGTTCAGCTTAAAGAAGAGAAGGCAGAGGGGTGACCTCATGGCTGCCTACATCTTCATCCCCTGGGGGAGCAGAGGGTCAGGCACTGATCTCTTCTCTCTGGTGTGCAGTGAGAAGACCTGAGGGAACAGCAGGAAGCTGCCTCAGGGCAGGCTCAGACAGGAGCTGTCAGGAAAAGGTTCTTCCCCAGGAGGCTTGTCAGGCACTGGAACAGGCTCCCCAGGGAAGCGGTCACAGCACCAAAGCTGCCAGAGGTCCAGAAGTGCTTGCACAAGGCTCTCAGACATATGGCTTAATTTTCACTAGTTCTGTGTGGAGCCAGGAGTTGGACTCAATGATCCTGGTGGATCCCTTCCAACTTGGGATAATGTATGATTCTGATTCTAATCTTGGTAGCTACTGCTGCCAGAAGTACCCTCCATGCTGTAACTTATCTTCCACTTACCCTGCCTGGAGGAAGTTGGTTGCTGTTCTAACTGAATTTACCATCTGGAGTTTCCTAAGCAAGTCGTTTGAGGTCTTTTGAAAGAAACTGTCTGTTGTTGCACTTACCAGTTCATCAGGGGACTAACGGAAGAACAAAGCCCTTAGAAAAACAGCAGCTGTAACGTTTTGGTGTCTGCCCAGAGTTGGTGCCTGCAGGATGGCTCACTCGCTCCGGTACTGCCTTTGTACCTCACAAGGTGAATGTTGTCTCCCTGCTTCCCAGGCGCGTGCTGGGCTGCATGCTACCAAATCGCACTGTTATATACAGACTTCCATTGCATAGTGGAGTTACGCTAATTCAGTTGGTTCCCCCAACACCAGGCAGGCTTTACAGCAAAGCTGAGAGGAGTCCTGAGAAAGGTTTAAGACCTTCAGGTCTTGGTAGGTTAAAAAAAAAATAAATACAAGAAACAAAACAATTCTGCTTTGCACCTTTGGATTTGAATTGCTGCACTGTATCCCAGGTGTTGATGACACTCTTGGTGACACCCAAAGCTCTGGTTTCTTCCTCTGCCAAACTGTGCCCTTCCATAGGTACTTCCCTTCAGTCTAGATATGGATGCAAATGCAGCCAATGGTCACCTGGGGATTGGCATCCTCTACTGACTTAGGAGTTGCTCCTGTTTCTGATTTTGTGCATATTCATGAAGAGCTGCCTAACAGGGATGTCTGCGTTTCCATTCCTGGGCCTTTGGTGACCATTTACTGCATGCATATGCTCTTTCACTTGGCAGCTCCAGTATGCTCTTCACTTCTGGTAGGCACATCATCACTGGCAACACTAAGCATGTTTGTTAGCAGACAATACTGGCACTGGACACACATCCTCAACAAATTACAGTAGAAAAGAAGTTGGGAAGGCAGCAAGACCAGTGGACAGAATCTGTATTTTTATAAGTTATTTCTTCAGGAAGTTTACTTAGTGTCTTCTCAGAATTGAGAGAAAATATCAATGTGTGGTTGCCCATAGTTCCCAAGATGAACTGGAGTACCTGAGTTCTGACAAGTTTCTGAGTTTACAAAACTTTTTCCAGAAGAACAAGACTTGGGTCAGCTTTTTACAGATCTCAAGCAACACAAGAGTTGAATACTCTTGTACAGCTCTTACTTAAGACCTGTAAAACCTGAAGATCTCTAGAAATACACAGGTAAGAGCTTGACCTGGGCTCGTGGATCACTGCCATGGTCCCAGAGAGTGAGCGAGGCAGTGTGTGTCTCTGGATATGATGGAGGGTGCATGGGGAATGGGATCATCTGTCCCAACAAGCCACTTACTCTAGGGTTCCAGTCCAAAGCTGCATGTTGTCTGGGGAAGCAGATTGCCTCTAAGATGGCACAAAGCAGATGAGTCATCCTGGAGCATGACTAGACCTGGAGAGCCAGGGGGATCCCTGCCATGGGCTGCTGGAGGATGGAGAAGTTACTCCTGGTTTTAGAATCATAGAATATCCTGAGTTGGTAGGGACCCACAAGGATCATCGAGTCCAGCTGGCACCATGCAGGTCTACCCAGAAATTCAGACCATATGACTAAGTGCCCAGTCCAAACACTTCTTAAACTCCGACAGGCTTGGTCTCGTCCTAATCTCTGGTTGAAACTGGGACCATATAGCCTCCAGGCAGGATGTGAGCTTGCTTATTGTGGCGTTCCTGACTGCTCTTGGTCCAGGTATTTGTTTAAAAACAGAGAAATGCACTAGGTGCATGAAGCTTTTCTCAGTCCTCAGCAGTCCTTTCGGTTGTCAGTGCTGCTGGCCCTGCTGCACTGCCAAGGAAATGCCTGAAAGACTCGATGGAAAAGCAGCTTTTGTCTGACAGATTTTCTCCCTGAGGACTGGAAAGAGGGCTGCTATTTTTCAGGCTCTTTCATGAGGATATAATTGGCTTTATATAAAGGTGCTGTTTTGTCAGAAAGCCATCTGCAGTCAGGAGGGCTTTGCCTGGCAGTTTTGAGGAGCCCACAACTTGACAGAACTGCTGTAAAGGCAGTCAAATCCTTTCCTGCTCACTGGAGCTGCACCATTGGAGCTCAGCAGTTGGACTGCAAGCACAGATGGAGAAGGCCACCCCTGCCCACTGGAGCTACACCTGGTGGGAGAGCATCCTGATCCAGATGTGGATCTGATCTGGATCAGTCCAGAAGGAGGTTGAACCACAGACTTTAGAGGAGCTTCCCAACTGAAACTCTTCTATAAAACTGTCACTTTGGCCTACTTCAAAATTGAGCTGTGGTGGTCCAAAGCAGGCCCAACCAGGAGGGTTTGTCTCTTGAGAAACTCAGCACTACAGAGCTTGCTCCATCAGTGGTGCAAACCTCCACCTAGGACAATCACCACCATCGTGTTTTTCAGTAGGAGCACTTGGAGTCCTGCAGTGATGTGGAGATGCCTAGTGCTTTGATCTGACCACCTCATGGTCAACAGAACCATGCCTCCTGTCGGCTCTGCCTGGGCTAGCAGGCAAAAGAGCAGCTGGAAGGTAAAGAAACCTCTGCTCTGAGGTGATGTTGCTTGAGCTGATGTTCATTTTTTTACCCTAGAGGAGCAGCACACAGTGTCTCCTTTGCAGGTGAAGGTGCTGAGCACAAGGGCTTGGCACTTGCAGTGATAATCAGCAGAAGGCTCGTACAGAGAGGCCCAGATACATGGCCGGTCCCACACATGGCCATCTGGCAGCAGGTCCACAGTCTCCATGGCAAGGGAATGCTGAAGAGACAAAGCCTCTCTCAAAACCTCCCACTGTCAGGATTTCTGAAGCAGTTTTAAAAGCAATTAAGTAAGTTCCTTATTGTGAAATGCAATTATCAGCACAGATATGCACTAACTGTCTCACTAGCCTTTGAAAAATCCTTATCCCCTTCTAACCAGTGAGCTACATGATACAGCAGAGTAAGCACAGAGATAATGGCTTCAACAAGGTGCCAGCTCAGCCCCTTCGCACAAGAGCAGCGCTGCGCTCGTTGTGCAAGCAGCTGATGGTGCTGGCTCAGGGAGGGATACTTTGCTTCTGTCTCTGACAAGCTGAGCGCAGAGGAAAGTATGGTGTGGTGTGGTGTGGGGGCAACTCCTGAGGCTCTGGCCCACCCCCTGCCCACAGCAGGGCTACCTCTGAGGCCAGGGGAGGCTGCTCAGGGTCTTCTCCAAGTGAGCACCGAGGGTGGAGAACCCACCACTTTCCTGAGACCTGTCCCAGCGCTGCACCACTCTTGTGGTTGTTTTTATTATGTCCAACAGAAATTCCTTTTGCAGCAAACATGCCCGTTGCCTCCTGTCCTTTCTCTGTGCACTTCCGAAAAGACTCCTGCTCTATAATCCTCCCATGAGACAGCTGAATCGAACAGTGGGGTTCTTCTGAGCCTTCTCCCCACCCAGCTGACTAAACCTGGCTAAATCAGCTCTTGTTGTATGTCTTGTGCTCTAGGTGCACGAGATTTTGATTTCACTCCAGTTAATCAAAAGCTGTCTCAGACAAGGGACCGCAGAACAGGACACTGCTCCAAGAGCAGCCTCACCTGTGGCTCATTGCAAGGCTGGCAGCTGGCTTTGCAAATTTTCTTTAAGGGTACGGCACCACCTCTGTAGTCCAGCTTTGAGGACACAGGCATGTGTGGAGCCGCTGCTGGAGGCACTGTACCACCACTGCGGTTCCTAGAAGGCCGCATGCAGGGAAGAGTTCAGCTAACAGATGCTCATTTAACCTGGTGAACATGGGCAGAGACTTGATCGTTCTCAGACTGCAACTGCTGACCCAGGGAGTTTCTGGTTAGGAGAAGTGCAACTGCAATAAACCAGAGCCCCAGTTAGGGGGGAGCTGATGAGTGCTGGTGAGCAGCTCCCTTGCTTCTACACACACCAGCTTGTTTGCCTGGTCTGACAGTGTTCCATTTCCCTGCATCATTAGCACAGCTGTAAGATGGCGAGGATTCGTCCATCAGCTGGATGTGCACGCGGACAAAGAGAGGGGCTTTGTATGGTGGAAGAGCCGCTGCTTTGCCAGGTGAGCTCCCAGGAGTACAATGGCAGTTTGGACAAGGGTGAAACCCCTACGTGAGCTACCCAGAGTTTGAGATATGCATACTGGAGGTTGGTGCATTCCTGCTGAGTGTTCAGCCCATCAGCCAGGTGCCCCCTCCTTCTGTTCCTGCCTGTGCAGGGAAGTGTGGGGCACTAGGAGTGACGTTCATGGGCCTTTCCACACCACAGCAGGAACACGGGGCAGGGCAGGGAGGTGTGACGGGGAGTGATGAGCAAAGCAGACATTCCTTACAGCTGGTGCCTCCACTGATACTTATGAGACTTTTTTTTTTCAACCTTTAAGAGCAGCAAAGGATAAAGAGCACCATGGGGAAAGGACACCTGTCCCTGTAGGACATCCCCGGGGGGAGTTCAAGACTCCCGAACCATTGCAAAGTACTAACTTACGTCTCTCCCCCACCAAAACCATGCAGAAGCACTGCTTGAGCATCAGGCTGTGTGTCCAGCTGGGTGTGCAGAACTACTCGCCTGGTACGCAGGAGCCCCCTGATAGGGAGCTGGGGTGGGAAGCAGCACTGCGGAGAGTTGCTGAGCCCTGTGGGTCAGCCCGGATAGCCTGGCACAGATAACAGCCTGCTGCAGATAACAGCCTTGGTGCAGATAACAGCCTGGCACAGATAAAAGCGTGGCCGTGGAGAGAGCTGTGATGAGGACAGCAGAAGACAGCAGGTGAGAGCCTGGCCCAATGCACGCTTGCTTTTGCTTTCACAGACCACTTACTTCCACGCTGTGCCCAGCTGAGGTCTAAGCTTCCCCACCTCGCCCCAGGGCTGGCAGAGCCTCTCTCTGCCCCACCACCCAGTGCAGCTGGAGGCCAGCAAGGATGCTGCTGTTGTTGCAAGGAGCTCGCCCATGGGGAATGGGTTTTATGCTGAATTTTAAGGTGAATGCTGTGCTACCTTTGCTGGGTACCTACCTTGCTCCATGGTGGGTGCCTAATGATGCTCCATCGGCAGCACCCACAGCTCTGGGCTCTGCTTCTGATAGAGCCAATTGCTTTGGAGTGGCCTTGCTCCATGCTGGAGGGAGCTGAGGGGTCAGTTTTGGGCAAAACATCCCAAACCTCTGCATGCAGAGGACCTTGCAGACTGATCTCTCTTCTCCACCCCCACCCCAGCTGAATCGCCAGTGGCAGCTCTCCTAACCCTGTGCACAAACTCCCTGCATGCTCAGGGCAGCTGCCGGGCTCTCTTGCTGTCCTCCAACTGCTCCAATGGATTTGAGTCTGATTTTTAAAATACAGCTGGGGAAATAATTGTCCATCTGCTTCTGGGCTTTTGCATAGACACGGGGGAGCTGCTGGGGACTTCCTGCTCATAATCAGGTCCATGGCTTCTCGGTTTTCTTCACTTCTTGCACTTTTTTGCAGGGATGAAGGCAGAAATCCTCTTCCCAGGGTTGCTGGTGGTCCTCATCCTGTTCCAGGCACATGTATCTTCTTCCTATGGTATTGTTCTGTTCTTCTGTTTTGCAGATCAGGGTCTTGTATGTTCTGAGTAGGAAAAAGAATGAAGTCAGGTCTGGGAGAATCTGAATTATTCTCTTTTAATCAGCTAAGCCCCAAAGAGAGGTCAGAAAAAACATAGCCAATTTGTACCTACTGTGCCAGCAGTTTCAGGTGTTTATCAGTTGATTTCCTATCTGATTTCTTAAAATCACATTATAGGAGAAGTCAGCTCTCAGAACAGCTCCATCCCCACAGTACCGAGGTCCTCCCACGCCACACGCTTTGTGAAGTGTCCCCTGGGAGCACAGTTTGGCTCTGCTGGGCTGCAGTGGTAGTAGCTCCATCACTGCATGCATCGTCTTTTTTAGGGAGGCTGAAAACTGAACTCATTTCTGTTCCAGTGCTGATTTACCCTTCCAAAACCTGTAGAGACCTCTGCTTGTTAACTCATGATTTTAAATCATTATGGAAAACACATGCCAGACCTTGAATTTATCTCATATGGTAGTTCAGGCAATAATTTTTCTCTCCAAGATTGAAAAAGAGGTGAACTCTGGGTTGGTCATGGAAGACAGTTTAAAGAATCTCGGGAGAATCTGGAGATTTTTTTTTCCCATTTGTGTTGATTTCTGAAGCTGTAGGAAAATGATCCCACTCAGGGAAGCATAGCAGGGGCTTCTCCTCCTGCTCTGTAACCCACAGCCAGCTGATGATGGGGACCACGTCCATTTTTGGGAGCTCCCCAGAGCACGAGGGGAAGTGATGAGAGTGGCAGGAGAGCAGGGGGTTGCAGGAGACTGGGGAAAGTAGTGGGGAAATCGGGGTGAGCATCCATCTGCCTTGAGACACGGGGATATATAGGAGCTTTTGCCAGTTGGTGCCACAGGAGAGCAGCCAAACTCACCATAGGTGTGTTGGAAAACGTGGCTATACCCATTCTAGTTTAAAAGTGTTGGGGAATGAATACAATGATGTGAAAAAACAGGAAATGAGAGCTTTTAATGCTGAGCTGCTTGACATGGCAGCCAGAGGTATCTGTGCAGGCTGTGAAGGCAACTATGGCTGTAGGCGTAGAAATAAAATAAATGACATTAATTGGGGTTGCAAAATATTTTATAGAAATAGCAACTTCTCCCCCATAAAGCAACAGGAAGGATCATGCCTACATTTCTCACATGGCTATTTGAAGCCTCCACCAACGGAGAGACCCTTTCCATGCCTGAGGAATGTAGTCATGCACAGATGTCTCTCTCTCTCCAGAGAAAGTAGCAGCAATTGCTTCCAGCACTGCAGTGCCAATATCCCCAGGTGCTGGCAGCACAAAGAGAAACCCACTGCGGCACAGGGAAGCTCTGACGTGAGTAGGCATGGGACAGTGTTCTCACCTCTGTTCTTTCCTTTCCCCTAATGAGATCTGTCCAAGGAGCTGTCAGATGCATCCCTCCTGAGCAGCGTGTCTGAAGCCAAGCAGATCGTGGATTCAGCCTACAAGGACACACGCGACCGGTGAGAGTCGGGCTTGGGCACAGCTGTCTCATGTGCACGAGCCATGGCCTGGTCTCCTCTGTCACATTCTGGAGGGTCACAGCCTCAAGGGGGTGTCCAGTCTCCTGTTCGTATACCCATGTGGTTTCCCCACCCATCCTTTGCTGCCTGCTCTCACCCTCAGATCCTCAGCTGGGTCCCTGCAGAGGGCCTGGCTCTTTGCATCCTGCAGCTGATAGTGCTGCCTTGTGCATATTGGCTTCCCCCAATTTTGTACCACATCTCCAGTCCGTGGTGTAATTCAGGGCTGGAACAGTGTTCTCCCTGCCCTCCCTCCCTGCTGAATATTGCCTGGCTCCGTTTCATCCCTTGGGGAGGTCCTGGGGAGGGCTGGAGCCAGCACAGACTCCTGATAATTTGTAGTTTTTCACCCCCTATGGAGGAAGCAAACCACTATAGACTGTGGTTAGGACATTTTGTGGGATCTGACCACAAAATGTCCTAATGACTCCAGCTTCTACCACTATGGTGTGAGAGCATATGGCTTCCGACTGACCTATACACCTCCTCTTTCTATAGCCATCTGCTGGAAACCCCTCACTGGCTTAGGAACCCTCCTTCTGAGAGCTTTTCAGGGCTCCAGCAGCATTAAGACAGGGTGACATGGAGACACTTGGGACCTCTGGATGGAGACAGGCACCTGCAGGCATTTATTAGTTGGAGAAGGAGTTGAGTGAGGTTTGGTTGCCTCAAAGATGTAAAGACCTGAGAGCTCTGATGTTTTCTGGCAGGTTGGAGAGATTTCCTTCCTGCACCCACCCTGCTCCTCTGCGGAGGGTGGCAGGAGCAGCCTGCCCTCTTCCAGCCGCTGTGCAGGGTGTTAGGTGACTCTGCCTTTGTTGGCAATTCCAACTCGTAACATGGCAGATCTGGGGTGCCTGAGGCTCAGGTGTGCAACCTGCAGGACTCATGGCTTTGGCCCATTTCAGTCCTGCAGAAGTTATTTTATTCTCCCTTGCAGCATAAAGAAGAGCCTGGAGAATGACGTCTTGACCCCCGTAGAGCTTCTGAGATATTTCAAACAGCCAGTGGCAGGGACTCGGGCTGCCGTGCGGGCTGCAGATTACATGGAAACCACCCTGACCCTTCTCAAGGAGAAGCTACGCTGGGCCGTGAAGGGGGACTTCAATGTCACAGGTCGGCGTGTCATTTTGCGGGGAGGAAGGCAGAGCAGTGCTACTGCAGACAGACAGGGGGCTTGGTCAACAGGGCTCTGTGGGGCTTATGAGGAGGGAGGAGAAGGGGTTTATGGGGGTCAGGTCTTGGATCCCTCCCACCAAAGCAGAGTGAGCTGTCCCCGTGCCATGCTGAGGAGCAATGTCCTCCAGGAAGCAGCAGTCCTTGCCTCCTGGCAAGACCACTTTGCTGAGAGCAGGAGGCACATTAGGGGCAGACAGAGAAACAGCCCAGGGAGATAGGCACAGGAGGGCTCTTGCGATGTAAAGATAAACTCACGGGAAAGCAAAGGGAAATTAATCTGATTGCTGCGGAAGCACTGGCAGGCCAAGATGCAAGTCACGGGGTGCTCCAACGTTGCTCCAGCATGAGTGGGAGTGGGAAGAGGGAGACAGGGCTGGGTGTGCTCAGCTCCTGCCTCTCCGTGCCAGGAGCCTTTCTCCTTGCCAGGGCCACCCCGCATCAGCCTGCGCATGATGACAATCCATGCTGCGACCCAGCCTGTTGGTGGCAGCAGCGGCTAGGAAACCTCCAAGGGACTCGGGAAGTGTGCTAGCAGCAATGGCCAAGCAGGATCTGCTGGCTGAGCTCAGCCACTTACCTCCCACACAGGAGGAAAGCTTCGCGGTGGAAATGCAAGTGGCATCCCCTTGTGCTGCCCGGCCACCCGGGGGTGCCTTCTCCGAGCAGCTCTGAGTGTGTGTTCGGTGGTGGTGAGGAATGTTCCTCCCATAAGGGAAAGATTTGTAACAAACTGCTTGGATGACTGTAACTGTTAGTAATTTATGGTGGAGATAAAAAGGAAGGGGAGAGGAAGGGAAAAGGATTGCTAATGATAGAAGCTCATGCCCCTTCTGCACAGGCTTAATAATATCTAAGATTTGATCACAGCTTTGCTGGTTTTAGTGCTTTCCAAAGCAGAAAAAGCAATCTGCTGCTCCAAAGAGCATCCTCAGCACAGGTCTGAGCAGGATGACCTTCAGTGAGCCCCTTGTGCTCCTACAGCAGAGGGTGATACAGTGGTAAAAGAAGGTGTCAAAGGTACGAGAAGGGAAACTTTTTCCTGAGCCAGGGAGGCACCACAAACCCAACAGAGCCAGTGTGTTCCTGTGTGTTTATCCTCTATGGTTACCTTGCAGATGTGCTCACACCAGCTCAGCTGGGGATGATTTTCAAAGCAAGCGGATGTGACCAGCAGAATGAGGAAATAAACTGTGAATCTTCTGGCCGCTACCGAACGATCACTGGCAAGTGCAACAACAGGTGAGGGGGCTGTGTTAAAGGGAGGATGGATGCATGGGTCCTCCATCAGTAGGAACAGACCTATGGACCCATAGATGATCCATATAGGATGCCTTATTTAGGGTTTTACAGCCCACAGTGTTGTTTCCTAGATGTGTAAAGATTTTAATTACAGCCTTGCTTCAAGGGTTCTTGGTATCATACATAAAGGAGCTCTTTGGCCAAAATGCCAACAATTCTGACCCTTCTCTTTCTGCTTTCTCCTGGGTTTTGTCTGGCTCTACCCCCTTGCAGGGTTTCATAGTGCTTCCTGGCTTCCCACCTGGGTATACGACCTGGCTGCATGTGAAATGGGGCATGATCTGGCCATCTGCATGCCCCAGTCTCTGCCCAGGAGGAAATCTGGATACGCAGGCTGGGTGCGAGCACCTTGTGCAGGTCCCATGGGCATATGGATGGACATGACTGTAATATGGAATGTAAAAACTATTTCTTAGTACTTACAGAGCTTTCTTAGTGAAGGGGAAACTATGGCAAACAGTGGAGTATTTTCAAAAGAACAGCACAGGAATATTCCCCAACCCTCCCCTGTTGCCAAGCACCTGCTAGGCAGAGTATGTCCTGGGAGCTGTGGCCATAAAACACTTTGGCCATAAAAAGCTGTGTCTCCCCTTTCTTGGGAGGAGAAAGGAATTCAGACAGGTCTGCCTGCCTAGAGGATGACTTAACCTTCAGATGTCTGTGTAAGAAACAGGGAGAGAGCTAGCTGTGTCCTTCCATTTTCAGAAGGTGGTGGCTTCATTTGGGAGGGAGACCTAGGATCTGGGATAATGATGGGTCCATCAGACCTGAGCCAGACCTAATGCCACT
The DNA here is from genome assembly GCF_009769625.2 of Cygnus olor. Classification (NCBI taxonomy): domain Eukaryota; kingdom Metazoa; phylum Chordata; class Aves; order Anseriformes; family Anatidae; genus Cygnus; species Cygnus olor. The sequence goes on along the minus strand of NC_049188.1, from coordinate 605,097 downwards.
AATATTTTGCCATTCTTCCATTCACTGGTGCAGGAAAAACCCATTACTAGGAGCTTCAAACAGAGCCCTGGCCAGATGGTTGCCAGCAGACTATGAAGATGGTGTGTCCGTTCCCCATGGGTGGACAGAAAAAAAGCGTTCCTCTGGATTCCCCTTTCCACTGGTAAGTCCTTACAAGTCCGCTAGTTAGCATCGTGGTGATCAGGAGGCAGGAAGATAAATTCACCTACTTCAGGTGTCGTCTGACTATATGAGAATCTCCATGGTGACCTAACAGAAATGCTTTCTCACTCCCATGCTTGGATGAAAAGCAAAGGAAAATTAATCTGATTACTGCAGAAGAAACAAAGAAAGACCTGCATGATGCTTTCTTTTAACTCAAGTGCATTTAAGCCAATATAATTTACTTTAAGGTCTGACTCAGCTTTTTTTGATTTGTTTTGTGGAAGTTGTTCGTCTCTTGAATTGTCTCCTGAAAAGCAGTATGTCAGAGAATAAAATGAGCAAGAGAATCTCAGGAATAAAAGACATTGAGCTATAAATTCTGTTTGTGCACCCATGGGTGAGTGATCAGTGAGGGATGTGTGTGTGGTTCTGGTGGCACCTGGAGGGGAGATGGTTTCAGGTCACTTGAGCTTGGTGCACCACCAGCAGTAATGAGGAGCAAAGATTTTCCATGTTGTGTGCCTTATAGTCATGGTTCCTTGTGCTTCCTAACTCTGCTCTAAAGCACATTATGAGGGCTGCAGCAGTTTTTACCACTTTTTCTGCAGTAATAACTGAAGGAAGAGCTGATGGAGAAATGGTGATAGGGGACAGACCAGAAGAAAAGAAAAAGGGTTTGGGAGAGTATCCTGCCTATGGGAGAAGTGTACCTGACCAAGGAGCATTTGACCTGTGAAGGACTATACATGTGCTAGTAACCAGAGGGAATTTACCGAGAAAACTTTCAGAAATTCCTAAATACTTTTTTCCCTTACACTTCTATTTCAAAGCAATATTTGAAAAATTTTTGCCTCCCTTTCCCAGTCTAAGAACCAGAGTATGGCTCTTTCTTAGCCGCTTCCATATGTCCATTAAGGGATGCTCTTTGCCTAGAAGCTCAGAAACCTGGCTAGATTCAAGAGTACAATGCTCAGCAAAGAGGGCTCTCTGTAATTCCTTCCAGTCCAGAGGCTTGTTTTTTTTTTTTTTTTTTTTTTTTTTTTTTTTTTTTTTTAATGTGACATATGAGGAATCATTCCTTGTGATTTTTGTTGACAACCCTACAGATTCACCCATTCCTATAGCCATTTCCTAATGCACATGTTCTGCCTTCATCCTGTGCAGGTTCGAAAGGTGTCAAATGAGATCGTCCGTTTCCCCCCTGGGCAGCTCAAGCTGGACCAGCAGCGATCACTCATGTTCATGCAGTGGGGTCAGTTTATTGACCATGACCTTGATTTCAGTCCTGAAACCCCAGCCAGAGTCACCTTCAGTGGCAAAGTGGATTGTCACACCAGCTGTGCCAAGCAGCCCCCCTGCTTTCCCATCAAGGTACAGCCAGCCTGCCTCTTGCAGGGAAGCTGGGGACAGGGTATTGGTCCTCCGATCAGGAGGTGTTGGTTGCTCTCCCTGTCGTGGCCACCAAGGAACAGCCTCACAGAGCAGGCCAAGGGGGACAGACCACTCTTTCTGAGGTGGCGGTGCTTGCTCCAAGGAGCTGTCCCCAGATGTAAGCACATCCACAGCCTTTCCCTTGTTTCCAACCTTTAACCCCATCTCCTTCAAGAATATGGAGTTATTTCGATGGTATAATGCAAAGACAACATGGACGGTGCCTGGGTTATAGTAAGTGTGTCAGAGATAGGATTTGGTGGGTGTTAATGTCCCATTGGTACCCTGGAAAATGCCCATTTGATGGTTTAACTGCTTCATAGTGTCTGGAATGAGGAACTGGCGAGCACCTCTCAGCAGTGGCTAAGGCTTTGAGCTAGAAAACTCAACAGCCACATTGCAGTCTCTGCTCCAGTAAGCACAAGTTCACCCTGCAGCACTACTCTCCTGATTTTCGGGATGTATTGCAGCTCTGGCTCGCTCGCATACCCATATTTCCTCCCAAGGAAAACTGTGAAGGGTTGGGGCATCACTGAGTATTTGCCACATGTGCATTTGAGAACACAGCCAGTGTTACAAGTGCTGGATGGCAACTGTCCACAATTTGGAGTAGATACGGACATTAGACTGCAATATAAGATAGGAACACCCGAGCTTCCAAGATTTGATCTGATATGTTTTTACCCAGGGGAAGAAGTTTAGGTATCCATGGGACTTTCTTTGTGGATATTCAGGCACCTCCAGGCTTTCTTACATATTTGGAACTCCTAAAAAAAGCATCTCTGCTGTCTGTCTGACCCTTCATAGGTGGGATTTTGGACCAGTGTCAACACTGTCTACCATGAAAGGTGCCTCTGAAATCACTCCTGCCTGGCTTTTCTTATGGTTGTAGTATCACAGTGCAGAGTTTCTGCACCCCTGAAATGATGATGAATTATTCCCTTGTCTTTCTTCAGATCCCACCCAATGACCCACGAGTTAAAAACACCAGAGATTGCCTCCCATTCATTCGCTCAGCTCCTGCTTGTGACGGTGGCAAAGCAATTCGAGAACAGATCAACGCGCTCACCTCCTTTCTTGATGGCAGTGTGGTGTATGGCAGTGAGGTGCCTTTGGCCAACAAGCTGAGGGATCGGACCAACCAGCTGGGCTTGCTGTCTGTTAATCGGAATTTCACTGACAGGGGCATGGCGTATATGCCCTTTGACTATATGTCAAAGGACCCCTGTCTCATGGTCAGCAAGGGAGCTAAAATTCCATGCTTTCTTGCAGGTAAGTTGGCTGTTGAAACCCTTGTAGGTTCCCTAGCCTTGAAATCTAGAGTGAACAATTCCACCAGCTCTGGTTCACTTCTTTAATTGCTTGTTTCTTGTATTTAAGTAGAAAAGGGAGCATAGCAAAACTTGGTGAATGACTGAGGCAGGCAGGTAGGAGAAAGCTCTTCACTTCCTGAGTCTTTCTTGTGACCATATCCCTGCTGTGAGGATTCTCCATCTGTGCTCAGCAGCCCTGCCCTGGAGTAGAGCCAGCAGGGACACAGTGCTGCCATGGGTGCCATGGTGCACCCAGGGCTCCATGCAGCTCCTGGATGGAGCCAAGTGAACGCAGCAGTAGCAGACTGGCTGGGATGCATTGGCTTGTCCATGCTTGTCACTTGGCAGCTGCCTCTCTCCCATCTGGATAGATACAGGTGTGTTTGTGCTGGGCTGGGTCACCACCAAGAAATATTTGCTAGTGCTGCTGCACTGACAGAAGCTCAGATCCCAGCTGGACTGACAAGAGGACTGATTGCAGACCGAGGTGACCCCGCCACCAAGAAGGCTGGGGGTGCACTG